>NC_135726.1:686871-1363742 GCF_964656455.1 Halichoerus grypus
CTGTGCTTTGTGTGAGACTGAAGGTACACTCTCACTAGCCCTCCCGCTTCCCTTCTGCTAATTGGTTTAGGCTCCTCTTGAAGCTTACTAAATACCTGAACACTTAAAATTAAACCATTTCCCACACTTTCAGGGAGTGGGTGTGGTATCATTTCGAGGTGAAATCACGGGCTCTGGTAACTCTGTATAAGGGAACCAACCAAGAGCTTGTTAAAGTCCGAGCACAGGAAATCCCAAGCCAGAAGCCTCCTCCCCCCTGGACATATTCCAGCATTTTGGAGAGGCCAGGCTGGGGAGGGCAGACTACTCTGTAGGGGAGCTCAGGGGTGTCCACGCTCCCCTCTGCAGCCGCTTGCCAGTACCAGCCTGGCTCCTAATCTCCCTCCCCACCAGCCTCAGTCTCAAACCTCTCCTCCAAGGGGTGGGTCCTGTCCCTGGAATCAAGGGACTGCTGCCATTGGGAATTGCCATACCGTGGGATTCTTTGCAACACCCCACTCCCACCAGACGTAGCCAGGCTGGGGGCAGAGCTGGTGTAGGGGTGAAGACTACACCAGGGTCCAGTGGTGCTTTTCTGGGAGGCTGACAGCCTCCCTGAGCAGGACCAAGCCCCACCTCCCTGGGGCCTCAGTTTGTGCATGCTCATCTGTTAAATGGGAATATAATTCTCAACACCTTCTTTGGACTTAGGCCCAAATCCTTGTGCCTATCTCCCAATGAAGGATATGTGGCCTAATGCCCCAACACTGGGACCAGGAGCCTGGTGGGAGGAGGCCCCCAGCTTCTTGCCAGCCCCCCCTACAGCGGGCCCCACCCTGAAGCGGTCTGTCTTCTCCCGGTCCAGCATGGCATTCAGGAACACCTTCCCCGTGAACTTGTCGATGGAGAACACGCCCTGGGGCTCCTCGTCCACACCAGGACCTTGGATGCTGTAGATGACACTGCCCAGGGGCTGCTTGTCCGACTTGATCTGTGAGGGCAGAACACAGGCTGGGGGAGATGCCCCCAAAGCCAGGGTCCCTCCCCTTCACAGCCTGACCCCTCCCCCAGCCCACAGCCCCAAAGGCGTACCTGTCCTCAACCACACACCTTCAGGGACCCACCGGGGACAGCCCAGCCCCTGCTCTGCCCCGGACCGCCCTTGGCCCCCTCACCTGCACCAGGGGGTATGGGAGGCGCTTGTGGTTCTCGGATACACTAATGGGGGGGATGACCCAGGCTCTTCGCACGCGGCCTGGCACGGCTGCCCGCTGCCAGGGGAATAGGATACTGGGCCTCTTCTGCGCAGAGACCCCCAAGGACAGGCCCAAGCTCTACAACAAAGACAGAGACAGCTGTCAATCACACAGCATGCGAGCCGGGCCCCAGAGACCCAACCACCAGAGTCCTGAGCTCACGGCCCCGGGAGAGCCCCACCGCCCTGCATCTGGCTCCTGTCCTCGCCTGGGGGTTCCTGGGACCAGGACCCAGGCCTGAATGCTTGCAGAGTGGCTGGGAGAAATGGAGGCTGCCAGGGTTTGGGGAGCACGGGGTGCTCAGGGCAGAGGGAGGCAGAGTGGGGGCTAAGGCAGCCACCGGGAACAAGAGTTGGGGAAGGGGGGCTCCCAGGGGCGTTTTGTGTGAGCAGAGTGTGGCTAATGGGGTGGGGCAGGCAAGAGAGGCGGGTGCTGGGGGCATCCCTCCCCTTCCCCAAGGCTGGATCTGTCAGGGGTGGGGCCGTGGAGGCGACAAGCAGCCCCACCAGGCCTCCTCGGGGCTTCAGTTCTCAAGGGTCGGTCCAGGCTGACCAGGCCCATGCTCCTGTCTGAAGACTCCAATGCTTCCAGGAGGCGGGCCTTTGTGCAGGCTCTTCAGGGGTCTGGAGGGGCAGCCCCCACATGGCATCTCCCGGCTGCTCCGTGGGAAGGAAGACAGGCCCCGATTTCCAGGACGTCGGTAGGGATTGGAAACTGCTCTGAATTCCCGGTGCAGATGGACCCAGCCGCTGGTGGGTGCGCAGGGCCCGTGGGGCAGAGACAGGACAGCAACACCAGGGGCCGCCCCCATGCGGGTGCCCCAGAACCATGGACCAAGGTCACACCAGTACTCTGGTTGCTGGAACCCGGGGATCATTCCTCCCTCCCTCTCCGGGAAACTGAGGGGCCTGGGGCCTGTAGGGCTGCCGAGGGAGGATGGGGGGCATGTGGCACCCCAGGGGTGGGGTGGGGGCATGCAGGCACACCCCAGGCCCTTCCCTGGGCCAGGCTTTGGGCTCAGAACTGGGGCCATGAAGAAGCATGGTAGGAGGGGGGCATCCGTGATGCCGAAAGTCTCTCGAGACCCAGTGTCAGCTCCCCATGGTGACCACAGATAGTCCCACCTCATAGCTCAGATGGAGTTGGAGGCCAGAAAAGGCACCCATCCCATGAGTTAAGGGCAGAGCTGGCCACAGCCCTCAAACACATCCTGAATTTCCTGGGATGGCCCTGGTTTAGCTATGGGGTCTCTGCCGCAGGCTCCCCAGCAGCGTGGGCTCGGGCTCTGTGGCTGGCTGGGCACCTGGGTATCCAGAGGCAGAGTCTGGCTGGGCTTGGAGAAGAGCTGTCAGATCGGGCTGGGGCCTGGGGGAGGGGGCGGGTCACCGGCTGGGACCCAGCTGGGTTTGGCTGCAGGAGAACGTGAGCAATACGCCCTCCAAGGCTGGCCACGCCCACCCCACAACACCGCAGGTGTAGGGGCGCCCTGCCTGTCCCCGGCCGGCTGGGGGCATGCAGAGGGGCTCCCCCGCCCAGACACCAGCCCTTGGTGCTCCAGGGATAGCCCTAGAAGCTCCCTGGCCCCACACAGGGTCTCCAGGCCCTTGGGCCCTTCTGGAGGGGGGCTCCTTCCTGCTCAGGTGGACAGGGGTGGCTCCCAGGGCGCCTCCAAAGGGGGGCCCTGCTTCCTGGCAGCCCCGTCCCTCCTCAACCCCTTGAGCTCACCCCCCAGCTGCTGCCTTGGGCCACGCAGTGCACAGAGGGGCGAGCATGGGATGGGGTGGGACAGGACAGGGGCAGGAAGGAGATGTCGGCTGCCTCCACGCTCGTCCCCGGCCTCCCCCGCACCCAGCCAGGCTTTGTCTCTGTGCCCGGGGCTAGCACGTAACACATTTGGACACACTTTGTAGACAAAACAGCAGTAACATTCAAGCGACCGCTCATCTCTCCTTGTGGCCCCAGGCCGCCTCCTCAGTTCTGGAATCCTCCTGCCTCCTCATCTGAAACCCCAGGGGCCTGGAATCCAGGTAGCTGGGAACACGGTTTATAGAAAGGACCGAGCTCCTGGCCGGGCCCCCAAGCCACCTGCAGCCTGACAGATGGCAGCGTTGGTCCCAAGCCTGCCTGGGACAGTGGGGGCTTTCTCGCCAAAACCACGGAGCACAAACCACTTCCAGGTCAGCATGCTGTTCCCGCCAAGTGGAGACCTGCTGGCCTTTGTCATCACGCTAGTGGGGACAGCATCTGCTTCCTGAGCACCCCGAGGCCAGCATGGCGCTCGGCATCCTCCCCGGTCCTCCTCCTCTCTCACTTCCTGTCCCCCTGCCCTGGCCCTCTCTCAGCCCTCACAACCCCTAGGAAAGGGTGGTGACTGTCTCACGTCACGGTTCCCCAGCGCGGGGCTCAGAGAGGCTGAGCCATTTGCTCAAGCCCACACAGCCAGAGAGCACCAGAGCTGGGGGCCCAGGGAACCGGAGTCTGAGCCTCCACCACTCACAGAAGCCTGCTCTGGAAGCAGCCCAGCCTCAGTGTGGAGGAGATTGGAGCTGGATCCAGAGCACTGGGGGGGGGGGGGGGGGGGGGGGGCATTCCGCACACAGTCCTTGACCTCAGGCTCCTGGAGGAACAGGAGGGGACACGCTCTGCCCTGTCCAGCCCACACAGAGCCTCCGGCTGCCCCCACCAGTCCCTGTCAGCCACCTTGGCTGATGCTCCCTGATGTCCACCAGTGTGCTGTGGGGCCAGTGGGAGTCCACGGGCCCCAGTCTGTCCACGGCCCAAGTCCAGGAGGTCAGCAGAAGCCACAGAGCCTTGGCAGGGGCCCCCTGCCCAGATCAGAGGCTGCGGTGGGTGGGGTGGCTGGGCTGGGCCACAGCCCACTTCCGGCTATCCGGGGCATTGCTCAGCTAGTCTTTGTCCTCCTACCACCCCCTTCCCAGACGACGTGGCCAGCTGGGGGAAGGCCTGGGAGCCACCTGGGGGATCATGGGACATCTGGTGCCAGGACAAAGCCACACGGACAAAGCCAGCTCACACAGATCCCCAGCACATGGACAGAGGACGGCCACCACAGAAAACACCATGGAGTGGAATGGGCTCACCTACGCCATCCAGCCTTGCTGCTTCCCATGTCAGGCCAGAGCCAATGGGCCTCATGGACCCACTTCCCCCAAATGATGCCCAATGACACCCCCATGCTCGTCCTTGGCCTTCCCCTTAACCAAGAACCTGAGAGCACAGTCTGCAAGCTCTAGAGACACGGGCCATCGTCCCCTCACTGCGCCGGCCCCCAGCCCCGACACCCAATCCCAAGGGCTTCTGAGCCCTAAAGCTCCCCACTGCCCCCTGTGGGAACCTGTTCCACCTGGGCACGGCCAAGAGTTCTCTGCTTCTCTCCACCAGCCCCTGGTGTGTCCAGAGCAAGGAATGAGAAGGCACGGCCCAGTCTCCCAGGAGCCTGGGAGGAAAGCCGGGTGCTCACCTGCCCTGGGTGGTCGCCCTGGGTGGAGAAGCTGCTGACTGGGGAGGCTGGGTGTCAAGTGAGGAGAGCCTGCTTTATCTCCTGGCACTGCTGGCCTTTAGGGGCCCCTGGGGCTCCCTAAAACCACTGCCAAGATTCAGACGGCAGGCAGCAGGCCTGCGCTTGGGTGGACATTGCTTCTGTGGCCCAGCTTCTCGGAGCCCTGCCCACCGCGTGATGTGATTGAATCCAGGGAAGGGAACATTTTCTCTTACCCTGCCCAGTGTAGCTGGGCAAAACTTACATAATGCAGCTGCAGAAAGGGGCTTGAGGAAGAGGTTCTGGGGTTAATCCCACACTTGCGAGTGCGCAGGCCCCTCCAACGCCGCTCCCTGCCCTGGGTTTCTCATGTTCTAGGGACCAGGTGGGAGGCCTGCAGCCTGCTGGAGTGTGGGTGGGGGCTGCACTCCCCACAAGCTTCCCAGGCCCGAGCCCCTTCCCCCCAGGCTGGAATCCGGACCACCCCGTTCCTGGATGGCCTGGCAGGCATCAGGCATGCCAGGAATGGACCCAGCTGTTGCCCTGGCCCACAGGCACCCCTGCATGTCCCCCCCTGCATTCCCCTGCAGCTGCTGCTTCAAAGGAGGGGTGAGGGGCATAGCAGCGGGGCAAGTGGAGAGGAGCAGCTGTTTGCCCAGCCTGCTTCCCCACTGCGGGCCACACCACCGTGATCCCCGGCTGCCCTGCCCACCTGGGAGAGGACAGTGGCCCAGGAGCTGGCTTCCCTCCGCTGCCCCCGTTACTGTCACACTACCCTACCGTGGGGATGATGACCCCTCCCCATACTGAGGACGTGGCCACGTTGCCCTGGTGGCTCTTCACACTTTGCCAAGTCCCCAGGAGCGCAGCTATGGCCTCATCATCCTTTCAGAAGCCACGTGTCTCACCAGACACCCGCTTAGACCCCCTCCCAACAGGGCATGGGTTTGCCCTGAATCATCCACGCCCCCCCATCCCTCTACCACTCTCAGGTGGGGTGGGGGCCCAGGGGTTGCCCAGCGATGGGGACAGTGTGGGCCAGCGGAGGGAGCCGACAGAGACCAGTTCTGAAAGTACACACTCTAAGCTTGCTGGCTGAGACTTCAGGGGACACAGGAAGGGGAGAGCCATGCCTTGTCCAAACCTACCGGTAAGCAACATATCAATCAATGCAGAGTCCTGTCCCCAGGGCCCCACCCAGGGCCCCCCTGAGACAGTTCTGCCAAGCCCAGGCTGGCCTGTGGTGGGGGCTCACGGAGGTGGAGGAGGGGTACCGAGGAGCAGCCATCAGCTGCCATGTGGCCGGACAGGAGAGCTGGGTGGGGGAGGGGTGGGCAGGGTCCTGACCCAGTCCTAGTTCAGGGGGCTAGGAAAAGCTCCCCTCACACTGGCACTCATCTGAGCCACACTGAGTGCAAAACTTGAGTGGCCAAGCCCAAATCCCTAAAGTGTGTGTGTGTGTGTGTGTGTGTGTGGGGGGGGGGTCATTCTGCAATAGCCCCGGGCGGGGAGAAGAATCCGGGAGGGGACTACTTCCCTCCCCTGCAGCAGAGTTCTCCTGGGGCCTGGTGAAAGGTCGACACCCCAAACCCACAGGAGCTACTCTCCAGCATGTCCGATATACTGGGTCCATTCGCAAGGTGGGGTGGACTGCTGTTCCTGCAGCAGGTGGGGAGGGGGCATGAGAGGTGTGCCGCCTTCTGGAATGGACCCCAGTGCGGGGGTGCATAGGGCCCTGCAGGGCGGCAGCCAGAAGACCCCCGGTGCGGTGTGGCCTCCCAGCAGAGGGCTGGAGGAAAGCAGGTTGTGGGCAGCCCCCTGAACTTGGGCAGCCCAGGCCCGGGCGGGGCTACTGTGGAGGGGACAGGGGAGGCTGCAGGGCAGGGGTGGAGGTGCCCGGAGCTGGGTGCCCCGAGGGACCAGTTGCTGGGGGCTCCAGCTGGTGGGCACCTGATCAGCTTCCAGCCAGAGCTCTGTGGAGTCAGGGGGACTCCAGAAGCCCCCAGAGCGGGTGCTCCTCCCCAGCGTCCGGCCCTGGAGCAGCAGTCCCCTGTGGGCGTGAACGGGCTAAGCCCCGGGGCTCACTACCTGTCATGTGGAGGAGAACTACGGTCCTGGGGTATGCACAGGGCCCCACCACTGCCCGGCCCTGGCCCCTGGCCTGTGACCCTGACTCAGAAGGCAGGCCACGGGCTCCACTCCCAGGCCCAGCCTAGTGCCTGCCCAGCCCAAAGGGCCACCTCGGGGGGGGGGGGTCCTTGGTGGGGAGAGGGCTTCCTTCCACCCACCCTGCTCCCAGGCAGAGGGACCAGGGAACTGGGGGCGGGCCAGGAGTGTGGGGGTGGCAGGCTTTATGTGCCCGGGGGCCTGGCTCCAGAGCACTCCCAAGGGACAGTGGGTTCCAGAGCTGACCCTGCCCGCCGGGCACAGGGTGGGGGTGTCTCGGGCTCCACCCAAGACCAAGCAGGGTCATCTGGCAACTCAGCAGGGGTGTCCTTAGAGATTCTGGTCTGCAGGCTCCTCCAGCTGGGGGTGCTCCTGCTGCGCCCCCTCGCCCTGGCGCTCACCACAAGCCCCACAGGGTTGCTGGGCGACCTCCGGTTAAGGGCCGGCCTGGTGGTCTCCCGGCGGCCACCCAGCTTGGCTGCCCGACCGGTCCTGGCGGAGGCGGTTACCCTGCCTCTACAGCTCCTTGGGCCACAGAGCGCCCTGAACAGAGCTGCCCACCGGGCACCCACCCATGACTCCTCAGCTCATGGGTCCCCCAAAGGTGGCCAGGGCCAGTGGCCCCGGGCGCGTTTCACTGTGACACCGTCCGACAGGGCAGGGGGCAAGGGACCCCGCGCGGCCAGACGCCTTACCTGGGCCAGCAGCCCGAGGGCGAGGAGGAGCGCGATGTCCATGGGCCGGCGGAGTAGAGGCCGAGTGTCCGGCGGGCGGCCTCCTGCTCCAACACAACCCGGGCTGAGTGACAGCACAAGTGCGCGGGCGGGGGGGGGCCCGAGTGAGTGACAGCACGTGTGCGGGGGCGGGGCCTGGACGGAAGTCAGCACGGGGGCACGGCGGGGGCGGGGCCTGCGGTTGAGCGACAGCAATGCGCGGGGGAATGGGAGGAGGGTCAAGGGCGGGGCCCGGGCTGAGTGACAGCACGTGTGCCCCGGGGGCGGGGCCCGGTCTGAGAGCACGAGAGCACGGAGGGGGCGCCAGGGCGGGGCCTGGGCTGAGTGACAGCACGTGTGCCTCGGGGCGGGGCCCGGGCTGAGAGCACGAGAGCACGAACGGAGGGTGGGCCAGGGCGGGGCCTGGGCTGAGTGACAGCACGTGTGCCCCGGGGGCGGCGCCCGGTCTGAGAGCACGAGAGCACGGAGGGGGCGCCAGGGCGGGGCCTGGGCTGAGTGACAGCACGTGTGCCTCGGGGCGGGGCCCGGGCTGAGAGCACGAGAGCACGAACGGAGGGTGGGCCAGGGCGGGGCCTGGGCTGAGTGACAGCACATGTGCCTCGGGGGCGGGGCCCGGGCTGAGAGCACGAGAGCACGAACGGAGGGTGGGCCAGGGCGGGGCCTGGGCTGAGTGACAGCACGTGTGCCCCGGGGGCGGTGCCCGGTCTGAGAGCACGAGAGCACGGAGGGGGCGCCAGGGCGGGGCCTGGGCTGAGTGACAGCACGTGTGCCTCGGGGGCGGGGCCCGGGCTGAGAGCACGAGAGCACGAACGGAGGGTGGGCCAGGGCGGGGCCTGGGCTGAGTGACAGCACGTGTGTCTCGGGGGCGGGGCCCGGGCTGAGAGCAGGAGTGCACGAACGGAGGGTGGGCCAGGGCGGGGCCTGGGCTGAGTGACAGCACGTGTGCCTCGGGGGCGGGGCCCGGGCTGAGAGCACGAGAGCACGAACGGAGGGTGGGCCAGGGAGGGGCCTGGGCTGAGTGACAGCACGTGTGTCTCGGGGGCGGGGCCCGGGCTGAGAGCAGGAGTGCACGAACGGAGGCGGGGCCTGGGCTGAGTGACAGCACGTGTGGCCCGGGGGCGGGGCGGACATGGCCAGAAACAGCCTGGAGGGCGGGACGTAGGGGTCAGGCTGCTGTCCTGGGAGGCAGAGCTCTCGGGGTCCAGCGGTGAGATGAGGAAGCCTGCCAGAAAAGCCGGCGGTGGGTGGGGGCTGGGCTAGGAGCTCGAGAGGACTGAGTCACTCATCCATTCATTTTCCGTGTTGTTGCTCCCTGGATTCGCCAGTCGCACTCCTGCCTCCAGGCCTTTGCACTGGCTGTTCCCTCTGCCTGCAGTGCTCTTCCCGGGGCTGCTCCCCGCACCCAGGCATGTTGCTGGCCGCCTTGAGGGCTCTGTCTAATGGCCACTCCTGACCACCTGTCAAACACAGCACCCGCCTGGCACCTGGCGCACCTGGCATCTTGGGTCGCACTCTCTCCCCGTTGATCCTCGGGGCCCGCGCAGAGAAAGTCCCCGCACAGACCGAGCCGGGGATCGGCCCTCCCCACCCAGCGGGAGCCCTTCCTTTCCTTCCTGCTCTGGTTTGCGGGGTTGCCTCCCATTAGGTGGGCAGACCCAGCACGCAGGACTAGACGGTGGGGAGCGAAGAGCGGAGGAAGGACCCTGTGGGCGACGTGCCCTCTTCGGAGCAGGAGTGGGGAGTGTCCCCGGAGCAGGCCCCGGGCCTCTGCTCTCCTGTCCAGGTGGTGGGGCGGCGGAGCAGGTGTGGCGCCATCTGCGCCCTTGGCCTGCTTGGCAGGAGGCCAGACTGCCTGCAGCAAGCTCTGGCAGCCACGGTCCCTGGCGCTCACTCCTCCAAGGGGGGGAGTGGGCGGGGAGCCCCTTCCGTCTCCAGGCTCTGAGGCCCCAGGCCTGGGGAGCAGCCCCTCAGGGCCACCGTCCTGCCTCTGAGGTTAGGGACCCTAAACGTGGGGGGGCAGCCCTCTGAAGGCTTTGGGTTTCTGCCTCCTGGGACTAGTGTAGGGGGAGGTAGAAGAGGGCAGGTGGCTGAGCCCCCCTGGTTAACCTCAGGCAGTCTAACCAAGGGCGAGGGACGTGGCCCTGTGAGACCCCTTCCTCTCTCCCTCTCTGCCCGCCCTTCCTCCACGTTGCTCTTGGCCAATTGTCTCCCCCCCAACAATCTCTGGGGGGGGAGGGTAAGCTAGCTCTGGTCACTGGTGAGCCCCAGGTGCAGGGAAGGGCTGCTGGGAAGGGGTGTGATCCCCAGGCTGGTGAGCAATCCTTCCTGCCCATCCCCCCCAGGGGCAGGGAGGGGGTGGCCCTACTCCTGGGTTCCAGTCCTAGCTCGAGGCCTTGCCATGTTGCTCCCTGCACCACCCTCGGTTTCCCCTTCTGTCCAAGGGAGGGGGTTGGGTTCCACGAGCATGGAGGTCTTGTCCAGGGCTGGTCCACCTCTGGCCAAAGGGCCAGTTCACTCTCCTTCCTAAAGGGGCACTGGCCCCTCCAGAAGAGCCCTCTAGTTTTCCCACAGGCGTGGGGCATCTTACCCTCTGGACTCTCTGTCTTCTGTACCCCATGTCTGCAGCTCCGACCCCCCACCCTGGGTCACTCCCCTTCCCACAGCTCTGCACAGCCCCTTCGGGTGGGGCCCGTGGCGTTTGGTCGCACGTGGGGAGCCATATCTTCTCCTCGACCCATGACCAGAACCCCGGCAAAGGCCAGGGCCGCTCCCATGCCCCGCCCCCGGGCAGCACCCCTCTGGGGGTGCCTCCTCTGCCTCCAGCAGCCAACACCTTGGCTTTGGCCTTCTGTTCTGTGACCAGGAGCGCAACACTTGGGAGCCCACTGGGACGCCCAACCTGAAGATGTCCTTCCAGCCGCCAAGTGTGCGGGGAGCTTGCTCTGGGGGACAGACCAGGTCTCAGGGGCGGAGTGACTTGCCCGTCCCCGCTCGTACGCACTGAGCATCTGCCTTGCTTCCTGCAAGGGGACCGCTGCCACGTCTACACCGCCCACAGCCCGGCAGGGGCTCCTGTGGTGTACAGATCCATTTTGCCGAAAACACCGCCCGGTGCGAACACAGCCCCTAAGGCTGCACCGAGGGGCACCTGCCCACCTGGGGCTCAGGCTGCCGCGGAGGGTGGGCACAGAGGGGAGGGGTCTGGAGGTGCTGAGGGAAGGAGGTGAGCTGACACCAGGTGTGGGCCTGGGCACAGGGCGGGTTCCTGGTGGACATGCCCTGGGAGCCTGTGGTCATCTGCGTGGCGACCCCTGGCGGGCAGCTGTGTATGACGACAGTGAAGTGCTCCCAGGCGCCGTTCCCATCCCACATGCGGCGGTCTCTTGGGGCCCCTCACTTTAGAGGCAGGAACAGGGAGTCTGCGGGAGGCCAAGGTGACAGGTGGGTCTGGAGCCCAGGCCAACCCTTCAGCAGTGGGGCCTGGGCTGGGGGTCAGGAGAGAGGCTGCCCCCGTGACCCCTTTCTGTCCTTCCACAGTTCCCACGCCCCAGGCTCCGGGGCTGCCCTCCCAGGAGAGTCTGAAAGCACCAACAAATCCTAAAGTGGGACATGGTGGAACAGCATAACGGGGAGTCCTCAAGGAGCCGGGCAAAGGTTGGCAAATGGGTGCAGAGTGTGGGGGGCTCCTCAAGCCCTGACCAGCCCCGGTGGCCTGGACGGGGAGTGCGGCCCTGCCGGGGGTTCCCATCCGTTGAATGTTGTCAGAAGGGACGGCAGCAGGGGTGGTGCCTGGGGCACGGGGCCTGGAGGAGAGGCTCCAGGGCAGGCTAGGCGGGGCTGGCCTGGGGAGGGCAGGGTGTCCCCGGCTGACCCAGGCCGCGCCTGCCCTCTGGTGGCCACAGGATGCACTGCAGACGGAGGCCCTCAGGTTTGGGGGGGGGGGCTTGTCTTTGTTCAGAAGCCCAATGGCAATCCCCCAAACACACACCGAGTAGCCACTCCCAAACTGTGTTTAAAGTCTTGGATGCTCAAAAACCACAGACGGATGGCCACAGACAGCAGACAGAAGAGAGGCTGGGGGGGCGGGCAGGGCGCCCCGCGGGCCCTCGCTCCTGGTCTCCCTCCAGGGCTGTCCGGGGGCTCCAAGCCCCCAGCCGCTGGGGCTGCGGTCCTGCCCTGCCCAGCAGCCCCCTGCCCTGCAGCTCCAATACGACAATGCAGATTCCGGCCAGGGAGCGGCCCGGGCCCCTGGACGCGGTTTCCTGTGTCCTTTAGGTGATAATCAGCCCTAGGGCCTGGGTGGGGGTGGGTCAGGGTGGCCAGGGAGGCCTGGTGTGCTCGCGGCTCCTGCCACCCCCTGGCACCAGCAGGGGGCAGTGTGGCTCCAGGGATGCCGTGGCCGAGGTGGCGGGGAGAGTGGGCTGGTCCTCCCACTTCTGGCCACAGCTCGTCCCAGCTCTGCGCTCAGGGGCCAGGTGGGTGCGGTGATGGGTCCTTCCCGCCCCCACGCTGGACACGCCTGTCCCTCCCCCAGGCTTCTCTGGAAATGGAGCCCCAAGGTGACCCTGCATCCCCTCACCCCTCCCAGGGCAAAGGGACCCCAGCATGGAGTCCTCGGCCTTCTTGCTCTCCCAGGAGGGATGAGGGAATGCGGGCCATAGGGTCAGCGCAGATTCCTGCCATGTCCACCCCAGAGACGGCCTTGGGCTGCCAGCCCCTCACCCACCCCTGGCTGGGCCCAGAGCAGCTTGTCTGAGGTTTTGCCTGGAGGCGGCCGTAGGAGCCTGGACTCCTCCCTGTGGCTGGCCCGAATGTGCTGGGGCAGGCAGCCCAGCAAGGGCTCTGGGGCATGGCCTCTGTCACCCACCAGAGCCCCAAGCTCCAGAGGTCAGCCCAGGAGTGCTCAGGGGAACACCCTGGTCACAGTGATGGGGGCACAGAGACAGGCCAGAGAAAAGAGATCACCAGACGCAGATGGTCAAGTTTTAAAGGAATTTGTAAGCTGTTTGCAGAAGGTCAGTTTTTATGGAAAAACTCACTCCAATAAAAACTCACCAAGACAGGCTGGGGGGCCCATGCTCCCCAAGACCCTGGGGCAGGTGAGTAGCCCCCCCAATTCTGCTCATTCAGTCTCAGTGCTGAGGACCGAGGAGAGGGGATGGTGTGGGCAGGTGGCCTCTGAGCTGGGCAGGAAGGCGTGGGCGGCCAGGACGGGGAGTGCAGGCCGGAGACTCCTGGTGAAGTGCACGGGGGGCAAGGCGGTGTGAGACGCCTCTCAGGGCAGGTGCACCAGGCTGGGCCGCCTTCCCCAGTGTCTTCACCCCCAGATGGCCTGGCTGCTGGTCTGTGCCCGGTGGCGCTGGGGGTAATTGGCCTGGTTTGGGCACAGGGAGCAGGGGGCAGAGGGGACGTCCTCAAGGAGGGACCTGGAGGGTGCACCCATCGGGGTCTCGAGGAGCCTGAGCTTAAGCCCCATTTCTTCGGAGTTGCCTCAGTGAGTCTGTTTCCTGGCCAGTTCGCGGGGGCCCTGAGTGCGGCGCACACACACCCCTGGGTGCAGGCCCCAGGCTGCAGAGGGTCCCCACCTGCAAGAAGCTGGAGGGATGAGCTCCAGGCCAATGAGGACACCTAATGGCTGGTCCTTCCCGGCCTGGGAGGCAGGGAGCGGGGCCATCCCCTGGGCCCTGTGGGCTGCCTGCGGGGCTGCAGGCTGCGCCCAAGTCCCGGTGGTCACCCGTCCCCCCTCATCTATCTCAGCCTTCTGTGCACGCGGCCTGGAGAAGCTGCCAGCAGAGCTGCCTGTCGGCCCCTCCTCAGCCCGGGTGGGGGAGAGGAGGGCGGGGAGGGGGTCGCTGAGCCAGCCCAGTCAGCACCGCCCCCGCGGCCCCCAGCCCAGGCCACTCAGCCAGCCCTGGCACCACTGTCCTCCGATCAACATGAGTGGACTGGTGACAAATGCGGGAGTGCAGAAGCCCAACAACCGGATGAATCACATGGACGATCATTCAGATGAAACCCGCCGTGGGAACCGGGTCCCCGTGGTCTGCTGGCACATTTCATCTCGCCCTTCGTGCGGGGGCCTCTGGAGCTGGGGGCTCATGCGGGCAGTGCGGCCGCAGGGGCTGTGCCAATGGGCAGGTATTTCCCATGCCAGTGACGGGCCTACGAGACAGATGCGGGGCCACGGCCCTTCCCGTCAGAACTTCTCCTCCAGACGGATGGACTCGGGGCAGAAGGGCCAGGTTGGTGCAAGAGGGGGTGCCCGGCACGGGAGCCCCCACCACGCCCAGGATTGCAGGCTGCTGGGCAAGAGGCCGGGGCCACACCGAGCAGCACCCGGTGAGTGGCCTCCCTGCCTCTTGGAGAGAGTCAGCACGTTTCAGCCGTTCTCCGTGGTGCTGATGCCCCCGCTCTCCCAGATGTGGGGGCCTGCGTGCGTCTGTAGAGGAGAAGTACCCCGACCCCGGCTCCCCTCACTCGGAGGCTCTGGTGGATGTCCAGGCTTGCCCAATGGTCAGTTCACGCTCACCCTCCCCTCTCCCCATCCCACCGGTTCCTCCCCTGTACTCTCCATTCAGGCTGCTGAGCTGGAAACCCCAGAACATTCCAGACTCCTCCTCCTCCAACTCCCATACTCAGCATCCCCAAGCTAGCACGCACCTCCTGTCCTTTGGCCCTTCTGGCCCTCCTGTGATCCCGCCCCTGCCCCAGGCCCTCGGGGCTCTAAACTGGGCACCTGGCTTACTCCCAGCACCTTCCTCGGTTCCAGAGAGGCCCCAGGTTTCATGTCAGGCCACCACTCTGCCCCACTGCAGGTGTCCTGCCCTCCCCACACAAGGAGGCATGTGGCCAGCCAGGGTCTAGTACCTCATCCCCCTGAGTGAGGCTCTTGGGGGCAGGACCGTACCCGGACTAGTTAAGTTTAACGAGTGACCGCATCTGACACATAGGCCTCGGCCCCAGGTGCGTAAGGAGGGGACTTCCACAGATGCAGATTATGACTTTGCAGAAGTGCCGAGTCTCCTGTGACGCTCTCCCCTTCGGGGGATGGTCTAAACGTGGGTGGACGGCCTGTGGGCAGACCTGCCTTCACCTGGAGGCTGACCCTGTCCTCGGCCTCTCCCTGGCCAGTGGCTCCGTTCCTGCCTGGAACGAAGTCATGGGTGGTGGCCCAAGGTCTGTGGCTATTGAGAGAAGCAAGATTCAGAACTCTCTAGAGAGCTTGTCCCACTAGCTGCTTCAACAAGATAAACCGAGGCCTCTGCTGAGCTCTGGGCATGTCAGCTAGGGTGCTGAGGGTCCGGCTTGGCTCCTCTCTGCACAGAAGTGGGGCGACTTTAGTGACCCCAGTGCAGGTGAGCCGAGTGCACGCCAGTGTAGGTCTCTACCTAGAGGAGCACCTTTGTCCGCGGGGCTCTCCAGCAACGGGGAGGACACAGGAGCCAGAACTGCTCATCTGAGCGAGGCTCACACTCGCTGGGGGTCTCCACTGTGGACATGCACCATAACGTCAAGGACAAAGAAAACCTTAACAGCACCAGAAAAAAAAGGCCCATGACCTCGGAAGACATGGAGGCCCAAGGTGCCAGAAGCAGAGGCGGGGAGAAGTGTCTTCCCATAACCAGGCAGCCCGTCATTTAAGAGTGAGGACAAAACACTCAGATACGTGGAGGCGAAGCGGGCTGACCTCAGAGATGCTTACAAAAACAACAGTCGTAGAGCATTATTTATTTCAAGGAAATTTGCTGAGCCCAAAAATTGAGAAAATGTCACTAAATTTATCTACTGACTGTAAAAACAAAGCCTATTAATTTTGTTTCCAAAGCAAAACAAGGCTGAAACTCTAGAGGCAGGTATCAGGATCATAGCGGGGCAGGGAGGAAGCTTACATGCCGGCCATAGGGTCCACATACTCTACAACTATAAACTTGGCTGGAAAGGGAACTATAAGTGTTATAGTCTGCTTTTGAAAATTTAAGGGTACTCAACAGAAATTCAGTATTTATTTATTCATTTACTTACTTACTTATTATTTTAAGTCATCTCCATGCCCAACATGGAGCTCGACCTCATGACCCTGAGATCAAGAGTGGCACGCTCCACCAACTGAGCCAGACAGGCACCCCAGAAATTTAATTTACAATTTCCAAATAAGCAACGAGGAAAAAATAGAGAAGGTCATTAAAACAACAAAAAAGAAGGCAAAACAAACCAAAAATCCCTAAGGTGGTAGGCAGAAAATGCAAATTGAGATTGTAGAAATAAGTTCATCAATCATCACATAAATGGACTAAATTCAGCGACTAAATGACGGATTATCCACTGGATTCACAGGCGTGGGCTCCGCTTGTCACAGAAGACACACCTGAAGCCACATGGACAGCGAAGTCACGGCACCAGGACAAGTGGTCTGAACACACACCCCCAACAGGGGAAGAGCAAGATTTCTCAGAAAAAGAAAACTGAAGGAAAAAACATGAATAGGGATAGAACTGCTAACCAACAGTTTGCCCCGTGGTGACCCTCGTCCCTCTGGCTCTGGCCCCCGGGGGACAGCCCTGCTGCTGCAGCTCCAGGGTGCCCACCAGGTCTGCAGAGACCCAGCCCAAACCCTTCTCCTTGGCACGCCCTGTGCTGGCCTCCTACCCCCCTGCCGTCAAAGCTGATCCCAGCTCCTGGCTGCCCGGCTCCTCCCGCAGGTCCCAGGGACACACGGGCATCCCAGGGGCCCCCCCTCCTGACTGGGCTGCTGCGCCCTCCTGCCCAGACCACCGTGCCCGTGCCCTCTGTCACATGCCTGTGGGCAGCCCCACTGTTCAGCTGCTTTGTCGTCTGACCTCACTCCTCAGACACAGTGTGTGTTGCACCCGGACTCCCTCTTCCTGGGACCCTGGACAGTCGCTCACCACATGGCCCCGTGTGCTGGGCACCCCTCCTGGGATATCTGTCCAGAAGCCTGGCGGCAGGAACATGGCCAGTGGGGACCTGAGTGGGGCCACCGCCCTCCTCTTCCTCCTACTCAGGGGGTGCAACCCCCTCGACCTCGTGCCACAGGGTCCTGGGCCGTCGTCTGCCCTGTGGCTGTCCATCTACCCATATCCGTGCCTTCACTGCAATTCTCCTCCGGGGACGTGTCCCGTGTAGTTGCGGCTGCGTTACGAATGCGGGCGTCATAATCTGATATTGATCTATTTGGTGAGCTCAGAGTTTACTGCATTGTTCGTGTTTTAACAAAGGACACGCTGTCCGCTGCAGGCAGGATGAAGGGCTGCTCTGACCTCTGGGGAACTCTGGGGAACTCTGGCCCCAGAGAGCACAGCAGGGCAGGGCGCCGGGGCCCCCGCAGAGTGTGCAGCGTGGGCTCCGGGGGTTCCAGAAGGGCCGCCCAGCAGCTGCGGCCGTGCACGCAGGACTGCGGCCCTGAGCAACCGACCAGAGATGCAGGGTCCACGAGGACAAAGACGGCCCCACTGCGGCTGCTGAGGACACGGGGGGACACGAGCCAGGTGTCCGGTGGCCCAGGGCAGGGGAGGGGCAGCAGGGAGAGGTGGGCAGGGGACAGCGCGGTCACCAGGGGCCCCAGAGGCGAGGTCACAACCAGGTCAGGGCCACACTAAGAACTAGAACCACAGTTTTCAAATTCACTTTTAGGGCTTGAATCTTCTTCAAAAACCTTTTTATGTAGAAACCCAACATAAAACAGAAAAGGAGCTGGAGTTTTAGAGCATGAGCTGATTCCAGGGGTTCTCGAAGTAACTTATGACCCGGCCCGCTCAGCCCAGGGGCTGGGGGGCACCGCAGGTACGGTGCAGGTGTGGGCGTGCCCCCCACGGCGGCTGCTTCCACCCGTCAGACGCTGCTCTGTTTTCCGCAGAGACGCTCTCCAACAGACGGGAGCCCAGCGTGTCTCCAACACGCCTCCCCCGACGGGAACGCCAGGCTGCGCACCAGGACCTGGTTCTCGGCGCCGCCCGGCCTCAGCGGGCCCCGGAGCGCTCGCACCACTTCCTCCCTTGGGGGCACCTGGCTCCCGCCCTGGGCTGCGAGGGGAGGACGTGTCCCAGCCTCCCCTGTGGTGGCCGGGGCCAGGGGCCAGGGTGGCAGGCGGCTCTGCCCACAGACACACCTGGAGTCCAGTCCCCGGGCCTCGTGGGGACTCAAGGGGCATCTGTCCTGACCCTGAGAGCCCAGCACCAAGGACTCCTGGCCGGGTGTCCATCCTGGGAGGAAGGTTCCAGGGGAGGCCCAGGGCACAGAGGGGAGACACGGAGGATCCGAACATGGACACCAGCGACCGTGGGCTGGCTGTGGGCGGGTGAGTCCCTGGCCTTCGGGGACCCTGCGCTGTTGACGTGGCACTAGAGTGTTAGACATGACGCCAGCGTGCCTGCCACTGAGTGGACATGGGTGATCGGTGGGCGCATGGCAGCCCGACCTGTGCTGACCCTCGGCTGCCCCAGTCCCACCATCAGCCTCAGTGCTGTCTGGCACAGCCCGTGGGCGAGCTGGGGGGCCAGGAGGTCTTAGGTGGGGGCCATGCTGGGGTCTCCACCTCCATGGACGGGGCTCCCAAGGAAGCAAAGCCCTCAGTCCTTGGTCAGAGCCAGAAAGGCCAGCCTCATGACACGAATAGGGAAACTGAGGCGGAAACGAGGCTGCCCCGAGGCTGCACATGTGGGTGTGGACCTCCACCGTCTGGACGCACCAGGCGTGCAGGCGGCCTCCCCTCTGCTCCCAGCAGGCACCCCGCCAGGCATGCTGGACCTGCCCACTGCCTTCAGTAGGCTCAGCCCCAGGGCGGCCGACACCCCTGCAGGAGCCCCTCCAGGGGGACCAAAGGCACCAACGGGCCGCTGACCAAGCCGCCAACGGCCAGCTCCCGGGGCACCTGCTCCTGGCTCTACCTGGGGAGTGGAGTGCAGGACGGCATGGGGCCGTCCAGCCAAGGGTCGTGCCCTCAGGGAGCCGGCATGTGTGTGTGTGGATGCGAGGCAGTCCGAGCCCAGGGGGAACCTTCTGGAAGCCTCGTGACGCAGCAAGTGGGGCTGCATTCTGTGTCCTTAGAGGCACATGTTCCAAAGACAAATCAACGTCCTTCTGTGATCTCCTTCGTCAAAGAGAACTATTATTTTTTGAAAGTACTTGATATAAATCGTAGCATAAACCAAATAATTATGTAAACATTTTTGGGAATCAAAATGTTCAGTATTAAGACTGATACAGTGTCAAATCAGTGGGATTAAGTGAAGACCCCGCAGGGCTCGATCTGATTCTCCCCAGTGGCACGTGGCTCCCTAGTTACCACAAGGGAAGACCACGGACAGCCGGAAGCCTGGTCATGCGGTGTCAGGTGTGATGCTGAGGGCCGTCGCCCCGAGAAGAGCCGGATGGCGGGCAGCCTGCTCGGGAGACGGTGGCCCGAGTGTGTCCCAGCCTCAGGCGGGAGGATCGCAGGCTCGTCCCCCTGGAGAAAACACCACGCCTGGGGTCAGGCCTGGGGGGGGCCAGGCCACACACAGGGCAGGGGTGGGGGGTGGTTAGGTGAATGGGCCCCGTGGGGCCTGGAGGGAGCGGCACAGAGAGACGGGTCAAGGGTCAAGGCTGAGCGGCGGCAAGGCCTTCGGTGGTAGCCACAGCCACCGCAGGGACAGGGGCCGCATGGCCGCAGGGCCGCAGACACAGACCACCTGGCTTATCCGTCACAGGAGCCTGCCAGGCCCTGGCCTAGAAAGTTCCTGTGGGGCCGCACGTCCCCCGGGGGGGCCACACAGGCAGCCCCAGGCCGTGGGACGCGTACACGCACGGGGCTGTTTGCCCGGCGTGCAGACCCCGGGCAATGCTTGTGTCCTCTGCGGAGACGTTACTGAGTTTTGCTGGGAGACCTGCTGCCTGGGGGATGCTGGTGGGCACTGTGGGGGCCCGCGTGGCGCCAGCGTGGGTGTAGCGGTGGGGACGGAGCAGAGGTCCGTCTGAAAACCAGCCTGGGGCTGAGCAGGCCTCGCCCTGGGACCTCCCTTCTGTCGGCCCCAGCTCGGTCCCCTCTGAGGTAGAGCTCTAGTTTACAGAGGATGCCAGCTCACTGGTGCCTGGCCTCGGGGCACCCTGGTCGCCCGGGTAGAACTGCCTGACGAGGTCCCTCTTGTTGATCTTCCCCATCTGGTTCCGCGGGATCTCCTCCACCAGCAGGAACTCCGAGGGCACAGCATACGGGGCCAGGACGCCCCTATGGAGACAAGCAGGGTCTGAGCAGCAGGAACTTGGGGCCCGGACGGCCCCCTCCCCATGGGACAGGCAGCCTGGTCCCCCAGGGCCCAAAGCCCAACCATATCTGGTGCCTGCCCCGGGAGGGCGTCTCTGCTGTGACTGCGAACCCGGAGATGCCGCGGCCCATGTTCCAGCCCACCCGTGGGCAGAGGACAAACCCTCCTCAGGGCCAGGCCTCCCAGAGCCGGGAGGAGCAGGTCCCACTCTCGGCTGGCTGTCACGACAGCAGGCCACGGCCAGACGGGTGGAGCAGGCAGGTGGGTAGGGCTAGGGGACCCTTGCAGAGCCCTGGGCATGGCAGCCATGGCCACGTGGGCTGGGGCTGCGCTCCGGGCAGAGCCCTGTGATAAGCAGTGGGAGGGGCTGGTCTGTGGGTCCGAGAGCTGCCCTGCGTCCCGCACTCCCACGAGGAGCCCCCATTAGATGGTGCGTTCTCCCGTGAGGGGCCACGTGGACGGGTCCTGCCACCCGCAGGCTCTACTCAGAAACTCCTCCTTGGGCAGCAGGCACTAGTTCTCTCCTGAGGCCCTGTCCAAGCCACCTGCCCCTTGCCCTCCGACAGCTGCACATGGGGCCACATCCCCTTTGTAAGGAGAGCACAGCGTGCCGCCAGGCAGGGGTGTGCCCGGGGCCAGGAGGCCGTGTGTGGCCCTCTGGGCTGCAAGCTGTGGGGGCAAGCTCAGCCACTGGGGAGGTATCGTGGTGAGCTCATGACACCCCACTGAACGCACCGTCACTCGGGGCGGCTCGTGCTGAAAGCAGCCAGCCGCAGGCCAGCACGGGGCAGCTGGGGGTGCAGGTGAAGGCTTGTGAGGGGAGAGGGTGCCCCCCCTACGGTCCTGGCAGCTGTGAGTATGGCCGGCAGCCCACAAGGGTAGCACTGGGCTGGGCTTTGCTGGAACAAGCCACCAGGACTGTTCAAGGGACTCTGGCGGCATGGCGGGGCGGCGAGCCCGAGGCCCGATCACGGAACGCACCCCCCTGAGCACCCCAGCCCCATGTCTCAGGGGTGTGTGGGCGGCTCTCCCCACGCCTGCTTCCCCGGCGGCCAGCCAGCAGCAGACCCGTGCCAGAGCCCAGAGAGGGAGGCCCGAGGCGCCGGCCGCTCCCGGGGCTGGGCGGCCAGGTGAGCAGGCCATGGAGCATGGTTGCCCATCATCCGGAGAAAGCACCCTCAAGAATGAAGGCCAAGTTCAAGGCATTTTCAGACAGAGACGCAGACAGTCCCCACGGGAGCAGACCGGCAGCAGAGACAAGCGGGAGGCTGCCGAGGAGCCCGCGCCCGGGGACAGGCTGGGACACGCGTTGTCTCCTGGGGACTGGACCCTCTCGGAGAGACGACCCTTGAACAGAAATACAGCTGACTCTTGAACAACACCGGTTTGAGTCGCATGAATCCACTTATATGTGGGTTTTTGGGTAAATACGGCAGAGGACTGAAAATGTGTTTGGTCTCCCTTGTGATTTTCTTCCCCTTTTCTTTTCTGCAGCTTACCTCGCCGCACAAGAACACGAGACACGATACGCACAACGTACAAAGTACATTCGATCGACTGTTCTCGGTGAGCAAGTCAGTCTGCTCAAGGGACAGCCATGCTAAGAGCGTGCAGCGAGAACAGTAGAGGGTGTCGCCGGGGCCCGGGTCGGGGTGCAGACGGCGGTATGTGAGAGCAGGGCGTTATGAACCCTAACTTAGCAGCCACTTTTGAAAAAAGGAACAAAAGCCACAGAAGTTAGAAACGATGTAGAAGTGTTAGGAAGGACGGCTGGGGGCCCGGGCATTTCCAAGAACAGCAGGCCGTGGACGCAGAGGTCTGACGACTCTACCTGGGACATGTTTGCACGGCGGACCCCATGCGTTTAGACTCGCCTCAAGGCCAAGTTGAGCTGTTTGTGAAAAAGCAGGCTTCTGGGGAAACATGGTCCACGGAGGAGGTGTCCTCCCGGGAGAAGGCGTGGCGGGCACAAAGTGAGGATGGGACACTAAGCCAAAGCCCACCACTCCTCCGTGGTCTCATCAGACATCAATTGTGGGTCAAGAGCACGGATCCTGGATTCTTCCCTGGTGTGTAAATCCCACGTCCCTTTCCAACTTGGTATCTGGGGGATAGAAGGGCAGTGGGTGGGCCGTGTCCTGGGTCCTGCAAGCGTGGCGCTGTTGCCCTGCTCCAGGCCACGCTCACCCCCTCAAGGGGACACTGGCTCTGGCCCGAGGAGCACAGACTGAGGGAGGAATCTTGAGAAAGGAAAACCACGGGAGCGCAGAGGTGACAAGGAGGGAGAGCACCTTCCCTAAGAGCCATGTCCGGAGAGGCAGAGTGAGGATCCAGAGTCTGACCTGGCCCCCGTGGGCTGCGTGGCCTCAGCGTCCCCACCCAGTGATGGCCCAGCTTGAGGACACAGAGGCCTGGACGCTGGCCTCACTGTGGGACAGTCCTGGGGACGGCGGGTGGGCTGCCTGCTCTGACCTCCCAGGGGTGTCCCCCACCCCCACTCCAAGCGCAGAGCCCCCGCCTCAGGTCTTCCCACGGCCTCGGTCACAAGCCTGGCAGGTGTGCACACGGCTCCTGAGAGCGGACCCCGACGCTCTCGGGCGGAGAGCTCAGCACAGGGTGTGTGGTGTTTAATCGAAGCTGCAACAGCGACTAGAATTTTCTCCTTTGTTGAACACCCTGCTCCAAGTGTGATTCTGCAAATCCAGGGGAAGCTAATCGCCCAGCTGTGCTGCCCCTTCATGAAATGAGGGGCTCCTGCTGTTGTGAAATCATGTTGGACGAGCCAAAAATATCTTTAGCGCTGAAGAGGGAGGCAAGTTGGGAAGGAAGGGGGTGCAGGGAGCGGGCAGAGGAAGGAGAAACTTCTCAGATTGGAAATAAAGAATTTGGGGGACATTACTAACAGCTTCCTTTCTGAGCTCGGGGCTGTGGCCATGCTGTCTGTCCCCCGGCCTCTGGCGTGACTGACCGTGGGGTGCCACAGGCATAGGGAAGGGGGACTGCGCGTGTCGGCACGCAGAGAAAGCCCTGGGGCCATGGCACGTGGGCATAGAGGCTCTGGGGACGGTCTAGGGTAAGGTGAAGGTGAGCGCGCGGGGACGCATGGTGAGGGGACAGGGCTGCGGTGGGGGCACAGGCGAGGGGAGCACTGTGGCCCCAGCTCCCAACAGCCACATTCAGCACAGGGTGGGTGGGTGAGGGAGCAGGACGGGAGGCTCTCTGCCTTTGGATTCCTTCTGAAGCCGGGGGAGGACCCTGCACCCTGTCCCATGGCTGGGGCTCCCACCCCGTGGTCCCGGCTCTGTCTGTCTCCCCGGTGACCATAGTTATAAAGCTTCCCTGCGGCCCTTTGTGTGTTGGAGGCAGCCTCGGGAATGTAATGTATCACCTGACCTTCTAGGCAACCCCCCGACCCTGAGATGGATGGTGGCAAGACCCGAGACCCTGCCTGCCTCCCCCCGACCCCGGGACAGTCCACCCCCAACCTGTCCCTCCCTCCAGCCCCACGAATTCCCCTGCCTGCCCCTACCTTGCCCACTCTTTGAGCTCCCTTTGGGACAGCGAGTGTCCCTCCTGAAGGGTCACCACTGCAGTGAGCCGCTGGCCCCACGTCATGTCTGGAACTCCAATCACAGCCACATCTGTGGACAGAAAGAATGCTGTGCCGACTGCCGCAGGCTGGGGACGCACCCAGAGGGGAGCATGGGGTCAGCATGGCTGGTCCTCCCGGGGACGGGGCGAGGCCCGGTCCCCACGTGTCTCCCGGCTGGAGCTCAGGGTGGGGGCTGGCTTTCCTGCATCTCTGCCCTCCCTGCACTGCCCCAGGGCTGGGGACAACCCGTGAGCCACGTGGGGGGGCCCCTGCCATCCCCAGGGTCCTCAGCCTGTGACCTGAGGTCAGGGGCAGGTCTGGGTGGGGTCCACACTTCCTGGACCAGCAACCACCGGTGGCCACTCTGGCACAACCAGGATGCTCAGCCCACGGCCACCGGGAACAAGCCGGTGCTGCTGAGCCGACCAGCAGCAGCCCGGGCAGGCCGGGACCCCAGTCGCGGTACAGAGGGTGGGGGGCGCACGGGGGGCAGGCGGAGGGACCCCTACTGTGTGTGCCCCAAGGTGGGTCACCTGGTCCGGTTCCGTCTACAGACAGAGACGGAAGCACGTCTGGAACGCTGCCAGACGGTCAGGTCTGCACCCTGCTCGCCACTGGAGGCCCTGCCACGGGCCAGGGGGCCACGTACCCGTGACGCTGGGGTGCGCTAGCAGCAGCCGCTCTACCTCCAGGGCGCTGACCTTGTAGCCACCACTCTTGATGATGTCCACGGACGTGCGGCCCCGGATCCAGTAGCTGCCGTCCTTAAACACGGCCGTGTCGCCTGAGAAAAGGTGCCCCGGTCAGGACGCGTGCCGGGCCCAGCATGTTTCGAGGGGCACCTGCGTGGTGAGCAGCGCCCCCCCGTCACATGCTGGGCGCCTGTGTCTGGGGGCATCGATATCCCCACACGGTGACCCGTGCTGGGGCCGGGGTGCACGGGGGCCGTTTCAGGACAAGGCGGCAAGCATGCAGCTCAACGGCTGTGACCTCAGCCTGTGGTCCAACCCCAGACGGCCCTGTGCAGACCGCAGCGTCCCACAACGGCCGATGGGGGCCGCCTGTGAAGACCAGGCTCAGAGGCAGGATGGCCGGTGTGGTCACCACCCAGCTCGGCCCCTTCCCGCTCTTTCTCAGGCTCCTGCAATCAGAACAAGAATCGGCCGCCTCCTGCCATCCCACCGTGGGCCCAGTCACAGCAGGGTCCTAGTGGAAAGGACATCACTGCAGCCCCCCTTCATTCGTGGGGTCTCCCGGGCTGCAAGGCAGTCACACGGAGTCTCTGAAGGAGGAGAAAGCCCTCCTGCCCCTCCACGTCAACTGTGTGGTTTCCTGTCATGCTTCCCCACGTGGCAGTCCCCTCAGAGGCCCACCTGGTCCCCTCTTGGGCCATGCTGGGCGATGGGATGCTCACCAGGCATCCTAGCATGAGCAGGTGGTGGGGTGGGGGAGCGCAGGCTGATCAGGGGACGCACTCAGAACTGAGGCCCGGTCCCAGAAACAAGGGCCCTCAACACCCCTTCCAGGCCTTTCTGCTCCATTTCCTTGGGTGTTGGCTGACACAGACGCTGAATCCCAGCACAGAGACGGTGGCTGGAGGCCAGCGCTGTCCCCAAACTCCCATGAGTGTCTAAGCCATGGGCAGCCCACCTCTGAAGGGCAGGACGTGCCCAGTGCCAGGATGGGGCTCACAAAGAGGGGTCCTGGGCGGCGAGGGCGGAAGCCGTGTACAGAGCCCTGCCCGACATCCACGTGTGACAGCGCTGCCCGCCTGCCGTGCTCCTGGGCGGGACAGAGCCCCAAGCACAGCGTGGCGGGAATGGCTCGGGAGGCCACGCGGCTCCCTCAGCTTCCCCTGCGTCTGCGCACCTGAGTTAGCAGCTCCCAGGAGGGCGGGTTAAACAGACAGCAAGCGCCCAAACCCCAAAGACCCCGGAGCAGGCAACTTTAAGGTTTTGGATAAACTGAACAAAGTAGGAGGGGGGAACAGACGCGCTGCGGCATCTGAGGAGTGTGGGCAGTCCTGCGGACTCCGTGCGGCCCGGCGGCGCCTGCCATCCGCGGCGGGAAGAAACCCTCACGTGCCTCCCCGCTGCAGCTGGGGGACAGACGGGGACAGCACCGGCCCAGCGCGCATGCTCACGCCCAGGGGAGGCGGAGACACTCCTTGACGAGCACACCCCCTCGTGTGCTCCTGCGGGGGCCCGGAGCCTTCCCTCTGGTGCCACGTGACACACGCCAGGCCCGGCCTCACCGTGGACACCAAGCTGCCTGCTCTGTGGCCAACGTCCGGCCCTGCCTCTGGGGAGATGCGGGCTGAGCCTGTTTTCAGGCGGTGACGCCCAGCACGGCCGGCTCCACACCACGGGGCTGCACCCCTTCCGTGCTGCCCCAAGTGTCTGCCTCATGCGGGCTCTGGTGTGGAGCGTGGGGGCCCAGCCGGGGGATGTGGAGGCCAAGGGAATCATGCTGAGGGAAGCAGGCCAATCCCCAAAGGCTACACTTGTCGGGTCTGTCTCTGTGCCACTCTGAACAACAAGCAGTGGGCTGGGGGGCGAGGGCAACAGACATGGGGCCGCAGAGCAGCACGGACCTACATGTGTGCTGAGGATGGTAAGCAGAGTCCACACACAAGTGCACATACATGTGTAGGGCTGGGGGGCCCTGGACAGCCCAGGGATGGGCTCTGGTGTCGTGCTGGTGACCAGGACGTGGACACTGGGGAATGGTGTGAAGGTGCAAGGGGCCACCCTACTCGCCATCTGCAGCTTCCTGCGAATCTCTACCTATTGCAAAGAAAGCGTTTTAAGAAACCGCTGTTTGGTTTGTGGAGAAGTCCTGCCTCCCCTGGGGGCTCACCCCCAAGTTGAGTCACTCCAGTGTCTGCAACACACTCTGACTAAACAATAATTTCAGAAAAGAATCTGTGTTAACTAAACTCACGACCAAAAGCAAGCACAAGAAACTGCCCACTGCGATGCTAATTAACGCGCCCGATGAGGTTGTCTGTCCATCAGGTGTCAGCACCCCGCCCCTGCTGGAAAACACCTGCCCTGCTCTCCCGGGGGTGCAGGGCGGCAGCTGAGAACCCAGCCCCCCACTCTGCTCCTGGCGCATGTCGGGCACCATCAGGCCCCCTGAGCCTGGCACGGGCTGCTCTGGCATCGCCCCAAGACAGGGCTGGGGGGCTGGGGCAGGTAGGGGGCAGCTCATGGTGGGTCGACTCCCCCCCGGCCATGGGGCAGCTCGGCCTCCCATGTGTCCTTCCTGCTTTCAGCCCCCAGGTGTCGGCCAGGCTCCGGAGCGGAGAGAATCAGCCGGACAGCTCCCAGCATCGCAGGATACGGTGTCCCGAGCGCCAGCACGAGGAGGGACGTCAAAGTCAGGGCACCCAAGGCACTCGACTTGTCCGACGTGGACTCTGGGATGGAGAAGATTCTCTAGGACTCCAAAGAGGGGAAAGGTCGTACGGTGCCAGGAAGGACGACGTGGCTGCAGCTGGTAGAAGCGTGGAAGCCAGAAACCGAGAGAGCGTCTCTAACCCTGAACTCTACCTCGCCTGACAGAGCGAAGACGCTGCCAGACACCCACTCCCCGAAATGCACACCCCACACCTCTACTGTCGGGAGGCTCCTGGGGAACGCAGCGCGCAGACTGTGGAGCAGAAGGGAAGGAGGGAGCTGCAGGAGGGGCCTGGCGGGGCGGCGGGCCCAGGGGTCTCCCCCGAGCGGCAGGGTGGCACTGGGGTGCCTCATGCAGGGAACCGAGAGCACAGAAGGACCACGGTCCCCATGAGGCTGCATCCACGGCCCCACGGTGCAGACACTGGGGGGACGGGTGTGGAGAGCAGCCTCAGAGCCAGGTGCGAATGGCCACTGGTCAGACCCGCGGGTCTTCCAGCCATGCCCGCGTCACTCTGATAAAACCCGAAAACTGACCCACACTCCTCTGCCCAGGGGTCTGGGACCGACATGGGAACAGCGCAGGGACCCCAGGAGCCAGCCCGCATGCCGCTGGAGCTCGACACCCAACAGAGGGAACGCGGCCTCACGTGGCCACTGGGTCACCGCGCCACTGCCCACGGAACAGGGTCCGAGACTAGCCTTATGAACGCAAAGCCTGACAAGGGGCAGGAGAGACCCAGGAGCGCAACCCCGCGAGCCCTGGGAAACAAAGAACTTTGAAGCAAGATAAAAAACTAGACACGACACATCCAAACCGTCCGCGCACAGAAGGGGCCGCCAGTATGGGGGCCTAGCCAGCTGCAGACTGCACGGCCGGTCCCGCCAAGCATGCCCGGAGGGGCCCCGCTGCCTGGCACAGCCTTCCCGGTGACCCTGCCTCCCGGGTCAGCGGGCGCACAGGTCGGTGACAGCCGTCCCCTCCGCGCACCCACACCCACTCACACGCAGCACGCGGCCTACTTCCTAACTGCGCCTCACTGGCCGAGACGGAAGATCTTGTCGGAGCAGGAAAGCAGAACCCCAACTGCGGCGAGGCAGGAGGTGAGCAGACACGGCCCGAGTGCCACTGAGGCCTTCTCCATCGGAGGTGTGAAAGGTTAGCGTGTCGCGCTGTGTCGCTGAGAGCGATGACGCTCACCGAGGGAGCGCCAGAGGCCAGGCCTCCAAGGAAGGAAGGAGCCCTCCCACAGGGGACGGCGGCCGGCGGCTGTGAGAACCGCGCACGTGCAAGACGCGTCATCCGTTCATGTCACCGCTCTCCAGAACACGGTTTCTAAGGGCCTCCCGACAGCTGCTGCTGGACACCTGTGGACACGGGCGGACTCCCCGCCCGGGGTCCCCGCCCCGCACTTTATTAAAAACGCTGTGGCAGACGTCCGTGCGCCCGGCTCTGCCCGCCTCTCGTCATTCCCTTTGGCCCAGAAAACACTCCTGACCCACAGTCCCACCTGCAGGGGAAAGGACCTGCCTCACGGCAGCGAGGCCCAGCTTGGTCAGAATCTTTCAAATTCGGCGACAGGAGGCCATCTCTGTGTTTCTCTCTCACGGTGAGGAAGACCCCGTATCTTACGTGTTTTTATGGCCAGCTTCTCTGCTCTCCTGGGATCTGCCCATCGCCAGGGCTGCCTGGGCCCCATGAGCGCGCCTCTGGGGAGCATCCCCACGTGGGCACTGATGCCCGCCAGGGCCCCTTCTGTCGCCCTGCTGTGATGTGTGTCTCTGGGAGTAACGTCACGTGCTTGCCCTGGAGGAAGGCAAGAACCCACCGATGCTCTGGTGGATTTTCCCAGGGTCCTTGCTTCCCATCTCCTAAGTGCCCTCGACGTCCACGTCGTGACGGTAAACAGTGCACGATGAAGGATTTCTAGAGCAAGTCAGAGGCCGTTCGTGTCCTTACGCTCAGTCAGCAGCATGTGAGCTGAGTGGCAGGCGTCAAAAGAACTGTAAGGTCTGGTCAGCTCGGTCCCCATGTCCGTCCGTGTCCCCAGCTCCGTGTCCTCACCTCCATCCCATGTCAGCTCCTTGTCCTCGTCTCCCTCATCTCTCATCATCTCCGTATCCTCACCTCCGTCCCGTGTCCTCACCTCCATTCCATGCTCATCCTCGTGTCCTCACCTCTGTCCCGTGTCCTCACCTCCATGTCCTCTGTCCTCTGTCCTCTGCTCGGACAGCAAGGTCAACATAAAGGCCCGAGGGCGCCTGGCTCCTGGAATCACCTGTCCCCCTGCCCTGGGCTCGTGCTGGTGCCCGTGGGCATGTCGAACGGCTTCTCTCTGGTCGTGGTGGTGCTCAAGTAAGAGCTGGGAGGAGGGTCACCGTGGCTGTCGGCAGAGTTTCTGGGGGGAGACGCTGGGTCTCCTTTGTAGCAGCCGTGACCGCTGGGGGCTGGCAAGGAACTCCTTGCACATCTGGGGAAGGAGGACAGGGCAAGGCAGGGAGGGCAGGAACGGCTGGTGACCTCTGTCCTCTCACCCAGGCGTGGACCTGGCCCTTCCCCGAGGCCCACGAGCAGCGGCTCTCCAGCTCCCGCCAGAACCCGTGGCAGGAGGGGCTGGCCAGGGAAAGGGTTAAGTTTAATTTACCCTGATTTCTATTTAATATCATGCTCTCCCCGCAGGAGCCGGCAGCTGCGAGCTGATTGCACCCGCTCATTATGCAGCCCTGTATCGCTAATGGCCTGTGACAAAGGCACACGGCTCCCAGGCCTCACCCCCGAGAGCCAATTAAACACACACACTCCCTTCCTGTTTGCAGCGCATTACAATGAAATTAAACTGAATTTCAAAATCATTTTCTCCTAAAGACATCTCTTTACAATAATTAATGCATGCTATTCCTTTTCAACTCAAATATTCATCAGCAGCATGACTGAATGTTTTAACGCTGACTGCCCCACACTTTCCTTTGCTGCCGCCCGGCAAATCTACAGGGCTTGGGTTCCTGTGCTTTTAAAGAAAAAAAAAACCCCAAAGCTTTTATCTGAATTTAAAAATAAAAGAAGCTGGCCACAAAGCAAGTCAGGTTTCCACACAGGGACCATTCAGAGGCCTGCAGGAGGGACGTACAAACCTGCACCTGAGGGACAATGACGGACAGGGGCCTGCCACTGTCACACCGGCTCGTGGGAACGCCGTGCTCACGATGGAAGCCAGGCGTGTTAACACGCTGACCGCACCCTCGCACGGAGACAGGGCGTCCCGAAACAGGTGACCAGGGCTCCTGGGGCCCGACACACGGAGCCCTCTGCTCCCGTCAGGGTTCCTGAGGTCCGGCCTCGCTCTGAAGGCTGACAGACGTCCACGCTGCACGCCCTTCCTAACCACCCGCGCACCAGCTTCCTGTGCCCAGCACGGAGGCTCAGGGGAGGCGCAGCTGCCGGGACGCGCACTTCACAGGCACAGAGCAGAGAACCACAGACAGCTGCAGGACCACAGCGTGGACGTGAGACTGGCCGGGACCAGCAAGTCTGGACCCAGTGCCACCTGGCAGTGTGACAGGAAGGGGGCCCTCGACACCCCCCACCAGGAAGACCCTCCATCTGCCCCCTTCACGCCCAACCCTCACCTGGTAGGCCTACACAGCACCCCGAGACTGCCGGGCCCATGCGGGTCCCTGCTCTGTCACTCGGTGACCTCAGGTCTGTGACAGCAGCAGATGAGAGTGGACACGCGATCCCGCCCCCGAATCCATGCCAGTCTGAGCTCAGTGAGGTGCTCGTGCGACCACTGTGTGGCCACGAGACTAGGGGCCACAGCCACCAGCTTTCTCCTAAGAGATGCGTGGCAGTCCCATGGCAGCCCGCTCCACCTGCTTGCAGCCTTTCTCCTCAGCTCTGCGCCCCACAGGACAGGGAATGAGGCCGGCTTCTGGCTCTGGGGCCGCATGTGGGGAGATGTGAAAGCAGACCTTTCTTTTTAGAAAATATTGTCTTAAGATTACTATGAAATGATGCATTGTCAGCAACGAAGTTTTACACGTACAGGCGGGCAAAAAGAAAAGGACCACCTACATGCCAGGAGCTCATTCTCAATGAGCTACAAACCTAATATTCAGTATTCACAATGTCTGCTGTAAAGTCCCTATTTCGGGACCACTGGGGCCAAGGAGGGGAGATGGGGGATCCTGAGCAGCTCTGGGTCCTGCCGGGAGGGCGCCACCTGCATGAAGCACAGGCCCCCGGCGTAGGGCGGAGAGTGATGTAAAATGACCCCAAAGAAAGAGGAACCACGTTCTACCAGAACGACTTGGATCCTGGGGGTGGGGGGGTTGGGCAAGAAGATTCATAAAGCAGGGGGCTCGGGGTAGGTGGTGGGGCGGGGAGGCTCTCTCACATCCAGGCCCTGCTGCTGCCTTCCTTCTAGAGGTTGGTGGGGCCCTGGGGTAGGGTGAGGATGCAGCCTCGAAGACGGGAGACACAGAGTGCACCCCACCCCATCTCTGCCCTGGACAGAAGATTCTGGGGTGTCCGGGCCACCCCCCGCTGGCCCCCTCCTACCTGTCTTGAACCAGCCATCCCAGGTGAAGGCTTGTTTCGTTTCTTCTGGTTTGTCCCAGTATTCTCGGAACACAGATGGCCCCCTGACCAAGAGCTCCCCTTCCTTCTCCTTGAACCCTGGGGTCACCTGTAGCATGGGAGAGAGCAGACACCTCTCAGGATGGGGACTCCACCCGCCTTCCTTGTGACCCCCCCAACGACCACACCCTCTTCTGAAATTAGACACTTTGTTGGAAATGACTGAAAAATGCATCTTTCAACGCTGGAACTCAATCAGACGGCTAGGAGCGGTGTCGGCCCCATCATGGCGGGGAGCTGTGTGTCACCGCATTCGTCCTCTAGACTCGAAGCCATGAGTCACTGGCCCACGTCACAGGCGGCGCCTGGCTGGATTCGAGCTGCCCGTCCACGTCTCAAAGCTGTGCACAGAGCAAAGGTGACTGAACGGAGGCCAGGGACACTCTGTTCTGACTCATCAGCTCCCACCTGGAATGAACTTATTCTGGGGAAGAACCATCCCCCTCCTCCAAAAAAAAACCAGAGACCCTTCAAAAAAGGCTGTCAAGCTGTCGGACTCATCTGTCTGAGGCCTGAACATAGTCCATACTTCTCAGGCCGACGCAGTAGGTGGACAACCAGAGCCTGTCCCGCACCAGCAGCTCTCGGCTGACGCCACAGCCCACCTCCCACTTCAGGGCCCAGCCCGGCGCCCGCCATCCAGCCTGTGTGGAGGAGGTCTGTTTGTTTTCCAACCAAACCAGACTTTATTTGAACTTCACCCGTTTTCCCACTGCTGCCCTTTATCTGATCCACTGCCAAGGTCAGACTATTCTCGCCAGAGATGGGGGACCTACTTCCAAGCATCGGCCCTGAATCCCAGATCCAGTGAAAGTAATGTTCAGGGAGCGCCTGGGTGGCTCAGTCATTAAGCGTCTGCCTTCGGCTCAGGTCATGATCTCTGGGTCCTGGGATCGAGTCCTGCACTGGGCTCCCTGCTCAGCGGGGAGCCTGCTTCTCCCTCTGCCTGGTGCTCCCCCTGCTTATGTGCTCGCGCTCTGACAAATAAATAAAAATCTTAAAAAAAAAAAAAAGTAACGTTCAGGATGGAGGAAAAGACAAAGACACCTGTAGATAAAGAGAAAACAAGAGAACTTGTGGCCAGCAGATCTCATCTGAAAGAATGACCAGAGAATGTTCTTCGGACAGAAGGGAAATGAGGCCAGAGTTAACACAGAAAACTCAGAAATGAAATAAAACCAACAGAATCAGTAAATACCTGGGTGAATAAAACTGACCATTCTGTTCCTCATGAGTTCTTTCAAACGATTTGGAAGGCGGAAAGCAAACGCTGTAACCCCATCTAACGGTGTTTACCACTACCACATGGAGACATTCCACACGAAAACCAAGCGACACCGGGAGAAGGCAAAGTGACCCCATACGGGGGCAACAAAGATTCTTTGCCTGACCAGCCTGTAATCAGGCTCCCGAACCTTCTCCTAGGCCATCTGGGCTCCTGTAAAATCCAGTTCTAGCAAGAACCTTGCTACATCAGTTTAGCAAGAGTCCCCCGCCCTGATACCCGGTCACCCTCAAATCTGCTATCACCCCCAGGTGACATGTGATCACCCCAGCCTGCCCTCAACAGAGATCTTGTCAGATTGGTTTAGCCAGACTCCCCACTCAGCCCTGATGTGTCCCCTCAGCAAGTGTCCACCCACTGATCCCACCTGCTGCTTGGGAGTGAATGTCCACTGGGCCTGCTGCATTCAGTTGTGAAACCCCACTGTAGGGGCCCTACAGCTACCCCAATGGTCCTTAATAGAGTTCGCCTTGCCACCTTCAATAAGGGTCACTGAATGTTTTCTCTCTGACTGTAGGAATTCTACATCTTCGGGGAGTGTTAAGTCCTGAATCTAAGTAGGTCTCAAAAAGTGAAGTATGTATATTGTAGTCCCCAGAACTACTAAAAAACTGTATAAGAGCAAATGGTCAAAAACTCAACAGGTAAATGAAAATGTAACACTAAACAATGAGTCCAAAGAGGCAGTGAAAGGGAAGCTGAGCAACGAGGAACTGAGCAGACAAACCATGAGGAGGTAACAAATGGTGGCAGGTGAGGTTCAAGCATTTCAGTAATCAGGTTAAATGTAAGTACAGCTCTAAACACACCAATTAAGAGATTGCCAGACTGGACTGAAAAACCATACATGATCCAACCCTATACCGTCTATAAGAAACTCACTTCCAGGACAGTTACCCAGGCAGGTGAGAAGCAAGGGGATGGGACCATATAGACCACAGAACACCAATCAAGACAAACAATATTGACTACAGCTTTATTAACACCAGACAAAGTCAATTTAAGAGCAAAGAACAAGCAGGATCACCTGACAATAGAACGGTCAGGTCACCAAGAAAACATAACAACTATAAATGCGCATTCACCAAGAAAGAGACTTTCAAAATACACCAGCAAAAATCCAAAAGCAGAGACAGACAATTACGGTGGGAGAGTCACCCCCCCACTCCCCCCCACACCCCATGCTAGAAATGGTCAGATGCTCGGGGACGAGCGGGGCCGGGCACCGCCGACCACCTCCGACCACGTGCACGGGACTGACATCTGCGTTGCAGCCTGAACCAGCAGCATGTGCATTCACCGAAAAGGCCATGTTTTGGGACACACACACGCCTTCACAAATTTAAAAGAACTGGAATCCTATCCAGTATGCTTTCTGACTATAACAGAATTAAATTAAAAATTAGTAACAGGAAGATATCAATCTCCAAACACTTGGAAAATAAACAACACACTTCTAAATAATTCATGAGTCAAAGAAGAAGTCTTAAGGGAAATAAGAAAATCAGAAAATATTTTGAACTGAATGAAAATGAAAACACATCAAAATTTGCGGGGCTGGGGGGGGCAAGTCCCAACGGTGCTGCAGGGAGATCTGCACCAGTAAAGGCGTGAACTGGGAAAGGGAAAAGTAACAGAGAAAACTCAAGGAATCCACAAACAAGTCCTTTGAAGAAGGCTCAATAAACAGATAAACTTGTAGGAAGAATAACAAAGAAAGAAGACACAAGCTGTCCATGAGAGAAATGGGAAGGGCCCTACTGCAGATCACATAGGCACGCAAAGATTAATAAGGGGACACCGTGAGAAACGCTATGTGCGTAAATTCAACAACCTAAATGGAGTGTTTTTCCTCAAAAACCACACTCTACCAAAATTCACCCAAGATGCATTAGATGACCTGAATAGTCCTATAACCATTACAGAAAATGAATTAATAGTTAAAATCTTCCAAAAAGGAAGGCTCTAGGCCCAGATGGTTTCACTGGTAAACTCTATTCAACATTTCAATAAGTATTTAATACCAGTTACAGGCAGTCTCCTCCAAAAAGCAGAGGAGGAGGGAATAATTCCCAACTCACTTTATGATGCATTACCCTGATACCCAAACAAGACAAAAAAGCACAACAAAAGGAAACCTCAGATGCAAACATCCTCAGCAAAATGCTAGCAGACCCAATCCAGCACATATAAAATAAATGATATACCACAAGCAAGTGGGGTTTGTCTCGGGAATGCGAGCCTGATTCAATACTAGAAAATCAGCCAACATGATCTACTGTATCAGCAGCCTAATGAGAGAAAAATCAGTTGATGTAAAAAAAGCATTTGCAAATATTTCATCCAGGAGCACCTGGGTGGCTCAGTTGGGTAAGCATCCGAGTCTTGATTTTGGCTCAGGTCGTGATCTCAGGGTTGTGAGACTGAGCCCCATGTTGGGCTCTGTGGTCAGCACAGAGTCTGCTTGAGATTCTCTCTCCCTCTCCCTCTGCCCCTCCCCCTCCTCTAAAAAAAAAAAGAAAATATCTCATCCATTCATGATAAGACCTCTGCATATCTTAAGTAGAATGGAATCTACAAAAAGTCTGCAGCTAATGTCATATTTAATACTTTTACCATTCAACATCACACTGGAAATCCTCATCAGGGTAATTAAGGCAAGAAGAAGAAATGAAAACATACAGATTGAAAAGGAGGAAGGAAAACTGCTCCTACTTGGAGAAAACATGATTGTTGATATAAAAAGTCCTAGAAAACCTACAAAAATACCTTCTAAAACTAAAAAGGGAATTTAACAAGACTACTAAAGGATACAAAACTAATACACTAAAATTGATCGTATTTCTATATGCCAGCAATGAACAGTTCAAAAACAAACAGAAAACTCCACACCTACAATAACTGAAAAAGAAGGAAAGGAGGAGGATGGCGGGAAGGAGGAGAGAAGAGAAGAGGGATACCTGGTTTTAAGTCTAGCGGGACACGAAACACACACCAAAACAGATCTAAGTGCGTGCAGAGGCATACCATGTTCATGGATCAGAAAGACGCGGCAGAGCGAAGATGTTAATTCTCCCTAAACTGATTTACAGATTTAATGCAATTTTATTTTTTTATTTTTATTTTTTTAAAGATTTATTTGAGAAAAAGAGAGCATGCACACAGAGGGAGAGGGAGAATCAGCCAATGGCAGATGCTTAACGGACTGAGCCACCCAGGTACGCCAGATTTAATGCAATTTTGATCAAGATCCCAAGAGGACTTTTATAGATATAGACAAGCTATTTATAAAATTGGTATGGCAGGCCAGGCGCCTGGGTGGCTCAGGTCATGGTCCCGGGGTCCCGGGATCGAGCCCCATGTTGGGCTCCTTGCTCAGCGGACAGTCTGCTTCTCCCTCTGCCCCTCCCCCTGCTCATGCTTGTTCTCTCTCAAATAAGTAAATAAAGTATTTTAAAAAAAATTGGTATGGCAGATAAAATAACCAGAATAGCTAGAACTGTGAACGAGAAGAATAAAATTGGTGGCATGGCACCGTCGTTCTGAGACTCACTGTAAAACCACAGGAGTTAGGACTGGTGTTGGCAGAGAAAAAGATGCACAGACCAATGGAGAACATATAACCTAGGTATAGACCCTGCTGAAATATGTAGCACCCATCACAAGTTCAAGAAAACCTGGGCTGTTTTCACAGGGGACTCCTGTCTTTGGGCATGTGCACCCCTGCACGAGGCCCCCCCCCCATTTTACTCCGACCAGGGGCCATGCTAGAGAACCTCCAGCACTAGAATGAAGGCTTCCTCATGGGAAGGAGCCTGAATGTCTTTTTCTCTATCAGCAGCAGGTGTTGCTGGAAAGCCCCCTGACATCTGCCCAAGTTCATGATAAGGGGTCTGCTCCAACCTTCTGTGGAGAAAGGCGTGGGGGAAGGAGGTGCAGGAAGGCAGGCAGGTGGGCTATGGGCCAAGGGGGCCAGTGAGGAGGGGCAGGACCCATAGCAGAGCTCTTGAGCCTAAAGGCCCCTGGGTCCCTCCTTGGCTGTGGGCTCCCACTGTGTCCTGATGAATGGCTGCCTCCCCCTGGCTGCCCACTGCTCAGGCCTCAGGACATGGGTTGGACTGGAAGGACCTGGACATTCATGCAGGGATGAGGCCCATGGCAGGAAGGAGCATGCCTTTCAAGGGTATCTGGGGGCAGGCTCTGGTTGTCGGGAACAGGGAGGCACAGGGCAGCTAAGACCTTGCAGACGTTCATGGGGCACATCAGGGCCCCTGGCCTTCCTCTTCCTTGTGAAGCTTCCCCCTTCGGGGCAGTGCCACCTCCTACCTGGTCCTTGCTAGGGAGGGGGTAACCCGCTGCATCCCAAGACACAAGGGACACACGGCTGATGGCGGTCTGCTGTTTGTCTGAGGTGAGTGCCTTCGTGGGGGCAGTTGGGCTCCCCGCCCATGGCAGGACCAGCGCACGTCCAGGCCCTACGGCCCTCGCCCCAGTCCTCGCCCTGCCGCGCGGGTCAGGTACAGCAGCTGGTGGCACACGGCCGCGACAGATGGCACTGACAGGCAGGGACGGGAGAAGATGCGGGGGGGAGCCCAGGAGATGCTGGTGGCCGTCGGGAGGAGAGGCAAGCCAGCAGGCTGTTGTCCAGAGTGACAGCTTGCATATGGACAAACACAAGATAATTAATTTTTTAAGGGGAAATAAAGAGAAGCAGAGCTCGCTACCGCTGCCCTGCTCCAGCCTGAACGGCACACGCGGTACCTCCGCGTCCTCAGCCAGAGAGGTTTCTACGTGGAGGCTGGCGGGCTACAGTCAGTTATGAAGCCATTTGTCTACGGATGGACCGCGGTGCTGCTGGTGAGGGCTCGGCTCTCTGGAAAGTGAACACTTGGAAAATAGACAAACGGATACAGACAGCGTGGGACGTGCTCATGGAGTTAAAAGGTGAAGCCAGCGGGCGGCCACGGCACGTGCAAGATGCACCACGGCAAACAAAGCCACTGGGTCCTGCGGGCAGATGTGGCATTCACCGCAGCCCAGCAGGGAGATGAGACAGAAGCCAGAGGAAACCGTGAAGGTGGAGTGGGGGGCCTGTCCAGGTAGGGGAGAGGGGAGCCCGCGCTTCCAGCGCCCCGAGTCCTGCCGGACAGAGCGCAGAGCTGTGCACGGCAGGGACAGTCACCAACCAGCCACAGCTGGGGCAACCCCATAATGGGGCCACGGATGAGACACGACGGTTTCCCCACACGAGGACCAACAGTGGGAGCCCAGACCGTGCCCTGCAGGGTGCACACGTGTGCCCAGCCGGATGTGATGAGAGCCTGGGACAAGTGAGCCACCCTCCTGGGCTGCCACGGCCTTTTGTGGACTCAGGCACTGCCCCGCTGCCACGGCCGCTGGCAGACACAGGCCCGTGCTCCTCTCCCCGCCTGCTCTGAGCCTGAGAGCAAACGTGGGCTCTCCCTGCTGTCTGGGAAGCAGTGCTGGGCCCAACCCCCGTCCGCTGCTGTCTTCCCCAGGGACTCCCCTCTGCAGGGCAGAGCCCCCAGAACCCCCCGGCCACTCACTCCTGATTGCTGGTGCTGGGTTCTGGCCAGAGGAGCACCAAGGGCTCGCAGGCTGCGCAGGCCTGGGGGCCACCTTGCCCCGCACCGCCTCTGGGCACCATCGCTGCCGACACCCGTCTCTGGACCCCGGTGGCTCCAGGGGACACTGTGTCCAGCCCAGAGTGAGGCTGGATGAAGAAGGCAGGCATGGGAGAACTCGAGGCCGAGGTGCCCACGGCAAGTTGGCCCAGGGGAGGTTCTCAGGGAAGGTTTCCTGGGCACCTCTGTGCTCCCCACTCGCCGTCAGCGCCCGGCACGCTCCTGCTCAGGTGTCCCTGTCCCTCTCTGAGAAGTGTGGACGTCACACCTGTCACTCAGGCCCAAGGTGGCCTTGCCAAGCTCTGGGTCCCCTCACTGTGAAGAGCAAAGGCGCCACCTGAGCCCAGACAGAACCTGAGTGAAGGCCGCACACCTGATGTCGCTTGGTCAACAGACAGGAGGAGCACACGGTGGTGGGTGAGAGATCCCCGGGATATGACATGGGCCATCCCGCACCCCGGCCACGTGAGGGACACCCACTGGAACTGGAGGGGTGGGGGCAGGGCACGTGGACGGCCGGCTGTTCCTCATACTCTTAGTTTTCCAATTTTTCTGGAAGTTTGAAATTATTTCCAACTAAAACTTGAAAAAAACTGAAAAATCGTCTTCAGCCATCCTGACTTCTGAACGTTAAATCCGTCAGTCCTCAGAAGTCTGGGCTGTACTGAGAATTTACGTATCACAGGAGGACTGAGGTTTGTCGGGCAAATGCCGTGTCCAGAGAGGACGTCCACACTTCAAGCAACATGTTCCAAGTCCTGTAAACAGAGTAGATCCTGGCTTTGGAGAGGTCGTCCCTCTACGCCTCACCATGCATGGCTCCTCCCCCTCATTAATGAAGTCCCCAACGAGACAACAGGTTAGCTCGTTTCCACTGCAACACGTCACGAAAACAACACAAACATGCTTCTTTCAGGATGGCCTGAGCCTGCCCGGGCTCATGCACACGCCACGGTGTCGACGGGCTCCCGGGAAAGACGTGGGTCATGAGCAGCTCTCGTGGAGGGGGGCGGGGAGCCAGACAGAAGCTGCCCATGGGCCACTCTCCCTCCACAGGTCCCAGGGGTGACAGTGACAAGTGTCTCTGAGTCCCCACTCTGAAAGGACAGAGGGAGGGAGATGCAAGGTGAGCACGGCCCTCGCGGATAGCACGCACGAGGCCCGAGTCCCATGGTCCGGACGAGGGGTCGGTAACTCAAGCCATGGCTGGCGGTTCCTGCCAGCAGGACCAAGGGAGAGAGGGCAGCCTCCCCGGTCACAGGGCCGCACGTGGGGACCCTGAGACCTGCATGTGGTCATCGAGGCAGCTCTGTTCTGGATGGTCACACTGATTCCTTGAGCAAGCTGGGAATGTTCTAGAACACACAGCAGGAGCCCTGAATCCCCCGTCTTCACATTTAGACAGAGGTGTGCGCGTGGCGCGCCCTGTGGGGAGGGACTCTGGCTCCCTCAATCCCTCCCGTCCCCACGACCCCCAGGGCCACCCTGGGAGCATGCGCTTCCTTCTGTCTGTCAAGGGCCGGGGCTGCAGGTCTTCCTATTTAAGTGCATTCCAGCGCTGAGCACTCTTCAGACCACAGCAAGTAAAGCCGGACGAGGAGCAGTCAGGCGGGCGGGCTGGACCCCAGCTGCGAAGCAGGTAGATTTCGTGTAACTGCAGGGGGAGATGCGCCCCGCGTGCGCCTGGAGGCCAGGTCGGCAGGGGAGTGGCACCTGGGGGATGCAGAGGCAGGCGACGCTGTCTGTGCTGCTGGCTGGGGACCGACCCACACGCCGTGACAGACCAGGGTCCCTCCAACTCCCCCCGGCCATCCCCGACCCAGCAAACAGGCTGGGTGTCCAGACGGGGAGGCAGCCCATCACCGCACGGATCGCAGGCGCAGGTGACCTGGGTGCGAGCATGTCCGCGAGGAGGCGGAGGACTGAGGGCGCAGGCCGTGAGCCAGAAGAGGACTTCGAGGTGTGGCTGCGGCTGACAGCCTGGAACAGCCGTGTTGAGGCAGAAGCCCAAGCAGAGGGTGGTCAGGGAGCAACAACTACGGCTCAGGGCCTCCAGGCTGTCCTGGAGAGAGGCGGGCACCCGCCCGAGGGCAGCCGGGAGCCTGCCCGCACACCACGGAGGGAGCGAGGGTGGGCCTGGAGGCCTGTCACGACCGGGCAGCAGAGGCCTCGGAAGCCTGGCGAGGTGCCACAGGCCGGCCCTCCACCTGCGGCCCAGGTGAGGGGTCTTGGGCAGACGGAACACCTCGGCTTCTTGACGTCACTGTGAACGTTACCGTAGGATTACACCGAAGACCACCCTGTTCCACCCATGTGCTTGGCAGTCTCCTTGACCCCCCACTTGAAACACGGACACCGAGGCCACCGGCAAGGCTGGGGCCGAACGGGAGAGCGGGGCTGCAGGGAGAGAGAAGCCGCTCGCTCCTCGTAACAGAGATCCCTCACACGGGCGTCCAGCCTGCACATCGGCTTAGACAAAGTAATCTCTTTTTAAACCAAAATTCCAGCTCCCGCCAACCCCAATGTCGTCTGATTACCATTCGCTTACGACCAGCAGATTGTAACTATTAGAATCTTCACTGAAGACAATAATCTCCCCTTCTCCCCCTGCTTCACCCTTGTTGACTCAGAGTAACGGTGAGAGCCACCACTGAATCCAGCGGCCGGGGGCAACCTTCGTGTTCCGGGCTCTGTGAGTCGCCCACACTGGCCTCGCGAGGCTCCCGGAGCTGGCCACACCTGCCCTGCGTTCACTGAGTGGGGACAGGGCCCCGCCCGCACAAGTTTTAACCAGATGGCGCCTACAACAACCTGTTTTAACAAGGGCTGTTCTGAGGCTGTCACGACCCGCCTCGCAGCGTCCCTGGTGGATGGAGCCTGGGGGGCAGCGGGGCAGAGCCCTGGAGGGTGGGTCCAGCACTGTCCACACGGCCACAGCCCCCAGAAACACCACCAGCCAGCACCTTTGCTGTCCAGGAGGAGCCGTCCCCGCGCGGTGGGGGCTCCACCCCCAAAGCAGAGACCCTCACCCTCTGTGGCTGGCCTGCTGGGCGGTCACGGCCACGTGATGCCTACGTGCTGTCCGCTGAGCTCAGAGAGCAGCCCACCTGTGTCTCCTTTTCATTTCCTTCCGCATGGAGCACATAGGGGCAGCCCTCCTTCTTCGGATTTTCTGAGACAATGCGCACCTCGACGCCCGGCAGCGGGGTCCCCACAGAACCTGCAAAAGAGAGAGGACAGGGCTGCAGAGAAAGCAGACCCCGGAGCCACGGGGACGGGGCTCCGCAGCGGCCAGCACTCAGCCGCCCACGGCCTGCGAGGCCCAGCTCCGAATGCTCCAGAGCTCCATCACCTTGGGGAGGCTCTCGGCGCCCAGGCTAGAGGCTGGGGTCGCTGCCGCGTCCCCACTAGCAGCTGGCTGTGCAGTAAGGGCGCGGGTGACAGTGGACTGTCCCTGGGGGGCACGAAGAGCACCTGTGCACAAGAAGGCCCAAGAGGGCCGGAGCTGGCAGGTGGAGAATGCCACCAGCATTCTGGTTCACTTATTAGGCACCCACGGTATGCTGTGCATTCATCCCACCCGGAGCACCCAGAGGAGCGGCCTGCTGCGCCCCGAGTCCCCACGGCCACTCTAACAAAGGACCAATGTGGGCAGAGGTCCTGACACCAAATGCTCAGTAGCTGTGAGGACTCACATCAAGGCTTCAGGCCCTTTATTTAACCACTGGCATCGGTGAGGATCTGGCATGGGACAAATGCCTGGAAGGCTGACTCCACAACTCAACATCTGCTCAGGATTCTGGGATCCAAACTCCTGGGAAGGCCAGCTACACGGGCCTCATGTTGCTAGAATATGGCACCACACTGTCCCTGTGGCCTGTCTTCTGCATCTGAGGTCCTGGTGGGGGGAGGTCAGGGCTGTAACCAGAGGGCTCTCGGCTGTCCCACCCTGGTGGCCTCCTGCCTCCACTCTGGTCAGGAGCCCGTGTCCCTGCCTGGTGGGAAACACACCGACCAGCTCCCTCCCGTCCCCTTCTTTTTGTTTTGCTTCCAAAGATTTTAAGTATCCAAGTTAAATCTGTATGAGATACAATTATTCATCACAAAGTACATTCTGCACATTCACAATGCTGGGCAACCATCACTGCCATCTAGTTCCAGAACTTTCCAACACCCAGAAGGAAACCTGAGCCATCAGCAGCTCCTCTACCCCCCACCCCCCGACCCCTGCCTGCGTGGATCTGCGTGGATCTGCCTGCTCCGGACTTTTCCTATGGAGTCTGGGACACGGGCCCTCCGCAGTCCTCTGGCGGTGCATCTGCTCACAGCCTGTGACCACACAGGCCCCAGCCAGCCGGGAAGCCAGGGAGTTTCATCCCTGGTGTGCAAACGAGACATGGGGACCAGACGCCAGAGCTGGCCTGTGAGCCCGGCCCCTCGAGCCCCGCTTCTGGCCTGGCTCAGCACAGGCCCGTGAGGACCAGATGCCACTCCACACACGGTCTAGACACGCTTTCCAGGTGACTTCAAGGTCCTTTCCTTTTCTAGATTAAATGAATGGTCCCTTTCCTTGTGGATTCTTTTCAGCAACAAGCTTAACTCCTCCGTTGTGTACGCTGCTCTCCCCAGGCCTCAGGCCTGTGCAGAAGGGCTGAGAGACACGCGGCTTGGTGGCGGGCCAGGGTCCGAGGTCCTCACACTACTCCCACCTGCTGGTGCGTTATGGCTGGACCTCGGCAGGCTGCCCTCGGTGTTAGTCCTCAGTGACTTCAGTGTGTGGTCGTGATTCATGACGAAAATGTGTTAAAGCCACAGAACAGGTTCAAGGGAGAAGGCAGATGGAGTGCAGCAGACGGAGGGGCCAGCCAGGAGGATGCTCAGACAGGCCGTGCGGACCCCACCAGCCGCCCGGCTGCACGGTGCCGCCGGCCCTGACAAGACGACGCTTTCTAGCTGCTGCACCAGGGTGAGGAGCCTCGACACGGAGAAAACACCAAATACTGTCATCGGCTGACTGACTACCTCCTGAGGCTGGGCAGGTGCCTGCCAGAGGCAAAGAGCCCCACGAGTACTTGGCAAGGATTCAGGAAGAATGACTGCTCGTCAACTTCAATACAGAACCTTCAGCAGGACGCCTGGCCTCACTCAGAAATAAAAGCTGGCTCTTCCTCCCCTTTCCTGCTGAGCTCCGCAGCAGTGTGACCCCTGCTCAGCCCCGAGCCCTCCCAGTGCTGCCTCCTGAAGGATGAACCCTGCTCTCATGCTCCCGTCCCCGGAGGGAAGCAAGCAGAGGCTCCCTCCAGGCCCTGGGGCCACAGGGCAGGTGTGTGGCCCGGGCCGCCTCCAGCGGCCTGCAGTGTGGCTGCTGGAGAAGGTCAGGGCTCCACCCGACTTCGCCGGCTCCCGAGCCCGTCACAGTGGTGTCCCCACATGACTCACAACTGTCTGGCTCGGCTACAGACTGGAGCTTCCCACGACCCCCTCCTTGGGCTCAATGATCTGCTGGAGCGGCTCACAGAACCCAGCAAAGCACTGTGTTTCCTACCACCACCTTTTTTTTTTTTAAAGATTTATTTATTTATTTATTTATTTGAGAGAGCGAGAATGAGAGAGAGTGAGAGAGAGAGAGCATGGGGGGGGGAGGGTCAGAGGGAGAAGCAGACCCCCCGCTGAGCAGGGAGCCCGATGCAGGACTCGATCCCGGGACTCCAGGATCACGACCTGAGCCGAAGGCAGTGCCCTAACCGACTGAGCCCCCCAGGCGCCCTACCACCACCTTCTTATGAAGGTCATGACTCGAACAGCAGATGGCAGAGATGCCCAGGAAGGGGGTCCCCGAGCTCCCAGCCCCAAGGCCCCACCCCCAGCACCTCCTCTGTGCACCAGCGCCACGGGGTTTTCATGGAAGTCCCACGACTGACTCAGCCCACAGCCCCTCTCCGCTCCCCAGAGGTTCCACCCCTCCAATCGCAGGTCGGTCCCAGCCCCACCCTTAGGGGCTTTCCCAAGCTCGTCTCATGAGCAGAGACTCAGGTGTTGGGGAAGGGGCTTCTGTGAGCAGCTAAGACCCCTGGTGGCGCCCATCACCTAGGAAATCCCAAGGGTTCCAGGACCTCTGTGCCAGGTATGGAGGCAGAAACCAGCATGTACTTCTCACCAGAAGAGGGTCCCAAACCGTCCTCCTCAATTCGAAAACACGAGCCTCCCCACCCACCGTCCTCCTCCCCTCCTTTCAATCCACTGCTTTCTCCTTCAAATACTCTTTAAAAAAGAAGAAACCCTCCTCCCAGCTTCCTCCTGCTCCTCTCTGGCCTTTTCTCCATCTCAACAGTGACCGCGGCCAGACATTACGATCGTGGGAGTGCTGGCAGAACCGCACTTAATTACCGCATCAGACACAACAATACGACTAAAATCTCCGGGTGCAGACGACGACTCCAGCTTCACAGGCCGCAGGGACTGTGGGGTGAGGTCCACCCAGAGAAGACGCTGCAGTCTGCGTGGGGCAGCCGTGGCCCCAAACCACGCCCACCCCGCCTGAGCTGGCCAGACAGAGCAGGGTCCACCAGCAGCAGTCCCCTCCTGCACCCGCGGGGACGGCGCCCCCCGCCAGTGTCCCCTGGGCGGCAGTGCCGGGCACGGTCAGAAGTGCATGTCATCCTTCTGCATCTCTGAGACCCTTGTCGGCTCTTCCCAGATAACTGCAGCTGGCCTGTGGCTCTGTCCAGCACCCAGGGAGGGAGGCAGCTCTGCAGCCGCCCCGGGAGCACGGGAACAGGCTGGTGAGGTCCTGGAGCTCCTGTCCGCGCTCCGCGGAGCCCCTGCAGGAGCCGTCAGTGCCTCTGATCTCCACCTCCAATTAGAGCGTGATTAGGCCCAGCAGCGCCAGGCCATGAATTATTCATCCCCCTTCATGGTAACCACCAGGGACGCAGAGAAGGAACAGTCGGAAGATCCGACCCAGAGCCTGACACACAACCTCTCCGTGCAGCAGGTCCCTCTTTCAAGGTTGGCCTTGCCCTGTGTGCCCTGTCAGCTCTGGAGGACCTTTAAACATGGATCCTGGCGGTCACTGCAGTGACCGTGAGAGCAACGCTCAGAGGCCATGTGGGCAGCCCGAAGGAAGGGGCCGGCCTGAAGCGACCCTGGGCTGGAAGCAGGTGTGGGGCCCGGGGTGGTCGGCCGCGTCCCAAGCGCACCATGAGCCCAGCCCAGGCATCAAGGCACACGGATGGGACCGAAGGTGCCAAGGAAAGCCCTCAACCAGTTTCTCCAGAAACGATGCCACTTTGCCTTTTTCCAAACCAAAGAACCAGCACTGGTCTCGACTGCTGGAGGCCTGCCTTACAGACAAGGTCACGGGTATCTGATCCTGCGGTAGGAAGAGCGACCACACCCACGCCCTCCTGTTCCTCACAGTGTCCTTGGGGTTCAGAGCCTTCGCGTTCTACCTTCCTCATGGGGGGCTGGAAAAGGCCAGGTCAGTCGGGGACCCTCGCGTGACCTCTGTCCTGACCTCTGCTTTCCCTGGTCACGGGGGGGTTCTCCCTCCACCACCCGGGTGAGCCCCCAGCTGGGCCTCCCTTGTGCCCTCCATCCTGCCCTGGCTCCTGGCCTTGTGTTTGCTCTTCTAATGAACCAGAAGGTTCCCCATGCATCTCTGTGCCACTCTCTCTTCCCCCAAACTGGGCCACGCTGCTGTGCTCGCGGCAAAGCGGGTGTCCCGGTGCCACAGTATGAACATCCACTCCGTCACACACCAGCCATGTGGCCCCCGGCAGCTTGGTGGTTGCCTAAAGCCTCTGTCAGCCCTGCATCGGGGCTGCTCCGGACAGAGTCTGGCCACTTCTGGGGAAGTCAAGTACTCACCTACCTTCTGACCACCAACCCCACTCTGGGTATGACCCATGAGAAATAAAGGCGCACGTTCGCAGAGAAGCTGCATACAAATGTTTACAGCAGCCCCACCGGTAACTGTCCCAAACCAGACACAACCCAGTGTCCTCCGGCGGCGGAGCAGGCCAAGAAACAGTGGCCTGTCCACACCGTGGAATTCTACTCAGCAAGGGAAAGGAACCCATGCCCACATGGATGAGTCTCGGACACATCCCGCTAAAGGACCCAAAGGGCCACGTCCTGTAGGATTCATTGTACGACATTCCAGAGAAAGCACAAGTACAAGAAGGGAAAACAGGTGCGTGCTTGCCTGGCCTGGGGGGAGGAGGTGCTGAGTGCGCAGAAGGGGAGGGTTTGAGCTGTCAGACCCTTCCGTGTCTCAAGCGTGTGGTCAGCTACGTGTGTTTTCAAAACCTCACAGAACTGAACGTGGGAAGGGAGAACTTTACCGTATGTGCAAGATAAACGGATGCAGGGATATAATCATAGAGCCGGAGTTGTTTTGCTATTACTTCTAAGGGGCTCTCTCCTGTGCTGTGGGCCCGCAGGAGGGAATGTCCCACGCCTGGGAGAGCGCCGAGGTCAGAGCAGAGCACATCCACACCTCAGGCCTGGCTCTGCTGGCAGATTCCCTGCTGAGGAGCCCGGGTGTGCAAGTCTGAGCTAAAGTCAGACGGAACGTCTTAGAGAAGGCTGACGGTAAGCCCAGGGCGGGAAGCTGTCTGCAGCTGCAGGTCATCCAGACACATGGAGGGCCCCCTCACCCGCTGCCCCGACACCCTGCATGGCTCCGGGTGCCTGCACGGGAGGCTCTGGTCTGCACGGAAGCAGCGCCCGCCCCGGGAGGCACACTGCTGAGCACATGGATCCTGGTCGATCCCATTCTTCCCACTTGTCACCTGGGAAGGACAGTGGTATCAAGAACACCTATCTGTCCTATCCCTGACCGGCCACTTGGGAGAAACGTGAGTGCCCATGGGGGGACAGACCACAGCCACCTGGCTGGCGCCCCAAGGAAGCTCTCTGGCCCAGCAGGGCAGCGTCCTCCCCGGCCCAGCCCAGCTGAGGGCTCGGGGCAGAGAGGACACAGTGGCAGGGGCTGCTCATACCTGGCAGGCGAGTGGCGGTCAGGGGGTTGGACAGGGCCATGCCGATCTCCGTCATCCCGTACCGCTCCAGCAGAGTGTGGCCTGTGATGTCCTGCCACTTCTCCAGCACAGGCAGGGGCAGGGCGGCCGATCCCGAAACCATCAACCTACCAGCACAACAGAGGCGGCCTTAGCTTCTCCGAGGCAGAGTCCTCCCCAGCCGGACAACGAAAACCAGACATGCACGGTGCTCTTCAGTCAACACCAGCACCTCGAGCTCACGACAAAAACGCCAGTCAGGGGCTAAATTTTAACTCTGTTCTCTTAAAAAGAATTTGTTGGGTGCATCTTAGAGTAAAACAGGTCTTCAAAAGGAACAGGTAACTGAGGTAAAAAAATAATTTTAGGGTCTTTGGAGGCATGCTTTGCACACGACTAATGTGCCGTCTACAAACAACCCTAAATCACAGCAACACTAGTAAAAATTTGGTTTGTGCATAAACTGCTTCCAGGTCTGAGGCGCAGGAGGGCAGACCAAGGAGACAGCCCACAGCTGCGGCCGGTGGGCTCACGGGGGTGACACCTGTCACTTCAGCCTGACGCACACGCATCACACCAAGAGCGTCCCGTTCACGCTGGCCAGGCAGCTCGCTCCGTGTGCCGTGAAAGGCTGTGCTTGCCTCAGAGAGCGTGTCACATGTCCCTGGTCCTGTGAAAACTCACCAAGCCCCCCACTTGGGTGTGCACTCTCTCAGGGGCTCACCCTTGAGTGAAAATCAGGGAGAAGCGTGCTGTGTCTGCAGGGTCGTGACAGAAAGCAGAACAAGCCTCATGCCACGGAAGGGCCCGGAAGATCCAGCGCATGTGCTGTCAGGAAGGCTGTTTGTCAGCAGGTCTGGGAGGGGCAGGGCAGGGGTGGGCATGCTCCGCGGGGGGACGGGGGGCTCGAGGGCCAGACGGATGGGGGCGAGCCCTCGTCCTTCCGACTGGACCACAAGACAGACGGAGACAGATTGACAGAGACAGATGCATCTGGACAGACTCAGAGAGAGAGACAAAATACAGACGGACACGCAGAAAACACAGCTCGGTCTATCCATCAGAGGGGGTGGAAAATGTTGCTTCCTACAACTTGGGACTGTTTTACTAAACATATGTGGTATTAGTTGATCTTTAAGGCTTTCTGGGCAGGAGCGCAGGCTGTTTCCATTTACCTAATTTTCTCTTCACAAACTGCACGGACAAAACCCTGGACGTGAGGCTGGGTGAAATGTCTGCCATGATAATCCATCAGCTTGGCGTAGACTGTGGGCACTGCCATAAATACGTTAATCCGTGGACTTTCACAGCCTAAGAGCTTTTCCCAAACCTAGAAAGGAAAAAGGAGGCAGCCGTGAGGAAACACGCACACGCGCAGACGCGTCCACACACGTCTCGCTCCGGCGCAGTTCTCTTGACGGAGACCGCCCCTTCCTTCAGCTTTTAAGGCCCGTACGCGGCTCCCACTACGGGGTGTGTCCCTTAGGTGACACAGCCCCTGGCCTTTCCCACAGGAGCCCCCGTGCCGGGGACGCTGACGTGTGGCTGCAGGGTGATCTGTGAGGAGGGACAGCCCGCAGGGAGAGAGCAGGGCACGGCTCCAGCCTCGCGTCTGCTGTCAGCAGAGAGGGCGCACCTCACGCTCTCCCAAGTGGCGCCTGCGAGCCTGCGGGTCAGCGTGGGGCCTGGCTCTGGCAGACACGCAGAGACGGAGATTATGTCAGAAAATAGCACGGGAATCTTCATGTCGTCTGGTGACCGATGCTTCCTGTGTTAACACAGAGATGCCCCAAGTGCCTCACTGGCTGCAGAGCTCGGGTGCTACCCCCGGTGCTTCGGAAAAGCTGGCTCGGCACCCGCGTTCCGTGGTGTCTTCACCACGGTGCCGCCGGGTGAGCCTCCGGTCAGGATGCGCACAGACTGAACCTCAGCACCCTGAACACACGCAGACCTTGCCCCGTGTTCGAGGGGCCAGTCCCACACACCCTGACCTAAGTGGAAGGGCTGTGTGGAGGCAGGCGTATCTCTCGGGGGAAATAATACCGTTCTTTTAAGGACAACAATCAGCACCCCCCACATTGCAAAGCATGTAGGGAAACGGGAAAAGGTGACCCATAACTAGGGAGAGAAAGTCAACAGAAGCAGGCCCTCAGAAGATCCAGGTGTTGGAATTATCAGACAAGGAAGTCAAGGTAATTACAACAAACAGTCCTATGGAATTTAGAAGAAAAGAGCAACAAAATGAGGGAAAATCAAGGATTTCACTGGAGAAGTGGAAATACAAAAAGAACCATTATAAAACGGGAGACATATTATCTGAAGTCATGAATTCACTGGACAGACTGAGACACGGATGGGGCGGCACAGAAGGAAGGACAGAAGCAGTGAGACACGGGCTCGCGGAAAAGGTCCATGCCGAAGGGGGACGGGAGGACAGGAGACGGGGCACCGTGAGCGACCTGCGGGCGACCAAGGAAGAACCAGCACAGCATGGCTGTGGGCCTGGCAGGGACGCCCTGTGTCTGTGGGCTCGTGGCCTCACCAAAAACGAGGCAGCGCGTCTCCCCCTCCGAACTGCAGCATCAACATGCGCCCCCCAGGACCCCGATAAGCTCTGGGTGCAGAAACTGACAAGCTGACCCAGCACTCGCAAGAAGGGTAAAGACCCAAAAGGGTCAGAACAAGTGTGAAAAGGGAGAATAAGCGTGGAGGACTCACACCTCTCAACTCTCGAACTTGCTCTAAAGCAAGAGTGACCACTGCAGTGTGGTGTGGCTGGGAGCCCAGACCCCCAGACCCATGGACTGACCGGAGCCCAGAATAAACCAACACATGCACGGCCCACCGTTCGTATGTTTGTAAAGATTCTGTGTCCTTATCTATCTTAGAGACAGAGCGCGAGAGCAAGCGAGCGTGGGGGGAGCGGCAGAGGGAGAGAGAGCGAGAAGCAGACTCTGTGCTGAGCGCGGAGCCCGATGCGGGGCTCGATCTCACGACACTGAGATCACGACCTGAGCCGAAACCAAGAATTGGACGTTCAGCCGACTGCGCCACCCAGGCGCCCCATGGCCAATTGGTTTTTGACAAAAGAGAGCCCTCACTTCAGCTGGGGAAAGAATAATCTTTTAAACAGACAGTGCGAGGACAACTGAACACCCACCTGCAAAAGGATGAATTTTAGACCTTTGCCACATACAAAAATTAACCCAAGGTGAATCAGAGACTTAAATGCATGAGCTCAAACTATAAAACTTCTAGGAAAAAATCTTCATGATCTTCGTTGAACAAAGATTTCTCAGATATCACACCAAAAGCATGGTCTATGAAATTAACTGATACAATGGATTTCATCAAAACTAAAAACATGTGTTTCAGAAGATACCATTAAGAAAATGAAGAGACAAGCCAGACTGGGAGAAAATATTTGCAAACCATCTATCTGACGAAAGACTTATATCCAGAATATATAAAGAATGCTTACAACTCGGTAAGATAAATAACCCAATGCAAAAATGGGCAAAAGTTCTAAATAGTTCACCAAGGAAAATATACGGATGCAAATGAGACCATGAAAAAATGCTCAACATCACTGGTCATTAAGGAAATGCAAACTGAAGGGCCCCTGGTGGCTCAGTCAGTTAAGCCTCCGACTCTTGGGTTTCGGCTCAGGTCGTGATCTCAGGGTCATGTGATCAAGCCCCACCTCGGGTTCTGTGCTCAGTGTGGAGTCTGCTTCAGATTCTCTCTCCCTCCCCACCTCCCCACCCCGCTCATGCTCTCTCTCTCTCAAATAAATAATCTTAAAAAAGAAAAGGAAATGCAAAGTGAACCACAGAACTTACCTTGTATCTACTAGAATGACCGTAACAATAACTTAAAACAGCAACAAGGGCTGGCTCTGATGTGGAGAGACCCTGAGAGACTAGGGTCCTTGCATACTGCTGGTGAGAATGCAAACACCAGCCCATGTGGAAAGCAGCTTGGCAGTTTCTTAAAATACGAAACATAAACTTGCCCTACAATCTGACAATTCTATTCCTGCACATCTCTGTAAGGTAAATGAGAACATGTCCACACAAGGATTTGGGTGCAAATTTTCACAGCAGCATGATTCTTTTTTTTTTTAAAGATTTATTTTAGAGAGCGAGAATGAGAGAGAGAGAGAGAGAGTACATGAGAGGGGGGAGGGTCAGAGGGTGAAGCAGGCTCCCCGCTGAGCTGGGAGCCCGATGCGGGACTCGATCCAGGGACTCCAGGATCATGACCTGAGCCGAAGGCAGTCGCTTAACCATCTGAGCCACCCAGGCGCCCAGCAGCATGATTCTTAACAGACAAAAACTGGAAGCAACCCAGGGCCCCTCTGACGGTTCATGGGCAAACAGAGCACGTGTACCCACACAGCGGGGTGCTCTTCAGGAACAAAAAAGCAACCACTGCCCCACATGCTACAACATGGGTGAAACTCAGAGCTGTTTTGCAGAAAGAAGGAAGCCAGACATAAAACACTGCAAGCTGCATGACTCTGTGTCCATGCAGCGTCCAGGAAAGGGACTGTGCAGAGAAGAGGCAGACGGTGGTCGCCAGGGATGGCGTGGGAGCAGGGAGTGAGACAATGGCAGACAACTCTAGATTTATGAAGAATCACTGCATCATTTACAACAGTGACTTTCTTTTTTTTTTTTTAAAGATTTTATTTATTTATTTGAGAGAGAGAGAGAATGAGAGAGAGAGCAAGCACATGAGAGGGGGGAGGGTCAGAGGGAGAAGCAGACTCCCTGCTGAGCAGGGAGCCCGATGCGGGACTCGATCCAGGGACTCCAGGATCATGACCTGAGCCGAAGGCAGTCGCTTAACCAACTGAGCCACCCAGGCGCCCTACAACAGTGACTTTCACGGTATGCGAGTTACATCTGGACAGAGCTGCAAGAAAGACACAATACGAACACTCGAGGGAAACAAGCTGGGAGACTGGCGAGCGAGAGGGGCACAGACCTGAAGGAGGACACGGGGAGCGCCGCAGAAGCAAAGTCCTGGGAATCACTGTAGAAGGTACGGACTCCTGACTGCTTAAAGCAACAACAGTGACAGCTCGTCATGAAGATAAAGGAATAAAGAACAGAGGGCAAAGACACAGAAAGCACAGGTGCATTAGAGAAAGCCTTTGACACGAGAGTGACCAAGAGAAGAAGGGAAGCATAAACCACCCATGTCACACCTAAAGGAGACACCACCACAGATCCCAGAGGCACTGAAAGCACAGGAGAGAACTGAGGAGCTACAGTGCATTTCACAATTGTGATGAAATGGACAATTTCCTTTAAAAACAAAAACCTACCAAAACTGACACAAGAAACAAAATATAAATATTATAAGTCTTGTATCTGTTAAAGAGATTGAACCCTTAATTAAAAGCCTTGCTGGAGAGGTCTGGCCTGGATGGCTTCCACGGTGAGCTCGAGCAAACATTCAAGGGAAGAACAGCCTCAGCCTTACCCCAACATGCCCAGGGAGGAAGAAGCCCTTCACAAGGGGAGCACTGTGTCGACACAGGAGCCCAGCAAGGAGGTCCCAAGAGAGCTGCAGACCGGCACTCCTCATGAACACACATGCAAAAGCCTAAGCAAAATAACAGCAAATCTCATCTAGCAATATATAAAAAGACAACACATCCCAACCTTAGGAAGTCTGCTGCAGGGCTGCAAGGTGAGGGAGCTAGAAACATGAAAGACTTAAATCAGTGTAAGTAACTGCATTAGCAGGCTACAGGGGGAAACAGATAAATAATAAGGAAATAAAGGGGCAGATGCCGTGTGATCACCACAGTAGACACGGCCGTCTGTAATACTCTACCCCTCTGAGATAAGAGCTCTCAGCAGACAGGGAGATACTGGGTACTTCCTTGAGCTAACATACGGCATCTACAAAACCAACAGCTAGCATCACACTTAACCGTGAAATGTTAATGCTTTCCCCAAGACTGTGAATAAGTCAATGATGTCCACACCATTACCGCTTCCAAATCAGTGTTACAAAAGTAAAAATTCTCTGTACCACAAGACACTGTTAAAAAAGACACTGGTTTGGGGGCGCCTGGGTGGCTCAGTCGGTTAAGCGGCTGCCTTCGGCTCAGGTCATGATCCCAGGGTCCTGGGATCGAGCCCCGCGTTGGGCTCCCTGCTCAGAGGAGAGCCTGCTTCTCCCTCTCCCTCTGCCTGCCTCTCTGCCTTCTTGTGCTCTCTATCTCTCTGTCAAATAAATAAATAAAATCTTAAAAAAAAAAAAAAAAAAAAGACACTGGTTTGTGAAACAAAAACCAGACTGGAGAAAGATTCAAAACATGTAATTCTGACAAAGGCCTTTTATCCAGAATATATAAAGAACACCTACAGATCAATAACAAAAAGCTCAATTTAAAAAGATCTTTGAGTGACCAACAAGCACACGAAAAAGTGCTTAAGAGAAAGGCAAATTTTATAATAAAAATGAGGTAGCACTGCACACGCAGGAAGGTGGCTGAAATGTAAAAAGCCCGAACAACTGAGCATTGGCAGGGTTGGAGCTCTGGCGCCCTTGTCACTGCTGATGGAAGCAAAGAACAGAAACCAGAGTTCGGCAGTTTCTCAAAGTCAAACACACAAGACTCTGCGACCCAGTAATCCTACTGCTGGGTATTTACCCCAAAGAAATGAAAATACACATCTGCAAAAAAACTTCCATGGAATGTTCCCAGCAGCTTTTCTCATAAAGCCAAAATGGAAACCACCCAAATGTCCACCAACAGGAGAACGGATGAACAGCAGTGGGACCCTTGGTGATGAGAAGGAATTAGCTGTTGTCACGTGAACGTGGATGAATCTCAAAGATATGGGGACAGCATGAGACACAGGAGTATAGTCGCTGTGGGTCCATCACGTGCAAGGTTCAGAAACAGATCAACTGCCTTAGAGTAGTAAAATTCGACGAGGTGGCTGGAAGGAGGCACGACAGACCTTCCGGTGGGCTGGGAACGTCTCATATCCAGACCTGGCGTGCCCCACACGCGCACATTCACCACAACACGGTGAATGACTGAGATCTGTGGGTTGCACTGCACGTGCGCCGCATCTCAACAAAAGGAAGCGAAAACACACACGCACACTGAGCGTGACTGACAATACCAGGTGTGGGCGAGAATACGGAGCAGCCCTCACCCCTTGCTGGTGGGGGTAAAATACACAGCGCCTCGGAGAAGTCTGCCACAGTTTCACCACAATTAAAGCCGTGTCTGGCCCAGTGGGTGTCCAGCACCGACAGGTACAGACCCAGGAGAGGCGTCCACAGGAAGATCCTGATGAGAATGTCCCCCAAACTGGAAACAACACCGTGTCCTTCGTGGCAGCAGGGATAAGCAATGGAACGTGACACGGCTACACAAGAGACAAAGCAACACGCGCTGCAGGAAAAGAATGAATCTCAGTAGAGAGCAACGGGCTGAGGCCACAGAGAGCACGTGGGATGCACTCACAGCGCCAGGAGCTGGGCCAGCGTTAGCTCTGGTGGGCGCAGGGGTGGGGTGGGGTACTGAGGCAGGAGAGGACCTTCTGGGGTGATGAGGATGTCCTCTGTCCTCCTCTGGGTGCAGACAGCAGCTGCACAGGGGGTCACAGACATAAAGGCAGACGCTGCACATGCCTGATGTACGTACAACTGAATGTACGTAAATTATCGTCAATGAAAGTAAACATCCCCGCTGTACAGACCCCGAGTACTAACAGCTCCAGGCAGTGAGCATCAGTGAGTGCTGACAGCAGGTGCCCCTGCGGGACGACGCCCACCACCGGGAAGTCTCCCCCCTCACCACAACAAAACAGAAACCCTGAAACTCATCTCTCAATCCAGCCACCAATTCTCAAGAAATACAGGGGACATGGAAACACGTTAAATGACACCATCAGGACGCAATCTGCAAAAGGACACACAGCCTGATCTCTTAAACAACAAATGCCCAGAAAACACAGAGAGGGGCCTGCAGGTGAAGCCACACGGGCGGTGTCTGCACCGAGTAGGAGGCGGGGCATCACTGGGACCCAGTCCCGACACACCGGAGACCACAGGCCGCCCTGGCAGTGGGGACACTGCCGGCGGGGCATCATTGGGACCCAGTCCCGACACACCGGAGACCACAGGCCGCCCTGGCAGTGGGGACACTGCCGGCGGGGCATCATTGGGACCCAGTCCCGACACACCGGAGACCACAGGCCGCCCTGGCAGTGGGGACACTGCCGGCGGGGCATCATTGGGACCCAGTCCCGACACACCGGAGACCACAGGCCGCCCTGGCAGTGAGGACACTGCCCGTGACACGACAGCAGGGGTCCTTGCTCAGTACTCCCTGTGATGACGGTGCCATCGCAACTCTAAGAAAAGCATCCTTAGCTTTGAGAGATGCAGAAATCATCCGGTATCTGGGCTTCCTTTCAAACGACTCCTGACGCAGGAGAGATATTTCCAGCTAAAACAAGAATGACCCTGAGTCAGGAGCTGCTGAGGCCAGGTGATGGCACACGGGCATTCATCGCTCTCGCAGGTCTCTGAAACATAACCTACTTCAAAAAGTTTTAAGACTTGATGAACGGGGTTCAATTAGGTTATCTCTCTACAGCCCCTAAAACTGATATTGTACAATTCTTTACAAGCAAAGAAGTGAACTAATTATTTATTAGCAAGAACATACTAAGAATTGATGTTCAATCAACATTTGGGATGACTGAGGAAGTTCACTTAGGTGAACATGACCCCACACTCTTATTACTGAGCAGAGAAATGAGAAGTGAAGATAAAATATGGGCGTGGAGAGCTTCCTACAATCCACACTTCCTCCTGCCACTGAGTGCAGAAGAAATAGACCTAATGGCTCCAAATCACAGGGTGCTAACCCACGAGCCCAGCAAGGACAGGGAGTCTGAACCGCGAGCCCAGCAAGGACAGGGAATCCATGGGGACGGGATGGCTGCCTGACAGGGCCCTTACAGCCCAGGTGCAGCCATGACCTTGGCCCGGGCCCACAGCTCTGTCTCCCCCCACGCGCCACGGCAGTGATCTGGACTAAGCCTGCAGGTCCCTTCTAAGCTCTGGAACGCTGATTTGCTGGAAATTCTGTGCAGCCTCCTACTTCCACTGGCTTGTAAAAACACGTGGGTCTGCCGAATTGGCGCTGTGCCTGTCACTGGGGAAGGTGTGGCCTTGGGAGGAGGGCGGCCGAAAAGAGTGTGGCTGTCCTGATCTGGCTGAGGAGAAGCTGCCCGATGCCACGTGGCACTTACACGTGTGGCTGACCTGTGCTCAGACCCGCCACCTCCCAGCCTGATGAGCCCTGATAACACTCTCACCATGGCCAGACCCCGTTCTGCCCACCAAGGGCTCGCCTGTTACCAGGAGCACTTGGACAAGAGGACACACAACGGGACAGACTCCCACTTCCCAGGGGAGACACCGTGAGGGGGTTCCTCCCTCACAGGCTGCCTGGCACCAGAGGAGGGAGGACAGGCCCCACGAGCTAGCATCCACTCTGGGGTGTCGTGGTCCTGGCCAGGCCAGGCTTCGCACACAAGGCTAAAGGAAGGATGGAGCAGGTGGTCAGCCACATAAAGGGTGCTGACCAGTCCCCTGGTCCTCCAGCTGGCATCTGACCCCCAGCACACAGGGGACATCTACGCAGATGCCACCTCCAGACGCCCGTCTTGGAATTTACCCAAGTCAGCAAAGGGGGAGCTGCTGTCCCGAAACACGACATTTCCAACAGCAGAGTCTCCTCCACGCTGTCCCAACTCCTCTGGAAACTCAAAATCATCCACCTGGGGATTCCGTGCAGAGAACAAGCCTCCCCAGGCCCTGCCTCTTACGAGCGAAAGCACTTCTGAGGCGGCCAGACCGCACAGCCCGGCTCTGCCGTGAGCTGTCCCAGCAGGTCACACAGTGGTTCCCAAACCCGGCTGCACACAGGAAGGCCTGCGAGCTTTCAAACTTACCGAGTCGGGGTGCCACCCACCACGGATGCAGCCTTGTGAGGGGTCCAGGACCTCCGTCACTCACCCTGCCCCACAGCACCCCGCCGTGTCACCAGGACTGGAAAGCGGGCCCGGGTCCCAGGACTGCAGGACTGCTAGGCAGGTGGGGGACCACAATGAAGGCTTAACCAGCTTAATGCAGGGACCCCGAGGATCAAACCATCACTCATTTTTTGGTAATCTTAAACACAGAAAGCGGTTCTTGTGTTTTGAGGGGCTCCGGCCAAAAGTGGGCAATGAGGACACAGCTCCCGCAGCCCCTGTGCACACCCGCCCTAGAAGCCCCCACGCCGCGGCTCCCACCCAAGGCCTGCGTGTCACGTGCTCTGCTCCCCCTCCCCAACTCTGCAGACACCCTGATACACATTCAGCCTGAAGACACTCCCCCATCCCCACCCAGATGCCAATTTCTCAGATCCCAGAGTGAACTTGGTCTGGGGCCACAGGTCTCCTGGGGCAGCATGTTTACCCCAAGGGAACAGTGTCCTGGGCAGGAGGGGTGACCCCACTGGGAACCCCACCCTCACACGACCAGGATTCTGGGGAGCACCCTCCTGCCTCACATGGCTGGCGCAGCCTTGCCTGGCAGATCCCACAGCCCCACTCTGATTTAGTGCCTTTGGCAGAAATCGCTCCCTCCCCGCCCCCCCCCGGCAAGAGGTGGAGATCCTGGGGAGTCAGCCAGAGGGAATCCACGGAGACATGGGAGAGACAGCCTCATCAACAGTCACTTTGTTCTTCAGGCTGCGATGGCCTGCCCACCTTCCCACCTGCCCTCACGTCACTGCCATCTCACCAGGCCCCATCACAGGGCACGGAGAGTCGGTCACCCCACAGCTGGCCCACGCCGGGCCCAGTGGGGTGACCTGCAGAGCCCAGGATCCCGGGCCGTCTAACACCACTACAGAAACCTGGGCCCTACTTCACAGAGATTTCTTAAACAGAAGCTATGAGACCTGTCCTAAGTCAAAATGGTGCAAAACAAAGAAGCAATCACTGTTAATTTATACAGAAAAATTGTTGAGCGTTTCCAGAAACCCCCAAAACCCGAGGCTTTTCTGATACCTTAGAATACATCTTGCTAACGGATGCACAAAATAAATCGAGACAAAGCACAGACGTTCACAGACACAAATGTGTACAAACCTGGAGCTTTGCAGGGAAGTTACTGCTTTAAGGAACCACATGATGGATTTTAAGTGGACAACTGTGTTACGTTGTAGCTACTTATGCTGATTCTTCACTCCATACAGCAAAACTTCTACTAAACCAACAACCATCCCCCCCCCAAATGCCCGTGACACAAATCCACACGCTCACAGTGAGAGTTAAGTGAGACGGGGTGCGGAGGGTGTGAGCCTGCCGCCCGCCAGTGTGCCCTTGTTACCCACACAGCAAGTGCGGAAGCCGGAGCGAGAGAGGCCCACGCGTCACCCACTCACCCACAACGCCTGGACCCTGCGCTGCTTTAGACACATTCTAGGGGTGACATTCTAGGAGGAGAGAAGAAATGCGCAGGACGCCGGGCCAGAGGTGGTAATGTAGGAGCAGGGTCAGAAGCGGGGCTGCAGCGAGGAGGGCAGTGGCCTCGGGCCTCATGGCTGTGGGCACACGTATTGGAAGAGAGGCCTGAGCGTGGGAAGGTGAGGGGGACAGAGGCAAGGGGGCGCACACCACCCTTGGGGACGATGCCTGGGTCAGCGGGTTGTGAGGGTACCAGGTCCAGGTTAGTTGGGTGGGGGTGGGGGGGAGGTCAGGCCTGGGTTGGGGGGTGGGGGGCAGTGCTTCCTTCCTGTTCTTTCTTTGTGGTTCCTGGGTCTTTGGTTTGGAGAAGAAAAGGCCTGGTTGGTCTCATACTGCTGCCCCAAAGGGCATCCCTGCCACACCCACCAGGGGCACTCATGTCACTCCCAAATCAGGAGCTGGGACAGGGGGACTTGCGCAATGTCCACCAGCGTCGGCCATCAGCCACTGGGGCTCCAAGTCAGGGTAGGGCGGCCTCTCCCTCTGTTTAAAGGGCACCTGGAAGCTTAGGTCTCCAGGGCTCTGCCCCTGCCTCTTTCCTGCCTATGCAACCAAGGTGAGGACTGGGGGACCCTGGGCAGCACGGCTGTGGCTCCCGAGAAAGCCTGAAGACATCCTGGCTGGCGCCGAAGGGCTGTGCTGGGGAGGCGAGAGCAGGGCACCACCTTTGCTGTGTCGAGTGCCCCCAGTCCTTGGAAGTCCTCCAAGGGGATGGAGGATTCGGGGAGGCGGGCAGTTTGCATTCTGCAGGGACCCCACTGTGCTGTGGCCCCTGCCAGGATGCTCCCTGCTGAGCAGCCCCACAGCCTCAGGTGCTCCCCCTCCCCCAGCCCATTCATCCAGGCCAGGGCAGCCATCCGGTCAGGGTCGGGGAGAACAGGGCCCTGGGTCAGAGCCCTGCCAAGAAGGGGCGTGTGCATGGGGGGGGGACCATCCATCAGGCCTGCCGGGAGGCCTTTACGTCTAGAACATGGACAGTGCCCCAGACTGCTGCCCTGAAAGGCATCTTCAAGCTGCAGATTCTCTGTTCCCCTAAAACCTCCCGGGATCCTGCAGCTCCGAAACAAAACACAAACAATGAAGGCAGAGCTGTGGCGGCCGAAGGAGTAGACAGAAGGCCCAGAGCCCTCCCAGAGCTGTGCCCTGGGCTCTTGGGACAGGTCCAAAGTGACCACCTTGGCCCGAGGGCCTCCACCTCTGTTGTCCTGTCAATGGCTACTCCTTCTCTAAACTCCCCTACAACCGGCGGTCAGCAAACAGGCTCACTGGGTCATATACAGCAAGTTCCTTCTGGACTGAAACTCTAGCAGGAGCAAGAGAAGAAAGGGCCCCCTTCTTCAGGCTCCATCTTCCTGGGAGAGGTGTCCATGTTGGCTGTGTGCTGGGCACTCCTGCATGTCCCCGGGGCAGGGCTCACACTGGTCCTCTTTCTCAGGGAACAGGACTGAGGGACAGAGAGGTGGAAGGTTGTCTGGGCTATGCTGCTCTCAAGAGCCTGTCCCCAGAGCCTCCTCCTTCCCGCTCCCAACACCACCTGTGGGTTAAGGCTCTGGGCTGCGAGGGGTGGATGAGGCCTAAGGGAGGCAGAAAGGTGGACGCTGCTGGATGCTGGAGACCAAGGACCCTGGCTTTCCAGGGCCCCTTCATGAGGCAACGCAAGCTCTGAGCTGCTGGGCAGGGAACCTGGGTGCTCTTCCCAACAGACCCTCCGATGGGCCAGGAGCCTTCAAGCAGCCGGAGTACTAGGTGAGCGCTGGCTGGAGCGCGACCTCGGTCTCCTCCGGCTGGGGATGGTCCACCCTGCAGGATGGCCCCTGCACAGCCATCAACCCACACCAAGAGCCCGGCCTCAGGGGTGTCCTGGGCTCTTTGCTTTGACAATCTGGCCATTTGGTGTTTTGAGAACTAGTATGATGTGACCTCAACATTCTCTTTTCAACCTTTTCCCTGTGAATAAAAGCTCTAATCATCACATAAGTTATAGCAAAAATTAACAAAAATCTCGGGTCTCTCCCAAAGAGACAGTTCCCTGTGAAGCAAACAGTCAGCCAGCCGTGCAGGGCGGTGCCTCCCAGGACACATGCCTGGCAGCCCTCACCAAGGGCAGTCTGTGCAGCACCCAGCCTCGACCAAGACATATGGGAAACAGGCTTGCAGAGTGTCCAGCGGCAGGTCAGCACCTGACCAGGTCTTCTTCCCTGCGAAGCGGCATCCTCATCACTGCGCTCTGCTCAGCAGTGGGGGGCCCTGCCCTGCCGGCCTGGCTGGGTGGGGAAGGTACAGCATGCTGCAGAGATGCGCACATCGGGGACCGACAAAGGGCCCCCAGCTGGACCTCCCGCTCCAGAACAAAGGAAAGCTGGTGTGCTTGGCTGAGCAACGGGCCTAAAACATCCTGTTCTAATCCACATGGATATGTCACCTCACGTGGCAAAAGGGACTTTGCAAATGGGGTTAAGGCTTTTGAGAAAGGAGGGGACCCTGGACATGCAGGTGGACTGAAGTGATCACAGGGTCCACAGGAGGCGGGCAGAGCCTGGGCTGAGGCGGCCGCAAGGCAAGGGCGCCGTGCGGCTAGATGTCAGAAACAGCAGGAATCGGCCTCTCCAGACGCAAGCGGCCCCGCCAACACCCCGACTTTCACTCCACAAGAAGGACTTCTGACGTCACGACTGTCAGAGAATCAGCTGTGTTGTTTTAAGCCCCTTCGGTTTGGGATCATTTGTTACAGCAGCAACAGAGAACTCGCATAGCTGGCAAAGTCCACACTGCAGAGGAAGGCGCCATGGGCACCCAAATCCAGTCACGGCGAGAGCCCGTCCCCAACTTACCAGCTGTGCGCTGAACTCGGGGAGCATCACACAGGTGGCCCCCAAATCCAGCCACGGCGAGAGCCCGTCCCCAACTTACCAGCTGTGTGCTGAACTCGGGGAGCATCACACAGGTGGCCCCCAAATCCAGCCACGGCGAGAGCCCGTCCCCAACTTACCAGCTGTGTGCTGAACTCGGGGAGCATCACCAGGTGGCCCCCAAATCCAGCCATGGCGAGAGCCCGTCCCCAACTTACCAGCTGTGCGCTGAACTCGGGGAGCATCACACAGGTGGCCCCCAAATCCAGCCACGGCGAGAGCCCGTCCCCAACTTACCAGCTGTGCGCTGAACTCGGGGAGCATCACACAGGTGGCCCCCACCCAGAGGGGACAGAGCAGCTTGTTGACGACGCCGTGCACGTGGTGCAGTGGGAGGACGTGGAGGATCACATCGTCTTTACTCCACGCCCACTTGTGGACCAGCCCCATCACCTGTGGGACGACAGGACAGCCTCAGACGGGAGGGAAGCCACCAGGCCAGCGAGGCCTCCCCAGCTGGGAAGAGGAGCGGGGAGGCTCACGCTCTGGCGCCTGGCCCTTCACGGCATCTGAGGGGGACGGCAGCCACGCGCCCGAGGGTCTGTTGGCTCACTTGCAGACCCCCACGTCCAAGAACAGAGCTGGACAGGGCCAGGGCTTTGGTGTGGGGGGTCCCAAGTCCTCCGCATGCGCTCTTGGTGGCTCTTCCCCCAGGCAGTCGGAAGCGTGGTTTTGGCTCCAGCGGGCCCTGGATTCTGGGCATCTGCAGAGTCCAGGCCTGAATCCGAACGCCCGCCCTGCTCTGCCTGCCTGATTCTGGAACCTCCCTCACCGCAGCTGAACGGTCGGTCACAGGACCTGGAGCCGGGTTTCCGCCACATCCTGAGCTTTGAGTAAGAAGCACCGTGAAACACGCCCATTGGAATCTTCTGAAAATCACCAGTGAGGACGCCACCCGCATGCCCCTGTGAACGCTACAGGCAAACACACGTGACATGCACACCCCCTTACAGGTACCAGTCAACAGATGGTCCCTCCAGACAAAACGTCTATCTTGCAGGAGACAGAGAAAACCTATCAATGAGGCCGTGCCTGCAGTCAGCCTGGACTCAGTTTACCCCTGCCGTAGGGACTGAATTAGGCTGGGACTCAATGGCACTGACCTCACACCTCATCTCTGCGGTTCTGAGCGTCTCTCTTACTGCTCCTAGCGTACGAGAGTCTGGATCGTACACACACATATTTTTTGGAAGCAGGGAGGACATAAATGACAGGTAAATAAAATAGCTGTGGAGCTTGGCTAAGATGCTAAGGCCACAGAACACGAAAACAGTGCCCAAACGTAGGCTCCGAGTCCTGTGCTCGGGTTTCCCAGGGCTGATCATACATCCTGAACGGTCGCTCCACAGCTGCTTCCTCTGAAACCCTCACCATCGTGCATGGGCCACTCTGTCCTTCACTGGCTGCACGGCCCTGAGGAGCCCTCGGTGGGCCCCTAAGTCCTTCTTAGCCTGAGTGACCACCCCCGCCTTTCCCAGAGCCGTCCCCCACGGGTTAGCAGGACTGGGGGTCACTTCTGGCCACAGGCTTCTGGGAGGGCGGGCAGAACAGTGGCAGCTGGGGGCGGTCGCCTAGGAAAGGCAAGGCAGACCACCCCCAGAAGCCCCAGCACGGCAGCACGGGAGCACTCACCATGGCCCTGAGGTTGTGGTGAGTGCTCAGGACACCCTTGGGCCTCCCCGTGGTCCCGCTGGTGTAGATGATCATGGCGCCTCGGTCTCTCCAGTTCCGCTCCCGCACCTCCCAGTCCCCAGGCCCCTCAGCCGCTGCACCATAGACCGTGGGCGGGAGAGGCAGCAGTGGGATTCCCAGCTTCCTGACCAGTGGGCGCAGGAGCTCCACGTACTCCTGGCCAGCGAGGACCACAGAGCTCCGGGAGTCCCGGATGAAATACTCCAGCTCGGCCTGGGGGTGCTTCCTGTATAGGGGGACAGCAATGCCTCCGCTCATCCACGAGGCCCACTGCGCGACCACGTAGGAGACGTCGTTAGAGCACAGGAAGGAGACCCTCTCCTCCCGGAGGTCCCCGCCAGCACACTCGAGGAGACGGCACACCTCCTGGGACAGGCGGAGGCTGTGGTAGTAAAGGTCCTTGTACGTGTGGCGGCCATGCTGGTCAATGAGAGCAATCCTGTCCGCAAAGGCCAGGGCGCGGGTGAACACAGGGGCGCTCCTGTCAGCACAGGCGGCTGGGGCCGTGTGCAGGCGGCTGCTTCCTCCGCATCTCAAGGGGGCGGGCCGGTGGGAGGCCACAGCACAGAGCAGGCGCCGGAAGGACATCACTGGGTGGGGCAGCATCGCGGACACGTCCAGCTCGATGTACCTGGGGCGGGGCGGGAAGAGAGAGGAGCGCCAGTTACTGCCGCTGATCTGTTCTCACCTCCCGGCCAGAGCCTGCCCGACCTCATTCACAAGGTAACCTCCCCACACAGGAGGCCCTACACACCATACGGCACCGTCCGGATTTACGGTCCAACATTCCAGCTTTTATTTACTCTCAGCAACAGATTTCAAAAATATACAAGATTCTAAAACAATGAAACTCGGTAAAACCAAGGAAAAGCAAATTCAATGCCCTTAAAGTAAATTCTGAAGAATGCTTTTTTTTTAGAACTCTGAGCTGGAAAATCACTAGCCAAGAGGGGAAAGCCCGGAGGGCTGCTGAGCACCCATTCTCTGTCCATCCGGCACTCGCGGCTCAGTGCACGGCCCGCTTCTGCTCCGTGCACTTCCGACGGGAGGGCGTTCGGGAACACGGTGGCATGCAGAGTCTCGAAGTGCGTGTACGCGTCTCCGGGGTGTCAGTCTGGCTTTAAACTGAATCCTGACTCCTCCCTCCCCCTGCAAAGGGTGAGCCAGGCAGGGCCAGGCAGCGTCCTGCAGCGGGTCTGGCTCCGTGCCCACGTCCTGCTCGGGGACAGTGCCTCACGGGGACAGCCGTAGGCGTCAGCACTTAACAGGGATGGGTGCACACTTCCAAGATTGCTTCTGCAGGGACAGCTCAATTCCAGAGGCCGGGAGCCCGCCTGCTACCCTGGACTCTGCCTCCAGTGTAACCGGCAGGCTCCTTCCCAGGGCCAGGGCGGACCGCAGGGTCAGTAACAACCCTTCGCTCTGGTTTGAAACCCCCCGTTCCACAGTTCCTTCAGGGGTCGCTCTTCCCCACCGTCGCCTCTGGTGCTCAGGGGGTCACTGCCTCCCTCCCTGGGCACAGCCCCGGGCCTCAGCACCTTTCTGGGCTCCGCGACTCACTTGTCCCCGGGGATTTCTAACGAGACCACTCGACACTGACAGTGAAAATGCACCCCCCATGCTACGACGTGTTTGCACCTCTCAACCTCACCTTCAAGCACCCTGTTCAAGAAACAAGGACACCACCTTTGACCCTATCTCACACAGAAGAAAAGTCAAGGTTGCTCAGCCCCCAAGTCCGAGACAGAGCCCAGCCTGGGCCTTCCCTCCCCCAGCCAAGCACAGCAGAGCCGGCAGCCGCGTCCGCCCATGGACGGCATGCCCACCGCTCTCACGGGGGCCAGGCACGGGGACCCCAGAGGGCACCTCTGAATGCCACCGGCTGACAGGACGCCTGCCGGCCAACAACACAGCAAAACGGAAGCCACAAGTCTTCTTTCCGACAGGCCCAGCCGAGCAGAGATGCGCAGGAATGACCTGGGCAGGGGGGCGGGAGGCCAGGCACCCCTGCTGCCTCCCTCCCGCTCAGTCTCCCAAGCCCTCCCCCTGCTCAGATCCACACTTTTCTCTCTCCCAGTAACTTGCTACAGGGGAAAACTAATGTGTTATTGTTTGTTATGAGCACTAAACAGTTTTGTTCTCTGTTCTTAATTTAAGAACAGATTATACGCAACACTTCATAATTACCTAACAAAACAAACAAGCTGCACGGCAGGAAGAACTGCCGGAACGGGGTTATGCCTGGAACGCGAGCCCCTCAGCGTGCCGGCTGTGGTGCAGCCAGGGGCTCCGCACGGTCCCCGCCACAGGCCAGCAGGGAGAGGCTCCAGCTCCGGCCATGTGGGAGGAGACCCCGCAGCCGCTGAGGACCCTCTCAGCCGAAGCTGTTTGCTCCGAGGTCCTGTGCGAATATTCCTCAACGCTCCACAGCCTCCACCGAATGGTCGGTTCTCAAATGCACTAGACCCACTCTATTTCCAGATGAAAGAGGCAGTCATCAAAAGCCGCAGTGTCCTACAACTTCTCTGTGCCCTTGTCCCGACCTCTACACAGAGTTCAGAGGTGGATTTGGGGCTGGTTCCACACCTCTGGACTTCTGTTACCATAGAGAAACCTGACACGTGGTAAGGAAACAGTAAATGTGATAAGCACGCCAGATACGCTAGTTTTGGAAAGAAAGAGAGCCGCTGAAGAGCAAACCCGCATAGCCGAGACATGTTGTTTCCCGTCCTCACTTCTCGCAGATCCTCCTGTTTGCTCTACAGGCCGTGGGAAAACAAAACAAAACAAAGAGAGCCTGCAAACAGAAAACCTGCTACACGGCATTTCCGGCCAGATTCTTGCTGGGGAGAGTGCAAGAGAGACGTTCCAGGGTGCTCGCTGGAGGGGACAGCATTCTCTGGGGTGCTAAGGAATAGGGCACCCCGGTAGCCGGAAACGGCTGCTTCTTCCACCCCTATCCCGGGAGGCATGAGAGGTGGTGCCAGACCCGCAGCTACAGAAATTGATGGCACTCTCCTTTCATCCACACCCGCGTCCACGTCTCCCCCATAAGGGGCCTCCCCTCCGGGGTCTCAAAGAGCAGACACCTCCTGCCTCCCTCACTGGGAGAGGGGAACGCGCTGCCTGCTTCTCCAGGGACCCCAGGAGCGGCAGCATCCTGAGCCAGACGGCGGTGGTGAGAAGCTGGAGCCCGAGCACTTGCAACACAGAACAGGCAAACAGGGCTGACCCCACCTTCCTCCCGTGCGGGGCCTCGATGGCCTCCATAGCAGGGCTGGGGGCGGACGCCGCAAGAGGCAGTCACAGCAACAGCCCCCAGGGAACCCGAGAGGGGAAGTCCCCTGCCTGAGACCTCAAGACAGCAGGAGAAGCAGTGATCCAAGCCCAGGCCTGGCTGGTCCCCCCACACCCCCAATTCGGCCACAGGACAAGCAGTGAGGAGCGTCCACAATGGGGGGCTGCCAGAGACACTGCCATCTGAGTCAACTCCAGGCTGCCCCCAGGACCTGCGGGTGGCCCCTCTGGCTAGGCGGGCCCCAGGGCATCAACTCAGCCCTCCAAAAGGGTAATTCGGCATCACTTCCAAGATGGGACAAAAAACTCCAAAAAATACACACCCTTTGTTCCCATGGCTATTCTCTTTAAAATGTGTCTTCAGAAAACAATCAGAGATGCACAGAGGGGATGCTCACGACAGCGTTATTTATGATACTGAAACCCGGGTCTAAACCAAAGGGTCCAGACGGGGTGTGTGGCGGTCAGCCGTGGAGGGCGTGTGCTGGCCATCAGGCAGCGTCCTACAAGACCACCAAGGACGGGAAGGTACACACCCAAGTGTTCATAAGGTTACAGGGATGCAGATGATTCCTGTCTTTTCCTAGCACTTCCCAATTTTCTCCAATTTTTCTGAAATGAGCATGTATGACTTTTACAATCAGTCTTTTTAAAAGCCTAATAAATACCATTTGTTTTTTAAAACTGGAGATGCTTCAACTTCAGTATTAGTATTTTCCTTTACACACAAAAGACAAAAACATAAAAAATTTTGTTCCGGATGGTGGATCTACAGCATTCTTCTCTTGGTTAGAACTTCTGGTTCATAGACGGTTTGTGTGGACGTGACGTCGTCAGTCCCGCTGCAGGGACACACGCACACGGGAGGGAGCGTGTCTGCAGCCAGCCGTCCGAGGAGTGCCTGGGCCAGGCGCTGGAGGCTGCAGGCTGGCTGTCTGGGGAGGGCAGCGAGCTGCAGCTGCGGGGGAGGAGGGGCTGCTGGGCCCATGTTGTGGCAGGAAGGAGATGCGGGGCGCGTGCACCTGAGCTCACAGTGGGTAGTTCAGGAGAAGAGGCCCTCCCAGCGCTCAGCGGGGGGCCTCAACAAAAATAACTTTTAATTTGAGTAAATACGGCCAGAGAGGCTGCACTAATTTATTCTCCCACCAAACATGTGGGAGCATGGGGCCATCCCTTCAAAACAGCTTTAAGTCACTCAGGTATGTGACCCTGAACTCACTCCCTCATAAAAAAAAGGGGATCAGGGCCCTGCCTTGAACAAGCAAAAACATCAATCTATTCAGGGCAGATGACTGTGTGTCTCCCTCCCAAACACCTCTGGACCCCTTAGGAAGAGAGCCCCACCTTCGACCACGGGGCCTTTGGTTGTGGGGTTCCCTGTCACCCCCAGCGGCACAGCCTGGAGGGACACGGCCACCAAGTACATGCAATTAGGCCATGGGTTTTCCCTATCTCAGTTACTCAGCTTCACAAAACTGCTCTCAACATGCCAGCCGGCCCAGGATAAGCAGCATCACCGTGCGGCGATGCGACAGAAGCTCAGCCAAAACCACAGAAATCTGCCTTTTGGGGAGCCGGGCCAGCCCTCCCTCTCCCAGAGGGGGACACGCTGCTCTCAGATTCCACAGGCGCCCGGCCAGAAACGTGGCAGACTCGGTATGCTGACATCCAGACTCTGAGGCAGACCACCAGAGCACGTGGGCCCTGCAGAAGGCTTGCCCGACACAGGGTGGCACCTGTGGTCTCAGACTCACACACACCTGGACACCTGCTCCTCCTTCCCAGTTCCTTCACGTGCGTAAGCCTTCCCGTCCCACCTGTAACAACAAGACCAGTGAGGGACAGACGGCCCGGCCGCACAGAAGGGGACCGATGGCTGCACCATCCCTCGCACGGTGCTCACCGGGGAGCCCCACGACAAAGATCGATTCATAAGAGTGATACTTGCATTCAAACGAAGGTGGCTGGTTTCGAAATGAATCAAATGGCACCTGACGGGCGACACCGGCCTGACCCCTCCACCCCCAGAACCCGAATATAAAGCAGAGCCCAGCACTTCCTGTGGTCTGCTGACTCTGTGGCCTGGGTGCAAGAGGGCCACATTCTCCTCGTGGTGGGAGGCATTCATTTCAACACCAAGCCTGCGGTTTCGGGGGCTTTTTTCAAGGTTATATTTTTAAGTGATGGACATTCACATTGCATTTACGAACACTGCATTCAAATCTAAACGCCATATGCTTAAACCTACATCCATATTAGGAAGTAAAACACCATCTCAGAAACGTCATCTGGAGGGGTAAAGCTTGCTACCCCAGGTCCAGAGCTGACTCCACTGACTGAGTTGGCCTCGAGGAGGGCGCTGGGGCATGGGCGGTCACCTCCCAGGGCCCCCCCAATGCCCGCTGGTGGCACTGCTGCTCCTGGGCCCCACCTGGGCCCCAGCACAAACATCTCCCCTCTGGGGCTGCGCTTCCACAGCTCCCCACAGGACAGCTCCGATTTCTCACCCCTTCCCTTTCCAGCAAAGTCTGCAGCACCCTCCAAACCTGGCTCATCGTCTCCCCTGCCTCCCAGAAGGTGGCTGCTCACAGGGCCTTTCAAGCGCCTGGCCCTCCGCTGTCACTGCCGGTCCCCAGACCCGCCGGCCCGCAGGAAGGGGGAAGGGGCCGGCCCCCACGTGCGCAGGCGCACCCCACACCCGGCTGGCCCTCCTGTTACCCCCCGTCCCCAGACCCGCCGGCCCGCAGGAAGGGGGAAGGGGCCGGCCCCCACGTGCGCAGGCGCACCCCACACTCGGGCGCACGGCGGGCCCGAGCGGAACAGAAATGACTTTATTGCAGACGCGGGACATAAAGCGCCCCGGTAACGGGTAACGGGGGCTGAGGGCGGACCCACCGACCGCCCGACCCCCGCCCGCACAGCCCCCCGGGGCCGCGCCTCGGGCGGGGTCCCTGCACTTGGCACAGCACGTGACACAGGCCACCTGCGGCCACCGGGGGGGGAGCCCTGCGCGGGGACACCTGCGGGGGCCCGGGGGCGGAGGGCTCTACCTCGGCTGGCGGGGCACTCGCTCCTCCTCCTCCCGCGCGCGCTCCTCCTCCCGCTCCTCTTCGGGCCAGTCCGGAACCGGAACTGCGGCTGCGCGCGCACCCCGCGTCCGGCGCCCGAGCGCGTCCCCCGGCGCTTGCTGCTCTGCCGCGGCGGGTTCCGGGCGCCGCCGAGCGGGGTGTTGGCTTCGGTGTGGCCTCGCTGCCTGGGCGCCCCGGTCGCGCGCGGGGCTGCCGCCGCGTCGCCACAGTCCACTCTGGCCTGCGGTGCGGGCGGGCCCCCTGGGAGGACGGCGCTGCCCTGGGGCGCGCGGCCTGGAGCAAACCCTCCGGACACGTGGGACAGAAAGACCGAGGGAAATGGGCCCAAGCGGGAGGTCCTATTCGGAAAAGAGCGCGGCTTCGGGGAGGGAGAGAGGAAATAGAAAGAGACCGAGGAGAGCCAGCAGGGCTACGGCTGGCTCCTGGGCGGAGGGCCGCAGAGGGCCCGGGCCGGGGAGGGCGCCTGGGCCGCAGCGGCTGAGCGGGCACAGGGTGGGCAGCGGGCACGGAGCGAGCGCAAGCCAGATGCGAACTGCAGCCCGGACAGCTCACTTGCGTGTTGGAGAGTCAGACACTTTCGCTGTTAGGCGCTGAATGTGGGTGTCCCCTAGAATTCTCAGGCTGGAACCTAACCCCCCATGTGATGCTATCAGCAGGTGGACCTCTGGGAGGTGCTCAGGCCATGAGGGACCTTCCTGCCTTGACAACAAGGGCCGGAGGGAGCTCCCTGGCCCTCTGGCTGCGCAAGGACGCAGCCAGACCGTTAACCAGCAAGCGGGTCCTCACCAGACACAGAGTCCACCCGTGCATTGGTCTCCCACTTCCAGCCTCCAGGACTGTCAGTGACAGCGGACTTTAGGCTCAGTCCTACAGACTCCTTCCATCCCAGCTCACATCAGTCCTGCTCCATTCTCCAAAATCCCTCAGGAGCCAGCCACCCGGGGGGGCCCTGGAAACCCTTACTTCACTCCAGATGACTGAGATAGCCCCGGCTGGTCCCCCTGCCGCCTGCTTCCAGTGGAAGCCTGAGTCAGATCCCAGCTTCGCCACTGGCCCTGCTCCCGCTCCTGGGGACCCCACCTCACAGGTGGGAGCGGCCATCCCTGGGAAGATGAACCTGGCAGATTATCTGGTGCGTGTACTCGAGATCAGAACAATCGAGGGAGAGTTTGGGCCTAGAAGAGGAACAATCACATAGAAAAGGGATCAAGAGAAAGGGTGACGATTCATACAGACAACACGGGAAGATGTGCAGCCAGGACAGAGAGATCATGTTGTTCTAGAAAGCTGTTCCCCACAGCACTTCCAGACTCACAGCCACAGAAACATTTACAAGGTACCCACTCCCCGCAAACGTTGATGTTGACCTAACCAAGTCTATGGCCGAGTCTTGGAGGGAGGGATGGGATGCAGGAAGGGTGCGGCTGGAGGGCCAGGTGTGGAGGGAGTGAGCAGGGAGTGTCCACCGCAGGGGAAGACAGTGACGGGGACACCCATGGAGGCTGTTCAGACACGTGGAGGGACGTAGTGTCACGTCTGGGCAGAAAGGGGGAGGGTGGTCCCTCAAACTGCGTATAACTGTGATAAATAGACTATAAAATCATTTTTAAAGGGGGAGGGAACAAGGAAGCACTTCATGTAAACTCATGGCTCCTCTGAGCCCGCGGGAGCCCCCGCCCAGCATCGCCATGGTGGGTGGCTGTATTCTTGCCTCTGGTCCCCGAGCGAGGGTGCCCACCAGGCACAGTAAATCATCATTACCCCGCAGTGCTTCCACGGCCTCCCACTGGCCTCGTGGCAGTTCACGAGACGGCCGGGTGGTGTCTGGAGATGCCCACGAGCCCCCAGGCGTGTTCCAGGCACACGGATGTAGAGCCCCACCCTCCTGTAGCTCACGGGCTTGCGGCACAGTGGGGGGGCGGGGAGTGAGTGGTGAGTACATGGACACATGAACAAGGCACATGCCATGTGGGGTCATGGCCTGAATGTTTGTGTCCCCCAGAGTTCAGATGTTAAGAAGTGGGGTCTTGGCAAGGCAGTTAGGATAGATGAGGGCGTGAGGCAGAGCCCCCTGATGAGTCCCGGGAGAGCTTGCCTCTGTTCTGCGCCACGTGAGGTCAAGCAGGTGAGGTCTCCCGGCCAGGACGCTGGCCCTCGGCACCCTGGGCCTGCTGGTGCCCTGGTATAGGCCTTGCGTCCTGCAGGACTGTGCGGAGCCAGTGACTGCTGTTTATAAGGCCCCAGACGGTGGCGTTTTGTTATAGCCGCCCAAGCTGGCCGAGGCTGACGGTAAGTGCTCTGAAGAAGAATCAAGCCCGGCAAGGTGGCCTCGAAGGCTTTCAAAACGGAGGCCCTGGGACCGCTCTGAGGAGGTGCTTCCGGGCAGGGGTCCGAGGGCAGCGAGGCAAGGAGCTGTGTGACCGTCTGGCAAAGGGCTGCATTGTCCCTTGTCTCACGGATGAGGAAACAGGCTCAGAGAAGTCAGAGCATCTGTCCACACTCACGCGCCTACCACGTGACGGAGCTGGGATTTCAAACACAGAACCCACGTCCTGCCCGCCTGCTGCATGACCACCTTGTCTGTGAGGCTGACGAACAACCAGACACACGTGTCCCTCTGCTTCCGATCAGATCTACCTATATGCCAGACCAACAACCTCCATAAAGAACGAGTCATCTCCACGAGCTGTGTCCTCGGAGATGCTCACAGCCATGCTACCCCCCCACCGCCACAAACCAGGGAACACCTCACATGTCCTACAGCAGGTGAATTAGGGGAGCGAAAGGGTAAGAGGGAAGCCATACAGAATCCTAGAATTGCTTACAACAACCTGTGATTGAATGAAAATAGCATGAAAGTACTTTCTGGGGCGCCTGGGGGGCTCCGTCAGTGAAGCGTCCGACTCTTGATTTCGGCTCAGGTCATGATCTCAGGGTCGTGAGATTGAGCCCTGTGTTGGGCTCCGCACTCAGTGCAGAATCTGCTTGAGAGACTCTCTCTCTGCCCCTCCCCCCACTCGTGCCTTCTCCCTCTAAATAAAATCTTCAAAAAAAATAAAAAAGTACTTTCTTAAATCTCAACATTTAAAAAATAGAACACAAGAGTGCACGTGTGGTAGGATTTCCCAGTGTGTGTGTGGACAGAGCGTGCAGGACAGCATGAGACATGGCAGCGGCCGTCCTGTGAAGGGGTGAGCTCCTGCAGGGCCCCCCCACGCTGCCCTGTGAGCCCATACACGCTCCCCACAGCTTTGAGCTGGTAGGGAGCTGGCTCCACGTGCAAACGTGCTGAGTCCTACAGCTGGCAGGCCCGTGCCAGCCTGGGGAAGGAGGGCCCCTCACCCCTCCTGGAGCCCCCCCAGAGGGAGGTCCCACCTGTTCCAAACCTGGGTTGCCTGTAGATCTGACCCTGGGAGGAGGGGTGCCCTTGGCAGGGAGTCTTGGGTGGGCAGGGTGTCCATGGGGCCGTGTGGCCCTGGCCTGCCCAGGCTGCTCCCCCATCTGACGGGGAGCCCCCATGAATGTAAGGGGGTGCTGTTGGTGTCCGGGGCCTCGCGTCTGCGGAACGGTAAGGGCAGCCCCACCTCCGTTCCTGGCAGACTCCTGCTACGAGGACCTCGGGGCCAGGACGCTCACAGCTGCTCCTACACACTGACCGCTGTCGCTGGTCACCAGCATCCTGGTCAGCAGCCCCTCCACGGATGCCCCAGAACGGGTGCTCGGGACGTGGATGTTGGAGTAATGGGGTGCCTCCTCCAGAAGGCAGACTGGAGAGGCCTCTGTGTGGGGTGAGTGGCACCCCAACAATGTGGGCAGAATCGGGTGCAGCCCAGCCTCACCCTGAGGCCCCCTGTCCACTCCCAACCCCCAGCCCTTCCCAGAGGACACTGTTCCAGCCGGAGCATCCTGGGAACAAGCAGAGAGGTGTGGTAGGAGTATCACCCTCCTTCCCCTTGATTCTGTTCACACCTCCAGCTTAATGAGCCCAAACTGCTGGGGGCGCTTGGGTCACACCTTTCCACTTGATTAAAGCAAAACACAGATCTGTCTGGCAGCAGTTTCCACAGAAAGGGAACACGTTCCCTCCCTGCTGTCGGCTCTCGCGCGGCTGAGCAGGGAGCGGGTGCTGGCTGAGGAGGGGCTCGACGGCCCTGGATGCACGAACAGGGGTGGGCTAGTCAGCAGTGGCTGGGGGCCTGTTCCTACCCTGCCTGCGGCTGCCAGCCCCCCACTATCTGTGCCCACGCATGTCCCATCCCAAGCAATAGGGCCGGCCCACGTCAACACCAGGTTTGGAAGAATGGCCATGTGCGGCTTCTGCATGAGGTCATATGAGGCATTAGGATCCCGCCCCGCTCGCTGTCAGTCGCCCACTTGGGGGCCGCTGCTGCCACGTTGCAGGACTCTCAGCAGCCCCGTGGACAGACCCACGTGCGAGGCACTGAGGTCTCCCGCCCACAGCCACGGGAGCCGCCACCTTGGAAGCGGCTCCTCCAGCCCCGGTCGGGCCCCCAGACGAGCCTGCAGCCCCTGCCAACCTTCCAGCACAAAATTGGTGGCCCGCCCCGTGGAGCTGCTCCTGGACTCCTGACCTCGGAAACCATGTAAGATAATATACACTTATGATTTTAAGCCACTAAGATCGGGGGTCGTCTGAACAATAGAGAACGAACACACTGCTCCGATCAGTTAGAGATGTGTGACATTTGGCAAGTTAACCTCCGGTCTGTTTCCACCCGAGGTAAGAATGCCTACTTCCAAGGGATATTGTAAAAATTAAGATTTTCCACGTAAAACCTTCAGCACTGTGCCCACAATATGGCAACTGCTGAATAGTTTCCCTCACCGTCATAGAACATCTATATAAACATCTGCATCACAGAACAGGAAGGGGTCAGGAAGACCTCAGTCCAGACAGGTGGGTTCAGGGAAGGTGTTCTGGGAGCAGCGCCTGAATCGGTGCTTGCATGACAAGGAGGACTGGACATGAGGAGGGGTGGGGCGAGGGGAGGCAGGGCCCGAAGTTTCACTGTGGGGGGGGAGGGAACCGCTCAGCATGGTACTACGCAGCAAGGCCACGCCTGTCTCGGGGTGTGCCCTGCATGTGGGAGGCGCTCAGGAGACACCAAAGAGTGGATGAAGACCTCCCGACTTTCACATCTGCTCACCCCAGAGCATGAGCTGCAGATTCCGGCAGGACCAATTATTAGAGAGGGGGGCGGGTATTGGTAGGAATGGCCAGGTGACCTCTTCACTCTGCAAATCCAGGAAAACAACTCTGGGGCGCCTGGGTGGCTCAGTTGGTTAAGCGACTGCCTTCAGCTCAGGTCATGATCCTGGAGGCCCAGGATCGAGTCCTGCATCAGGCTCCCTGCTCAGCAGGGAGTCTGCTTCTCCCTCTCCCACTCCCCCCTCTTGTGCTCTCTCTCTCTCAAATAAATAAATAAAATCTTAAAAAAAAAAAGAAAACTCTGGCAGATTCTGTCCATACCCACTGGACAAAGGTTCCCTGTTCTACCTCCCCTCTTTTCTCCAAATCTTGATTTCGTTCACATTCTCACCTTCCCCAAGAGTCATGTGCTTCAAGGAAGGGGGGCCCCAGAACCCCAGCCCCAGGGAGCAAATCATGACTGGCCCCAGCCAGTCGCATTGGGCTCCTTCTCCTTGTAGAGAGAGAGGTCCATGAGATGTGAGGGTAAGCCTGGGAATGTTGTTCTCACCAACAAAACGAGATGCACTGGAAGAAGTAGCTCCATCTGTCCAACGGTGGATGCCGTGTCTGTGATGTCTGGAGCCACCACAGCCATTTTGTAGCCATGAGAAGCACCATCCTGAGAGTGAGCCAATGGGAGAAGAGGCAGACAGAGCCTGAGTCCTGGGCAATGTGAAGAGCCAGGGCACCTATTATATCAGTAACCTCCTGCCTCTGGACTTGCACTTAGGTAAGCTAAATAGCTTTGGCCACTCTGAGCTTGGTTTTCTGTTATTTACAGTTGGAGTTACCCGAAGGTGGCAAGGGGAGAGGGAAAGACTCATTAACACCCAGTCAGCTAATCAGCCTTCCTCGCTGAGCAGGAGGGGCCATGCGTGTGCACGCAGGCAGGAGGTGCTGCCGACCCCCAGGCCCTTCAAGGGGAAAGACTGGGGGGATGCTGGAAGAGAACTAAGAAGCAGACTCAAACATGGTGTGGAATAGGATGGGGGTGTCCACAGCAAGCAAGGCTGGATTCGTGTTCAGTGAGGGCTCCTGTCCTGCTCATCCCCTCCTCCCTTCTCCCTCACGGAGATCACGCCGACGTCTCCCTGTGGGCCTCTGCACTGCAGAAGGGGCTGAGCCAGGAGTTGGGGATGCCAAGGGACTCCACTCAAGCAGAGGTGGTGTGCACATGGGCCTGTGAGGCAGGTGAGGCCAAGAAGCTTCGAGCCAGTCACTTTGATCCTTAATTGTCCCTTGTCCCTTTCTTCCTGCTCCACTGGGCTTCTGAGGACAGGGTGCAAAGGGCACTAGCCAGGTCCACAGGTGGATCCTCAGGTCCTGCCTCCTAACAGCAAATGTCCTAATTTCTCCATTTTTTTAGGAAGACTCACCCTGAAATCAGATCAGAGGGTATGTGACCTGTCAGGATGCACAGCGCCCTGCCTCCGGGAAGACATACAGCAGGACGGTGGTGTGGAGCCCAGGCACGCCCAGCGACAGAGCTGGCTGGTGTCAGTAAGGTGGGTGCTGCAGGGGGCTCGCGGACAGTGGGAGCAGCTGAGCCCGGCAACGCACCTGGATACCTGGATGGCTGGCGGCCCCTTCTCCTGCTGTCCGACATGAGCTGAGAGCTCCACAGGGGGACGGCAGCCAAGGGTCTCACTCCAGACGCCGCAGCTCCCGGGTCCAGGAGGTCTCAGGCTGCCCAGAGCAGTGCTGGGGGGCCGAGGGGTGGGGAGGTGGCATGAGCTTCAGGGTCAACCCCGGTCTTCAGAACACGTTTACTGTTGGGAAATAAGAGTCCAAGGGAAGCTTCCCAGCTGTTCCAGAGCCCAGCTCCGCCTGACCTAGGCCCACACCCACACCCTGCGCTCAGCACGGGCCTGGGCAGGAGGTGAACGGAGCACAGTGTGGGCCCAGGGAGGGCCTGTCTGGCCCCTCGGGAAGTCTAGCAGCTGCTCCTGTGGGGCCTGGCCTCACAGCCCCCATCCTGGTGCCTGGCCTTAGCTTCTGCTCCTGGTTGTCTCTGCCGTTCTCTGCTCGAATGACTGTGGAATCTAGGTTACTCTGAGCTCAACACCCCATTTCCAGACCCAGAGCAAGCCCTTGGAAGATGTCAGCCATGTTCCATCCAGGTTTACGCTGGGCAGTCTCGGGGGAACAAGGAGACCCTGGGCCCCGTCCCAGCACCTGCCTGACTCCTGGCCTCCCCACAGGCGTGGGCTGCTTTAGTGGCTGGAAGCAGTTGTCAGAGGCCGGCGGGTGGAGGGGCCACCCCGCATTGGGCTGCTGGCCATCGGCAAGGAGCCTGGGGCTTCCTTAGCCTGCTCCACCCTTGCTGGGCTCCCCACGAAGCCTGTTGCCTGGAACACTTCTCCCACCCTCGTGTTTTTCATTTCAGCGCTCCCGGAGCACAGGTACACTGGCAGGAGAGGCATCTGATTTCATAAAACAGACAGCTGAGCAGTCTCCGTCCCGAGCCCCAGGCCGTTCTGGAGTGGGCTTGGTGCCAGCCAGCCTGCGGCACAAACGTCCTGTGCTTGTACTCTCCCTGCCGCCCACCGGCCCCTCTGTGCCTCGGTCCCCCTTCCCCAAGTGCAAGAAGAGGGACCGGATGGTCCTGTGCCCTCCCAGGGCCCTTCCTGTGCAAGACTCTATCCCGTCCCTCCGGAACCTCTGCCCCTGGACTCCCGCACTCGGGAGAGAGTATAGGGGCCGGGCACCCCCGACACCCTTTGTCGCCATAGCCACAGGGTCAGGCTGGTCCTTGGCCCAACACAATGGCATCCACAGAGGCTGCATGCAGGGATAGCTGGGCTCTTGGTAAACTGGACAGGGCACAGGTAGGACGAGATGGCAATGCCAGAGTAACAACAGTGACATGGGTAGTACACTGAGCCCTCAGCCTGGGTCAGCATGGGCCAAGTGCCTCCACAAAATCCTCCCATGTGGACTTCTCAAGGATCTCCCTCCTTTACAGTCAAGGAGAGTGGAGTGGGGCGGGGGGGGACATGTGGAGTGGGCAGCAGGCAGATGTTCCTCGTATGGGAGACACACAGGCACCACTGCATTAAAGTACAGTCAGGCCCCTGATGCTCTGAGTCCCTGCTTGGCCACTAATTGGTGGTGGAGCTTCAAGCAAGCTATTTATTCTCTCATTATGCCTCACTGTCCTCATCTGTATCTGGAGACGATCAGTAGCTAATTGTGAGAGTTGAATGAGTGAATATGTACAAACTGCTGCCAACCATGGAGTAGGTGCTGTTAGATATCACTACCACCATCACCACCATCATCATCACCACCATCACCATCACCACCATCAGCACCATCATCATCATCACCATCATCACCATCATCACTACCACCACCACCACCACCATCACCACCACCACCACCACCATCGCCATCACCATCACCACCACCACCATCGCCATCACCATCACCACCATCATCATCACCATCACCACCATCACCATCATCACCATCACCACCATCATCATCACTACCATCACTACCACCATCACCACCATCACCATCATCACCATCACCACCATCATCATCACTACCATCACTACCACCATCACCACCATCACCATCATCACCATCACCACCATCATCATCACTACCAACACTACCACCATCACCACCATCACCATCATCACCATCATCATCACCATCATCATCACCATCACCACCACCATCATCACCATCATCATCACCATCATCATCACCATCACCACCACCATCATCACCATCACCACCACCATCATCACCACCACCATCATCACCATCATCACCAACATCATCATCATCACCACCATCATCATCACCATCATCATCACCATCATCACCACCATCATCACCATCATCACCACCACCATCATCATCACCATCATCACCATCACCATCATTATCACCACCATCATCATCACCATCATCATCACCATCATTTCACAATCATCACCATCACCACCATCACTAACACCATCACCAGCATCATCATCACCATCATCACCATCATCACCATCATCATCACCATCATCATTACCATCATCACCACCATCATCACCATCATCATCACCACCATCACCATCATCATCACCAGCACCATCATCATTATCACCATCATTTCACCATCATCATCTCCATCATCATCACCATCATCATCACCATCATCACCATCATCATCATCACCAGCACCATCATCACCAGCACCATCATCACCATCATCATCACCATCATTACCATCATCACCATTACCATCATCACCATCACCATCATCACCACCATCGCCACCATCATCACCATCACCACCATCATCATCACCATCACCAGCACCATCATCATCACCATCACCACCATCATCATCACCAGCACCAGCACCACCATCACCACCATCATCATAACCATCATCACCATCATCACCATCACCACCACCATCATCACCATCATTTCACCATCATCACCATCATCATAACCATCATCACTATCACCACCATCATCACCACCATCATCATCACCATCACCACCATCATCATCATAACCATCATCACCATCACCACCATCATCACTACCATCACCGCCACCATCATCATAATCATCACCACCATCATCACCACCACCATGATCACTGTCATCACCATCACCACCGTCACCATCATCACCACTGTTGTATCAATTGGCTGTCAGCTCTCTTCCACACTAGCTGCATGGCCTTAGGTGAACTGCTGAACCTCTCAGTGCCTCAGCTTCCTCTCCTATAAGTGGAGGTAACAATACCTTGGCTCCCAGAGGCCTGTGAGGATTAAAGTGCTAACCTATGCCCATAATATGACAGTGCACATTGGGTTGGTACCCTCTCTTGCCAGGCATGGGCATAATGTCTCCTCGTTTCATCTCAGGGACTTAGGAGACACCTACTTTACAGAGGGGAAAACTAAATTGGCGAGCACAGGGTCCTGCCAAGGCCTGAAGGTCAGTAGGTGGTGGAGCTGGGAGTGACTGGAGCTAGCCTCTGTTCACATCCCTTCCCTGACCTTCTCCTGAGTCATTCCCTATGAGCTTGCCAACAACAAGTGTGCTGGCAGGGCTGGTGTGGCTGGGGCCTGGGCATCAGGACTTCTCCAGGTTCCCCAGGGCGACTCAAGTGCAGCAGCCAGGGCCGAGAGGCTCTGCATGAGCTCAGCGTTGGCACTAGGACCACCTGGACCCCTCTCCGTGATCACGCAGTGATCACCCATGACTGGCTGGCACTTTGGGCTGTCTGGCGGCTGGCGATTCCCGTGGGTGGTGTCCTGGCAGACCCGGCACGGGCCTCCAGCTCTGGGTGGGGAGATGAGGGGCAGGGCTGACACAGTGAGGCCCAGGTCCTCTGGCAAACCAGAGCCACAGGTGTGGGGCAGTGCTGAGTGCCTGTGCTCAGGGCCCAGGCTGCCTGCCCCATATCTGCCCGTTGCTTGGCCACACACAGCCCTGCCAGGAGCTCTGGCACTGGACACACACAGCGTCCGTGGTGGTGACAGCTCCAGGGCCTGGCGCGGCGGCACCTTCACTGGCATGGTCTGTTCATCCCCAGGGCTCCCCCAGGGGCTGTCCCCTCCCCAACCCCTCATCTTATTTTAGCCACAGGGATCATGGGGACACCCTCCTCCCGAAAACCAGACAAAATTCTGCCCCCAGGGCAGGTCTGTCCTGAGCTCGGGGTAGGTGTCTCACGCTGCCCTGCAGGTATTTGCCGGTGCTGGTGATAAGGTGGGTGGGGTGCCCACGTGCACCCGCAACGGAGGCTCCCTCCACAGACAGCAGGGTCAGGCCTGAGCTGCACGTCCAGCCAAACCCAGCTATAGAGGTAATTCTTTTGACCAGCACAATGATCACATTTTTTAAGATTATTTATTTTTTGCGAGGGAGAGAGAGAGAAAGAGGGAGGGAGGGAGAGAGCACGAGCAGGGGGAGTAGCAGCAGAGGGAAAGGGAGAAGCAGGCTCCCCGCGGAGCAGGGAGCCGATGCGGGGCTCGATCCCAGGACCCCGGGACCATGACCTGAGCTGAAGGCAGACGCTTAACGACTGAGCCACCCAGGCGCCCAATGATCGGATTTTAAAATCTGATTCTCTTTGGGTAAGGTGCGACTTCCTGCCCCCCCCCCTCCTCGGTCTGCACCTGCTGCACCCCTCCTTCCCAGTCACTACTCCTTGTTCTTGGCTGGAGATATGGGGACAGTGGCCAGGGGTGAGGGATGAGCTGGCCTCTCATCACCCACCTCTTCCCCACCCAGGTGATCCCATAGACACGACAAGTGCCTCAAGATGCAGCGACACAGGCCTGCAAAAAGGACACCTGTCAGTGGTCACCCACGTGGTTGTGTGGGTGCCGCGGGGGGCGAGCAGGGTGAGGGGCTCCCCACATCAGGAGCTGGGGCTGTGAGCTGTAGGGTAATTCCTGAAGAAGTTCAGACCAGCAGGGACGTCCCCACAAAACCCTGACTTGGGGGACCAGCTCCAAGCCCAACCAGCCAGGCTCTGAGCGACCGAGGGGTGACCAGCAACCAGTGACCAGGCAGGGGGCATCCCAGGAGCTCACACCTGCTCTTGGGGCCTTAGTTTCCCTTATGTTGAAATACAGGATTGGATGAAATCCATAGTTTACATTTTTAGCACATATATCTCTGAACCATCCTTCCTCCAAAAGAAATGTTTTTCCCTGGAAGGCCAACATTCACTTACCCCAAAGACTAGTCACCAGGGTTATGTAGCCTGGGCAGCTGGAGCTGCTGGGAGTGGGCGCAGGGGTTGGGGGTTTTGCTCTGCCGTCCTGAAGGCAGCCTCTGAGAGGCCCCCAGAAGCCTGGCTCTCTAGCGAACCCAGTTTGAGAATGCCGGGACCAGGCCGCACAGCAGACCTTCCCAGCCTGGCCTGGGAGTGAGTGGCGGCTTGAGCTCCTCCTGGGGGCTGGGGGCTGGCCCCCGGGGTCCTGCACGTGGTCAACGCTCCAGTGTTGAGGTCTTGAAACACCACATCCTTTTGGAACAGGGGGGCCCTCAGCCCGCAGACCACGTGGCTGGTCCTGTTTGCCCTGCAGGCTGCCCACGTAGGGTCCTGGGACACGGAAGCCACGTGAGCGGTCACCCTGGGGATCCGGCTGCAGAGCCGCCTCCTCCCGGTAGCTGGTGCTTGGTGGCACATGGGCCGGACGGGGCCTCCTTCTCACACCCCGGGACCCAGCCCTTCAGAATCCACTGCTGAGGGTACCGAGTCTACGCAGGTGCCTGGGCAGGAGACCAGCCTCCACGCCACCCCTGAAAAACCCGCCCGGTGGCCCGCACAGCCCACAATTTCACTTCCCAGTCCTGGGGTGGGGGGCAGAACGTCCCGGCGCCCACGCAGTGCAGACGCCGGCCATGTCCCGGCCAGCACAGCTGGGACCGCCCCTCTGGGCTAGGGCCAGAGCACAGGTATCCCTCCCAGGGCGAGGACGGGGGGCAGAGCCACCACAGCGGCGTGAGGGCATGCTGGGACACCACCACTCACCTCCCCGGCCACGAGGCAGGGTCTATATGAGAGGAGCAGAGCAAGTGGTTCCTAGGAGCATGCCCTCAAGTTCACAGAAATTTCTAGAAGCAGGGCACAGCGACCTGGCCTGAGGTTGTGCCCTCTCATGGGATGTGGCCCTGGCCATCCTTAGGGCACTTCCTGCAAACTCCCGCAGCCTCCAGGCCTTCCTAGGCTTTGGAAGGAGGGCTGCAGAGGCCAGAGGGAAAACCCTTCTGTGGGATGCAAGGCCTGGTCCTAGTCAGGTGTGGCCTCAGATCTGCGGGGGGACCACAGACAAGCCCTCACCCTCTCTGGGTTGCTAGGGGTGCTTCTGGCTTGGGACGATGCACGGAGGGTAGCAGGGGGCTGGCTGCCTTGGTCCTGGAGTCACCAGGGGCAGTGGTGGGACGTCTGGGGCCAGGCTTTATGTCTGACGTTCCACAGGCTCAGGGACTCCCAGAGCTGAGCACCACCCAGAGGTCAGTGTGCCCACGCCTTGGTAGCCCAACCCTGCTGAGCGGCAGGCCGAGCCCTGGGCCCCGGCGGCATCCTGCATTAGCTCCACAGGCAAAGGGGTATAGCTGAACGGGCTCCGAATGGCCGTCCGTTTGAGGATTAACAGCGGTGATGCTCATGCTAGAAGCATGGTGCTCACGCTAGGAGGTTTGTAAAGCTTTCAAGGTCACACGTAGTAGGCACAGAGAAGATGCTCACTGGATAAACATTTTCTCCTTGGATCACCGCAGGGCCTCCCCAAAGGGAGTTCGCTTGTGGGGGAGAGAAGGGAGAACTTCCCACCCTGACTGTGCAGGGCAGGAAGGAACGGGAGCTAACAGGGGCTCCGGCTCAGCCACACCAGCTGTGTTAGGGACCTCCAGTCCCAGCACTTTGGAGAGAAACAGATGCAGCCAGTGGGCAGCAGGTCATGGGCTCCGACGAGCCCCACCCTACCCAGAGCCCACTCAGGGACCTGGAGGGTCCAGCCGGGATCCTTGGTGCCCGGGGGGCCCTCCCTTCCTGCCGCTGGCTGTTCCCCACGCCCCACCCCCCCAGGCAGCAGGGTGGACAGGGCCGAGCTGTGGTCACTTGCAGAGCTCGGGGTCCGGGTGCGTCCAGGAACGTGCGGCCTCTGGCACAGCGGTAGGAGGACCCGAGTCCCGGGGGAGCCCCCGTAGCCCTCCCCCAGCTCCAGGGCCCCTGCTGAGCAGGTGGGGCACCCTGGGTCAGAGCTGGGGCCATGAGTGCCCCCGGGCGACATGTGACCCCACAATGCGGACAGCTGTCCTGCAGTCTCATGATCTAGGGTGGGTGGGCCCTGATGAGTCAGGAGCTCAGCCTGACTGAAGGTCAGCCTCCGTTTCCGGGGCCCCACTGGGTGTCTAACGGGGGAAACTCCCATGAGCCGAGCCCGCCCCATGCCCAGTCTCCCTTCCTCTTTCCTCTGGCCTGGGCCTGGGCTGGCCGGACCACACCTGGGGGCCACGGTGCGACATCTCCCCTTTCTCAGCCTCTTCCTGCCCAGTCTCCCCTCTGGGGGCTCTGTGGATGCCCCAGCATCCCAAAGGCTCGAGAGCTAGAAGTCTCCTCCCACAAGGAGGGACTTGGAGTGAGGATCCCTCAGACACCCTGTACTCCTCATGGCGCAGAAGGGGAGACTGAGGCCCAGAGCATGGACGATACCTGCCTCCAGCCGCATGGCCAGTGAGTGGCCCCCTAATGACCCGTCTTCAGACAGTGCAGGGCCTTGGGGACCCATCACTGTGAGGAGCTGACCCTTTATGCCAAGGGTCCTGGCTCTGTCTTTGGGTCACCACATAGCTGCCAGGGACACTGTTCACTGGACGACGCTAGGCTCAGGATCCCCACGTCCTCCAGACCTGGCGCCCAGCCGCATCCCTCCCCAGAAACACTCGTCTCCACCCTGCACAGACCACAGTCCTCCACGTGGCTTCAGATGACCTCAGAGCAGAAAGCAGCCTCTTCCTTCCTTGGGGCCTGGCCTCTGAGGGGACACCTGCAGGCCAGCCTGTCACAGCTTCTCTCCAGGGCACAGGAGTCCCTACAAACATCCTCAGGCCCTGGTATATGGATGCTCTCCAGACCCTTCCTCTCTCTAACTCCTGCCGAGCTCATCCTCCCTGGACCCGCTGCAGACCAGCTCCGTGTGTGCCCAGGACTGCTCTGTTAGGCCACACACGGGCACTTCCGTCCTTCTGGTCCCACCCATCTGTGTCCACAGCACTCCCCGTCATGACCTCCTCCAGGGCTCTCCTGGGGCCCTTCCTGCCCCTGCTCACCCATGCGTCACGGGTCACCCAGGCTCCGCACCGGCCCTGGGTGGGAGATGGTGGGAGGGAGGGGTTGCAAAGGGTGGATGTGTCCAGTATCTTGGTTGTGGTCATGAACCCATTTCTGAATGCATATGTCGAAACTTAAACCCCACATCTTAAATATACGTATTTTATCGTATGTCAATTACGTCTCAATAAAGCTGTTAAAAAAACGGTGTTAGCACCTGAGGAAGCAAACCTACAGGAACCACGCTGGAAGGCCATGAGAACCGCAAGACAGAAGACAGGTGTGTGCGGGCAGTGGGCAGGTCCTGCACGGGGGCCGACGCACCCCCAGAGAGCCGAGAACGGGTGGGACAGAGCAGCAATCTAGGATAGGAAGGAAACACTTCTCACCTAAAGATGAACCAGCTCAACAAAAGAAAAAAAACCCTCAGATGATTCTCAGAGGAAAAACTATCCTAGATGTTGAGGCTAAAGAAATAATTCTATTAAACCTCTAGGCAGAGAAAAATTTTATTTTTTTCTTTTTTTTAAAACTATATTTATTTATTTGACAGAGAGAGACACAGCGAGAGAGGGAACACAAGCAGGGGGAGTGGGAGAGGGAGAAGCAGGCTTCCCGCCGAGCAGGGAGCCCGATGTGGGGCTCGATTCCCAGGACCCTGGGATCATGACCTGAGCCGAAGGCAGACGCTTAACGACTGAGCCACCCAGGCGCCCCTAGGCGGAGAAAAATTTTAAATATTACATTAAATTTGTCACGCCCTTAAAATAATAAGTTCTGAAAACAATAGAGAAGTATTCAGTTTTGAGAGAAAATGGTTCTGATCCAAGATTTTATATACAAATGTGAAACTCAGAAATTATGCCACAGGGGCACCTGGGTGGCTCAGTCGGTTGAGCGTCTGCCTTCGGCTCAGGTCATGATCCCAGGGCCCTGGGATCGAGCCCCGCATCGGGCTCACTGCACAGCGGAGAGCCTGCTTCTCCCTCTCCCTCTGCCTGCCACTCTATCTGTGCTCTCTCTCTGTCAAATAAATAAATAAAATCTTTAAAAAAAAAAAAAAGAAAGAAATTATGCCACAGGTGAGCTGCAACCTGACAAGAGATGAATTGGGGGAAAATCCTGCCAGAATACAGAAGTGGTGCTACTGAGAACTATCTGAGAACAAAAATTTAAACACAGAAGCAAATCCAAATAATCACTACGATGTGATTAAAAAACAGGATACCGTGGCCATAAACAATTTTTTAAAAGATTTTAAGTCATCTCTACACCCAATGTGGGGCTCGAACTCACAACCCCGAGATCAAGAGTCACACATTCCACTGACTGAGCCAGACAGGTGCCCCCCAATACCGTGGACGATTTTATTTTATTTTTTATTTTTTAAAGATTTTATTTATTTATTTGACAGAGAGAGAGACAGTGAGAGCAGGAACACAAGCAGGGGGAGTGGGAGAGGGAGAAGCAGGCCTCTCGCCGAGCAGGGAGCCCGATGCGGGACTCGATCCCAGGACCCTGGGACCATGACCTGAGCCAAAGGCAGACGCTGAACGACTGAGCCACCCAGGCGCCCCAACCATGGATGATTTTAAAAGAGAATTTAATATGCTAAAACAACATCGACAAGTGAGTCTTCCTTTCCCTAAGGTGCCCCCCCAAAATCCAGCAGGGTGGCTGCAGGAGGGGTGGGTGCGCAGGGGCTGCGTGGGCGGATGAACTTCCTGCCGTGGCTGGGAAGGAACCCGTCACTGATGCAGCTAATTAGAGCTACAGGAGGGCAGACACGTCTTCCGAAATACGGTGACTACAAGGAGATGAAACACAGAAAGAGCATCTCCCGAGCAACCAGCAGCGAAGCAGCAAACGTGCACAGAGTGACACAAAACCAGAGGGGCAAGTGCCCACGACGACGGGGGACAATGCACTCGCCACCGGCTGGTGCAACAGTAACAATATGCACATCTGACTCCTCAGAAGACAAAGCCTCTCAGACTGGGTGAAAAATCAGAATCGAACTCAAATCTGTGAGAAATGGTACAAGAAAGCCAATCAGAAAGGTTAAAATTTAAGTTAGATAAGACAGGCCAGGAAACAGAAACCAAAGGAAATAAAAGTTTGGGGGTTAGAAGTGGAATTCCACACAGAAGGCGTAGGATGAGATGAAAGAGACCCATTCTTGCCGGGAAAGGGAGGGAAGCGCCGCAGAGTCGTCAGGACAAGGAGCTCCAGTGGGTGCTCGTGAATCCCACGTGCACACTCCAGCCGCGGGGAGCACGTGCAGGCTGAAGACGGAGCCCCCAGGCCGTCAGAGGCTTTCTAGCCCCCAAGCTTGAGGTCAGCATGGACTCGCATGCGTTTGTGAGGAATCACGCCGAGACCCCGCCTGGTCTTTATCCGGATTCTCCCAGGGGGGCCACCTTGCAAGCCAGGGCACACCGTCCCCCCTCGTGCTGCCCTCGTGGCCTCCCTCCTGCTCCCACCTTCGCCGCAGCCCCGGCCACCCCTGGCCCGACTCCATTTCTCTGGTTCTGTCCCTTCAAGAGTGACACCCGGAGGGACTCATGACATGGGTGACCTTGGGGATGGGCTCCTTCTAGTTCAGCACAACCCGCAGGCGATCTGGGTTGCTGTGCACGTGAACAGCTGCTCCTCTGATTGGCGAGGAGTGACCCCTGGTGTGGACGGAGCTCAGCCGGTCTGACCATCACCTGCTGGAGGGCACCTAGGCTGTCCCCGGTTTCTGGCTCTAACAAAGCTGCTAGGGATATCAGGGCGCAGGTTTCAGTGTGAACATAAGTGTCCATCCCTCTGGGACACATGCCCCAGAGGGCAGGTGCTGGGTCACCCGGAAGTCGCCACCCAACTGCCCTGAAGGCTGTGAGTCTGGGCGCCCAGTGGCCGTGTCGCCGAGCCCGGCGGGTCAGCGATTCTCTGCTCTCTCTGCTCTGTTACGTGAACAGGGACATGTGACCACCACTGTACTTTCATCTCCCTGAGGCTAACGACCTTGGATGTCCTCTTGTGGGCTCATCTGCCCTGGCCTCTTCTGGGAGGTTTCTGGCCCCTCCTCCCCGCTTCCTCACCGGCCCGCCTTCAGAGCGCGGGGCTGGAGGGCTCTCTGGAAGCCCGACGCACCAGCCTCCGCCGCGTGCTCGCGATGCAGATAGCCCTCCCAGCGTGCAGCTGGTCTCACCAGCCTCTCAACAAGGTAATTCACGGGGAAAAGGCTTTTAATTTTGATGAGTTTTCCCCATTTATGGATCAGTTTTCCCCATTTATGGATCGTGCTTCGCTGTTGATTCTGAGAACAAAAACTTTCATGTAGCCCTAAGAAATCTTCTCCTGGGCTTTCTTCCACCAGTGTTACAGTTTCATGTTTTAGATTTGACTGATCCATTTTGAGTATGTTTTTTTTATTCTGGTAAAATGCACATAACACAAACTTTACCATTTTAAAGTGTGCAATTCAGAGGCACTACGTATATTCACGATGTTGTGCATCCATCACCACCATCCAGTTCCGGTACTTTCTTCTCACCCCAGAAGAAGCCCCAGTGCCCGTCGGCCGCCACCAGCCCATGGCAGCCACACATCCCATTTCTGTCTCTATGGATGTGCCTATTGTAACTCTATTTTGGGTTAATTTTTGTAGAGTGTGTGAGGCTTAGGTCAAGGTTCATATTTTTGCCTGTGGATGTCCAGTTTGTTGAAAAGGCTGCTTCCTCCACTGAATGGCTTTCATTCCTTTGTCAGAAACCATTTGGGTGTGTCTGTGTGGGTCCATTTCTGTTCTATCCACGTATGATCTACACCAACGTCATGCGGTCTTGACTCTAGCTGTATGTAAAGGTTTTAGATATACTTTCTTCTTTTTTTCAGGACTGTTTCTAGCTTTCCAGGTCCTCTGCCTTTCTATGTAAATTTTAGAATAATCTTGTCTATGTCTACAAAACACCTTGCTTGAGTTTTAATAGAATTATGCTAAATCTATAGCTCAGTGTGGGAAGGGATTGATATCCTTATTTGTTGGATCTTCCAATCTATGAGCATGATATGTCTCTCCATTTACTTAGGTCTTTGATTTTTTTTATTAAAGATTTTATTTATTTGAGAGAAAGAGAGAGAGAGAGAGAGCACAAACAGGGGGGAGGGGTAGAGGGAGAAGCAGACCCCCCGCTGAGCAGGAGGCCCGATGTGGGACTCGATCCCAGAACCCCGGGATCATGACCTGAGCTGAAGGCAGACGCTTAACAACTGAGCCACCCAGGTGCCCCAGGTCTTTGATTTCTTTCAGCAGCATTTTGGAAGATGTAGCATACAGATCTTGTACATATTTTTTAAACTTCTACCTTAGCATTTCATATTTTGGAGTGATTATAGATACTATGGGATTTTATCTTTAATTTTTTTGAGAGAGAGAGAGAGCAGGGGTAGAGGCAGAGGGAGAGAGAATCTCAAGCAGACTCCATCTCAAGTGTGGAGCTGGACGCAGGGTTCAATCTCATGACCCTGAGATCATGACCTTAGCTGAAATCAAGAGTCGGACACTTAACCAACTGAGTCACCCAGGCGCCCCAGTACTATGGGATTTAAAATTTCAATTTCCACATGCTTGCTTATAATATATATAATATTTACAATATGGATTATAAATATATATATAATATACGTGTGTATATGTCTGTAAACATGTATATGTATATGTAAGTGTGAACGATTTTGTGTGATCTTGCATCTTGAAATCTTGCTGAACTCACTTGTTAGTTCTCATTGTATTTTGTAGAATTCTTCAGATTTTTTTACATAATCATGTCATCTGTAAGTAAAGGCAGTTTTTATTTTTAAGATTTTATTTATTTGAGAGAGAGAGTGAGAGCATGCGTGGGGGTGGGGAGGAGCAGACGGACAAGCAGACTCCCCCACTGAGCAAGGAGCCCAACTCCGGGCTCAATCCCAGGACCCTGGGGTCATGACCTGAGCCGAAGACAGACACTTAACTGCCTGAGCCACCCAGGCGCCCCCAAGTAAGGGCAGTTTTAATTCTTCCTAATTTGTATGCCCTTTCTTTTTCTTGCCTTATGACTCTGGCTAGAACTTCCAGTACTATGTTGAGTAAGAGTAGGGAGAGTGGACACACTTGCCTTGTCCTTGGCCTTAGAGGGAAAGACTCAGTCTTTTGTTATCAGTTTGTGCTGTTAGCTGTAAATTTTTAGTAGATGTTCTTTATGACATTGAGGTATTTCCCCCTTTATTCCTAAGTTTCTGAGAGTGTTTTTTTTAAATCATGAATGGGTGTTGGATGTTGTGAAATGCTTTTTCTGCTTCTGCTGACATAATCACACAGTTTTTTTCTTCAGCCTGTTGATCAGCTTTCTAATGTTGAACCAGCCTTGTGCAGGTGGGAGAAATCCTACGTGGGGCTTATTTTTATACATTGCTGGATTTGATTTGCTAATATTTTGTTGAGATTTTTTGCATCTAAATTCATGAGAGATATTGGCCTGTGGTTTCCTTGTTTTGTTCTGTCTTTGGTTTTCATAACCAGGTAATTGTGGCCTCAAAAATCTGTTGGGAGAATGTTTCTTCTTCTTTTGTTTTCCAGAAGAATTTGAGAAAAATTAGTGTTAATTCTTGACAGAATTCTCCAGTGAAAGCATGGAGACTTGGAAATTTATTTTTTGGTTATGAATTTGATTGCTTGAATGGTTACAGGGCTCTTCAGATGGTTTTTATCCTGTGGGTTTTGGTGGTGTGTGCTTTTCAAGGAACTGGTCCATTTCCTCCAAGGTGTCAAATGTATGAGTGAGAAGTTTTTCATAATATCCCTTGATAAGCTTTTTTTTTTTTTTTTTTTTTGAGAGAGAGTATGAGTGCACTGTTGGGGGGAGGAGAGAGAACCCCAAGCAGGCTCCATGCCCAGCAGGGAGCTGGAGGCGGGGCTCGATCCCACTACCCTGAGATCATGACCGAGTTGAAGTCAAGAGTCAGACGTCCAACTGACCGAGCCCCCCAAGCACCCTGATTCCTTGATAAGCTTTTGAGTGGCCCCCGACCCATCCTGGTGTCAGTATTTGAATCTTCTTTCATTCTAGTTTGGTCAATCTTGCTAAAGGCTTATCAATGTCACAGTAATCAACTTTCACATGAAAAAGAACACTGCTGAAATGTGTAAAGTAGGCTGGCTTGAAAAAATGTGGAAAAATTGACAGATACAGTATCAGTGGCCACATTTTAACACACTTCCCTCAGTTTTTGACTAATCAAATCAGCAAAAAAATAGATATAGAGGAACTGAGAAATATTATTAATTAAATTTATTAAGTAGGTCTAAATTTAAACTCTGTGACCTACACTCAGGAAACACGTTCTTGCCGAGTTCCCTTGTAGCAAGTACTAAGACAAGTCACACTTTATGTGACATAGAAAGCCTCGGTGGCCAGGGTGGCCAGCTTGTCCTGGTCGGCCTGGCACCACGGATGCATGTCCTGGGCAGCCCCCCAGGCCTACTCCCCAGGATGGCTGGACGCCTCAGACGTCACCCAGGCAGGACTCAGACTGCGGTATGTCAAAATTAATAATTAACAGTTGAAGGCTTGTTACAATTCCCAGCTGGAATTTAAAACATAACCTAATTGACCAGAGGAAAGCAAAATTATCATTACAAAATATCGAAAAAATGACATAATGAAGTTTCTAGATGTTGACTCAGTCACAGCCATTAGTAACCACAGGGTCAAGAGCGTCCAGATCAGAGTGAAGACGATACACGTAACCACCCGTTACAGGAGTTTATGAGCTGCTGAGACAGCATGCGCAGTTCTATATTGACGTATCACTTTCTAGAAATACATTTGTTATCTAAACAGACTTAAAAAGGCAGAAAATCCAGACAAACCAATAATCACACCCAAAGAAGAAACTGAAAACAGAACTCAGGAGTTACTCCCAGGAGGGCACTAGGCTCAGAAGGCTTTACCGGCAAGCTCTTGTATGCAGACAAGGAAAATAGGTTCCTAATTTATTTTACGACGATCCCTTAACCCTGATATCAAAACCAAACAAAGAGAACCCAAAAAGACAGGAAGCCGGACTGCTCCTGGGTGGCTGCGATGGTGATGGTGACAGCCGGAAGCAAACACCAGAACCCGAGTGGGCTGTGCGCGGTGCCCGTGGCCAGTACCGCTCGGAAATCCGAGGGCCACTCGGCATCAGGACATCTATTTATGTTACGAGTAGTTACACGTCAGAGGAGAAAGCTCCATGTGAGGATATCGTCGCCCACAACTTCTTTCGGGGAGGAGGGGGGTGAGTGTTCATTATTTTGCAACTTTTTGTTTGGAAATTTCAAATTACAGAAAATGTGGAGGAATAGCATAAAGAACGCACATTTGCCTTTCACCTAGTTTCCCTAATTATTAATATTTTCCTTTCTTTTTTTTTAAGATTTTATTTATTTATTTGACACAGACACAGCGAGAGAGGGAACACAAGCAGGGGGAGTGGGAGAGGGAGAAGCAGACTCCCCACTGAGCAGGGAACCCGATGTGGGGCTCGATCCCAGGACCCCGGGATCATGACCTGAGCCGAAGGCAGACGCTCAACGACTGAGCCCCCCAGGGCCCCTCCTCTGTTTCTTCCTCACCCTCTGTCTACGTGAACGTACTGTTTTTCTGAGCACTGGGTATAAGTTGCGATGAGCCGCCTCTTTACCCATAAATACTCCCTCTCTTAAGGAAACGCAACAACAGAGCTGGGATGTGGACCTGTACCCGGTAAGCCACAAAACTTTCCCGATGGGCACGAAGTGAGGCTGGGAGACTCGCCCCCGAGCTCTGGAAGTGGGGGCCCACGCCCCCGCGCGCACGCCGGGGCACAAGGGCCTGCAGGCAGATACGCACAGCAGTGCAGCTGCTGGTGCTCACCTCTTCCCCGCTCTGCACTTGGGGACCTCACGTCGGTGGCCTGACATCTGCCACCCGGGGAGGACGTGAGGCCACGGAAACCGGCCCATGCTGCCAAGCAGCACTTTGGTGTGCTTTTGGAGGGCGCGCTTGCCAGCACGCTGCCGCAGGGTGCGCACACCCCCAGGAGGGCTGTGTCGGGATCACACCGGGCGCCTGGTCTCTAAGCAGCGGCATTCCCGCGGGCGGACGGCGGCGGCGGCGGTGCGGCCTCACAGGGATGCTGGGAGAGCTGGCGACAGGTGAAGCCCACTGGTGGAGGCATGGCCGGCAGATGGACCTGTCCTCGTTTCCGGAGCTGGTGCCACCAAGCAGGCCTCGGCACTGGTCCCGCGGAGGAACTGTGGGCCAGCTCCAGGGCGGCCGTGTGGGGGCCTTCCCAGACGGCAGAGGCACCTCCACTGGCAGACGGCAGCTGTGGCCCCCCCCCACAGGAGCCAATGACAGGGGTCAGTGAGGGGAGAGGGACTCCCTGCGCGTGGGGACCAGCCACCCTGCCTGGGAACACACTCTCTGCTGACTTATTCAAGCAGCCCCTGAAACCCCGGCCTCCAAACGGGCACGACAAAGGCCCTGCCCCCACACAGCTGCCATTTTAGTTGGGACGGTCACCAAAGACGACGGGTCAGTAAACAGACTGCGTAGGTAAAAATGAAGCAGGGCTGGAGGTGTGGGGCTGCCCGTGGGAGAAGGTCCTGCAAAGCTGACACTGCAGCAGAGACCTGGAAGAAGTGAGCGGGTGAGCCATGAGGATTTCTGGAGGAGGAGTCCTCCAGGCTGACGGGACCACATGTGCAAAGGCCCCGGGGCAGCAGCTGACAGCTCGTATTCCAGGAAGGCAGGAAAGGAGATGACATGCCTGCTATTAGTTTCCACCACTTACTGTACTTGACATTTCCTCAGGTCTCTCAGGGCAAACTGGGACAGAAAGGGACACAAGTTCTCCTGTCCTGCCCGGGTGGGAGAGACGGGGACACGCCAGGCTCTGGGGAAGCAGCACCTAACCCAGCACGTCGCTGCTCACACAGGGCCCCCCTCCCACCCCTCCCTTACCTGCAGAGGCACACGGCACGCCTCTGGGGTGCCCACTCGTGGGTCCACACAGACTCAGAGCCCACGCTCACATGTGCCTGTGTCTGCAAGCCCACCCTACACTCAAGGGTAAAAACCATGTTTTTCACCCAAACTAGCACCTGCTCACCCAGCCTGTGAGTGCTGCCGTTATCCACCTGGGAAACGGGAGGTGCATGAGGTCACAGAAGGGGACAGGCTGCGCCACAGGGAAGCTGGGTGCAGCCCGTGTCCCTACCCATGTGGTCACCGCATAGCCCAGCAGCAGGGTGGCCTGCAGAGCTGTGGGCAAGCTGGGGGGCCCTGGTGAATGCCCCCCGTGCAGCTGAACCACCGTAAGAAGCCCCTCTGCCAAGGCAGGCAGCACCAGGTGGTGCCCGGCCAGGGTTCCGGGGGCCAAGGGAGGCAGGTGTGACCCGGCCACACCCCCCACTCTGGTTGAGAGAGGCTGGGTGACAGGCACGTGGTGTCCACTCAGTGGCCTCTGAGGCGTGTACCAGGCCAGCCACGCAGGCAGCAGCTATGGCCGGCCCTGCCAGGAGCCCCCAGTGGAGGATGAGGCACTGACCCAACCGGGGGTCCCCTGACCCAGCCCATCCATCAGGGTGACAGGTGGAGCCCAGGAGAGCTCGGGGGTGGGCAGACACGGGGGGAGGCTGAGCCTCTGGCAGCCGCACACACAGGCGCCCCGAGGCCGGGGCCTGGGGTCACTCTGTGCTTGTGCGTGTCTGCGGCCTGCCTTCCCGACAGCCCGCGCTCCCCGACCCTGCACCGAGCAGGGCCCGTCCCAACCCCGTACTGGACGCCTGCTCGGTCGCCCTCTTATGTTCCCACCTGCTCCCTGTAGCGCAGGGGTCAGCACGCCCGTGTCACGAGGATGTTGTGAGCCTCCTGCTCTTCACTTCCACCTGGACTGAGACCAGGGCAGGCCACGGAGAGGTGAGCAGACGGTCACAGTCGTGGCTCCCGTGAGCACGCCCAGAGAGCGTGGCAACTGCTACAGCGGCCACAGACCTCGGGCCCCAGGGCCTCAGGGGCGCACCAGCCCTGCCCGTCGCACCACACGCCGGAGGGGAAACGCGGCAGGTGGCCGGGCCCGGCGGGGGGCGGGCTGTGCACTCGCCCACGGGTGCGGGACTGCAGCGGGGTGCCCGCCACGCCCGGCGTGGTTAGCCCGGAGGCAGCAACGGGTCAGGCTCTGCTCCCACGCGGAAGGAGGGAAAACGTCAGGCCATCTAAAAAGGAGCCACAGGGGCCAACACCGGAAGGAAGCCCTGACGCAGGCCGCAGCGCGGACGAGCCTGGAGAAGGCCAGAGGGAAGCGCGAACCGAGGGTCCGGCAGGTGCAGACAGCGGGTCCGCGGGCCGGGGCCAGAGCGTCTGGAACAGGTGCAGCTGGGGGCCTGCAACGCTGTCAACGTGCCAGGTGCCCGAGCTGCACTTTCATGTCGTTTCATGGTGACTTTCGTGTTATGCGTATCTTACAGTTTTTAAAAAGAAGCGGTCGGAGAAGACCCCCCGAGGAGGAGGCATGTGAGAAGGGGGCACCGGGCCCTGTGGAGGAGGAGCCTAAATGCCAACGGTCACCAGGAGCAACCCGGATGGCACAGAGGGACACTGCCCAGGTTGAGCAGAGAAAGTGATGGTCCGAGAGAGGTGACATCTGAAAGAAGTGACATCTAAGGGGGTGATGACCTAAGGGGAGTGACATCTGAAGGGGTGACAGCCGAGGGGGTGATGACCCAAGAGGGGTGACGACCCAGGGGAGTAACGCCTGAGGACGGTGACATCTGAGTGGGGTGATGACCCAAGGGGGATGATTACCTGAGAGAGTGACAGCTGAGGGAGGTGACATCTGAAGGAAGTGACATCTGAGGGGGTGACAAGAGAAAGGTGATGACCTGAGGGAGGCGACATCTGAGGGAGGTGACAGCTGAGGGGGGTGACAGCTGAGGGATGGGATGACCTGAGGGAGGTGACGACCTGAGGGAGTGATGACCTGAGGGAGGTGATGACCTGAGGATGGTGATGACGTGAGGGGGGTGACGACCTGAGGAGGGTGATGACCCGAGGGAGTGACATCTGAGGAGGGTGATAGGTGAGGGAGGTGGCATCTGAGGGGGGTGACGACCTGAGGGAGTGATGACCTGAGGGGAGTGACATCTGAGGGAGGTGACATCTGAGGGAGGTGACAGCTGAGGGGGGTGATGACCTGAGGGAGGTGATGACCTGAGAGGAAGTGACATCTGAGGGGGTGACAAGAGAAAGGTGATGACCTGAGGGAGGTGACATCTGAGGGAGGTGACAGCTGAGGGAGGTGATGACCTGAGGGAGGTGATGACCTGAGGGGAGTGACATCTGAGGGAGGTGACATCTGAGGGAGGTGACAGCTGAGGGGGGTGATGACCTGAGGGAGGTGACGACCTGAGGGAGGCGATCTCAGCACAATGGGGCTTGATGGGTTCGTGAGGAGAGGGCTGGTGACAGCCACCGGAGCAGAAATCTCAGGCAGGTGCCATGTCCCTCTGCACCTAAAGCTTCAGAGCTCCCGGGCAGTGGCTGGCCCGGGCAGGCGGGAGCATGGGCACGCTGCGGGGCCCCTCCTTGTCCACCTGGAGCGTGAAGCGAACTAAGGTTGTCAAGCCCTTCAGTAATCCACGAGGAAAGACACCCCGAGAAGCAAAGCAATGCCGAGGACACACAAGGCCCCCAGGAGGCGTCCCCACAGGACAGGTGGCCGTCGGCTCCGGGTGTGGGGGAGGGGGCTCAGGTGAGGTCGCCGACTTTGACCCAGAGCGACCTGCGCGCCAAGCAGAGCCAGCCAGGGGCTCTCCCTCCTGCGGGCTCTGGCGGGCCCCATGCTGGCCGCTGAGCCCGGTGGCCCGTGAGTGAGGAGAGGATGGGGCGGCCCCGAGCGGCCAGCCGGCGACACCCACTGCCCCCTCTGCTGGAGGTCTGCCGCAGCCAGTCGTGCCCCCCAGGTGCCTTCCCCAGCGGCCCCGGCGGCCCCGCGGCCCACCACACCGGCTGCAGGAGGCCAGGCCCCGGCCCCCGGGATGGCGGTGGGCGCTCCGCCAGAAGCGCCCCTTCGGGAAGGGCCGGTGCCGGGTGCGGCCACCGCAGCAGGACGGGGGACAAGGGGCACCCAATCAGGAGGCTCCCCAGCGCGACATGGATTGCAGTTCCCGCTTCCCTTCCCGGTGGCTGCGCGGGAGGGAGGCGGCGGGCAGAGCAAGGCACGCGCCAGGCTGGGCGTCCACGCTGGCACCGCCCGCTGCCGGGCTTTCTTGGCCGGGGCTGCTCCTGACAGACGGGATGCGCGCTGTCGGGCGGGGGGCTCGGCGTGTGTGCGTGTGCGAGAGTGCGTGTGTGTTTCAAATACAAAAAAAGCAGCAGCGGCGGCGTGGCTACGCTCAGCTGCGGGAGGCTGGCCGAGCTCCGTCCGTGCCAGTTCCCTCTGCGCCCGCACCACGGGGGCCGGGAAGGGGGCGAGGTGCGGGCCGGCTGCGGAGGGGGAGATGGACGCTTGCCACGCGGGCGGCAGGGCGGGCGCTTCCCGGGTGCCAGTGGGCGCGCGGGGCCAGACTCGCAAACAAAACCCACCGCCAGTGGCTGGCAGCCCGTCCCGGGAAGGCGGCAGCCGCTTGGCAAAGGAGCGGCGGAGGACTCGGCGGGCGCAGGCGGACGCGGGCAGCGGCACAGGTAACAGGCGCGTGCGGCTCTCGGCCTGGGCGCGGGCTGCGCGGCGGGGCGGCTGGCGGCAACGGCTGCGCCCCATGGGGGTCTGGGCCCTCCTGAGTCCAGGCCAGCGCGGGGGACCCCGTCAGCCCCGCTTCCCCGAGCCCCGTCCCAGGCACAGGGGACAGTCTGCCCCCCCGGGGGCCTGTTGGTTCAGCGCGCTGGCGGGGAGTCGTCCGGGTGGCAGGGGATCTCTCCCCGCACAGAGCACTACGGCCGGGCAGGCCGGGCTGCGCAGCGTGAGGGTTTGAGGGGACAGCCCCGGGTCCCCCGCACAGCAGGACTTCTGGCTCTGGCGCTCGGGCCCCTCCCTCTGGGTCCTGGCTGCACCACTCCCACCTGATGCCCTGCGGCTCTCAGGGCCAGGCCACCCTGCCTCACGTTTCAGGTGTCCCCAAACATCCTTGAATGTCTGCTGTTTCTTCTCGAAGGCCAACCCGGGGACCCAGCGTTGGGAGGATGGGGAGGACGGACACGGCTGGAGGAGCTAGGAGGCCCCAGAAGCGTCTCTGCTTCCCTCCCTCTTGGCTGCCCGGAGCCCCACAGGCTGGCTTGGCACCACGGTGTGTGTGCAGGAGGTGGGACCGCAGCCAGAAGTGCCCGATCAGCGGGAGCTTGGGCGGTGGTGCCAAGGAGCCCAGCTGCCAAGGGCATGGGGGGCAAGCTGCCTGGTGGGGAGCAGCCGTGCTTGCTGAGCAGAAAGGGCCAGGGCAGTGGGAGGTGGAGGAGGGCGCATGTGCGGTGGGCCGGTGCCAGGCCACCCCTCGGTGGGAGGGAGCCAGCGCGCCTTCCCCTTCACCTGCCGCCAAGCATATCTGCCAGAGGGAGGCACGCGTCAGGCCGGGCACAGGAGCAGGGGGACACCACTGCCGCTCCAGGGGCTCTGGACTGGATGCTCTGAGCTGCCAGTGTGGACCCAGAAAGAAGGGGCCACACAGGGAGGCCTGGGGCACGTGGCCGGGCAGGTGCGCGTGGAGGGCATGCCTGTGCTCTGGTCAGGGGTGGGACACGGCTCGGCCGACTCCGGGGCTTGGGCTGCAGGAGCGTGAAAAGCCGAGTGAGGAGCCTGGCGGGAGCCAGAGCATCCTCACCCTGGGAGGGCAGCAAGGGGTCTGGGCTGAGATGCAGGGACATCACGGGGGTGGGGGGACACACAGGTGCAGGAGCCCAGGGGACATGGGATCTGGCGTCAGGCTGGTGGATGTGGAACGCTCAGGCGGGGCTCAGGAGAGGCCCAGCCACGAAGACGCTCACGCAGAGGGGAGGGGCTCCGATCGACGGCTATCCGCCTGGCCAGATGGGCAGTGGGGGTGAGGGGCTCCCAGAACCAGGGCTGGCAGCGCAACCCGCCTTTCAGAGCTCTGGGTGGGCAGCTGCTCTGGGGCTCCCAGAGGCAAGCTCTATGGCTTTGGGTGCCAGCTGGCATCATGTCTGGGGTGTGCCACTTGGCGGGGGTGGTCCACGTCTCCAGGCCTCAGTGTGGGTGGCTGTGAGGTGGGCGGGTGGGTATGGACCAAACGGATGCTGTGGAGAGAGCCTCCCCAGGTGTTCTGGGACCACGCCCTGGCGCTAGCACAGGACTTTGGAGGCTGGGTGTGGGGGGTCACTCTGTCCCCAGCCCTCAGGACTCGAACCCCTCCAGCAGGGTGGGCACTGGCCTGGCCCAGGTCGTCCCTGGCCTGAGTACTGAGCAGGGAATACCAGAAACCAAGGAGCTATGGGCTGCCGTGACCGCCCCTCCGCCCCTGGCAATGAGGTGCAGGGACCGCCCGCCAACCACAGCTTGTTCCAGCGGCCACGGGCCTGGGCCGGGCACGGCGGGTAGTGGGAGCCGCACTGTGGAGGCTCAGGGGAAGCGAGCCGGGACGTCTGTCCTTACACAGGCAGGTCCCCGGAAACAGGGTGGGTGGCAGGGAGAGCCAGAGGGACCACAGGGTGGCCGGAGTCGAGCCGCCCTCAGCAGCAGAGCCAGCGCCCCCCCGCTCACTGCTCCTGGCCCCTCCGCTTCCCGCACGGGCTCCCAGCTCCCTGGAGACTCCCGCCAGATGTTCCTCTCGGACACCACATTGCATCCGTAATGAAATACTCATGGAGCCTTTCCGCCTCTTGACAGCGCGCCCAGGCACCCAGCCTCGCAGAAGGGTCCCGGAACGAGCAGGCGCCTGCAAGCACGCCCCCCCCCCCCCGCCCCGCCCTAAGCCCTGGCCACCTCCCGGGGGCACTGGCTGCCCCTCATGGGACCAGCCATTCTGCTCGGCGGCTCCCTTCGATCATTTGCTCTGGTGTCCCATGGTCCCCCTACCCCACGGCAATGAGACCTGACCCAGAGCCCACCGAAGTCCCTGCCGCTGTGTGCTGGCCACCAGTCAGAAGCTTTTCATGGCACTTCAGTCTCCTGCTGTCCATCTGCCCACCGTTTGTCTGTCCGTCATCATCAACTGAAAACCTATGATATGTGGGGCTCTACACGTGGAGATCGAGGTTCATAATGTCTAGCCGAACAGACTCAACTCCGTGCTCTGGGCCAGACACACGTGACGTCCTCCACATGCTGGTCATGTGAGGTGGCCCCCAGGCCCTTGCAGGGTCCATGGAGAACCACGACTGCTGTCTGCAGCCTCTGAGGGGCCAGCCTTGTGCCCTCACCTGTCTCCCCACCAGGTCCCTGAAACGCAATGGACAAGGCCACAGTCACTGCTCCCTCCCAGCCTGGGGGGGTGGGTAGTGGGGACAGGAAGGCGGAGCCCGGGTGCACCTGGCACAGGGGCCTGCTGGCTGAGTGGCCTCAGCAGGGGTCACTGCCCCAGCCCCACGCAAACTGCTCACACAGGTGGGGCAGGTGCTCCACGGGCATGCGTCTTGGCCTGGAGTGAGGCGGGCTGCTGCACCGGCCCCCCGAGCCCTAGCCCCCACTGCAGCGTTCCATGAAACGGGACAGCTGCCTGAAGGCTGGGTTCAAGGCCCAAGCCCCTTGGGGTGCCTGTGGGTGGCTGCCCGGGAACCGCCTCCCTACTGAGCCCCAGACAGAGAGATGCTCCCTGACGGTCCCGAGGCTGGCTGCCTGCTCCCTCCTGTCTGGCCTGGCCCCTCAGTATCTCTGCTCAGGCGGTGCCCACACTTGGGGAGCCCCACCCTCCTCTCCCCAAATCTGACTCAGTCTCCAGGCACCACAGTGTGCTTTACAGACCCGCGGCAGGGTCCACATGGCTGGGGGGGGCCCCGCAAGGCTGCGATGTTGGGTGGGGGGGCCGCATGGCTGCGATGTTGGGTGGGGGGGCCGCATGGCTACGGTGTTTGGACTGGGGGGGCTGGAGGCGCCCAGACCAGCTCCACTCAGTCGGGACGGGGGCAGAGGGGGTGCGGAGGGAGTGCCTGTCTGCTGTGCGATCTCTCCCATCTTCGCCTTCCCCTCTGTAAAAGGGGATGATGCTTCCAGCCACGCTCAAGTTCACAGAAGCATGGTGCTTGCTGCGGAGCCCGGCCCAAATCATCCCTGGGAATGCCCACTGGTGGTGACCAGGCTCCATTCAGCCACGGCCACCCAGGGTCGAGCAACCCCCTCCACCCCTTCCCCAGGGGCCTCCCTCGTGGAGAACTGGGGGAGCCCCAGGCCCAAGGCCTGTTCCTGCTGTTGGCAGGGAGAGGGGCTCGGGAGCCTCAGCGGTCCCCGCTTGGGGACGGAGGTGCTGTGAGACCAGCAGCTTGCCCAGGCTGCACGAGCCCCCCAAGCACTGCCTCACTCCACACCGCACCCCTGGAGGTGCAGAGCACACCCCTAAACACAGGAGGCTCAGGGATGAGGGGACAGGGCAGTGGGTGGGTCCTGCCTGGCAGGGTCCTTGTGTCCCTGGTCTAAGAAGAAAAGTCCTCTGCCTTCCTGCATTTCATGCCTCTGCTCAGCCAGGGCCTCCCTGTCCCCAAGGGAGGGCTGGTGGGGACAAATGGCCGCTCCTGAGACCCCCACAGGGTGCAGGGAAGCACCGTCCTACAGGGAGCCTATGCCCACCAGGGCCCGAATCCTGCCCCCACGGGCTTCCCTGGGCAACATGTGTCTCTCATGCTCTCAGGGTCCCGACCTGGAGACTCTGGGCCTGCCGGCCACCCCGACCAGGCTCCACTCTGCCCACCTGCAGGGGAGGGTCCTGGCCTGGGAAGGGGTCCCCAGCATGCCCAGGGCTGCTTCACCTTCCCCGACTCTCCATCAGGGCCTTACCCAGCTGCCCTCGCCTCTGGATCGAATCTTTGTGGCTAGCCGCCTGCTCAGACGTCGAGAACAATCATGTGCAGTGACCGGGTAAAAACCTGGTAACGGGGCCACTAACTGAGCCATGCCTGAGCTCTGCCCAAGGGGGGTGGTCTAACTGTTGGGGAGGCAGACACGGGCACTCAGAGAGAGTGCAGATCACCTCCTGGCGCAGGAACAAGATGCCCAGGGATGCTAAGCCTGGAGCCCTGGGCACTGTCACCAGGATGGGCAGACAGGAAGCAGGACCCTCCCCCAGGAATGACGCCGGCCCTTCAAGGTCCACGGGTCCACAGGTCCAGGGCTCTCCCTGGTGCAGGCGGTGGGCCTGGGGGGGTCAGAGGAGCCAGAGGGGACACATTCCCCTCCGCTCCCAGCCTGGCGGCCTCTCTCCCCGCACTACCGGCGAGGTAATAAGCTATGCGAGTAGTGTAGAAATAAACCACGTTCGGCAGAACAAATGGTGTTAATTTGCAGTGCGCTCCGCAGCCTGGCGTTACCCAGCGCCTGGAGGGCGGGGGCAGCAGCTGCACCAGAATTAACAGCCGTGTGCGGAGAACGAGTGGGGCCATGCATCACCGTCAGACGGACAAAGTACCCCAAACCCCGACTACGGGCGGCCCTGCATCTGCTGGGAGGAGGCGGTTTCCAGGAACGCCAGAGGAACAGCTTTCTGGCCCCTCTCCCCTCCTGGAGACCCCGCCCATTACTGGGCCCGGCCCCTCCCCAGGACCAGGTCACACCTGGGGGGGGGGGTGGCTTCGTCCTGTTTCAGACACTGCCTCCCCCACTGGGCCCCAAAATGCCCTGGGGGCCAGTTCTGCCTTGGACCTTGTGCTCTCCACCCCCTCTCCCTAGAGGCCTTGAAGGACACCCCACCTCCCCGTTCCTTCCCACCCCAGGCTTGTGCTCCTGGCCCCTCTTCTAGACCCTCCCTGCACTGGGCCTCATTAATCCGCCTGTCTTTTCGCTCCTATTTATTACTCGCTATCGGCTGCTCAGAGCTCAGGCCCCTATTGATCGTAGTGGTGTTGGCGGCCCTGAGATGCACGGCTTCTCCCAGGCGATTCGTCTTCCTCCGCAGCCCCCTGTCCATCCGGCTGACGAGTGCCTGCCTTAGGGGCTGCAGGAAGCTGTGATCACACACATCTTTGTGGGTGACGCTGGCTACCTGGCTGCATCCGATGAATATTTAACGTCATCCATCATCCCCGTCGCGGCTGGTGGGGACCCCGCGCTCTTGCTCACGTTCTTGATCCTTCTTGCTCTGGAAATCTGGGCTGTTCCCCGGGGTGGGCAGAAAGAAGACCGGTGTGGCAGGGGACAGGGTGCTTGTGTGCCCTGCTGGTCGTCCCAGCCCTTGCCGGCGTTCAGGGCCCAGGTCCTATCCCCCCCACCCTCCGCCCCCAGCCTTCTCCGTAGCCCCTGCTCCCCTCTCCTCTGTGGGGAGCAGCGCTGTTCTGGATTTGTCTGCTCTTGGGGGCCTTCTACTGAGGTCCATGCTGGGCTTCCGGGCCTTTAGGGAATGCCTGAGGACGTGGCGTGACCAAGCCGTAGCCCTGGGGCTGGGACCCACCGTGTGCAGTGCCTAGTCCTGCGTCCTTCAGAGCCTGGCCCACACATCTGCCCCCAGGTGAGGAGCGCGGGGGGCTCTGCCCTGCTCTCTGACCCCGGATCGCTCGGGGCCCGGGGGCGGCCTGCCTGCCTGGCTCCCCTGTAAGTTGTCAGGCTGGGCCACCCACCCACCACCCATCTGTCTGCTTCAGTGTCCTTCTAACCTCCTGGGAGAGGGAAGGGTCTCCAGTCACTGGAGCCCCTCACCCAGGGTGATGAGTGGAGGGCCAGGGACCACACGCTGCAGTCCAGCACACGGCACTGCCCTTCAGGGGCTTGGACAAGCCGGGGTACACTCTCAGACGCTGGGCAATCACACCGCACACCCAACAAAAATAAACGCAGCACCAGGAGAAGCGGCCCCAGGAGCGCAGGGCAGGAATAGGGGCCCTGGGGGTCCCATGGGAGCAAACCAACACTGGCAGGGGCAGTGGGTCCCAGGGCTGCCGACAGGTGGTGGCAGGAGGCTGCAGGGAGGGGTCAGGCCTCGCGGGCAGGGAAAGAACCAGCCCTTCAAGAAGGCGTCAAGGGTCTGGCCCCTCTTTACCCCCTGAGCCCATCTGCTTCCCGCAGACACCGTTCACCCCTGGTGCTCAGGCAGCCTCTCGTCTCCTGTTGTTCAAATTCCCACTTGGCAGAAAAACATCTTTCTGGGACAAAATTTAACTCCCAACCACAAGACATACAACAGTTTGTAAGCAGTGCTCTGCTGAGAGGTGGCTGGAGGGGAGGCGCCCCTGCCCACCCCGCGTGGAGGCCTCTTGGTGCGGCTCCAGGCTCGTCCACTGTCCCACACCGAGCCCAGCAGGCCCCTGCCCGGCTCCGACCGCTGGATGGCAGCCATCACCACAGCCCCCTGCTCGCAGTCCCGGCCGTGGGCACCAGCCCCACGGGATCCTGGGGGGCTCTTGTTTGCAGGGTGGGATGTGGGTCTGGTGGGTGGAGAAGAGGGGCGGTGTGCAGGGTCCCTCCTCCCCCCCTGCCAGGGGGCGCAGAGGGTGCTGGTCCCCGCACCCCCTCCTGAGCCTGGGTGGCCGCGGTCACTGCCGGGTCACATCTGTGGGGCACGCGAGAGCAGCTCCAGATGTACCAGAAGGGCCGCACGCACACACGTCAGTTTCCTCCGGCGCCCTCTTGGCGCCAGAAGCCGCCTGTTCATTTGAATGCATAATTAGCCCGAGCATTCTACCTCGCTAATTTCGAGGCAGGGGAAGGGAGTGGAGGGGTGCAGGAATTTGCATATTAATTTAGCCGAGGGAGAGAAAATTGTTTATCACTTCCTTCTCGCAGAGGACTTAACTCTTTCCTGTTTGCTGTGTGGAGCCTTGTGGGGAGGACCTGCGTGGGGTGCAGCCAGCCCCCCCCCAAGGCCCTGGTCCCTGGCGGCCCCCACACACGCCCAGCTTGGCTGGGCCCCACAATCCAGGGACCCCCAGCTCCCCTCTTGGCTGACCCCCACCTACAGTTTTCAGGAACTGGAGAAATGTGGGCCCTTTAGCCACTGCTTGTCTCCATCCATGTCCTTATTGACCCTACAGCCCCGTCTCAGCAGAGTGCTGGCCGTGGTGGGTACACGTAGCTGCCCCCACCATCACAAACGGGCCGCAGAGGAGACAGTGCAGAAAGCCCTCCAGTGTCAGAAGGAAGACGAGCTTCCATGGGAGTGGTCAAAGCAGGCTTCCTGGAGTAGGTGGTATTTACCCTAGGCTCACAGGAGAAGGCTTTTCACAGACAGAGGAGGATGTCCCTGCAAGTGATGGAGCTTGGGACAGTAAGGGCCTAAGGGGCAGGAGGCATACTGGAGACATTTGGAGAGGGGGGTTCTTTGCTCGGGCCGGATTCGGGGCCCGTGAGGTCTCAGAACAGCCCTGATGAAGGCAGAGCGAGGCCAGGGCCCTGGACGTAAGCACGTTACTCGGAGCCTCCGTCTAGTTGTGAGGCCGGATGAGATGCCGGGGACGCCCAGCACTACCAGGAGACTGTGTCCTCGGGCCACACTGCCACGCGCTACGGTGAGATGTCCACACAGAGGACAGCGGCATGGCTACTTGGAAAAGTCCAGAGCATGGAAGCGAGCAGGCAGCTCTGGTTCCCCCAGAGCCCGCGTCTAACGGGGGACACTTCTAGCCGAAGGCCTCAGGTTCAGCATGGCAGAGACCCCCGTCCCCCGCCGTGAGGACCAGAGGAGGCGGTGTGCAGAGCGCCTGGGCCACACCCGGCCCACACTGGCAACGCCGGAGGAGAGCCACCCGCGGTCAGGCCCAACAGCAGCCAGGAGCACAGGCCGTACGCAGGCATCCACAGACGCCGCCCAGAACATGGCTCTGGAGTCAGGACGGGGTGCCCCACGGTGCCCCACTGAGAGCCCATGGGAACCACGGGCGTGAGTCCCAAGATGCGGGAGGCCCGGGAAGAGGACAGATCACATAGACCAACACTGGTGTCTGCAGGGGAATCCAGGCCAGGTCTTGTCCCCTCTTGGAGACTCAGTGTCTCTGCATCACGAGAGGCCTGTCCTCATCCTGAGCTAATCAATCACAGTGCCCTCTCCTGTGACCCATGGGAGTTCCAGGAGCCACCGTCTGCCAGCTGTTTGCCACCTGGAATCGATGCGCTCCAAGAGGCCACCTCCCAGGGCTGGTCTATACCCCACAGGCAGGTCATCCAGCAGCCGTGTAGCTGCCAGCCTGAAAGAGACCTGGGCCGCAGACCCGGGAACCTCTTGCTCCCCACAGGCTTTCTCCCAGCCACGAGGCCCACAGCAGCTGCTGAGTGGTGCCCTCCCTGGGCTGCAAGCTGGACGCTGGCCACCCACACCAGATGGAGATCTGCCCAGCATGCTGCCTCCTTCCCGCCTCAGCGGTGCACCGTGACCAAGGACACAGGCCTTGGGGTCACAGACACGTGGGTCCTGGAAGGCCTGAGCTCTGCTGTGGACCGTGCCGTGGCCTGGAGGAGATGCCCCCAGTGTGGTCATGGGCCATGCCTGGCACACGGCACGTGCTCGATAAAGTCAGCGCCAACCACCAACGCCGACGAGGACAAGAGCTGCAGAGCCACGGGCTGTGACCCCGGCCACAGGAGGCCAGAGGACACGGGGAGGTGGCGAGGCTACGGAGGGAGGGTGGTGGGAACGTGGCAGTGGAGCCTGTCTACAGAAGCTCCCATGGGCACCAACAGGCCAGTGGCCGGCTCAGGGCCCAGAGCCGCAGGCAGGAGGCTGGCGGTGGCAGGGTCAGACAGACCACTTGGCTGTAGCGGAGAAGGGCTGTCAAAGGGGGGCCGCCCCAGACTGCCCAGCACGCAACAGCAGGTGACAAGGCACCCCCAGAGCCAGTGAGGGTGAGTCAGGGCCTAGACAAGTGGCCAGGCCGCTCACCAGGCCCCCTCTGCTGCAGGGAGGAGGGGGAGATGGCCCTGCCGCCCCAGAGCCCGTACACCCCTCAGCCAAGTTGCCAGGACGTGGCGGTGAGGTGGCAAACGGCCAGTGCAGAGCGGCTCGGCTCTCAGGGTCCCACGCCGCAGGGACCCGGCCCGGAGGACATCACTGCAGGGAATTCGAGAGCACAACGGGAGGAGAGCAGCCCCACTGCCGCACCCCTTCTTGCCCATCACCGCCCCTCCTCCCAGGGTATTAAGAGAAGGACCGCCTTCCGTGCAGGTGTGGAGTTGGTAGACGACTCTTCTGTCTGTCTCTGCCGAGGGCTAAGGACCCCGGCTGTGCAGCCCTCAGGGCTTCCCAGGGTGGTCCTGAGGCACCTGCTAAGAATTCAGATTCCTGGGCCCACCCAGGCCCCGTGAACCCACATCCACCCTCCAGGGTCCCACTGCCTGATTGCTGGGGTCCTCCCTTGGGTCCAAGAGCCTCCCTGTCCTGCACCTCTCGCCACAGGGACCTGGGAGATGGAAGAGCAATGCACTCGGAGCTGCGCCGTGGCAGGGCTGGGGTGTCGCTGGGGGAGGGAGGGCTGGCCCCCAAGGGACTGAGCGCAGTCAGTGGGCTCTGCCCAACGGTGGGGTGGGTGCTCCGGGAGGGCAGGAACAGCCTGCTCGGGCCCCCGCTGTCTCTGCTCACCCGAGTGAGCCAGGACGGCTCCTTTGTTTGAATCTGTGGGCATCGAGGGCTGGGTCTGGAGGTAACCCCCTCCCTCCCACAGCTGGCTGTCAGCTCACATCTGCGAACCAGCTTCATTTTCACTGTCATTAAAAATCCCAGGTCTGACAGGTAGGGAAAATCCGACGTAGAAACAACAACCGGGGGCCCACCACAGCTCCAGCGGGAGCCCAGATTCCCGCCCAGGGGCCAAGCTCTTCGGGGAGACGGGATGGGGAGCCCACCCTGTCCCCCATCATTTTGGGGTGGGCTGGGCTGAGCCAAACAGGTGCTGACCTGCCACCTGCATGGCAGGACCAGAGAAGAGACAGCAAGGCACCGGGAGGAGGTGGGGGGGGCGTGGGAGTGGGGTGCAGGCCCCACACAGCCAGGCCCTGACAGGTGAGGAAGGGTGAGACCCCGCCTGCTGTCCCTCAGACGTGAGGGTGCACGGGCACTCAGGCAGGGCCAGCCCTCTTCCGTGAGGCTCCCCATCGCTCAGACACACCACTTGCTCTTCCACTTTGAGGGGCATAACTCCAGATGGCGGGAAGTGGGTCGGTATGCTGAGGGCCACACGGCCGGACACTGGGCCTGGCCCGTGTGCTGTGACGGTGCCCTCACTTCACGGGACCAGGCCCGGGGCTGCGGGGAAGCACTGGGTGCCCAGGGGAGCCTGCCCCCATTCCTCCTCACAGGGCGGGCGCACACACCGCCCGCAAACCCTCCGAGGGCAGGATGGGCGAGGCAGGCCTCGGGGATTCCCTGCTGCTGTGCGTGGCCTGGTCGGGACTGCTGGTTCCCTGGCTGAGCCTCGCTGTCCCGGGCCGTGGCTGGAGCCTGAGGTGGGCTCAGAGCCTGGGTCTCCCCAGGGCACCAGTGCTCATGTGCTTGTTCACCTCCAGAAAAAGCTCAGAGAGGGCTCAGGAGGGATGCGCCATAGGGTGGCCTGCCCCTCCTTCTTGGAGACAGGGAGGCTTGCACGAGGCCTGGACCACTGCAGGCCCCCCCCGCCAGCCACGGCGCCACAGGCACAGAGGGCCGGCGCACGCAGGGTTAAGCGCTGATTATAGCTTTGTCTCTGCGCTGGGCGCATAATGTGCTCATTTGCATACTGCAGTGTGCGCTCAATTAAAATGAACTTTTAATTTCTTCTAAGTAAATTACTTCTTGCCAGTACGTGACGCGCACAAATGTCAGAATAATGGGAGAGCCTTAATGAGCTGGGGAGTGGAGCAGGGTGGGGGGCCGCTGGGAATAACCCCAGGAACGCGCATGACCACATGCTGCACAGACACACACGGATGGACGCACAGACCCAGGACCCACCCAGCACACTCCCCTCCACACGCAGCCCCGCGCCCTGCGTGCCTTCAAGCGTGGGCACACCCGCATACACACAAGATGCACCCCGGACACGGACTCAACCTCCCTCTTGCTGCTTATTTACTATGTTATAAGGAAGGAAGTAAACGTGGACGAGCTGAAACAAAGAAACAGAATCCAGAGCCATAAAGAAGGCCCACGTTCCCGAGGGTGGCGGGGAGTGGGGGGCGCCCTGGGGGCTGCTTTGTGGGGGGGGCAGTCCCATAGCTGCTGCCCAAGTGACAAACATCATCAGCCCCCTGCCCGGCCGTCAGGAGCCTGAGCCCTGGTCTGCACCCTCCCTCCTTCTCCCAGCATCTCAGAGGGACAGTGCCATCCCCCCCACCCCGCCCCTGCCCCGGGCAGCAGGGGACACACTCAGGAGTAAGGCACTCTGCCCCGGCACACGGCTCAGTCCTGTGAGGCGGCACGGGGACTGGTCTGTCTGCCCCCAGAGCCTGTGTCCTTTTCTCTCCTCGCCCTCAGGAGCCAAGACTGGAGAATGTGGAGGAGGCCACAGCCTTCTGCTGGCCACGCAGGGAGAAGGTGTCAGGGACGGGAGAGGCACCTGGAGAGGCTAGAAGCCAGCTGACCTGCAGGACCCGGGCCACCATCAGGCGCTCCGGAGAGGCTCTGGGCTCTGACCAGAGTCCCACACACGGTCCGTCCCCATCAGAGGAGGCTGCAGACAGGGACACAGAATCAAGCACCATCTCCAGCCCTGATGGGCCCAACGGCCCCAGACAAGTCATGAGTCTTGGCCACCGAGCCGTCTCCTGGGAACCTGCCTGCGCTGGGGCTCCCTGCCCGGGGCCATGAGCAGTGGCCACACTGTGGAACCAGGCCAGAGCCACCGCTGGACCCCAGTACAACGGCCACGCGGATGTCCTGTGGGCCAGCACCCCACTGGCTGCAATGCTTGAGTCTTGGAGAGGCCAATCTTCTCCCCAGGTCCCAGAAGGGTCAAAGCAGAGTTGGTAACATTGGCAATGAATCTAAGAACATGAGGACGGGGCTTCCCCAGAGGATGGAGCACAACCAGGAGACCGTGGGCACCTGCTCAAGCCTGCGGTGCCTCTCAGTGTTTGAAGAGGCTTGTGGTCCTGCCGGGAGAGGCAGAGACATCACTGACAACTCAGGACAAGTACCTGCCTTCTAACAGGTAGTCAGGGAGGGCTTCCTGGAGGAGGAAGGCCCTGAGCTGGGCGCATCAGGATGAGGACGCATCAGGGGAACACAGGGGCCAGAATGGCCCAGGCCAGTGGAGAGCTTTCGTCCAGGCATGTTGGAGGATGAGGTAGAAGGGGGTGAGCAGGGGCTCCTGGCAAGCCGGGACAGCTCATGAAGGGCATAGGGACACACACCAGAGCCCCTGGAAGGGACATGGGGGAAATGACCAAGCAGAGAGAAGTGATGGGAAGGCTCAGTGTCCACAGGAGGTGGAGGTAGAGGGCCTGGGGGTCCGAGGCTCTGGTCAGAGCCCGCGAGTTGGGCTGTGGGTGATTCCTCAGCATTCAGGGGTACACTGAGAAGGCAGCGGGTACTGCATTTACCAATAACTCGTCACTGTTCACAGGTGAAGGGAGGCCACGGTGGCGGCCAGTAGGAAGGCTTCTAGGGACGCCTCCTTCTCGGACGTATCCCAGCGCACCCAGGGTGCAGATGGAAGCCCTCACTGGGCAGACAGTAAAACAGGCCAAAGGGTCACTCAGCCAGCCCAGCCTGGTAGAGGGCAGGATGTGGGGGATGGCCCGGTCGGAGGGTGGGGAGGGCCAGGCTGCCCGCATGAGCCCCAGTGCGGCGGAGAGGGTAGCTCTGCTGCATCCACCTTTCCAGGGGCCCTGCAGTCTCCTTGCAAGGAGACAGCTGCCTGGTGTCAGAGGTCCCAGCAACGGGCTGACATGCAAGAGAGTGAAGGAGAGGGGCCAGGGCCAGGAGGCTCAGTGAGGGGCTGCATGGCTCCCCAGTGCTGCCCAGACATTGCCTGGCCTGGGCACTCGCCCTCAGTACACCGCATACCAGCCAGACGCGGTGACAACGCGTCATCACCAAACCTGGGCCGCTCAGCCTCCCTGCCTTTGCTCCCGGAGTCTGTGCACCTGGACAGCTCCCACCCTACCCTGGCTGTCAGACTGAACCTCGGCAGTGGGAGGGTGGGCTGCACACAGTGGGGGTGCGGGCACACCCGCAGAACCCAGGGCTGCGTGCATCTACTCGAAGCAGACGGCAGCAGTGCCCTCCTCGGGGGAGGGGCGTTCTCCTCCTGCCCCTCGAGCCGCTGTGCCTTTAAGAGGCCGCAGCCCACCCTCGGCCCCCTTCCTCCCTGCTTTTCATGCCAGTCTCTCCCCCTGGATCGGTTCTGACAATTACCACTTCCCTGGCAGCTGGGCTATGCGTGCATGTGTGTGTGTGCGTGTGCGCGTGTGCGTGTCTATCTGTGCACACGAGGTGACTAGAGCCCGGCGCTGAAATTTACATTGAACCACAAATTAATTTCATAATTTTTTCCTCTCTAATTATGCCAACATCTGCTGCAAAGCCAAGCTGTGCACATGCATTTTAATATCCTCTCCCCCTTCTCCCTCCTCATAGCATCACTGTCTGTCTCTGCACTGAACTTTTCAATAATTATCACCAAGAGAAGATCTCGACTTCCATTTCTCCTGCCTTTCAAGATGGAGAGAGAGTGGGGAGAGGGGGATGAGGAGGGACAGAGAGAAGTGGGGGGGGGACAAAGAGGAAAGAGGTAGAGAGAGAGAGAGAGGGCAGGAGGGAGAGGGAGATGAGGAATCTGCACCGGTGTCTCGAGCAGGTGGGGTGAGGCTGGAGGGCGGCTGACAGTGAGTTCTTTGTTGCTGCAGGAAGAGAGGGGGCCTGAGGGGAGACGGAAAAGAGAGCAGGAGGAACCGAGGGGGGACAGGGAATGGGGGGCTGGGAGGGATGCGTGTTTACAGACATACCCAGCACCCCAAGAGCATGACCTCCTGGAGCCAGGGATGTGCTGAAGGGACACATGGGCTCCGCTGGCCTCTCTCTGACTGACAAGCCTAGGTTTTTTTCTCCCAAAAACCTAGAGGCAAAGGAGAGTCAAAACAAAGTGGTTTTCTTTTCCTCCAAGCAGGAAGCAGGGCGAGATGAGGTTGTGGGGACCCACCTGCTCTCACCAACTCTTCTGAGAGGCCTGGCTACCCCCAGGCAGGGCACGCTTGGCCCAAACCTTCACTGTGAGACGTCCTGCGTGGGTCCCCAACAGGAGGGTTGGCCTGGCCCATGTGGGCGCCCACACCAGGCTAGCTGAGGCCCCTCTAGGCTTATACCTCACAGGATCCCCGGGTGGACATGACTTATTTATTCTCTTATTTCTCCCCATTCACTGCCCCCTCCCCCTCCCCCACCCAGCCTCAGAGCTCCGGGAGGGCAAGGCATTTTATCTCTAGTCTCAAAGCCTCACACATGGTTGATATTTGATGATTTCGGTTAAATAATGAGTAAATGACTGACATAATTCAAGTGCATTACCCAACTTCCCTCATACAGAAACAAAGGGGTTGAATCTCCGGTTGTCCGGTATGCTCACTCTCACTGTTTTCAATGTCCATTCCACCCCAGCTTGAGAGGTCAGCAGTGGGCAGAGAGCAGTCCCCTCCCCTTTAGCAACAGTTAAAATAAAACCATGTTTATCAAAGCTACAATGTGCCAGGCACCATTAAAGTTTTTACGGAGCCTCTGACCTTTGATTGCTTTGCAAAGGAGAATGCCGTGAGAATGTGATAAAGCTCAGTGTGGGGACAAATCCACCCAAAAGGGACCAGGGATGACACAGCATCCGAATGTGGTCCAAAGGAATAAGGAGGCCTTTGATGGGACAGGGAGTGTTCTCTAGAAGGGCACTAGAAATGGAAGGCAGCAGGTGCAAAGTTAGACTGGACATTGCTCTTGACCATGATAAAAAGAATGGGCATTGGACTTACTCTCCTGCTATAAACAACTACTGAACCTGGCCAAAGGTGCACATGATGGACAGCTCCACCCCAGCTTCCTGACCAGAGCAATTCCCAAACCAGTGCAGGTAAGCAGAGCCCCAACACAGCACAGTGGTCTCAAGAGGTGGAGGAAACAGAGGTTGAAGCCGGGCTGCCAAGGTGTCTGTGAGCACAGAGGGGAGGACGCAGTGCAGAGGAGGAGGCCCAGAACACCGCACAGCCGTCCTGAGAATCTTTGAACAGTAAGCTGCACATGTGCAGCCCGGAACTCGACAAGACAGGGCAGAGAACCACTAAGGGCTGTGCGCTGATGGGAGTCTGGAGTTGGCACGGTGCTGGGAGACACCGTGCGGTGCAGACAGCTGGAGTGGAGAGACCACACCAAGCACCCTGGACAGCATGTCTCAGAAGCAGAACTAGTCTTGAACTGTTCTAGGCTTGAGGTCCTGCCCTAACAAAGCCCAAACCGCACCTGGACAGATTAAGCCAAGCTGCCAGTAAACTAACTCTGCCACAACAAAACTTAACACTCTTGAAAGAACACAACATTAACCCAGACCATCAGCGACACAGGATACACAATGTCCAGCATACAGCACAAAATTACTAGATATGCAAAGAAGTAGAAACACTAAACCGGAAAAGAAGAAAAAAAAAATCAATAGAGCAGACCCAGAGATGAAGCAGATGTTGGAAATACAAAATAAATACCTAAAACCAAAGAAAGACATGCATGAAGAGATGAACCCTCTCAACAGAGTGGGAACAGTAAGTTTATATATAAACTCTTTTATAACTGTAAAATCTAATGGATGATGTAGAACTGAAAAATACAAATCTAAAATGAAAAATTCATAGGATGAGTCTAACAGCAGACTGGACTACAAAGGAAATGACTGGGGAACTTGAAAATAAAAATCCTGCATAAAAACAATCTAAATTTAAGAACAGAAAGTGGGGGGAGCCTTTAAAACAGTGATAATAACAACAAAGACCCTCAGAGACCTGAGGGACAACACCAAAAAGTCTAACATATATATATATATTATATATATAATAACTGAAAATTTCCCAAATTTGATGAAAACTATCAATCAAAGCTAAAGAAGCCAGTTTAAAAGCAGCCAGAGAGGGGTACCTGGGTGGCTCACTTGGTTGAGTTCCAACTCTTGGTTTCAGCTCAGGAGGTGATCTCAGGGTTGTGAGATTGAGCCCTGCGTTGAGCCCGGCATCTGGCTCTGTGCTGAGCATGGAGTCGGCTTATGTTTCCCTCTCCCTCTGCCCCTACCCCCTCAAATAAATAAATAAATCTTTTAAAAAAGAAGCAGCCAGAGAAAAACAGACATATTGTACACAAGGGAACAAGGTAAGATACACCGTTGACCTCTCATCAGAGACACTGTAAGCCACAATATCACAGAATGGCATCTTTTTAAAGTGTTTAAATAAAACTGTGAGCCTGAGATTCTATATCCTGCCCAAAAAAAGTCCTTCAAAAATTAAGTGAAATATACATATTTTCAATTCATCATGAAGGCATAACAATCATAAATGAGTGTGCACTTAATAAGAGCTTCAAAGTAAGTGCAGCAAAAACAAATCTAAAGGGAGACACAGACAAACCCACAATTATAGCTGGAGTTTTTCACACTCTCTTCTCAGTAATTGATTGAATATACAGATAAAAAATCTACAAGGATATAAAGACTTAAACACTATCAACCAACATGAGCAAATCAAGCTTGAAAAAGTGAAAGGAGGAATACAACAGAGAGCAGAAATCAATAAAATATAAATTAAACAATAGAGAAAAAATTAAAAAACCCTCAAGTTAGTTCTTTGAAAAGATTAATAAGATTACTCAGGAAAGGGGAGCCTGAGTGGCTCAGTCGTTGAGCGTCTGCCTTCGGCTCAGGTCATGATCCCAGGGTCCTGGGATCGAGCCCCGCATCGTGCTCCCTGCTCGGCAGGGAGCCTGCTTCTCGCTCTACCCCTCCCCCTGCTTGTGTTTCCTCTCGCCGTGTCTCTGTCAAATAAATAAATAAAAAATCCAAAAAAAAAAAAATTACTCAGGAAAAAGAGAGAGACACAGAATACAAAATTTCTGACATCAGGAATGAAAGCTAGCATGTCACCCAGAGACATTAAATGGGAAATAAAACATTATTGACAACTTTATGCTGATAAATTTGACAATTAGCAAAAATAGGCAAACCCCTTGAAAGACACAAATTACCAAAACTGACAAAGGAAGAAACAGAAACTCTGAAAAGTCATATATCAGAGAACAAAATGAATTCATAATTAAAACCTCCCCCCCACAGAAACAGGTGGTGGCTGTCGGCTCTAGGAGGGTGAAGCATGGAGAAGCTTCCCGCAGCTGAAAGGTGCCGAGCATCCCAGAGCAGCCAGTGCCTTCTCCCCGCCCCCTGCCTGGGGATTCGTCCGACCATTCCCCACCGCCAACGACCTTACTCCACAGGTAGGAAGAGCCTCAGAGAGGTTCTGTTTCTCGCCCAGGTCACACAGGACGTGGCAGAGCTCTTCCCTGGTGCCCACGGCCCGGAGGGTTCTTGGAGCTGCCCAGGGCTTGCTTCCTGCATCTCCTTTTCCTTCCCACCCCTGAGCCTTTGAGACAAGAGACAAAAGCCCCCATGAGCTGTGGAATCAACCTAGGTCTTCAAAAGCGACATCTTGCAGACAACCCCTCCTGTTCCCTGGACTAGTATCTTGTTAACCCATCCCTGGAGCTCTCGGGCTTTAATTTATTATTATATTGATAACAGAGCAGAAATATAAATACACACACATGTATGGTCACCTATGATGTATCCCCAAGCCAAGCTGCATGGAGAGTGAAGGGGATGGCCCCGCAGGATGACAGGCAGACCAGGACTGGCCTGGGAGCTTTAGGCCAAACAGTCTACCTAAATGGGAGGTGCAACCACATCCTTGCTGTCCAGAAGCTTACTGGAGTACAACCACCATCCTATACACAGCACGGTCATGGTCTGCACTGTGCTCTCGGGCTTGCCACTGTCCAAGGGAGCGGGGAGCACGGAGAACCGGGTAGACACTATCATTATTCCTGCTTCAGGCAGGTTGATTGATTTCCTGGCAGCCAGAGAGTGGGGATCCATTCCAGACCCATCACGGCATTCCCTTGAAAGTGTCTTCCTCTCCTACAATTTCCTGAAGAATCTGAACATGCAAATATAAATCCATAGTTGACAAATCCTTCTTGCTTCCCTTTGCCTTAGGCACCAGGAAGTTCAGAATAAAACTTAAGGCTGATTTGGAGTCTAATAATCTATGAATCAGCCTGCCATTTCTATTTACACAGTTCTGTTGTTTCTTGCATTTCCCAAACCGCCTTTGGAAGCAGATGGGGATCAAGTTATAAATAGCATTTTTAAAGGAACCAATCTGTGTGCACAGGTGGACCTCACAAGGCACCAGCCAGTCCTGCCCAACACCGAGTCTCCTGGAAAGTGCCTTCCTGGGGGTGTCCACACTGCGGGAGTGCCTCCCCTGAGTCAATTCCATCATCTGCTTCCTCACTGTGGAGAGCTGGCGGATGCATCTGGTGCGGTGAATGGAGCACTGTGTTAGGAGCCGGGAGAGTCACCTGGGAAATCTGGTCCTGCAGGGCTGAGATTCAGAACACTCCTGGAACTGCCCCCCCTTTGCAGAGCCCAGGCTCTGTAGCAAGAGGGTCTGTGGCACCCAAGGCCATAGACCCATCTGGGGACACTACTTACTCTGTGGCTCTTCCCAGTCCCGGTTCTGGACCCTTCTGCTGGGAACACCTCTGCCCGTATCCCCCCTTGGAAAGTGAAGACATTGCCAGGGAAGCCCCTCCAGTTCTTCCACAGCAAATCCAGCACCCCTCCCTCCCCACTCCCAAAGCACATTGCATGTGGACCTCAGTCACAGCTCATGGGTCATTCTGCCGGGACCCTGGGGAGTCATGAACATGCCTATGTCCTGCATGACCACACAGGGCCCCGCACAGCGTGGAGCTTTCCAGGGCCCAGGCCTTCTTACCTGTGGAGCGGGGCTGTCTGCAGCCTGCAGACTGAGGCCACCATCCCAGGGGGAGGGATGGCAAGGACTAGTCATGGCGTGCCTGGACTGGTCAATGACAGTCAGGACCTGCGGACTATTTCCAGGGGCTCCACCACCTCTTCATGCCCCACCCCTTGGATATTTACTACTTTGTTATTGTTGTTAATTCCTCACCAGGTGGAAACCCGCACTGTGGGGCTTAATTAAGCTCAGCCAGCTGTTGCCGAACATGGGGAATGTGATGCATGGCAGAGCCAGCCTCAGGTGCAGGAGGAGGAGGGAGGGCGAGGTGTGAGAAGGAGCGGGCACCTTGGAGGCCGTGGGAGGCCAGGAGCCCCAGGCCCAGATGGAAGGAGGTCTGAGTTTGGGGGACAGGAAGCCAGGCTAACAGAGGGGACCTACCAGGTAGGTCCAAAGATGTGGCGGTGCTCGGCTGGCACTCCCCATCCCCTGTTGGTGCAGTGACTCCAGCTCCTAAGATGTGAGAGTCGGTAGGACAGAGGAAGACTTTGCAGGGGGACAATCACCAAGGCCAGTGCGAAGGACATGCTGCCCAGGCCCTGAACAGCAGCCCCCAGGGAGCACAAGGTGTGGTGTGTGTATGCGCGCTCGCATGCGTGGTATACGTGTGTGCTGTGAGCACACGTATGTGTATATGGACAGTGTGTGGTGTGTGTGCACGCGTGTGGCATATACGAGTACGTGTGTGAGTGCATGTATGTGTGTGTGTCTGTGGTGCACGTGTGTGGTGTGTGTGCATGTATGTGTGTGGTATATGCGAGTGCACGTGTGTATGGACATGTACATCTGTCTGTGTGTGTGTGGTGTGTGTGTACACATCTGTGTGTGTGTGGTGTGTGTACACATATGTGTGTGTGTGGCACGGTGTGTTGATGAGAGTGTGTGGATGTGTGTGAGCGTCTGTGTGTCCACGGGGAGTGTGTGTAAGACTCTGTGTCCACATGCCCAGTCTCTGGATCAGGATCAGACTGGGCAGCACACCCCACTCTTGTCCCAGAACGTGCCTCATGACTTCCGCAGGACATTCACACATACTCCCTAAAACCGTGCTCGCTGAGCGTGCAAGCACTGGGTCAAACAGGACGGAACTGCTCTGCTTCCTGCAGGATGTCTCCGAGCCACTCAGGTGTGCCGTGAGCTCCATGTGCACACCTCTGGGAGGCGCTGGGCGGGGAGACGGCTGTGGGCTCGGGGTGCTGGGAAGAGCTACACGAGGCTGGGCGCAGGAGGGCCCTGGTGAAGCAAGCGGGCCACATGCACGTCACAGCTCCCACCCCAGTCACCGCGGGTCAGACCACCCCTCGCAAACGCATAAAGAACGCCTACAAGTCAGGGAGAAAAACCCTTCACAAAAGAAGATACCCAAAGACCGGTAACCATATGAGAAGCTCAGGCCTTGTCGAGACGCCACTGCTCGGCCATCCAAGTGGCTGCAGTTAAAAAGACCAATGAAGCGAGTCCTGGTGAGAACGTGGGGCAGCTCCCCTGCTCACCAGCGACCTGTAAGATTGCTGGCCTCGCCTGTTGACACCAAACGTGAACACACCTACCGAAGGATTTCTCCCCATCCCGCACTGTCAGTTCATTCAGGTGGCTGCGACAGAAATACCCCAGACTGAGGGACTTACAAACCTCCACTGATTTCTCACAGTCCCGGGGGCTGCAAGTCCAAGACCAAGGTCCTGGCGGATTCTGCGTCTGGGGAGGACCCACTTCCCAGTGCAGACGGCGGCAGAAGGGGCGAGGGCGCGCGCTCTGGGGCCTCTGCTGTAAGGGCTCTAATCTCATCCTGAGGCTCCCCGCTCCTGACCTCACGGCTTCCCACCGGCCCCCCTCCTGACACCATCACACTGCGGGTGGGCTAGGTTCAACCAATGAACTTGGGGGACACGACATTCAGTCTGCAGCCCCCACCCAGTTCCTCTGCCTCCTCTGCCTCCAAGTCTCAGTGGCTGGGTCAAAGCCTTTCTGACAAAAGTTTACCAGAGTTGGCTGGGGGGAGGGGGGCGGTGTGGGGCTGTCCTCCTCCCTACACCTGCCCTTACTTCAGGAGCTGCAACAAAGCACCTGGGAAACAAGTTCAGGTCCCCATCTCTGACCAGGGGTGAAGAGAAGAACGGAGATAATGGGGTCTTTCTGCCAATACATTCTGGTTTTCTAAACACTTTTGTCTAGAAATTTCACTTGGCTCTCACCACAGCCTAGCAAGATGAGCACAGGGTTTTAATGACCAGCCCCAGACCACACGGTTAACAGTAGGTAAGACTACATAAAGCCTGTTGGAGCAGGCAGAAGGCAGGCTGCTGCTGGTGCTTTTCGCCGCACACCACAAGCTCAAACAGTAAGGGAACATTACCTCCCCAAATGTAGTCCAGAAACGGGCAGGATCACGCCGGGGCTGATTCAGCAGCTTCATGATGTCAATAGAGACCCATATCCCTTTCACGTCACCGCCAGACCACGGCTTCCCTGGGTCTGTCACACTGCCGCACATCTTGCGGCCAGGGCACTGACAACTTTGGTTCCTGACCATCGTATCGAGGATGCCTATTTAGCAAACAGCCTTGGTAGATGGAATGCCCCCTCCAAAGCCTGGGGCGAAGTTGTTAGTTTTCTGGAGTAAAGGTCAGGCAAGTTAGCCCGCAGCCCATTATTAAAGTTTCAGGCTCAGCTCACCATTCCTCAGACTTCCCGCATGCACAGCGTCCATCTGGATCACACACATGGGACGGGAAGGGAAGAAGGGAAGCTCACAAAGCCAGGACACAAGCTTCTGGCTGCACCATGACCAATAAAGCTCTTTGGCTCTGATCGGGAGTCTCATGTCTTCTGCCAGCATCCTCAAAAGCAGGGCAGGCTAACTTCTTAGCCTCAGATATTTCACAGTGCCAGACGAAGCTGGTGCCAAGATGGCTACGCGATCCCAAGCATCACACCCAGACATGGGTAACCAGCATAGCGGAAGGTGGTTTGTCTTCCAGAAGTCTCCTGCATACTGGGTCACATGACCATTTCTGAACCAATCGTTGAAGGGTAAGTGAAAGAAGGGCAGTGGGTGGGTAGCCATCAGGGTCCCCCACTGGCGGCCTGGCAGAGCCAACGGCCAAGGCAGCAGCAGATGCCCAGTCCTCGTGGTGAGAGCCGATGTGAACCAAGCATCCTCCCGCCTCATTCTCAAAGCAGGTCTGTGCAGCAGGCACGGTCCCCGTTGCAGAGGAAGCGTTGAAGCGGCTCAGGAAAGGTTAGGAAGCTGGCAAGCCGCAGTGCTGGGGCCGCAACAGAGCTCAACCATCCCCCCACACCGCGCTCCTCCCTGCCGGGGACACAGGGCCAGTGTCTTAAACAGGCCGGCCACCATCGCCGCGGGGAGGCAGGCAGGTGTGAGGGCGTCCACCTAGGGGGCTCCTGGGAGGGTGTCTTAGGCATGAGTCACGGCCTTGTCCTCCTCCGTGCGGCGTATGATCCAGCGGGGGTGCAGGGGCCCCGCCGCTCAGCCTGATCTCTGCCCCCCTCCCCGGTCTTCCCCGCTGTCAGCACGGCTGGCCCCGAGGCCTTGCTGGGGGCCAGATGAGCAGCAGGCTGCAGCGCTCTCCGGCAGCCGCTCCCCAAGCTGTGGCCTGCACCACCTCGGGTGTCCCAGCCAGGTGAGTGGACACAGGCGGCCGGGGCGCTGGGACCGGCTCTGGGCCCCAGCCCTTCCCTGAGCCCGCCTGAGCCCCCTCCCACTAACTATCTGCGGAGAGGAGTGGGAGGGAGAGGCTGAGGAACCAGCCCCCCACGTGGCCCAAACCGGGGAAGCCAGTGCTCTTCAGCGCCCGTGGGCTCCTGCCAGCGGCCTCCGGACGGCCACTTAACACCTCCCGCTCCTCGGCCGATGGCGCCGGCCCCACTTCCGGTGAGTGTAAGCTCCTCCCCTCACGTGGGATGACGACACACGCTGGGCCCAATGAGCATCAGGCCTCGTGCTCCTGGAGGCACTGCGCCTGCGTAGGATCCACCCCCACAGCTAGCCTGGCGGCAGGTGGAGGAGGAAGGATGCACGCGGGTGCGGCGGGGCCCGCCTTGTTTCGTGGGTGGGCTGCCGCATCTGGCAAGACTCTGCTGTTACCGTGAACCGCTGTAGAGCGGAAGGAAGGCCTGGAGGAGGGCCCTGGAGGCCAGGAGGCCGGTGTCCGCCCAGAAAGTAGAGGGAGGGCGGCGGAGGGCAGCGAGGAGGCGTGAGCAGCTGCTCAGCTCCGGCCCTGGAGCAGGCTGCCAGGTGCAGGGAGAGGGGCCAGGCGCCCACGACCCCCAGCCCCGGTCCGGCTGAGAGACAGCCCCTGCACAGAGAAGCTGGCCGTCGGGAGACCTGGGGTCCAGCCCCCCACTGCATTGGCTCTAGGGTTGAGCTGCCTGCACAATGGTGGGCAGGGGTCTGGGCAGCCTTCTGGGACCTGGCGGGAGTACTGTGGAGGTCGGCTTCCCCTCTGCGTCCTGGCTTTCGGCTGGACAGACAGGTGGTGAGCAGCAGAAGCCTGATGAATACTGCGCTTCAGTGACGGCGTTCCCAGGGTTACTGCCTTCCCCTCGGGAGCTTCCTTCTTCCATCTCGGTGCTTTGGCCTCCAGCCTCCCCTCTGTCCTCAGAGTCCCAGAGCCTCCAGAGCCTTTGAAGAGGGAGGCTGCACAGATGGGCCTGAGCTGCAGTCTCTCCGCCCCAGTGTGAGCATCTTAGATCATATGCCACCCTCCTCTCAAAATGCTCTGGGGCCTCCTCATTACTCTAAAGGGAGTGCCTGCCTGCAGGGGACATCACTGCCTCCACCCAATGTGGAGACTGCCCTCCAGCCTGCAGTGGGCGCAGGACCACATGGTTGGCTCTCCAGGGTACACTGGGTGGAAGGGACTATGTTCTCTCCTATGTGAGGCTCTCCCTCCCTCACTACCTGATGGCATTTAGAAGGTTAAGGTTCGGGATGCTGCCACAATCCCTCGCCTCCTCTCTTGGGCCCTCCCCTGTCAGCTCAGTCCCTCCTCTGTTCTCTCCTAGAAAGGAAAGCAAACGACCATTTAAGTCTTCATATTAAAGACAATGCTGTGTTGACCAAGCCCTGGTCCTCATCCTCCAGGCACACGGGAAGACCATGTTTTCCATACCTCCTCACTGTTTGGGGGGCTGGGCCGAGCTCTAGATGGTGGGGTGGGGTAGGAAGGATGTAGGCCACTTCTGGGCCTGCCCCATAAAATCATGAGCTACAGACAGTTGTGGCTTACGATTTTGCCAGGACCTGTCCAGCTTTTCTGCAAACAGCTAGTTGGTGGGGACTCACCTGCATCCAGATAGCTCGCTGCAGTGGAGTCCGGGATTTGGCTGTCAGCTTTCAGCCTCCAAGTGGAAAGAGGGTGGGATGCAGGTTGCATGCCCAGTCCACCCTGTGACTGCTCAGGAGCCACACGCATCCTTCCCGTCAGATTTGACCTGGCAAATAACCACATTAGCAACCAAGCCTGCTCCCACTTAACCCAATGTGGCTTCCCTGCCTGCAAGCTGGAAGACCCTGGCCCTCTCCCCAACGCGCAGGACTTTACATCGTGTTCTCCTGAACGGACTGACTGAATGTTCTGTGACCCACCTAGTCTGCCTCAGAAATTCACCCCTGATATGCTTGCCTGGGGCACGTGGCATTGTTCGTGTTGGCAGACGGCTCATGGCTGAGGAATGACTACGGATTAAATACAACAGAAAGCTCAATGTTCAAGAGAATTGTAGAAACAAAACCAGAAAAGCGACAAGGCTTTCCACTGGGTTCTACCCCAGGGTTTTCAGCACCGGCTGAATCTTAAAATCATCTGAGGATAAAAACATGGAATGATTCCTGCCCAGACACTTCCTGAGATTGGCTCAGGTTCTCTGGGGTGTGGCCGGGCTTCTTTCCCTGGGTGATTGCAATGCCAGCGACAAGCGGGACGCACTGTCCTATCACCTGCTGCCATTCAGGCGGGGACAGGATGGAGGATGCGAACATGCTCATGGGCAGGTGGCTCCCACACGCGCTCCCATGGGTATCATGTGACACCACTCCGTCACCCAGGTGCTGGCCTGGGCACAGCTGTCCCTGGGAGGATGTGGGGACACTGAGGCCCTGGGGGTCAGGAACAGAGGGGATGTTTTGATGGCTTTCTTATAGTGCAGGATGTTGGCTTTTTTTGTCCTTGCTGTTGGCTCTTAATCTCCATTTAACATTATTTTTTTGTTTAATAAAAAGGATGCCTTCTCCAGACACTGCCCTCCCTCCAAGAAGGGGATTTCTGGCCAGTGATGACCTTGGAGCATTATTTGGGGGCAGACAAGCACCCTCACCCCCCCTCTATGGCATTTCCACCTGAGCCCCCAGGACTAGGTGCTGGTCATGCAAAGGGCAAGGTGCTGCTCCTGGACAGAGTGCAGATGACCCTGGAAGAGCTGGCCCCTCTAAGGCCTATTCTGCTGATGGCCCTGAGCAATTCAGTCTCAAGGACGCACACCTGCTCAGCACTGGACCCTAGGGAGACAGGCTCAGGGGACTCTCAGCCCAGAATTCAGCCCCCACCTGGCAAACAGCTGTGGCCACCCATGATAGGATGCTTCAGGGGAGGAAGCCCATTCCAGCAGGCTTGGTCCCGCCTCCCTCACCTTGCCCCCACATTCTGGCCTGAGAACCCTCCACCACGCTCCATCCCACTGCCTCAGCCTGCTTGTGCAGCCTCAGGCCGGGCCTCCTCTCTGGGCCACAGGTTGATCCTCTCTGAAGGGAGGGCCCCTGGACCACCACCACCAGCCACCAAGATGGCCTGGGGCTTCCTACAGATTCAGAGTCCAGAGGTCCACCACCCGGGACAGGCCGGAGCCGGCAAGTCCGCATTGGCAAGTGCCTGGCAGCGATGGCGGCCCCGAGTGAGTGCATTTCAGATGGTCTCTGGCATTTGGAAAGAGTAAGACTCAGCTGGCATCCCAAAGGGAGAAGCGAGAGGCCTGGGGGAGCTCCGGGGGCAGGGAAGGAAGGGTGGGTCCAAGGAGAGCAGTGTCTGGACCGTGAGGGTGTTGTGGGGGGCCTGGCCTTCTTCATTCCACCTTAAAAGTCCAACTCATGAGCACCGGGAAGGCTGCTGAGACAGGGTGGAGACAGCCCGAGCTTTCACATGGAGGCCCCCAGAACTCCCCCATGGTTCATTTTTAATTGGATTTAATTATTTTCTATTTAATTGCATTTTTAAAAGCTCTCCCCAGTGGTTTCTTGATCAGAGGATCTCTCCTCTTCTCTCTCCTCTCTGGGCTGGAGGCTTGGCCTGGGTGGGGGTGAAGAGACAGAGCCTGGGTGGCTATGGGGCCACGGTCCTGCTGAGGGTCCCTTGGGACCTGGGAAAGCCCTCCTGGCCAGGTCACTGAAGATAGGAAATGGGTGTGAGGCCAGAGCTGGGGCTGCCCTGAGTCCCTCCCTGGGCCAAGCAGATCGACGCCCCAGTCCCACCCACCCCCTGCACAGCTTTCTCCTCATCCTCACTGTCCCCTCAACTCCCTGCAGGGTCACGCTCCCCCCCCAAGTCACTCACCTGGCTAGCTCCTAACTGTCCTCCTCCCCCTCTCTGCCCTTCTAGAACCTTCCCACCTCCCTGTCACCCTCAGGATCAAATCCAGAGTCTTCTCGCTCCTCAAGCCCACCCCATCCTCTTGTTGCAGACACCGGGAGCCCCTGCAGTTCCCCTCCATGTGTCCTGCTCTTTCATTTGTCTGCCCCGTGCGGGTGCCCGCCACTCCCCTCTTCTCTTCCTGAGGCCCCCTCACAGCCAGGCATTCAGGAAACACACGTGAGCACGTCGCAGACACTGCTCTGGCACTGGGGTACCCGTCGTCCATCAAATGTGGCTGCAAAGGATCTGGCAGGATTGGAGAACAGGGAGGTACCTGGCCACTGAGCCCATGTGGGCTTCTGACTTGCTTCAGCCAATAGGATGTGGCCGAAGAGATGTCGTTTGAGTTTGGAGCCTGGGCCCTAAGAGGCCATGTGGCCGCCACTTCACCCGCTTGGAGCATCACTCTGAGAACACCAGGGAAAGAGGCTGGTCTAGCTCAGGGAGGCCTCGGGGCACATCCAGCACCATCTGCCAGGCTTGTGAGTGAGGCCTCTGTGGCCTACCCAGCCCAAAGACTGGACAGAAGCAGAAGCAGGCAGAAACCTAGGCAGAAACAGACACTCACGGTCATGAGAAATATACCACTAGTGTTTCTAGCCACTGAGGTTCGGGGTGTTTTGTTATGCAGCGAGAGTTAACTGATACATGACCCCCTGCAGGCAGCCCCTGGCTCCCATGCTTAGTTGGACGCCCTTCCTGCCCCAGCATGTCAGCGTTCCCCTCCCCCTGGTCCCTCAGAACTACACGCACACGCTCCTGGAGGAGATTTGGTTCTGTTGTCCTCCTTCAGCAGCTCCCATCGCCCACCGGGTGGAATTAAAGCTGCCTGGCTTACCCACATCAAAGGCCGTACCAGTCTTGCCCCTGACCACCCCTCCTCCTACATCCCTGCCCAAAACTCGGTAGCCTGGGCCCCTCCCTGTTCTCCAATCCTGTCATGTCGCAGCTTACCACCCCATCCCACTTGCGCTTGTTCTGCCCGTGGAATGTTCTTCAGCAACTTCCCCATCAGACAAACTCACCTTCCAAGACCCAAATGAATCCTCATCTCCCCCGAGAAGACTGTCCAAGTCTCTAAACACCCTGTGTCCTGCAGCCTAGCACTCCTGTCCTCGGAGGCTCCTTCACTCCTTCCGTCTGAGTTGCCGCACTGTTCTTGTTCACCCAGCTGAACCTCCCACCCAGTCCCTTGATCACAGCCCCTAGCAGAAAGACATGGCTGAGCACCACTCTGTGCATCGTAAACAGATAGACAGAAGAAGTCATTTAAATAAGAGATGGGAAAAGATGCACACAAATGAAGGGACTGTTTCTTTTCTGCACCCCAGGGGATCACTTATGCAATCCCCCCCAGGTGCAATTCCAGTGCACCCCTGCCTGGAAACTTACCTTAGATTGGAAGCTTGAGGGTAGACAGGGTGTTGTTCATTGTTGTAGTTCCCAAAGGCTGGTACAGTGCCTGGGCACATGACACGAACTCTGCGGATGTGTGGATGGATGGATGGATGGATGGGGGGATGGGTAGATGGATGGATGGATTGGGGGGATGGGTGGATGAATGGATGGGGGGATGGGGAGATGGGTGGGTAGGTGGATGAATGGGTAGGTGAATACTGTGTGTCCATGAGAAAAAAGTTTTCTAAATTGGTAAGCTTTCTACCACAAAATTCCAGCACCCAGTCTTGGACAGAGCGATTTTAGCCATGTGTGCCTAAGACACAAAAGAGATGACCTAAAACCACAGTTCTGCAAATCTCTCCTCTCCCTGATGCAGGAAAAGCAACTTAGTCCTGGTTCCCGACTTGCATTTAAGATCTACACTGGACCACTCCGGGCCAAGCCCTTTCCCCAGGGACAGCCTCTCTGTATGTTTCTTCCAGTGCCTTTTCTGGGCATTCCTGCCATTAAATGCTTCTGGGAATGGCTGAACCACTCTCAGGAGTGAAACCCAAGGTGGGGGGTGGGGTGGGGGGGCAATTAAAGGTCTGCTTAAGCCACTTAGTCTCAGGGAAATTGTTGGCAATGTTGAGCGCAAGGCCCTGGATATAAGCAGGGGGTCACTGCAGGAGTCTGGTTGTCTGCGCTGTTCTCCATCCAGCCTTGTAGGCGGGCGAGGCTACTGCAAGAGTCACAGAATCAGCTAAGGACACAAACCCCAGAAGTCCATTCCTCCCTGTGTCTAGCTCACTCTGGAATCCACTGTGATATCTTAGACGGAATCCGGATTAGGAGAGAGCAGGACAATTTCTGGTCTCGGTCCTGCAGATAACTTGTTCCAGAACCTTGCACAAGCCACTGCAACTTTCCGGACCCCAGTTTCCCATAAAGTATCCATACCTGGCATTCCTCATCCCATACTTCTCCTAGTATTGTGTCTGTGGCAGCCAAAACTAATCGATTGCAGTCTTCTTTGTAGATGGTCTCAAACACAGCATCAGAACCTTTCTTGACACGGCATTCCAGACAGGGACCATGAAAACACTGGCATGGGGGGATGACCCATGTTGGCCATGCTGGATTTCTAAGGCACCATCTGGCTGTGAGAATGGTGTGCAATATCCTACTGACTGTGTCTGTCTTCCTCATGACGTGTGGGCCTTGCGTTCTGGACTGTTTCTGCATCTCTGCATTTCCCTGGCCCACAGTAGGCCCCAAACGCTGGTGGAGAAAAATGAACAAGTCACCATTTATAATTCTAAGTCCTTTTGCCCCTGGGCCTGGGGAGGATGTTTGCTGGGGTTGATCCCAGCACCCATACCCGTGTGGGTCATTGCCCCACAGGCTCTGTCCTTATTGGCGTTGGAAGGAGCCAGCAGGATGAGCGGATGAGCAAGAAGCAGCGAAGCTCCACTCACCACGATGGGCCCTGGAGGCAGGTGGCCTCCCTGCACGGGGCTGGGGCTGCCAGGATCAGCAGATGGGGATGCCTGGGGCACAGCCACACAGGTTGGCAGTTCCACCCCAAGGACCGTTAGCCAAGATACAAGCTAGGTGCCCAGGTGAGAGGCCTGCTCTGACCCAAGAGGAGCTGACCTCAAAGCGCAGGTGGCTACCTGTCACCTCCTCAAAATGGCCGCTTTGTCACAAGTCAGCCTGCGGGCTGGGCTGCTTTTCCCCCAGTACCCTTCCTGTGGGTTTTAGATGTAGGGGCCCAGGGGGAGAGTCTCACGGGGGATTTGGAGAGCAAGCTACCACTTGTCCCTGATCTGTGGAGTCACCTGTGGCACGAGGCCAGGCCTGCCACTGGCCCCACCCTCCTCCCCCAACTCTGACCCGGGGGGTGGGGTGGGGGGGCGTACCCAGTTCTGCCGTGCAGCCCAGCATGTGCAGAACACCCAGCCCCCAGGTCACCGGCACAACCATGAGTCACTCTAGGGCTGTTGTGGGGCTACGGCTCACATTTGGGCTGCAGCTTACCTTCTTTCCCCGCTTCCTAGCACCTTCCAGCATCAGAGCGGCCCCACTGACGCTGTGTAACCAGGTGCCCAACTGCGTGTGGTCGGATCCTTGCAACGAATCCATATCTCTCTCTCTCTCACACACACACACACACATCCTTATGCCCCTCACACACACACACACACACACACACACACACACCCTTATACCCCTCACACACACACACACACACCCTTATATCCCTCACACACACATGCATCCTTATGCCTCTCACACACACACACCCTTATACCCCTCACACACACACACACACACATCCTTATGCCCCTCACACACACACACACACACACACACACACACCCTTATACCCCTCACACACACACACATCCTTATGCCCCTCACACACACACACACACACACACACACCCTTATATCCCTCACACACACACACACACACACACACACCCTTATATCCCTCACACACACACACCCTTATATCCCTCACACACATAGACACACAGACATATCCATATATCTCACACATACACACACACACTCAGTGAGTCTGCTTCTCTGGCTGAGCTCTGGTGGACACTTGCACAGACCTGCTCGGGGACCCACAGGTGGAGCACGTGGGAAGGGGAATGGTGGCAAATAACCATGTGATAAATATCCTCCTGAGAAACCAGAACTGTTGAAAAATGCCATCAAAACGAAAGTTCCTCTTCTCTCCTGGTGATGTGTCAGTAGAAGTGGCCCTGTGTCCGATTATCAGCCCATCTCTCTGTCTGTCTCTCTCTGTGTGTCTTTCCCGCCCTCTCTCTTCCTGGCGGACTCTTTCCTCTCACCTGGCTCAGACGGCTGGGAGGAGGTGGACGGGACGCCTGGATTCAGCACCACGGACAGAGGAGCAGTCCTGGAGGGACCTCTGCCCCACCCTGTCCCAGATGCCTCGTCGCCACCGCCCAGGACTCTGTTCATCACTTGTTCATCTGCTGGGCAGGCTCGCCCAGTGCAATGGGGCCATGGCCATGACAGCAACAGGGGTGTGACCTGTGTGCCTGGCTTGCTGTGTGACACGTGTTAGCTCATTCAGTCTTCATAGTGGGCTCTGAGGTCAACACTCTTGTGCCCACTTTGCAGACAAGGACACTGAGATTTGGAGCCAGCAGTGCCCTGCCCAGGGTCCCACAGCTGGAACAAGGAGGAGCCAGGAGTCTGCCCACACAGACCCCCACTTCCCTCCACCACTTCATGCCTCCTCCTTGCAAGGCTTTAAGGAAGAAAGGGAATGCTGACCAGTTTTAGATACTGCTCACCCGCCACCCAACTTTATACTTGGGAACACTGGGGCCTCTTACCCACCAGAACTACACATTTGTTAAGGAGGTGGGTCTGTCCCAGAACTGCCATGAACTATCCCAACCACCCTGAACCAACCCATAGCCAGCCTGGGTGCAAGTTGAAGCCTGTGACCAGGAAGAGGGGACAGGCAGGTGGATCCACCAAGGGTCCCTGTGTTCCATTGGGTACCCGCTCTCAAGAAGACCTTCCTATTATAATTCTCAAGTATTTATAATTTTCATTAATGATTGCTGATATTTACACAGAGCTTTCCTGCTGACTAGGAGCTCTGGACCGGGTGACTTGGCATTTGCTTATGAGTGAAACCAGATGCAGAAACAGCCTGGCCTCGGGGGAGGAAGCTGATGGTACCAGCAGTCCACGAGATGAAGAACAGTGGCAAGGACAGGTTCTGGGAGACCCTGGCCACTGTGGCCAGAGAGTCACTGCTGGCCAGAGGGCCACTGCCGGCCAGAGGGCCACTGCCCTAACGTGCAGGGCCTGGCACTGCCAGAAGACTTTGGGAGGCTCTTCTAAACCAAAACGTGTGCCTCAAGAATTAGAATTAGGACTTTGGCTCTTCTTATGCCCCTTGTGCTATCTCAAGTCTCCTCTTTGTGTTCTGTAAGCTTTCCTTCATCTGTGCTTGCCTGTCTCGGCTCAGCTAGGAGGAGAGGGGGCCAGAGGAGGCCAGGGGAGCAGGGGTGTGCTACACGAGGGTCTGACAGCAGCGCCCCCATCTCCTGAGTGCTGTGTCCTCCTTGCACCTCACAGTGTCCTTGTTGGGAAGCCCCCAGCATTATGTCCATTTACAGATGAGGAAACGGAGGTTCAGAGAGGAGAGGGAACTCATCAGGGAGCATATGCACCTGCTCTGTTAACTCCAAAGTCCAAGCTGACTGGGGGCAGGTTATCCCCTGCACCTCTGTTTCCTTAGCTGTGGAACGGAGGTGACAAGAGTGCCCACCTCGCAGGGTCACTGTGCACACAGAGCATGTGAACATGTGTAAAGCAAGGGAAGAGCGCAGCGTGGACCGTGAGCAGTACCGGCCATCCATTCATATATGCATCCCCAAACCCCAACGCTATTTCATGAGCAGCATTTACTTTTTCCATATGCAGTGTGTCCCAGTAGTCTTTTAAATATTGGTCCTAACCCACAAAGTTAATCTCGGACAATGGAAGAACCCCACCTGGAAGAAGAGCACCCAGGGACAGAGCCTGGGGTGCGCCAGCCTCCCTCCAAAGTCCTGTTTGCTGGCGGGGGGACTTAGTATCTTCTGTTGGGAAAAGGGGTGCTCCCTCTCCCCTTGGTCCATCCCCACAGAAACCTGGCTAAGGTAAGGCTAGATGGAAGAATCCACGAGACTGTAACATGGAGAGAAGCATGAGCCAGGAAAGGGGTGATGGGGCAGGGTGGGGAGCAGCTCGGGGAAGCTGTGCAGAGTCATGTCAGTGTCTGGGCTTGTAGGTCCCAGTGAGGAGGGCCACCTTGTCCATGCAAGCGATCCCTGGAATTGGGATCCAACCAGCATTTCCTGGTGTGGAGGTCCTAGTGTCCTGCCATATCCATTCCCCTTGCTTTTTCCATGCAAGACACCTGGGCATCATCCACCTGCCCGTCCCATCTCTCTTCCTGGCTGCTGGAGCCCACCTGTGAGCATGCTTCTAGGGGAGCTTGAAACAAGACAGCTGAGCACGAGCTGTGTATGTGGGTGCAGCGTGCCGGGGTGCAGCCAGTATGTGGGGTGCAGTTAGAATACCGGGGTGCGGTCGGTAAGCATCCGACTCCTGGTTTCGGCTCAAGTCATGATCTCAGGGTCATGATCGAGCCCCATGTTGGGCTCCACGCTCAGCAGGGCGTCTGCTTGAGATTCTCCTCTCCCTCTGCTCCTCTCCCCCCCCCCAAAAACAGAGGCCTCTCTGTGGAGGTGACATTTGGCAAAGACTTGAAGGAGGCGAGGGAGGTAGACATCTGGAGGAAGACGGCCCCTGGGAGGCAGTCCAGCACGTGCAAAGACCCTGCGCATTAAAAACAAACAAGCACACCAAAGAGGAAAGAAGGCTGGGACCTCTGGGGGCCTTGAGATTTTCACTCAGGGAGACAGGAGCCACTGAGGGTCTGAGCGGGATAGGGTGTGGACCGCTTCTCTTCCTCCCCCCGCCCCTCTGCCTGTGTCACTTCCCTTACTGTCCCTTTCCCGTAATTGTAAATTTGTTTGTATGGTTGTGTGTTCAGCCTTTGTCTCCGCCAGTGGGCTACCAGCTCAGGAGGAAAAGGCCACACACACCCCCCTCAGATGCAGAAGGGTGAGGCTGCCCCGGGGCCCCCGCCCGCACACTGCAGAGCCCCGGGTGCCCATGTCCAGCCATTTCCTTCCGGAGTCACTGTGGCCCCCCCCCCCATAGCCCCAAAAGGCCCTGGTTGGGGCTGCCGCCAGCCTGCCTCCCCCAGCAGGTGTGACCTCCGCAGGGTCCCCTCCCTGCGTCGGGGGTCTGGACCTGTGCTCCCCTCCGGGTCCCTCCGCCAGCGTCTGAAAACTTCGCCTCCAGGAGAAACCAGAGGGAGACAATGGCCAGGGAGAGGGGCGGGCGGGGAAGAAAGTGATGAAGTGTCAAGCTCTTGACGGCAGCGCTCAACTCCGCATTTTCCAGGGCATTTAAATGCCTGCGAGCAGATTAATAAGGTCCTGCATTCTATCTGGAGCGCCAGTTGTCGGGCTGTGTGCATACTGATGGCCAGGCGGGCTGGAGGCGGCCGCGCGGCTTTATCTCGCGGGCCCAGGCTGCCTGTCCCTTATCAGGCCGGCCCGGCTCCCGGCTGTGCAGCTGCTTCGGTGGGGCCCGCGCCCGCCCCCGCCGCCTGCTTTGTAATCAGAAGAGAAGTTGCTGTCTTGATATTTCCATTTTTATCTCTTTTATTGACTTCATTTTCATGTCTTTCAGGGAGCATTTTCTTGGGTTGCTTACATCTTTCTGCTGCCCTTGCCCCTCGGCTGGGCTGGGGGAAAAGGGGAGGCGGGGTGAGGAAGGGTATCAGGGGCTCTGTCCCCTGTGCTCCCTTCTCCAGCCTCGTGTGCCCTGTCTTCTCCCTGATCGCCCTCCCCCGGGTCCTTCCCAAAGGGTGGCCCCCTCCAGCTCCCTCCAGTCCCAAGGTCCCGGCTCCGCGGGCGCACACCCCTTGCCCAGATCCTCCCAGCCCGGCCTGATGAGCCCCGGGCGTGAGGGAGCTGGGCCTGCTCGGGAGAGGAGCCTGTTGCAGGGGAGCAACAACCGAGGCAAGCTTCCCTCCCCTCGGCTGTCTGCACGGATCTGGGGGAGCCGTGATTATCTCCCCTGCCCAGGCGAGGAAGCCCAGCTTCCAAGAGGTTATCAGTCACCGTCACCTTGCTCTACGCTGGTGACTTGTGACAGAGAGGGATTGCGAGTGGCCCGGCCTTCGGAGACACGTCTGTGTCCGGGGCAGAGCTGGCTCGGAGGAGGGCCTGCCAACAGCGTCTCGCCTCGCTGACTCCTTCCCTCCTCTGCAGGGCAGGGGCGCTCAGAGCCCCGTTGCAGCCATTCACCGAGGCAGTGTGTGCCACGGGCCGGACAGGGGCCGAGCCTCCCCCCCGTGCCTGGTTCACAGTCATTAGTGCCCCTCAGCTGGGCTCAAGAGCGTCTCCCCCAAAATATGTCCATGTCCTGACCCCAGAACTTGTAAATATGACCTTGTTTAAAAGGGGGGGTCTTTGCAGATGTGACCAAGTGAAGAGTCTCAGGATGACACCATTCTAGGTTGGGGTGGCCTAAATCCGACGACTAAAGTCTCTGTAAGAGAAAGATTCAGACACGGGAGAGGCCACGTGAGGACGGGGGCAGGGGGAAGGATGCAGCCACAAACCCAGGACGCCTGGACCCCCGGGAGCCAGACGTGGCGGGAAGGACCCTCCCCCGGCGCCTCCGAGGGGGTGTGTGTCCCCGCCTGGATCTCAGACTCCGGCCTCCAGAACTGGGGGGGAAGAGCTTCCTGTTGTCTCAGCCCCAGGCTGTGGCCGTGAGCTTCGGCCGCTCTGGGCACTCACACCGTCCCCGCCACACTGACAGCCCCTCCCGGCTCACTGCAAACCGCAGCAGCGAGCCTGGCACCTGCGGCCGCAGAAGTGCTCTATAAACGAGCAAATGAGCCCCAGTGGAGGGCTCCGGCCTGAGCACCGGGGCGGGCAGGCGGTCGGAACCCGGGCACAGAAGGCTTCCTGGGTGCTGGGCTCAGGAACTCAGAGCAACAGGACAGTGTGCCCCTCCTGACCCCATGCACCCCCACACTCCCCAGCCCCTTGTGGTTAGGGGGCACACGCCACCCTGGGTCTCCAACTCCTCCCTGGACCTGCTGAGGTGTGGGCAGCCTCCTCTTACACCAGCATCTTCCTGGCTGTGCCTGGCCCCCCACCCTGACTAGCACGGGGGTCTCCCCCACGGACCCAGGGACTCAGCCGACCCGTGTCTGCAGGACGCAGCGCGAGCTGCTGCTTACATACAGTGGGGTCGCCAGAGGCCACTGCAGGAGGGGCTGTGGCTAGAGGTGGCTTTGGTTGCTCCAAAAAGAGGAACTCTGAGAATCTGCGTGCCGTTTGGAATATGTTATTTTCCAGAATTCATGCTGGAGAGCAGAAAGGCCGGCAGCTGGCCTGGACCAGCGTGGTTTCTGTCACTAAACAGAGAGGGGTCAAGCTGCAGGTGACACGTCGCTTCACCGGGAGACGCCGAGGCACTCGGTTAAAGCATTGTTCCCACCAGCCGCCTGAGCATGCCCCTCGGACCTTGGGGAGCCAGTGGGAGGCACACCTCCGGCCACTCTCGGGGGGCCTCCTGTGACTGCCCCGGGGGGGGGCCAGGAGAGAAGCCCTGGGGCTGGGAAGGGAGGGACACAGGGGATGACGTGGGGGCAGGCTGGGACTAAGGTGTCCCTGGGGTGAGGGATGTTCCCAAATTAACCCACGGGGCCCCCAGGGGGCTCCGCCGCAGGGGTCTGAGAGAGCTGCCCCCACCCAGCTCCTCCCTCCCCATCACGGCTCCCACACCAGGAGGGCACTGGCCCCTGGGGGCCAGGACTAAAGGCTCAGCAGAGGTGGTTGCTGGAAAGGCCCAAGGACAAACAGGTCCCACAGGCCGGTGACGACAAGGCCAGACCCAGGCCCTGCAGCCCACCAGCGTGTCCTCCCAGCCCCCAGGGCCGCCCACCCCACACAGAACACAGCAGACTGTCTGCAGCCAGTAAGACTGAGGTCCAAGAGCTGGGCAGATGGGGTCAGCCAGGCCGAGGCAGGGCCAGTGCGGGCGAGGCCCTCGCGCTCCCGGGAAAAGGCCCGACCCCTCCAAGGTAGAGCCCGTCAGGCACCAGTGAGAAGCCCTGGGTCATAAAAGGCCCTGTGCTCTCTGGGTCCGTGCAAACTGCACTTACACCCCCCCACCCCAGAGCCGGCCTCAGAACAGCCCCTCCCCCGCCCGTGCCCCCCCTCCCCCAGGACGCCGCCCCTGTGCCCAGCACGGGGAGCAGAAGCTGGTGGGGAGGCTGCCCTCTCCCTCCCAGCCAGGGCAGCCTCCAGCCCTGCTTCATCTCGTGGGACTTGGAGTGTTCTGTTCTAGCAGAGCCCCAGCCCACCCGTGCCCTCCTGGCCTCCCCCGGAGCCCACCCACCCCACACAGCTCCGGCCAGCCACGCTGCCCTCCCCCTCGCCTGGCTTGACCCGGGAACCTCCCTGGCTAACACCTTTGGTATTCTCCCCTCTCTGCCCCCGCTCCCAGGAACCAAACCACACCTCCAGATGATTCCAACTTCCCTCCCGCCCTGGGCCACAAGACAGGGCCACACCCCAGCCCCCCGGCCACGGTCTCGCCCCCGGGGTCAACAGGCCTGATGATTGCCCCTGCAAACACCCGTTGGGTCAGCCCAACCGCTCCTTTTCCTGGGCCAGAGCCCAGGCCAGGTCCCCAAGGCTGCTTACCGGGGCCAGCCAAACACCTTCCTGTCTGCGGAGCAAGAAGACGGGTCTGCGGTTCAGGCGGCAGCTTGTGGGCCTCAGGACGCTTATCCAGTGGGCACCACGGCGCAGACCCCGTAGGCTGAACGGCCCTGTCGGCACGCTGGGCTCGGACACCTGGGCCCAGGCTGGGCTGTGACGAGGAAGGCCCCACGCTCAGGGCAGGAGGGGTGGCACGCCTGGGAAACACGGTCTCCCCCAGAGCCCCGCAGCACAGGAAGTGGGTCCTGGACCAATTTGTAAGAGCAAACTGTACATGACTTCTGGAAAGAAATGGGAGAAAGGCCTACTGGCAGAGATTCCTTGGTTGGGACACAAAGAGCATTTGCTATGGAAGAAAAAATGATAGTGGGATTTCATCAAAATTAAAGCCTTCTGCTCATCAAGAGACACCATTAAGAAAACGGAGAGGTGAGCCGCAGAGGAAATAACACAGTACATACACGACAGGTTGTGTCGATAACTTGTAAAGAATTCGTAGAGCTCCATAATAGAAATACAAACACCCAGGGGTGCCTGGGTGGCTCAGACGGTTAAGCGTCTGCCCTCGGCTCAGGTCATGATTCCAGGGTCCTGGGATCGAGCCCCATGTCGGGCTCCTGACTCAGCAGGGAGCCTGCTTCTCCCTCTCCCTCCGTCTCGCCCCTGCTCATGCTCTCTCTCTCTCTCTATCTCTGTGTCTCAAATGAATAAATAAAATCTTTAAAAAAAAAAAAAAAGAAATACAAACACCCAATAAAACGCGGCCCAAACACTTAGAAGCTTGGGTGAAAGAAGACACAGAGACGGCCAACAAGCCCATGAAAAGATGCTCAACATCGCTGGTCGTCAGAGAAATACCCATTAAAACTGCCAATTGGCTACATTGCACATCAACTACAAAGACTAGAATGAAAAACAAAAAACCCGACAATATCAGATGTCAGCAAGGAAGCAGAGCAGTTAGAACCCCCCGGACGTGCTCGTGGGAACCTAAAACTACAGCAAGTACTTGGAGAACAGTTTGGAAGTTTCCTGTGAGGTAAATATACTCGGTGTGTAACCAGCAAATCTCCTCGCAGGGGCATTTCCAGAAGAAGGGAGGAGGTGCGCTCACCAAGGGCCTCGTGCACAAGGGTTCAGAGCCGCTCTACTTGTCACCGTAACACACTGGACACGACCCACAGTGCGTGAGCAGAGGAAGGGCGTCCACGTGCTGAGACGCGGGGACTCCCGCACAGACACGTCCCGAGAACACCGCGAGGAGCCGGGCCCAGGAGGAGTGCTCCTGGTGCTGTGAAGGTCCGGACACGGCCAAGCTTATCTCACTAGGAGAGAAATCAGGTGGGGGACTGAGTGGGGGTGGGGAGAACTGATTTTAGGGAGGTGCCAAGTGATGGAGATGTTCTGCGCCTTGCCCGGAGAGACGACCGTGCGGGCTCACATCGGGGCTCATTCCCGTTGAAGTGCGTGTGTACTTGAGTCACGTGCACTTACCGTCTGTGAAGTTGACTTTAGCGGGGCCCAGGGCGGCGTGCGGGAAGCTGAGGCTGCTTGGGGTGGCGGTCAGTTGGCTTTGCCGCCGTAACAAACAAGCGCAACCTTGCGGCTCTCAACCAGCCACACACACTCGCGGCTTGCTCACACCCGTGTTGGCGGGGACAGGCTGGCTGTGGGCGTTCTCGTTCTGGGTCACAGGATGAGCCCCCTCGGCAGCCCCCAAAGCTGCTGCTCGGGCACGGCAAACCTCAGTCCCCCCACGTTGCACTGGCCAAAATGCCACGTGGCCCCGCCGGACACTGACAAGGCAGGAAGCATCCCCCTCCCCAGAGAGGGCAGGGGTGAGGGGCGGCCTTGCCATGGAGTGAGTTGTCGGAGACGCATGCCCTGCCCCTGCGGAAGGCCCCCCGGGCTCTGAGCTGGGGCCGGGAGGCCAGGTGAGGAGGTGACACAGGCAGGGCGGGTGGAGGAAGGTCCCCCAACAGAGCCGAGGGGATGGAAGCCAGCGTGCTGGGAACGGTGAGGATCACACACTCACTGAGCTCACACGCGGCCTGGGGCACATTTTAACTCCCTAGAGCCTCCCACGGCCCCCCGGAGCGGGCACTCTCTGGAGGAGGAGGTCACAGGACCTGCCCAAAGGTGTGCAGGGAATGGAAAGGCTGGCGTGAGGCCAGGTGGCCTGGCAGCGAAGTTCCTGCCCCATAGCTGCTTCCCGGGGTGTGCACGGCAGAGGGGAGGCGGGGGCTCCCTGGGGGCAGCGTGCCAGGTGGCCAGCCTGCTCTCTGGTGGGAACTCGCCAGGATGCACCAGGCCGTGGGAGAGCACAGCACAGCTTGCCTGGCCTCTGCCAGCCGACGGATCTGCCAGGCAGGCCTCCCACCTGTCCCCTCCCCCACGTGGCTCCTAGTTTTAGAGCCAAATCTCCCCAGTCCGGATGCAAGCCTTCAGAGCTGTGGTGTGGGTTCAGGTTCAGGTACAGGAAGCCTTGGCAAGTGGGGACCCCCCCTGCAGAGAGCCCAGGCCGGCCAAGAGGCCAGCAGGCCGGCAAGGTGCACTGCCAGGCCCCACTGTCCCTTCTCCTCTGACCACCTGCCTGGCCTGTGGCCCCCTTTCTCCCTGAGGCCCTCTTCTGCCCCCCAAAACTTTGGAAGGTCCAGGACTGGGTCCCTGGGTCTCTCCCCACGCATCGGCAGCTTCTGATCCGTCTCCCAGCAGGCCACCAGCTCTGAGCTTTGCCCTGCAGGTCCGTCTCGCCCAGAGGCGTCCCTGTGCAGCCCAACTGGAAGACGCAGAGGGAGCTAACCCTGACCCCGCACACACCTCCCACCCGCGGCTCTACCGTACCAGGCCCAGGCCACCCGGCTCCCCCGGGAAGCTCCCGCACTGCCCCCCTCCACCCGGTCCCACCTTCAGCGACTCCGCGAGGCCGGGCCCGCACGACCTCTGACCCCACGTGCTCCACCCCCACCGCCTGGAGCGCTCGAGCGCACGCCCCGCCCCCGCCCTGTTACATTTCCCTGTGAATTTACTACCACCAGCTGGGGCATGGCATGGGTTTCAGGTGCTCATTTTGCTTATTTTCCGTCTCCCCTCGTGAGGATTTGTGTGCATGTTGCTCACGTGGTATCCCCCGGGCCTGAGACAGCACCCGACCCGGGCTGCGTGCTCAGCAAACACTGGTTGAGCGGGTGACTCACAATCATGCAGACGCACAGAAAGCCCATTTCTGCACAACGCAAGGCGGCGAGCCCTGAGCCCAGAAGCCTGGGAGAAGGAGGCCAGGCTCTGCGAGGGCGCCGGGTCCGGTGCCGCGGAGGTGAAACCCCAGGGCCGGGGCAGAGGCTCAGGGGCAAGCGCAGGGAAGCGGCCGCCCTCCCTTCGGTGAGTGATGCTCCTCTGCCCAGTTTCCAAAGCTGAGCTCCTTCTCAGACCCACCAGCCACTGAGGGAGGAGCGGCTGTGCCCGGCGGGACCGGGGCCTCGGCGAGCCCCCTTCCACCGCTCCTGCCCCCAGACTGCCCCCCGAGCACCCAGCCCTCGCGGAGAGAGGCACCCAGTCCGAAGGCCGCCAGACGGGGGAAAAGGAAAGATCTTATTTTGCTTTCTTTTCTGTCCCTTCTTTCAGCACTCCTCGCGAGGCCGGGCTGCTGGGTGCATCCTCGCGGTCGTGGCTTGAAGACGACTTTGTCTCTCCTCCATCTTGAAGGGTAATTTCAACGACTTGAAGGTTGGTGGTTTTGTTTATTTCTCACTGTTTTCACGGCTCTGGACGAGAACCCTCTGCGGTGTTCATCCTTGTTCTTCTGCGAGAAGACTCCCCTCTGGCTCCTTTCAAGACTCTCTGTGTGTCTTGTTCTCCGCGGTTGGAATGTCAGGTGTCTGCATATGGGAGTTTCGAGCTGTTGTCTCCGGCTTTATCCTGCTCCCGGCTGCTCCGGTCTGTGGTTTGGTCTCTGCCATTAACTGTGCAAAGTTCTTGGGCATAATTCCTTCGAATATTTCTTCTGCTCTATTCTCTGGCTCTTCCTTCCGGTATTTCAAGTCCGTGTGTGCTGCGCCTTTTGAAACTGCTCTGCGGCTCTTGGATGCTCTCTTTCCCCTCGTGGTTTGAGCTGGGAACTGTCCGCTGACCCACCTTCCCGCTCGCAGACTCTCCTCCACCCTGTGGGTCCATCAGGAGCCCAAGACGGGGCTCCCCGCTTCTGTCCCAGTGTGGATCGCGTGCGTCTGCGTCTCCCCTTCCCAGCTGCATCTCTGTACCCACACCATCCATCTGCTCCTTCCTATTGCCCACTGTCCCCACTGGATCCCTCGGCGTATCAATCCTGGCTGGTTAAGCTCCCCGGCGAGAACCTGGCATCTGTGTCTTGTCTAAGTCGGCTCCCATGTCTGCGCGGCCTCCTCAGTCTGTGTCATTTCTTGCCTCTTGGAATGCCTCGTAATTGTTTTACTGTTGGAAGCCAGACATACTGGATTGAAAACAGTCCCAGAACTTCCGGTGAGCGTCTGATCTGAGCACCAGGAGATGGGGTGCTGAAAAGCACGCCCGTGCCCCGGAGCATTGCCAGGCCCCTCGCACTGCTCCGGGGCCTGGGTTCTGGGGGACCATACAGCAGTCATGCCCACGAAGAGCCTGGCAAGCAGGGGCTCGTTCCCTCGGGAATGAGGGTCTGGGCAGCAGGTGCTTGTCGGGGTGCGTGTCGACCACAGCGGTGGTCCGTGTTAGTCTTCCTCTTCTTCTCTAAGACTCCCAGAAAACATGACCAATCGCAATCCTGGAAAATGTTTTCTTGGTCAGGGCAAGCTTCCTAGAAGAAACGAGGGGCCTCAGCAGCTCCAGGGGCAGGGACTCCGTGCTCCCCTGAGCCCTGATTGCAGGGCTGACACACTCACCGCAGTAGCTCAAGCCACCCCGAGGGTGAGCAGTGCGGGGGGCAGAGCGCGGGAGACGGCCGGCCCTCCCCCCAGAGCTCTGCCGCAGACCGCCGGCCTCGTCCTCCTCATCTGTAAAGTGGGCGTAGCGCGGTCCCTGAAGACGCACACGCCTGGGGGCTTTTCTTATCATTCCCAGCCCGAGAGGAAGTCAGCTGAGGAACGGCGGCCGCCAGAATGAGGGAGAACAGCCCAGTTCCGGGGGTGCTTTAGTGCCGGGGGGAGGGGAGGGGAGAGACAGAGACAGAGACAGAGACGAATGCAGAGAGAGACAGGGAGACAGATGGACAGACAGTCGACGGGAGCTTGCTCACAGAGGTCAGCGCCTCTGTGGGGTCTAAAGAGCCCCGCTAGGCCTTCAGAGGGACCCAGAAGGTCCCGACCTCACCATCAGGGGACGTGGCGGTGTCCGGGTGGGCAGAGTGCCCGTAAACGAAGGCTGGAGGTGCTTTGCAGGGACCTGTCCGCCTCCCGGCTCTGGCCAACCGCTGTGGGCAGTTCCCCGGTGGCCTGAGGCAGGATGGGGACAGCCTGGCTGACGCCTGGTCGGGTCCTGGCCTGTGGCAGGCAGCCGCCCCACAGTGTGCCCCAGAAGGCCGCGGAGTGGGTCCTGCCTAACAGGACGTTCCCTCCCCTGCAGCCCCAGGCGGATCCCACCGTCTCTGAGCAGCATTTCCCGGGCTCCAGCAGGGGATTTGGATCCTCCTGCCCCGCTTGGCAGGGGCTGGTACCCTCCAGGAGCGGCGGGGGGCCCGGGGGGCCGCCATCCAGGATTGTGAGCACCTGGCAGCCCAGATTAGTGACCTCCTGGGGCACCACTGGGATGTGTTCAATCAATGCTGCTTTGACTCAGTCTCAGTATCCGTATTATTGGCCCAATGGGGTGTGACCGGCTCCTCGAGGGTCTGTCCAAGCCACTTGGGTGGGACTAACAGCATGGGCTGGGGGGCTTCTCTCACCCACGGCCCAGCTCACGCACACAGCCCACCCCATGAGCCCGAGCCCCAGATCCAATCTGACTCTGTCCTCACCGCGCTGCCCATCTGGGAAGCCAGGGAGGAACTGCTCCCACTCGAGGCTGGTGCTGGGGTGAAATTCAGGACACCTAACTGTCGCAGGTTGAACCCCACCCCTCAGGTCCATACTGAGGTCCCGACCTCCTGTACTTGGGAAAGTGACCTTACTTGGAAACAGTGTCATTGCAGATGTGATTAAAGTGACACCATCAGGGTGGGTCCTAACCCAGTATGCCTGGTGTCCTCACAAAAAGGGGGAATTTGGACACAGAGACAGACGCAGAGGCAGGAAGAAGCCGAGCGAGGTGGAGGCAGAGATGTGAGATGGGTCTACCGGCCGAGGACATCGAAGATGCCAGCGAGCCAGTAGGAGCCGAGAGAGGGGCCCCAGAAGGAACCAGCCGTGCCGGCACCTCGGTCTGGGACTCCTGGCCTCCAAACTGTGGGAGAGTAGATTTCTGTGGTTCAAGCCGCCCGGTGCGTGGGACTTGGTCACAGCAGCCCCAGGACACTTGCACTCACCATCATAGCAGCCTTGGCCATCGATGTGGGGCTGGAGCAAATGGCCTGGACTGGGTGCCACTACTGTAAATCCTGGACGGTGGAGGGTCCTGGGGGCCTTGGAGGCCTGGCATAGCAGGATTGAGGTCCAGACCTTATACATCATCCCAAAAGGAAACCCCACACCAAGTGGTATTCACTCCCCAGTTTCCCCAGTGCCCTCCCCTCTGGGCCCTGACAACCCGAATTTGCTCTCTGTCTCCGTGGATGTACCAGTTCTGGATGTTTCCCATACAGGGAATCACACATGTGGCGTTCTGCGACTGGCTTCTTTCACCTGACGTATGTTTTAGGATCAGCATTTTTAAGTGAAATAGAATAAAATGGAAAATACGTGGTTTGGGAAGTGCAAACCTAGGACCCCCCCCCACCATGTCCTTCCCCAGAGCAGAGCCCGGGGAGCTCACACAGGCCCAGGACACGCATGCACCCGCTCGTGACGGTGAAAACAGGACGGCCCCGGGGCCGGGGGACAGAGGTCAGAGACATCTCGCAAAGGCAGGAACGAGCCGCAGGGGAGCCGTGAGGGGCTGCAGGCGATGGTGGGGTGCAGGGTGGCCCCGGGGGCTTGTTTCACCATAGAAGGGGTAAGAAACACTGAGATGCGGGGACACTCACACAGCATGTGTGTGCACACGCATGTGCAAGTAACACGCAAGTAACGTGCAGGCCACGGTTCGGGACAATTCTCGATAAAAACACATGATGCTTGCTCATCTGATTCCCACACAACAGATGAGGAAGTGAGGCTCCCGCCGTTCCCTGGGGTCTGCAAGAGTGCTCACCATGCTGGAGGATGCAGCCCTGGGACCCTGGTCCCACATCTCAGGCCCCGGCCCGGACGCCTTGGAGGTCTGAACCTGGAGGAGGTGCCGGGTTTGAGGAAGCCGCAGCTGGGGGACCCTGGCTTCGGGGAGGGAAGAAAGTGCCCCAAAGGACACTGCCCCCCAACCTGCCACAGCCCCCACGGCCACTGCCAGGGGCCCTGACATACCCGCACCCAGTGAAAACCCAGGGTAAGGGCCGAGGACAGTGGACAAGGCCCCTCTGTGCTCTACCCCTGCTTGGACACCAGTCCCCCGCCTTCTGGTGGAGGCGACAGCTGGTCCCCCTCTGGGCAGGCCCTGATTCCTGTCCCGCCATCCAGACCCTGCGCCCAGGGCCACCTCTCATTCAGCTGTTCCTGGAACCACATAGGTGGTGACCTCAGGGCTGGAAGAAGGACAGGAGGAAGGAGGCATGGCCGTGGCCCCTGGCGCCTCTGTGTTCGCATTGGCCAGGTGGTCCCGCTGTCTCTTCTTCCAGAGACAGGGAGGTTCAGCCCCTCTCCCCAGCCCCACCATCGCCCCTGCTCCAGCCCGGCCTCAGACTCCCCAGTCACTGCACGCTGCTCTCGCCGCTTCCGCCATCGTCCTCGAGGGAGGGGCCGAGTGAGGACAGAGGGAGCATCGCTCCTTTTCCTTTCTCTTCCTCTCTTGAAGCAAGACCAGAAAAGGTGTTCATTCCGTAAAATAGACAGGTCTTAATATGGATCCCAAAGCAAGGTAAAAACAGTAATATTTGTTGAGTCCCAACCTTGCCAGAGCAAAGATCTGAAGTAAGTGGGAAGCAGCCATGAGGCCCCGGGGACAGTGTTCTGGGCCGAGCGAGCTGCAGGTGCAAAGGCCCCGAGGCAGCCATGCCTGACTCCCGGCTGCTGTGCTTCTGAGAAGAGCTGGGCCCTGTTGCTGCCCACAGTGGGGTCTCAGGGCAAAGGGCCCAGCCAGACCTGGGGGGTGCCCTCCTCCCGGCTGGCGGCTAAGGCTCTTTGTGGGTCCTGCCCCGGGATGCTCCCCGGTCGGTGGCGGGGAGGAGCCAGCCCCTTCCGGAGGAAGGGTTGTTTTGGTGGCTAGGCTCCTGGGGCTGGAGGGGCGGGGGCGCAGGAGGGGGGAAACGGACAGCAGGTGCCGCTTCTAACAGCTTTGACTGGCTGGCAGTTGCCTCTGAAATCCAGGGCACATCTGTGTTCATCAGTTGGCCAACAGATGGGCCTGGTTTAATATTTTTGGATTCAGTTAGACTCAGGGCTGATGTGAACCCGTACGGAGCACAGGTGTGAGAAAACAGCATCCTGCGGCAGGGCGGGCGGGGGGAGATCGTACCGGCGGGCAGGGGGGGGGATGGGCACTTGCTTGGGGCTGGAGACCCTGCCGGTGCCCCTGGGGAAGGATGCTCATCCTGTCCCTCGGGTTTGGCTGCAGATTTTGATAGGAGCTTCTTGTGAAGCTCTGGACACTGTAATCCTCTAGTCTGTCCTGGGGGTGATAATAGGCCGGCCGGCGGGGCCGGGCCCGTGGAGATAATTTGGAAGGAGGCAGAGCAGGGCCTGGGCAGAGCCAGATGGCCAGTGTCGTGGCTGATTTTCCCACCAGCAACTGCTTTTGTTACTTAATCGTGTCACAGGCAGGAAAGCACCCGCCCTGTGCCCAGTATCTCTGGGGCCACCTTCTCGGCTGGCCGGGGGAAGTTCCCGGGAACCACGATAACGCTGCCGGATGTGGCCTGGACTTCACAGCTCCAGCCAGGATCCTGCAGACAGGGCCCCCCCAGCAACTGTTTGAGACGGGAGCAGGGAGGCAATGTGACCTCTGACGTGCCCGGAGGGCCTGGCCAGGAAGGTGTCCTGCGGCCAAGGCCGACCAGCTGGTCAGCAGCAGCCCCGGCCAGGCCTCTTTCTGCTCTTGGGGTTCTGCAGAGAACAGCCTGCTTCCTGTCAGAACCCCTTGTTATTCCAGCTGAGGGTGGGGAAACTGAGGCCCGGGGCAGTCAGCGAGGCTGCCCCAAATCACAGATGTGCAGCCAGGGCCCCAGGCACCGTGGGCTGAGTGCGCGGCCGTGACTTCACCAGCTCGCCAACCCAGATGGTCCCAGGAAACCCGCCGCAGTTTGTGGGTGTCATCCCTGTTCGAAACAACACAAGCTTCTCCCGGGGTCAGCCAGCCTGCCTTGTGCAGCCCCCGTGATTGCGCCGTCACTGCTGAGCATGAGGATCCGACCTGAGGGCTCCAGCCCAGCTGCCCCCGGCACGTGCACACGCACACGCACACGCACACGCAGGGGCGCGGCAGGTCACATCTGCTTCCTGGGCCCAAGCGTTCATTCATTCGACAAATATTCATCGACCACCTGCTGTGTCTCAGACGCGGCTTCAGGTGCTGGGGACGCAGCGGGGAAGAGACAAGCTGGTGCCCGCCCTCCATAAATATAAATAGCAATATTTGGTGCATGAAGGGAAAGTTAAAGAAATTAGGATGTTTCATTTTAAAAGTAAGAATTGAGATTTTGGGTGCAAACAATAAAAGCTAACCTCTTCTGGGCTCCTAGCTCGTGCTAGGCAGCAGACACGAATGTCCATGAACCTCCATCAGCCTCCTGGCCTCCCCTGGGAGGAAGACATTGCTGAGGGTCCCCGCGGTCTTAGGAGGGGACGCCGGTGGTGGTGGTGGTGAGCACAGCGCCTTCCAAGAGGGGGCTCCGGGCGCCCACAGCACACGTCCCTAACCAGCTGCAGCCTGGTTGGGTGGGAGGGGCCTCCTCAGGTGCAGGGAAACGACATCACGGCTCCCACGGAGCCTCTGGACTTGAGGGCTTATGCCTCCGGACCCTCTGCCCAGAGCGCTCCCTGGCCCTCATGCTACATTTGTGACATCCCAGCAGAGGTGCCCCGAGCACCTTGCCAGGACAGGCCCCCGCACCCACCGCCACCATTCTGGGATGTGTCCTCCATGCTCAGGGTCCACGTGAAGGGCCAGCCCTGAGGCCCCAGGCACTGCTACGAGGCTGGGAGCCCGCTATCATCCCCAGGACAAACCCACCGTCTCCCAGCCTTCTGGGTGCTGAGTGCCCGCGTGGTCCCGGCCTCCCGCCTTCTCTCCTCTCGCATCCCTGCCCCAGCGTCAGGGAAATTCCACCTCCCCCTCTGGGTCCTGTCCCTCCGCCTTCTCTGAGCCTTTGCCCTCACCCCCACCCTCCCAGGTGCCCACAGTGAGCTCACCCCCTCCCAAAGGCCAGGACCACCAGGGACGCTCCCTTGCAGCCAGGCACAGCCATGGGACCCTATGGCCAATAACCGGGAAGGGGAGACCTGCCTGGAGGTTCTGGGCGAGATTTTCCTCCCAGGTGCCTTGTCTCCCCTCCTTGAATGCCGTGGTCAGACGTGGTAACTGGAGCTACGGGAGTCCGATGGACGCATGAGACAAGCCCACACCCCGGGGACGGCAGAGCAAGGGTGGAGAGCGCCCAGGAGCCTGACGGTGTCTGGCTGGCCGCGTCTAGTCCCACACCACCTCCCTCCAGGCTGCCTGAGAAGTAAATGTGCTTTGTAAGCCACCGCTGGCCGGACACTCTGCTCCTTGCGGCTAAAAGCATCCCCACCGAAACACAGAGCTCTGCGCCTGGGAAGCCCTAGGCCACCCTGCATGGGGGCCTAAGCGGAGAGGAAGTGCAGAGGGGAGCAGGACAGCCCTGCCACGCCCAGCCTGGTGACCTGGGCCTCTGTTACCCATTTGAAATTGGAGAGGGTCCTCCTTGCTGCCCCCAGCTGAGGATCCTCCAGTGCACTCCAATCTGGACCCAGCAGGCCATCTCTGAGGCTTTGTCAGCTCAATCACCAGTGAGTCCGAGACCTTAGGAGAGGACACTCTCCTGGCAGAGTGGGATGGTGGTGTACACCTGGGGGAGGGGATTTCCTAAGAACTGCCCAGAGGCCAGCATGGAGATGAGCAGGGAGGATGGCTTGTTCCGGGCCTGGGATGCTGAGCACCGTTAGCCTTGCTTCAGTGGGAGATGGGGAACCAGTGAAGGTTCTTAAGTGGAGGCATCCCCCCAGTCCAGTCTGAGTATTGACCTGCTCCCATCACCCGGGACGTCCAGGTGTCTCTCAAGGTCTGCTTCAAGGAGGCTCAGTATGGTGGGGGAAGGAGGCAGGAGTTCTGAGGTCCTCTGTGTGGCCAGGGGAGACATCTGAGCCCTCCTTCTCCCCTGAGAAGACAATCCTGCAATGGGCCATCTGGTTTACCCCTGGTGCTTCCCCAGCCTGGGTGGGAGCCAAGTGTGAGAAGGAGAGAAAGAATGGTGCTGGGGTGCTGGGGGCCCCCAGACATGTGCACCAGCCCCTTGCCCTGCTGCCCCCTGACATCCTCAGGAGACCAGGGTGGCAGGCTCGCTCACGCCACACTTGGCAGGTGGGGAAAGGGAGTCTTGGGGGGTAACAGGGCAGCCAGCGGGAGTCAGGGCTGGGCCAGGTCCGTCAGAGCCCAGACACCCCCAGGGGCTGCTAACCCCCGGCAGGTGGAGATGAAGTCTGGCCCTCACACTCCTCCCTCCGCCCACGTGAGGAAGGGAGGCTGCTGGAATAGGAGCCATATGGCCCAGATTCCCGGCTTCCAGGAGACAAGCGGGAACAAGACCTCACCTCCCAGCTACTCGCATGGCTGAAAATATTTACATCCAAACACGTCCCGATGTGCCATATTTTTGCCTCCAGCCAGCCTGGGAGTCTGTCCTCACCACCTGGGAGGGAGCTATGCCCGGTTAGGGAGGGTTTGCCTTCCCGGGAGCTGACAGCAGTTTTGCAGGAAGCCACCGACGAAGGAGCCCCCGCGGGCGGGTTGGTCAGACGCACACCGCGGTCTGTGGGTTCCGAGATGGGACGATGAGGCCAGAGCCCGGCTGCGGGGTGCCCCCGGCTCGGGGCCTTTGCCTGGGCTGCTGGCTCCGCTCAGGGCTGCCCCACAGCAGCGGCACGGTAGCATCCCCCGTCCTGTGTCCTCCCGGGGGAAGGCCTCCCTGCACCCACACCTGAGGCAAGCCGGTCACCCCCAGCCCAGCACACCTCGCTGTGTCCTGCGTGTGCGCTGCTCCTGGTTTCGCCGTCCTTTCTCTCCCAGCCCTGCGAGTCCTGCGGGGACAGGACTTGGCCTCAGCCCCCAGCTCCCCGCCCAGAGGACCGCCTTGTCCGGTGCAGGGACAGCTCGTGTGTGGAAGGAGAATGCACGGGGGTCAGGGCGGGGGGGTCACCCAGATCCCGTAAAGTGGGGATAACTTATAACGACAGCCACACCTTTGCGGTGGTGTCCATCCCACGGCTGCTTCAACGGCCCCACAAGTGGGACAGGACAGAAACTCACTCTGGTCTGGGGTTCTGGAGGCCAGAAGTCCAAGACCAAAGGGTCAGCAGGGCCACACTCTGTCTAAAGGATCAGGGGAAGAGTGCTATGGGGCGAGACGTGTCCCCACAAAACCCCTATGTTGAAGCCCTGACCCCAGTATCTTCTTTTTTTAAGATTGATTGATTTATTAGAGAGAGAGAGAGCACGAGCAGGGGGAACGGCAGAGGGAGAGGGAGAAGCAGGGTCCCCACTGAGCAGGGAGCCCGACGTGGGGCTCCATCCCCGGACCCTGAGATCACGACCGACACCCAACCAACTGAGCCACCCAGGCGCTCCGCAGATAAGGTCTTTACAGTGGTGATTAGATTAAAATGAGGCTGTTGGGGTGGCCTTGACCCACTCTCACTGCTGTCCCTCGAAGAGGAGGAGGTTCGGACGCGCAATCCTGCACGTGATGTCTACAGTGGCTTTATTCACAATGGCCGAACCTGGAAGCAGCCCGGTGCCCTTGAGCAGCTGATGGATAAGTAAGCTGTGGCCCGTCCACACCCTGGATGAGAGAACGAGCTGACAAGCCACGGAAAGACCCGGAGGAGCCAATCGGGAAGGCTGCGTGCAGTATGACTCCAACCACCTGGAAGAGGCAAGAGGACCGTGGTCGCCCCGGGCTGAGGGGAGGGACGAGCAGGGAGCACAGGGGGTCTCAGGGCAGTGAAAATACTCCCCATCTTCACACGTGGGTCCAAACCCACAGAATGTGCAGCCCCAAGTGTGACCCGCAGGTAAGCTGAGGCTTCTGGGTGATGACAGGCGTCCATGCAGGCTCACTGACCGTCACTAATGCGCTGCGCGGCTGGGGGTGTGGGCCAAGGGCACGTGGGAACTGCCTTCCTCTCAGTTTTGCTGTGAACCTAAAACTGCTCTTAAAAATCGTCTATTTAAAACAAACAAAAATCTGGCCCCGTGGAGCCGACCTTCTAGTGAAGGGACAGGTAATGCACAAAATTAGTAAGTAAACTGTTGATCACATCAGAAAGTGACACCCGGTATTTGAGAAAAACCAAGCGGGGTGGGGGAGGGGGCTGAGAGGACAGGGTGGTCTGGGAAGGGAGGACGATGAGCTGTGGGTGCATGGCGGAGGGGCACTCCCGGTGGGGACAGCCGTCGTGCCAAGGCCCTGGGGCACCGAGCCTGGCCTGTGCATGGAACAGTGACGAGACCAGAGTGAGTAGGGGCAGTGTGGCAGCAGATGAGGTCTGAGACCGCGCCCCCCCCCCCCCCCGGCTTAGAATCCTGGTCCTGCCCCTCCCCCAGCACACACCTGTGACCCTCTGGAGACCCCAGGGGATTGGGGTTTATGAAGGCACCTGCAGCCTTTCTGGGGGTTCTGGTGCCCCCCCAGGACCCCCATATTCCCTGCCATGGATCCCAAGGCCCCTTCCCCAGGGCGCAGCACCCAAACTTCCTGGGCACTGGGTGAGCTTGGAGAAGCCAGAGAGGGGGCTGGAGGGGGTCCCTAGACATGGGGGAGGAGTAAGCTAGAAGGCCACTTAAGGCCAGAGCCAGCTTCCAGATGGCTGAATGACAACCTGGTCATACTCTGTGATAATGTGGGGAAAGGGAGTGAGTAAGCCAGCTTTTGTCCCCGCCCCCCCCCCGAACCTTCCCCTCCCCCCTCCTCCATGATCTTCTTTTTCTCCTGAGAAGACCCTGTGTCCCACCCCCACACGGAGCATCCAGGTGTGCTCTGAGCTCAGTGCCTCCTTGGTCAGGGAGGGGTGCCTCAGGGACCCCTGAGGGTGTAAAGTAGGGGGGGTCTGGTCATCTGTAGCAGGGAGGCCCCCACCCCTGCAGGCATGACTGGGACAATGTCGGCGTCCTGCCACTGACCTTATAGGACCCCCTGCACAGGCCTAGGCCACGTCTTGACCCTACAGGAGTGGCTGCGTCCCGCTGTGGGGGCATCAGGGCATGACAAGGACAGAAGCATTCTGCCGGCCTCAGGTCCTGTGGACAGGAAATGCGACAAAGTTGAGCCAAGGTCAGGCAGGGCTGGGGAAGTGCACAGAACCTCTGAGAAGTGGCCGGAACACAGAAATAAACAGACATGTGAATAGATGCTTCTTACTGTGGTATGAGACCCATCGGTCGGGGCTGCCCTAGTGGCCACATCCAGAACATAATTCAAACTAGCTCAACCCAGGGAAGTTGGAGTGCCTGGAACACTGGCGCGCAGGAAGGTTTCAGGCATGGCTGTATCCAGGGACTCAGCAACGTTGTCTCATCGGGCTTCTGCTCTCCTGCTCTCTGCCCTTCCAGGCACAGCAGCCACGGCAACTTCAAAGTCAGCCCATCACAGCCCTACCTGGAGGAACGCGAACTCAGCCATGTCTGTGGATCCATCCCACAGGCTGCCCTGGGTCATGGGCCTTCGCCTTTGATGGTTGGAGTGGGTAGCATGACTGCACCCCCCTGGGGGAAGAATTCCCCCAAAAGAATCAGAAGAAGTGGGTGGGAAGAGATCCAGGTGTGTGATTCGGCAGGTCCCAAGGGGTGAGAATTTCTGACATGTTAGCAAGGGATACTGATGCTGCGGGCTGGGGGCCTGCACTCCTCCCTGGCGCTTCTGCTTCGAGCCCTGGGGTGTCTGGGGTTTGGAGTGAACAAGTGCAGAGCAGGGGGTGGTGATCTGGGGCCATGGGAGCCACAGGAGGAGAGGCTCAGAGGTGAGCCGGGCTGGTGTACCCAAGGCGGGGCGGCCGGGAACGCAGGGACGTCAGCACCCCGCGCCCCGCGGTCCAGGGAGTGGCTGCCTGCAGAAAGGCTGCTGTAGGAGTTTGAATTTCAGCAAGAGAAGTTTGGGATTGAAGGCATCATGTAAGTGACGGCAGAGGGGGATTGAAGGCATCATGTAAGTGACCTGCTCTGGTCCCAGTGAACTAGAACCTCGAGGGCAACACAGCCAACCTCCAAACCACAGCCCACGCAAGAGGAGCACGCAGCCGGGGCAGGCTCAGGCCACGGCCACCACTGCCGACACCCAGAGGGAGCAAGGAGCGTCCCCGGGACACAGAAACGCCAAGTTCAGGACACGCTGCCTACGGTGGGATGGCCGGGCCCCCTTCTGCTGTGAAGTTTTATTCCTTAAAATTAGAAGATCTGACATCTAAAATGCTGCCGTCTCAGTGAGGGTGGGTGGTGGTGCACCTGTGCGTTATGGTCTCTAGACTTGTGTTGTTTGGGAAAAAATGTTAATATGAACTTAAACTTCTAAAAAGGAGATAGAATGTAAAATATACAAAGATTCTTTCCTGATGGACACAAGCCAATTTCTACAACAATCCAAGGGAAGATCATTTCCATGTGACAGAACCACAGGGATGTCCACACAGACGTGGTTGGGATCACGTGGCCTCTTCAAAACAACCAGCGTCTGCAACGTGGCGCTTTGCAGAAGGTCAGGCCTCAGTGCCTCTCCTCCCCAGGATTCCAGGCACCTGGAAGAGCCTCCTTCTGGCCAGGCCTCCATGCCCCCCAGCCCCACAGCTGTCTGAAATAGCCCCCTGGCGAGGACCCTTCACCCGGGGTCCCCTGCGAAGCCTTTCCCCAGTCTTGGGGGCTGTCCCTGCGAAGGCAAACTGTCGGTCCCTCAGCTCGGAGGGCCTGGCCATGATGCATCTCGATTCCACCTGACCCCACCCATCACGTACCACTTACCAGCTATTTTCCTCATGTTGGTGCTCTCCTTTGGCAGGGTTTACATAGTTCCCAGGCTCCAAGCTCTATAGGTAGAATGTTCTGGAAGATTCTAGACGGTTTGTCGGTCCACCAGAGCCAGTCTCCTCCTCTTTTAAGCTGTTGCCAAACCCAAGGCAGGATGGAGAGGAGGAAAAAAAGGGCAAACAGGAAAAATGGCCTGCATGCCCAAAAGAGGGGCCTTTCTCCTGGGACACACGGTGCCCAGGCCAGCTGAGGCTAGCCTCATGGCCTTGTGGGCTTGGTTAGAGCCCGTTGCTGAGGTGGGGGGCCGGATGCAGGCCTCTGTGCAGGCAGGGCAGCTCAGCCCGGAGAGTCAGAGAGAAACCGGGACCCAGGACAGGGGCCCGGCGAGGTGACTCACCACCCTCCACCTGGGGCTCCTCAAAGGGAAAGTGGCCCCGGAGAGCGGGTTTTCCCCCTCTGCAGCATGGCCGCTCAAGGGAGCAGGGTGGGCAGCACCCCAGGACCCAAAGGGTGCCGCTCTGAGGCGGGCGGCGGCAGGCAGGTACCTGTCCCCTAGGAGTGCCAGGTCATGCAGGGGCGACAGTCTTCCGTCTGTGGCTGGCTTCCCCCCCCCCCCCAAGGCTCCGTTTGCTCCTCCATGGAACGGGCCGCCTTGCTTGGGCTTGCAGGACCCTCCACTCTGTGCCTCTGGCCACCCTCTGGGCCTCACCTGGATCCACCTTGGGTCCCAAACCCCAGCCCCCTGGCGCCCTGGCTGGCAGCATGACCTCTCTGAGCCTCGTGGCCGGATGTGACCGGTTCCAGTCTCACTGGGGGATTCGGCGGTCATTCTCTCATTCGAGCATCACACCCTCCCTCAGACTCTGCCCTTCCCGGGGCTCAGCCCCAAAGCCCCCGTCTTCCTCATTGAGCCCACTTCACACAGTGAGCCTGCCAGGCTGCCAGCCTCAGGCAGCCCGTGTCATCCTGGCACAGGCCACTGAGCCATGCCTCCCCGGCGTCGGGGACCCCCTATGCCATGATCCAGGCTCCCGAGGCCTGCCCTGAGCAGCTGGGCCTGGAGCAGCCCCCGTCTTAGCACACCAACCAACCCGGGGTCCTGGACCCAGTGATCCACTTCCCCTGAACCAGCCCGAGAGCTGGGAGTGGGGGGGAGGGCGGTGAGGAGAGCTGGCCATTCTTGCTGAGTCCCTCGGAGCTGTGTGTGGAGCAGAGCCCCAGAGCAGAGTCCTGAGGGCAGGAGAGGGTGGGATGCGTACCGGGGAAGTTACAGACGAGGGCAGGGGGCAGGCATGCAGACATTGGCTTGTGCACTCACTCGCCCATCCATCAGGCTTGGCTGGAGCCCGGGGCTGCGTGCTAGGTAACACAGCCATCCCCAAGAAGAGTGGGTCCCAGCCCGGGGCAGGGGGACTGGCCCACAGCAACCAGAACGCCAGGCCCTGATGCTGCAGTCTCCAGGGGCTGCGGGAGCACAAGACGGGCGCTGCCTGAGGGCTCTGAGGGGTGTGTAGGGCGTAAGGTGAGGCTAGAGTCTGTGGGTGGAGGGGGGAAGCCTGGGGGTGATAGAGGCGCCGTGGGGAGAGAAGCAGCTCCAAATGGGAGAGGCTTACATCGAGAGGAGAGGGGCAGAGCATGGGGGTCTCCTGGGTCACCTCTGGCGTCTGGCCAGATCTTGGGCAAAGGGCAGCTGCTGAAGGTTTAGGAGGAGGAGTGGGGTGACCACAGTGTGGTTTGGGCAGATCTTTCTGCTGTGGTGTGGGAGGGCTGGGAGCCATGGGGCTCGGGGGAGGGGGAGGCTGCTGCAGACACCTGGCGGGGAGGCGACAGGTGCTGTGGGCAACAGAGAAAATCCTTCCCTTCCAAAGGGCTGTTCTGGACAGGGGCTTTGGCTCAGCACGCAGAAAGATCAGCTGCGCTCAGTGTAGGAAGAGCTTCCTAGGGATAACTCGCCCTGTTGGAGGTGGGCATGACCATTCTAGCCTTGCCCTGAGTGGGCCCTTCCCAGCGTGGGGGGCTCACGGGGACCACCGCCAACCGTGACGGAGCAGGATCTGTATGTGAATTGTTCCATTGACTCCTCACCACAACCTGTGTGGTGGATACCATGGTCCTCTTATTTTCCAGGTGAGGAAATTGAACCCCAAGGGCACCCAGCAAAAATAGCTAATGTGGGGGTGACCCTCGAGGTCCCTGACTCCAGAAGCCTCACTGTGGTGGGTTCACCAAGGCTGGAGGGCCCTGGCCGACATAGTGCATGGGAGGGGTCTTCAAGATGAGCTAGAACAGCAGGTCTTTACTTAGAAATCAGGGGGGTCCATGAACTTGTATAGGAAAAAAATTTACATCTGGAGTCCACTAACCTCTACCCAAAACTTAGCATGAACATAGGCATGGAGCCATGCCAGGGACTTCAGCACCAGCAGGGCCCAGTGCACCTGCCATGTTCCTAAGCCATGGCACGATAGCGGGGACTTCATAGGGTTCTGCCTGGTAAGTCCCATCACGTTCCAGAATGCAGTTCACGCTCATCACTACTTCAAACTCATGGTTGAATGAAGAAGCACATGTATTAGAAATTTTTTTTAACATTTTGGCAACTACATTTGAATATAATGGGTTTCCTTTTTAATTCTATGAAAGCATTTGTGTTCTCACACATCTCAGCATGCAGAAAGATCGGCTGGGCTCAGTTTAGGAAGAGCTTCCTAGGGATAACTCGCTCTGTTGGAGGTGGGCATGACTACTTCTGTATTTTGAGAAAAAGGCCATTATTTTGGTTTCACCACCAAAGGGGCCTGCGGCACCAGGAGGGCTGAGACTGGTGGTTCAGGATCAGCCTGCTCCTGGGCTGTTTCCAGGGCGGGCTCCAGCAGAGCTGCCCTCCCCGCCCCCAGGAGCTGCACCATAAACTAACTGCAGCCGGGGATCCCTGAAGCCCTGCCCATATGTGCAGAGTTTCCATGTATCTACCCAGCCGAGCACATGATAAATTCCTAGTGCTCTGGGTTTGTTCAGTGGCACCCTGAGCTGGGCAGTGGTGGCCGGGGCTTTTAGTCCTGGGGTGGCCTCGTCTGTTCTGCCCTGAATAAGCCGTCTGGGCTCTGGGCTAGAGAGTGCTGGCCCTGCTTGGTTCACGTGGAGCTGCTCATACCCCCCATCTGACCTATTATGGGGCTTATATCCTCTTGTGACTTATATCTCTATTTTGGGGGCTTGTGACTGAGGACATCACCTTTGTGGGCTCAGTCCCTCCTCTGTAAAGCAGACTGACATGAGATTTGCATAGAATCGTGTTTCCACTGATCCACCCATCCTCTCAAACATCCATTCATCCACTCATCCATCCATCCACTCACCCATCCATCCATCCATCCACCCATCCATCCATCCAGTCATCATCCATTCATCCATGCATCCATCCACCCATCCATCCACCATCCATTCACCCATCCACTCACCCATCCATCCATCCATCCACCCACCCAACCACTCATCTATCCACTCATCATCCATCCACCCATCCACTCAAACATCCACTCATCCACTCACTCATCCATCCATCCATCCACCCACCCAACCACTCATCTATCCACTCATCATCCATCCACCCATCCACTCAAACATCCACTCATCCACTCACTCATCCATCCACCCATCCACTCAAACATCCACTCATCCATCCACCATCCATTCACCCATCCATTCACCCATCCATCCATCCATTCACCCATCCATCCACTCATCCATCCATCCATCTACCATCCATTCACCCATCCATCCATCCACTCACCCATCCGTCCATCCATCCACCCATCCATCCATCCACTCATCATGCATCCACCCATCCACTCAAACATCCACTCATCCACTCACCCATCCATCCATCCACCCATCCATTCACCTATCCATTCACCCATCCATCCATTCACCATCCATTCACCCATCCATCCACTCATCATCCATTCACCCATCTACTCATCATCTATTCATCCATCTATCCACTCATCATCCATTCATCCATCCATCCATTTGTCCATTCATCCATCCATCCCTCCACTCATCATCCATTCATCCATCAATTCATCCATGCATCCATCCACCCATCCATCCATCCACCCATCGATCCATCCATTCACCCAGCAGTCACGGGGGCTCCTACATGCTAGAAGAGGAGGCAGAAATAAGACGTTCAGCCTAACAGGTTCCCTGGCCATCCCCATTCAGTGTCATCTCCTTCACAGTCCCCCACTAGCCTCCCTCTAGCTCTCTGGTCATCCTACAGATTCCTGAAAGCCTGGAGGTAAGACTGCCTCAGAGCCCCTTTACATGGAATGCTCTCTCCCAACATCCCCAGGGGCAGCTCCTAATTGATCCCTCAGACACAGCTTCCCAATCACCTCCCTTGACTGCCCCATGGGCCACATCTATTGAGGACTTATTGATACATTGTCTCCCGTAGGTTCCCAGAAAGCAGGGCACCTGTGTAACCCTCATGTGGCCCCATAGGGACTTGTAAGGGAGGGAGGGGAGGAGGACAGGCCAGACGGCAGTGGTCTCTGGAGGGAGCCGCGCAGGACCAGCAGGGGCAGCCCGGCACCCCACCCCCTCCTGCTGCAGCCACTTCCTCCTTGGCTCCTTATCTCCCAGCTCTGAAAGCCGCAGCCAACGTCTGCTTCCCCACAAGCACCAACCGCCTGGCCAGGGAGGGGCGGGCCGGGTGTGGGCAGGTGCCCCAAGGTGGCCACCAAGGGCCAGGGCAGTCCCTACCCCCACTCTGGGTGACTTTCTACTCCTTCCAGCCCATCCCCCGAGAGCCTTGCTGACTAGAAAAGCAGGCCAGACAGGAGGCCTCTTCCCGAAAGTGGAAGTGTCCCATCTGTGGGGGGTGCTCCCTGCAGGTGTGAGCCCTGAACATCTGCCTGACCTGGGGGTGGGGGCTGCCCCACCCGGGTGCTGACCTGCTGCCTCCACTGGGGTCTCTGCCCCCAAGTCTCTCTTCCCCCCAGCCCAGAAAGCAGCAGCAAGGACAAGGTACTGACAGGAGTGCTGACCGAGGGGCAGGCCATGGGCAGGGCCCTCCCCTGCAAACAGGCCGGGCCCCGGGGCCCTGCCATCACCACCCTACTCCAAGGAGGAGACCAGCCAGGGAGGGGCATCCAGGTTGGCCCTCGGACCCTCAGTCCCACCCAGAGTCAGCGCAGGAAGCGAGGAGGGGCCATGAGGACAAAGGTGAGGCGCAGGGACCGGCCCCTGGCTCACAGGACCCTCCTTTCCCCCTGAACCCTGGGGGTGGGGGGCAGCCGCTTCCAGGAACAAGCAGGGTCTCGTTCCTGCACCAACTCCAGATGGACCCCTAATGAAACCTCTGTGACAACAGTGGCCCTGGAGACCGTCGGCAGGAAACCCCGTGGGGGAGGGGTCTCACTCAGGGCTGACCCCCTTCTGCACGACTTGAAGGACTCACCACGCGCAGGCATTACCCACAGATTCAGTGCTCGTCAATCAGCACGGCACAGCACGGAATCCTGTGGCCAGCCCTGGGTTGGCCGGCCACACACCTGCCGACATGAGGCCGCTGAGCCTGCAGCCGTGATTGGGTCCCCAAGAGAGCCGCCCGCTGGCCAGGGCAGGGGCATGGGCCACGCTGTCTCCTCCACGAGGCCGCTTGCTCTCCTGCTGCCGTCCCACCACTGCCTTCAGTACGTGGCCTTTTTGTGCCTATGATGGACCTGGCGCCTTCTTTGCTGAGTGCCCAGTGGGGAGGGGGCTCCAGGACACAGGGGGTCTGAATGGTCACAGAGGACTCTGACACGGTTTCTGGAATCCCTCAGACTGGGGGAACATCTCCAATTCCCTCAGCACATCCCAAAGAATTTGGCCACTCTTCTCCCAAGGCACCCGTCTGGAAGTGGGGAAGGGTCTCCAAGGAGCCCCCAGCCAGGAGGCCAAGCACAGAGAGGGGCGTCTTTGCCGGCCCTGCAGTGGTCCTTCCTGGAGGCCCCGGGCAGCCGAGGGAGAGCCCAGGGGACTGGGGGGTGGCTGGTCAGGGTGCACCGCCTAGTCTGACTGGGGGGCAGGGCAATGCTCAGGGAAGTGGCCCCAGAAAGGTGGGCTCTGGGGAAAGTGTGGCTGAGGACAGGGGAGGGACGAGAGGAATAAAGCACCCCAGGCTGCAGGCAGGGCTGGGCGCAAGCTTGGGGGGTGCGGGGACAGGTGCATGGGGCATGTGGGGCTGGGGGCTCCTCCAGGATGGCCACTGTCCCCCCCAGCCCTGCTCGAGGAAACATGCCCAGTGCTCCAGGCCATCCGGACTGCAGGTGGGTGGGGTGTCACCAGGCTGGCGGCAGGAGGAAGTTGTTGGAAGTCAGACCGGAATGGCCGTGAGGGAAGGCCGGGCAGGGCCGGGCCCAGATGGTTCCTGTTGAGGAAGCGGTGGGCACAGCTGCATGCCGCCTCCCCGGCCCCCAGCCGTGCTATCACGGCGACACAGCTGCGTGCTCGTCTGCGGGCTGCAGGGAGACCTCCCCCACGGCGCCTCCCCAGGCCCGCCCTGCATCACATGAGCCCCTGCAGCTTCCCGCCCCTTCCCCAGGCTGGCGGGCAGCGGCCGCTAGAAGGCCCGGAGCTGTCCGGGGGGCAGAGGCCTCGGGCTGCGAGAGAGCCAGGCTGGCTGTGGCCCCTGGTCTTTCCCTCCAGGCCCCACGAGGTCAGGAGGGGCGCGCACCGCCGTCCTTGGCCCCCGGAAGGCGACCCACCTCTCACCCAGCACGAGGATTGTCTCCCACACCCACCTGCAGACCCATGTCCCAGGCGCCCCCCTTGCTGGACAGCGGGCTCCCGGCGTCCACCAGCTGTTCAGTGCCCCGGGGTCCCAGGAAGGGCGGCCCAGGTAAGGGGATGGCGGGTGGGGGGTGGGGGGGCGGCAGGAGCAGGTGGCCAGAGTGTGACATCTCCAAGCTGCCGCCTGCCCGGCTCTGTTGACAGCACGAGCCAGCCGTGTTGACTCACCTCAAACACCGACACAGCCTCCCCCAGGGCGAGTCCCACACAGCTGGGACAGGTGGCCCCGGGAGGACCTGGCAGGTGCCAGGCCGGCTGTGGGGGCCCCACCCTGAGGCAGTGGCGGTGGCCCCCCCAGGCCCATCTAGGAGGGAGTGGGCTCTGTCTTCCTCAGCGGGCAGGGTCCCAGGAGTTGGTGAGAAAGGTGGTGTGCAGACAGGTGGGAGGTACCCAGAGTCCTCCTCCTGGGAGACACTAGGACTTAGGGGTGGGACAAGGACACTGAGGCCCCAGGGAAGAGGGCCTGGCCCAGGGCCGCAGGATCGAGTGATGGTCCAGGACTCAACCCCAGTACCCACCGTTAAACAACCTCTGCCAAGACTCCTGCCCTTTGGAGCCTCTGTCAGAGGGAAGTGGGGGGGCAGGGAGGACCCAGGCCTTTCACCCTCCCCCTGGGCTGCTGGCTCCAGGAGGAGGCCTCGTTGACACCCCCTGACCCCCACTGCAAAGTCCCTGGGGGCCTCATAGGACCTCATCCTAAGCCTCAGGGGGCCTATAAGCAGGCAGCCTCACTCCCCAGCCCACGCCACGTGGCGACGCTCCAGGGAGCCTTTGGAATCTTCCAGAGCTCATAGGCCCAAGTCCCACTGCCGCAGCCATGTCCAGAGTCCAGGTGGGCTCCTGACACCCTGACCCAGGCGTGTCCCCATCACCTCTACAGAGACCTCTTTCCCCACCCTGCTGCTGTCCAGGGGCCCAAGGGCCAGCCCCTGACCCCGGGCTCCCTCAGTCACCTGACCTTTCAGACCAGAACACAGCTGTGCAGAAGCCCACCTTGACACACAGTAATGAGTGCGCCATTGGCCTCTACCAAGGTGGGTGATTTGAAGATACCCAGAAGGAGGTGCCAGGTCGCTGGCCCTGGACATGGTCCCCCCGCCCCTCAGGCTGGCCAGGGGCTCTGGTCCTGTCAAGCTCCCCTCCCTTCCTGGGGCGGCCCCCACTGTCCTGGAACCAGCAGCCTGGCTCTGCCACCTGCCGCGGTGCCTTCAGACCAGCCCTTCCTCGCCTGGGCCTCAGTTTCCCCATGTGTCAAATCCTGTCTTGCGGCTCCCTAATGGCCTGTTGGAGGCTAATGCGGGAGAAGGCAGCTGGGGGCGTGCATGAGAGCTGCTGAAGGCCGTTCTGTTCGGATGGGGTGGGGCTCACCTGTGGAAGGAATTTGGGGCCAGGAGGTGTCAGGGAACATGGCTGTGCTCACGTCACCACGGTGTTGGTTAGGCTGCAGGCACCCAGAGCAGATCGTCTGGGTGGACCTCCGATGCAGAATTCCAGCTGCCAGTTTATTGACCCCATGGTCTCTGTGCATCCCGAGCTCACTGCTCACTCGGCCAGCTTCACGGAGCCTTGGGTACTTGGCGAGTGCGTCGGGCTGGGGGCTTCCGTGGGCACAGGAGTCCCAGCCCTGAGATGCTCTGACTTGTAGGAGCTCACACTGTGTCTTCCCTTAATCTCCTGGCTGGCCCCGTGGGACGGCCACAGCCGTGCTGGGGGACATCGTGCCCCTAGGCTGCCCCAGGTGCCTGGGGGTCTGCGATGCTGGGAGCAGCAGGTGGGGCCCGGCCGGGGGAGCCTTTGGGGGCCTGAGGGTCTGGGGGACAGGCCTGTGGGCAGCACAGCACGACCTTGCAGTTTCTGGGGCCCACAGGCACCCTGAGTCCATGAAAACCTTGGAGACCTCTAAAACACATGAAGTGGCTCCAAACTATGGACAGAACAGACAGTAACATGTTCTGTTGGAGAGCAAACACCTCTGAACGCTGCTTGGCGGGAGGCGGGCGCCGGGGGTGGAGCGGACAACTTTGTGCCTCTGGCCACCAGGTCCCACTGCCGGGCACTGGGCAGGCCCCTGAGCAGCCTCGCCAGGGACCTGGGGCCCCCCAGCCCTGCTGGTGGCCGAGGTCCGGGATCTGTCAGGACCCCGCGTGGTGGTGGACCCGACTGCGTAGTGGGAGGAGCGACCCCCTTTAGAGGAGTGTTTACTTCGCTCGGATTTATTAGGCGCCTACTGTGTGTACTAGGAGCTGTGCATAGACTCTGGTTCCAGCAGCGCACTTTGCGGATGGGAAACTGAGGTCAGGCTGCTGTGCCCCCTGCAGAACGGGAGGCGGGAGCCAGGACACCTGGCACAGGGCCGGGACGGACGCACTGGAAGCCCTCTGATGTAGCCCAAAGCAGAGGAGGCCGGAGGGCAGCTTACCATGACCGGCCTGGGGAAAAACTGAGTCAGGCCTGTTTCGTGTCACTGGAGAGGGAAAGGTGGGGTCCAGGTGGCAGGTTGCAGCTTGAGTGTGACCAGGGAGGTAATGAGCATCCCGTCCATGGAGGAATCCAAGCAATCGCAGGCTGGGATGTTCACAGGTGTGGGCAAGACCCCATGGCAGGTGCCATCCTGAGCTGGAGCTGGCCTAGCTCGGGATCCCCAGGTGGGGGGGTTCAGGGCAGGGGCTCATCCGCCCCATCATGCCCTCCCATCCCCCATCCTCACTGTCCCCTCTCCGGGACCATAGGCTCTTCTCTGGCACGTTCTCTGCTGGGCAAGCCCTTCCCCGCTCTATCAGTTTCCTGCGACCGCTATACCGAATTACCTAAACCAGGTGGCTTAGAGAAGAAGTCTATTCCCTCCCAGTCCTGGAGGCCAGAAGTCCAAAATCAAGGCGTGGGCAGGGCCGAGCACCCTGCGGAGGCTCCTGGGGCTCCTGCTGTGGCCACGTGCCTCCAGCCTCTGCTGCTGTCCTGTCCTAGGTCCTCTCCTCTTCTTAGGAGGACGCTTGTCATTGGATTTGGGGCCCCCCAATGCAGGTGACCAGATCTCCAACTGTCCCATGTGCATCAAGGCAGCAGACTTGGGGGAAGGTGCCCAGAGTCCCCCTCTGCCGTAGCCCATGGTCAGGGCTTGGGCCCAGGGCCTCCAGGGGAGCAAGGCTATCCCTGGCCCAACCCCCACCATCCCCACTTCTCACTCAGCCACGGTGTCTGGCCATGCTTGCGGGAACGGTGGGACACTGGCAGACCCACACAGGGAGGCCTGGGGCATCTGGGTGGGAGCGTGCATGAGGCCCTCTCTGCAGTGAGGGCCAAGGGCCGAGCCCCTCAGGGGCTGCCTGACCTGTGACACGGCCGTGACCATGCACCTGCGTCTGTGCACAAAGCACCGTTAGCAACTTTGTTGTTGGGTATGGTCTATACTGTCGCCACATGAAGGATGGCCTCCTGTCCGTTCTCGGCCCACACCCCGCGGGGCCTTTCCCTCCACTCAGGCCTCCCCAGACCCAAGGTGACCTTATCCCCCACCTCCTGCTCCCCCCGAACACAGCCCTGGGGGCTCCTAGGTCAAGATTGTGGCTCAGGGCCTGCCAAGCCCCGCGTGACATGGTGACTCCCCAACTCAGAAAAAGATACCGAAGTTCCAAGGGGCACCCAGCAGGCAAGAGCAAGGGTGTGATAGAACGTGGCTCTGCTGCCCCTGCAGATGGATGTAGGGCCCGTTTGGGGAAGGCAGCCAGTCCCAGAGCCTCTGCCAGATCGGTCGGTCCTGGCAGGGATCCAGCAGGACCAGGAAGGGACGGAGAATGGGCAGTTTGATGAGGAACCATTTGTCAAGGTCACAGGTTAAACAGAGGTCTGAGAGCTGACCTCCCCTGGCCTGAGGGGAAGGAGCGGGGAGAGAGCCCAGGAGAGGGAGAGGAGCAGGGCTGTTGGGAAGTCTCAGGAGACACACACCCACGTCTCTGTCCCAGCATCTCCCAAGGCCCCCGGACGGTCCTCCAGGGCTCAGAGCACGGGAGCAGGGCACATGCAGGGCAGAGGAGCTCTGGACTCAGTCCAGAAGCCTGGTTCCACGTGCCAAGCCCCCGATCCCCCGAGGCTCGTGTCAGGACAAAGAGGAAGCCTGTGGAGGGGAGACTCTGCTTCCCTGGGGAAAGCAGGGCTCCCTCCCTCCTGCGGTAAATGTGGAGCGTTTTTCCCCTGGGACCTTCCCTTTCTGCTGAAACGTGCCTGTCCCTTCCCTGTGCCATCCCCATGCCACAGCTTCCTGGGGCAAACTGGCAGGAGGACACCAACCAGCCACGTCCTCCCCATCCGCTGAACCCTGAATCTGAGTGCAGGAAGCCGGAGCTGCAGGGCGGCTGTGATGCAGGAGAGCTTCCTGGAGGAAGCGGCCCCCAGGGGGCAGCTGGAGGAGGCAAAGAAGGCTTTCACTTCTCAAGGTATCTTGCCTGAAAAGAGAGGCGTCGTGTTAACCTGGCTCAGCACCCAGCTGTGTGGGGCTTTCTCACGCACTTTCACTTCCGTGGCGACAGTTGCCCGGGGGAGGGGCAGCCAGGAAGAGTGGCCCCAGGGAGAGGCCAGAGCTGCTTACAACTAAGCCAGGACTCTCCCTCCAGTGCTCTTCCCCAGAGACATCTGCTCTGGATGAGGCCTCAGTTGCTGCTAGCCAAGGGAGGGGAGAGGGCAGGGGGCAGCTCCCGGAGAGAAGAGAGGCTTCTCCGAGTGCCACCCACCCCCGGGGGGACCTGCGGGCTGGCCGAAGTGCCCGTGGACTCCAGGTCACTCGTAGCCGTTGTTATGGGGCCAGAGGTCAGACTGCAGTGGGTGCTGGTGAAATTCTCGTTATTAAAGCGCCACGTGCACGTTCCACGTGCGCAGCCGGGGTGGGCGAACCCCCTGGGGCGATCGCCGGACAGCTGCCCACGATGGAGGCGGGCATCAGTGGGGACACTGCTCGTGGCACTTTGCTGAGCTGCTTTGTCATTGTCGTTTGCAAGAGGGAGCCTGTGAAACACTGAGCTGGATCACATCACACCTGCGTGCATGCCCTCCGAGGGCTTCTCCCCTCTCTGCCTGGCCTCCCACCCTCACGCTTGTCCTTCCAGCCCCCGGGCCTTTCCATGTGCCGTCCCCCCCCCCCCGCCCCGCCTTGATGCCCTTTCCCTCAGGCATCTGCCCTGCTCCCTCCTCACCCCCCCTCCCGCTGCGTTTCCCCCCTTCCATTTACTGCAACAGACAAAGCCGGCATTTCCTGCGTCTCCGTATTTATCTATCCTCTCTCTCCCCAGTGGCCCCGGCGAGCTGGCTCCGCTCCCTGCTCACTGCAGGCCCCCCGGTGCCCACGGCAGCTGGCTCCCAGGGTGCTCAGCACTTGATGTGAGCCCACGCGTCCCCTGCCCGGGGGAGGGTCAGCCGCCCCGCACACTGCGTGTGCCTGCCGCCGCCATGGGGACTGTGTTGCTCTCAAGATCCCAAATCTGTCATGACAGGAACTGAGGCCCCGAGCAGAGGGTGACTTGCTGGGGCCACACAGCAAGAGGGCCAGGGCCCAGAGTTGGACCTGGGGGCTGACCCTTCGGGCCCCAAGGGGAAGTGTTCAGAGATGGACCTGGAGGGCACCCACACCTGCAGAGCCCGTGGCCAGTTATTGGGGGCACCTGGCATCTAAGCCTCCTGGAGATGGTAGGAGCTGGACAGGTCACTCGGCACCACCAAATGAGCCTGGGTGAGACCCTTCCCCTCCCCCACCTCCCCAAAGTGGCAAGCAGGGGGTCTGGGTCAGAGGTCAGCCTAAGAGCTGGTCCATGGAGAGCTTTGGCTGAGACCATGGAGGGCTTCTGGAGCCCCCCTGAGCCCCCTCAGCTGTGTCCACCTCTAGCCCCAACTTGGCAAGGTCAAGCCCTCCAGATCTGGGGACCAGCTCAGAATCTAGAGTTGAGTCCGAGGTGGGGCCAGGTGGCCAGCGATGGAACCTCCCAAAAGCGTGTCCACACGGGCCTCAGCTTCCTCCCAGGCGATGGGGACAAGGATGGGGTGGCTCCTGCTAGACCCTGGCGGCCTCTCCTAGCCAGAGAGCGTCCCTGGGGGGTCTACAGTCCCCTCCCTTGCAGCCTGAGAAGTCTCAGTATGGACAGTACCAGGCAGCAGACCACGGGAGCGAGGAATGGCCCCCACTCTTCCTGCCTGCTGCTCCCAGCACCCACTTGGCCACAGGGCCCAGGGCCCTGGTCAGAGGTGTGCAAACCCCTTCCCCAGTGGCAGCGCTGGTGGGTCAGGAGGAATCCGGTGTGGTGCCCGCGTGGGCTCACCAACCGGGACTGGCGTCTGGGAGAACTTGGGCAGACCCGTCCCCGGGTGGGGCCACCTCTACTTCTGATGGGGGGGCCTGGTCGGCATCGCTGGGGGCTCAGCAATCCGCCGGTGGGGAGAGGGGGGAGCCCCAGGAGGCCTATCCCTGGGGCAGCGCAGGTCTCCCAAGTGGGCCTGACACTCTCCTTGGGACACAGTGCTGGGGACCTCACCGGCTGTATCACTGGCGGCAGCAAGCCCTGAGAACAGGGACATGGGAGCTGGCCCCTGCTGTTGTTCCGCAGGCTGCTGGAGGGGACAGGCAGATGGGGCAGGGTGGGTAAATCTACTCCAGACTCCTTCCTGGGCCTGCGTGCAGCTTCCCCCAGCCAGCCTTCAAGGCGTCATCAGCCTGATTGTAAGATGAGGACACAGATCGGAGAGGTCAGGAAACCTGCTCAAGGTCACACAGCACGTCCTAGGCAGGGCCCCAAGGTGGGACCTCAAGAAAGAGATCCCTTTTGCATCTACCACTCCAGGTATGAAAGCTTCGCCCAGCATCCCATGCCCCCAGCTGGACCCTCTCTGAGCCCGCGGTGGGATCCGCTCACTCCACCCCAGGGATCCCAGAGCAGGTGCAGCTGACACCTGGATCCCGTGAGTCCCCCCTGATGGAGACAGAGCTGCCCGCCCAGCCCAGGGCCCCTCCAGCGAAGCCCTCTCTGCTGGCTGCTGCCGGGCAGCCCTTTGAAAGCGCCGACCATGGCCCCGGGTTATCACTGCCCACCACCAAAGTGTTCAAAGTGGTTTTGAGTGCCACTCCCTGCAGCTGAGGGTTGGAGAAGGGTGTGGACCTCTGGTGCGGCTCTCGGAGGGCTGGGTGTGGAAAAGGGTCCCTTTCTGAGAGGAAGCAGTGTGGGGCCACCTGCCCACTCGGGGCTTGCTGCCTGGAGGGGACAGAGGTACAGATGAGCCTGCAGGTCTGACACGGGGCCGACGGCGGAGCCCAGCCCACCACAGTCCTTACTCTAATGACGTGGCCTTGTCCGTGGTGCCCTCAGCCCAGGGGAGGGGAGGGAGCCCGAGGGCCTGGCGCCCACGCTGGCCGTGCCCCTCTCTTGGGCCCGAGGAGCCTCACGGGTCCTGTGAAGAAGGACGCAGGTACAGGGTGAGGAGGCTCAGGGGAGGGACACGAGCCATTCGGAGGAGGCTGCTCTGAGCATGTGGCCTGGGCGGGGGTCTGTGCTCTGCCCCGCGTGGCCTGGATTCCCTGATGTCACCTGCTCAGCCGTGAGGCAGCGGGTCGGTGAGACCATGGCCGCAGTGGGAGGGCCAGGCTGGTAACCCCCTAACCCCACAGGCCTGTCTCCATCTGTGACGTGGGGACAACAGGCAGCCCCCAGAGAGGCCGAGGTGCCTGGTGAGGGACGGCTCCAGCACAGCGTCCGGCCCCGGGGCCAGACACCCCTCTTTCCCCCAGGTCCCCATGGTCACTGCCTCCCGGGAGCTTGCCCGTGACCCCCTGCAGGCCCTTCCCTCAAAGGCCACTTGGGGCGGCTGAGAGACAGTCCAGTGGAGAAGGAACTGGGCAATTTTCCCCACCCTGTGGCTCCCGGAGCTTCCTCCTTTCCTCCCAAGTTGGGGTGCATTTTGAGTGTTGTGGAAAGCCCCGACTTCGCAGAGCCTACGAGGGAGAGCTGAGTGGGAGGGAGGGCCAGCGGGAGGAGCAGGAGGGACCTCTGCCCATTGTCCCCCCAGCTGTGCCCCTCACCGCAAGCTCCCATGGCCTCAGATCCCAGGCCAGTGGGGCCAGCCCGACGCAGCCCTGAACATCCCCGTGTGAGACTTGGGGTTTCCTCAGAGACGGGGCCCCTCTGCTCCAGGGCCGGGCGCTGGGGTTTCCTCACAGCTGGACTCCCTTACTAAGAGACGAGACCTAAGGGTCCCAGCCCCCAGTGTGTGCAGGGCTCTGCCGGCCAGGGCAGGGGACCCCAACGCTCAAGCCTGGAGCTCAGAGTCAGAGCCCAGATGGGCAGCAGTTGGCCTCTTCCCTGCCACTGACCGCCCTCAGCAGCCCCTGCTTTCTGCCGCTTCCCTCCCAGGGCCCTGGGTGGAGGGCATTGTCCTGATGTTCAGCTAGGCCTGCACACATGGACAGACAGACAGACGCCAAGCCTGGTCCTGCCCCTCTACCACCACAACATTCTCTACATCAAGGTTGGGACCACACATCCTAAAAGCAGGTGACAGACAGGTGACAAAAAGTGCAAGTCAGAGCCCCTCTCTGCCTTCATGGCCCCCAGGGGCCTCACACTACCAAGGGCTGGGAGGCCCGGGAGACCTCCAGGGGCTCTGCTTGGCCCCGGCCCCCCAGCCAGGCTTCCTTGTCTGCAGCCAGAGGGGCTGTCCCCACCTGGGGGCTCTCCGGGCGGGGCTGCCACCCAGAGGTTTGGGGCAGAGGGTGCAGCTGGGGCGAGGGAGATAGGAGCAGACTGCTTCCTGTCGGAAACCGAAACTGCCAGGTGCTTCCCGCCGGCCCTCCCTCCCGGGGCCACCCAGAGACAGCTGGACCCACAGCCCTGCAGCTCAGCCCTCCACCCGAGGATGAGGACAGTGGGGACTTGCCTCTCAGCACAGGGCCCCACTGAGCCTCAGTGCACCCCCAACCCGAGCCACCCTGGTGCCAGCTTTCAAAGTCTTTGTGCAAAAATAGGGTGCAAAATACCTTAATGATTTTTTAACTTTGAATACCTGTGCAAATGATCAGATTTAACAAAACAGCATTAAAGCCAATTGCACTGGCTTTTTTCTCCTCCTTTGCTCTGGCTGTGGGAACACAGAACATTCCACATGCGGCCCCCATCCGCCGGCAGGCTGCTCGGAGTCCGTGGACCTGGGGGATGGGAGGGACCGGTCCGACCCGTTCGTGGCGCCTGGGCCTCCACCACACTCCTCGCTCGTGTCCGTGGCCTCCCTTTCACTTAAGTTATGAAATAGTTGACACACATGTCACCAAGAGCCTTCGGGGTCCACCGCGCCTCGTTGAAGAGCCTGTCCCTCCCCTCCGCTTCTCTGCAAAAATGAATTATCACAGGTGCTGTGCCCGCCCCCGGAGGCTGCCCCAGCCACGAGCTGCTTCAGGCCGGGCTGTGGGGGCAGGACCCCCTCAGCCAGCCCCAGGGGCGTCTGGATCGAGCTGCTGGACCCCCACTGCCTTCTCGTATCCTCCTCGGTAACACGGGGCAAGAACACGTCAGCCCTTAGCGCCTCGAGGCTGCAACCGTCCAAGGGACTATGTTTATCTGTGTGTGTCCTTCCCAGACACACTGTGATTTTTGGTCTTTTACATTGTTACATGAAAGTATCGTGGTCGATGTATTCTTTCCCAATCTTCCCTCCGCGATGATGTGACGTGGGTGCGGGCAGCTGGCTGAGCTCTCTCCGGCTGCAGGAGCCCAGGCCGGGCTTCGGGTGGGGCTGGAGGGAGACTGCCTCCCAGCTCCCGCAGGTAAAGGCCTTCCGTACGGTGCGACAGTCCAGCAATGGCGTGGATGTTTCTGGAGGCCGTGGCTGGCTGTGGCTTCTGGAGGTTTCTCGTGTGTGGGAACCAGCACCGGCCAGAGAGGCGAGGCAGGAGGGAGAGCGCGGAGAGGGGGTGCCTCGCTTGGGCTTAGTGGTCGGCCCCTGTGAGGCCGTGGGGCTCGTCCAGCTGCAAGCGGGGAGGCCGGGAAGGTGGCCCTCGCTCTGGAACCTCCCCACCCGCCGCCAGCCTCCTCTCCTGCCGAGCACACGGGAGGAAGGTCGGCTGGCGGCAGACCCTGGCGTCGTGTGGGTGTTGAACCGTGTCAGCCTGGGGGCACAAGGCCTCCAAGGACGCTGGGAAAGCCGCTCTGAGTGGCCGGGGAAGGGAGATGCCTCAGGCCCTCCAGCAGGAAGAGGCTCGCAGGGGCTTCTGCGTCTGCCCAGTTGCCGCTGAGCCCCCGGGGCACCCCCCACGTGGTCCCACCGCACTGCAGAGGGGGCCGTGGCTCAGGCTGGGGGGTCAGAAACGGAACGACGGAGGGTCCAGCCCCGTCAAGCCCGTGATGAGGGCAGGGAGACTCGGCAGTGCTGCCCACGGGAGCAGGCCTGGGACACCCGAGCAACCAGCAGGGCTACCAGGGGCAGGCGTGTCATCGTAAACGGTGGGCGTGGCCGTCACAGCGCTTCTGGGCACCGAGCTCTCCCAGAAACGACTTCCCATCATCCTCTGGTCTCCGTGAAGGAGACTGAACACGCATGTGGCACAGAGAGCACGGCAGCCCCCGGTAGCGAAGGGAACTGTCCCATCCTGGACGCCAGGGACTAGTCTTGAACCCAGTGTCTCCATGGTTTCTTACTATTTTCGCCTGCATGTCCCCTAAAATTGCTTTGAAAAAGCCAAGTTCCCTTTACGGTGATATTTCTTACAAATCGGCCTGACCCAGCTCAGTCACACAAGCAGAACCTTGAGCTGCTTCTGTTTTGGTGGAGAACGGTGACCTCGTGGCCACTAGAGAGGCTTGCAAAGGTGAGGGTTACTACATCCCACAGCCCGGCCACAGGGTTGCGAGAAGGGCAGGTCTTCACACCCGCAGCCGACCTCGTGCAGACGTGTGTGAGACACATGCTAGTGAACAACACACTGGTGAGCAGCACACAGGGCAAACACCTGTCCCACAGACCCTCTGCTCTGCAGGCGCGTGCCCCCCTCAGTATGAAACACAGCAGTGTGGGGGAGGTGGGCCTGCAGCCTGGGGGTGGAGGGGGAGAGACGTGGCACCGAGAACGTCCTTCTAAACCAACGACCAGACACGGGACCCTTGATGATGGTGCCCGGCACCAGGTGCCAACCTGAACATTGTTGTTTAAACAATCAAAGGTCGTGTTGTCTGGCTTATCGTATATTTTATATTGAATATGTGCTTGGGGCCTATTTTCATGAAAACTCTGAAGCTGCAGGTTTAGCACACAGAATTAGTCACCACAAAACCAAATTGACAGGACTGGTTTTCACTGGGGGCCGTTCCACCCAGACTGCTATCTGTCAGCTTTCAATTCAAATAAGCATGTTATTAAATGACCCAACTGTCTCACTTTGGAATCCCAATTCTGATATAAATGGACAGATGGATGGATGGATAGATGGATGGTGGGTGGATAGATAAATGGTGGATGGAGGGATGGATGAGTAGATGAGTGGGTAGGTGGATGGGTGGATGAGTAGATGAGTGGATAGGTGGATGGGTGGATGGATGGACAGGCAGAAGAGGAAGAAATTAGGAAGGCAGGAAGGAAAATCCAAAGTACACCTTTCAAAAATTTAAAAACATATGTTAAGAACATGTTCTTATATGAACATATAGCAAGCATGTGTCAAAGACGCATCTCCCTCATTGATGAGAAACCAGCAGGTTGGCAAATGTGACTCAAGGGAGGACATGGGCAGTTTTAAATCCTGTGGAAACAGAATGTCACCTGAGACATTAAACCGAGTCAGTAAAGCACAGCCTTTTCTATGAAACAAAAATAGTTTGCAACTTGTCAAATTTCCTACAGGTTAACACCTGATCTAGAGTCTGGGATCTAATGGACATCAATAGAAAGTCCACAAAGGCACACCCCCCGAGGGCCGCTGACCCTTGGCAGCCTGCTCAGCAGCAAGAGGACTGAGGCCCCCTGGTGCCTTCTCACCCGTGTGGGACAGCTGTTTGTGACATGGGGGGTGTGCCCCCGAGCTCACCTCCAGAGCAAGCCAAAGCATCCACGTCTGTGTGCAGAAATGGGCAGGGGTTGGCCCTGTGACCCCCCAGGTGCAGGGCACTAGGGATGTCCTCCCGGGGTAATGCCAGGCCTCTCTACTGGGGGCATGCTGAGCACCCCCAGGGCCAGAGGAGACGTGGGGGAAGGTGCTCTGCAGGGCTCAGCGAGTGCCCCTCCTGGAAATGTGGTTCCCAAGAACCTGGATGTCGGTTCTCAGTCCTTTCAAGTGGACCTCTGGCCCCACTGGCTGGCCTGGGCTGCAGGCCACTGTCCAGGGACCCGGGTGCCCGTTCCAGGGCATGTCACGGGCAGGGCCATGCCTCACAGAAGCTTCATGCTCAGTGCAGACGAGGCCTCTGCATCCTGCACAACAAGGCGCTTCTGACGGCCCCGGGCACACAGAGCAAACTCAAAATCCCCTTCCCTTCAAGTCCTGGGTCAGCAGCCACACACCAGCCCTGGGGGACAGCCGCCCCCCGCAGTCCATGGACCACTGACACTTCTGTCAAATGCAGTGAAAATGTCCGAGGAGAACATCCCGCTGCTTGCCCTCTCTCTCTTGTCTTCGGTCCTGTGAGTCGTGTGGCTTTTCCGAGTCTTCTTTGCACGTCCCATGACGGCAGGTTTAAGAAAGTGCTAGAGACACCAGGCCAGAATGAAAACAAGGGCAGCCCCCGAGCACAGCGGACGTGGTCTACACCTGCTCCCACCACCTGCTCACGACGAGACCTCAAACCCCTCCGGCTGCCATGACTTCATCCGTGAACAGAGCTGCAGTTAAGAGTCAAACTTCAGATCAACTGTGGAGGATGAGCATGTCCCAGACACGGGCTGGGACCCATGTATACTAAAGATGATTCACTGTTAATCTGAAAAGCAAATTTAACTGGGCATCCCGTGTTTTTATTTCCTAACTCTGGCAAGCCTGTGTCCAGTAGGGTTGTGTGCAGTGCCAAGTAGCGGAGACGCTGACGGCAGCGTGAACTCTTCTTGTCCACATGACGAAAGCCCAGAGGCGAGTGGAGCAGGTGGTGCAAGGACCAGGCTTTTGTGCTCTTCCTGTTCCACCATCCCCTTCCTTGTGGCTTCCTGGCTGCAAAGTGGCTGCACCACCTCCAAGCATCACATCTGCCTTCCAGGCAGGAAAAAAGAGGAAGAGAGAAGGTACAGAAGACGAACCCTGGGCCAGCCCTTCTCTGAAGGAAAACCAAGGTTTCTGCAGAAGCCTTACTCCCAGATGGCCGTTCCACCATGATGGGGCTCCTGTCCCCGTCCCAGAGGCCCCTTCCCAGACCAGGACTGCTGGGCTTCCGATGTCTCATCTTCTGGGCTGTCTTCCGGCAGCCTCTGCGCCCATGGCCCCATCGACCCGGCTCTGGCCCCTCGAGGTCCTTGGAGCTGGTGCCCCTACGACGATCCCACCGATGGCCGTCCTCACTGGCTGTGGGGGACGAGGGGAGGGCCACACCGGCCTCAGCCCCCATGCTGAGATGGCACTGTCACACCACCTGTGTCTGAGGGGCTTCCCGAGGGCGCAGGCGCCAGGAGTGGTGACCTGGGGTCCTGGACTCGTCCTCAAAGGGTCTCGTCTTAGCCCTGCAGGATTCTACTGAACATCAGCCGAGGGGACGACAGACCCGTCCTCCTTGGGGCTTTTAAACTAAGAGCCAACCTTTCCTCCCAGGGCCCGGACAGCAGCGTTTCCTGGTTCCCACGTTTTCTTTGTCATCTTTGCAAGCTTCCCCGAGACCCTCCTCTCCACCCTCCGCTCCTGATTCTCTCTTTCGCCTGGTTTCCCTCCGTCTTGTCCCCTCACAGCCTCTCTGACAATCACAGCATCGTGCTAACTTAACTTCTAGAATATTCTCTCCTGTGCCCGAGCTTAACGGGGACAGCACACCCATGCCGCCTCTGGCCTCTGCCTTCACCTCCCATCCAAGACCTCCAGGCCGCCGTGACAGCCCCCAAGCCCCCTCTTGGGCCCCGGGCACCCACACTCCTTCCAGGCCTGGCTTTCCTCGTGAGTCCTCCACAAACCTGCCGTCACCTGCCAGGGGCTCTAACCTGTGTGTCGGCGATGGAGAGGTGCCCCCGTTTGCCAAAGCCAGTCAGGGGCCACAGCAGCTATCCATGGGACTGTCCGGTCACGTTGGTCAGAGCAGGCCCGGGTCGGTCCCACAGGCCAGTGTCCTTGGCACCAGGCACAGAGCCTGCCCCGGGTGGCTTCAAGTGACCCAACCCTTTACCGGTGGAAACGGGGTGGGCCTGCTCTTGTCTGCTGGAACCTAACACCACGAGGCCAGCTCTTCACCCGGTTCGCCTGAACCCCCAGCGCCCTGGATGGTGCCCTGCACGACGTGGGCCCTCAGCTCAGGATGGTCAAGGAAATGGGAGCCTGGCAGGGCCCAGCTGGGGTGAGGACTCAGAAGGGACCCACACAGTGGGCCCGCGGCTGGCAGTGGGGGCCGGCAGAGCTCTGACCCAAATACGCTGGGGCCCGTGTTCACATAGCCCCCAAAGACAGCAGTGGGCCCAGCCTCAGTCTCCCCATCTGGAGAAGGGGGAGTCCTCCCTCGCCACAATCAGACAAGGCCCCTCAACTTGAGTGTTTCTGCGTGGGAGTCCTTCCCCCCTCCTCCCCGCCACCGCCATCCCCTGCCCGGCTTCCCCCAACCCCCCGAGATAAAACTTCTCCTTCCTTGCACGAGGAGTTCCCCATTCGAGGTGACCACAGCACCCCCCACTTCTCCCCGGAGTTTCAGGTTCTTAGAATTATTTTAGGTCTTCTTCCCCACGTGGCCCACACTGGGGCCTTCCCTCTCAACGGGCTCCGCCACGGCTTCTGGGGCTCCCTGCACCCCGAGGTGTGCCCCTGGGGCCTCACGGGCACACTGCTGCCTGCAGCCTGGCCCCTCCCCGGCCCCTGCCCCCTCGGGCAAGGCGGTTGGGCTCGGAAGGTGTCTGGGTCTGCTTTGATTTTGAAACAGCTTTCTTGAGATAACTCAAGTTGAGTGCATGCGAGCCAGCGGTTTTCAGTGGAGCCGTGCGGCCACCACCGCTACCTAATTTTAGAACATTTCCATCCCCACCAATAGACACCGCACCCCTTGGCAGTCCCCCCGTCCTTCTGCCCCCGCCGATCTGCCTTCGGTCCGTGGCTCCTCTGGACGTTTCACATAAGCAGGAGCAGATGATAGGCAGCTGTGTCTGGCTTCCTTCACTCAGCATGAGGCTTTTGAGGTTCATAGGCGTTGTTGCGTGAATGGGGACCGCGTTCCTTTTTCTGGCTGAACCATATTCCACCGTTGGGACTGTGCCATCTTCTGAGTTAACTTTGCTGGACTGGGAGGGCGTGAGAGCCTGGGGGTGAGCCCAGCCCCACGGCCTACACGCTGTATGTCTCGGGCGAGCGACCACCCCTCTCTGGTTCTTCGCTTGCCAGCTGCCTGGTGGGGCCAATAACAGGCACGCAGGACGGGCGCGGGGATCCAGCGGGCACGCCTGCAGAGGGCCTGCGCGGGGAGGCGGTGCGACCTCCGGCTGTCATCCTCCCTGTGCTGAGATGGCAAGGAGAGGCGGACGAGCTCCTGCCCGTGGGTGCTCTCGCCCAGCACTGCTGTCCTCGGCACGCGTCCCCGACAGCTGGCTGGGGACACAGCCCTGAAAGGCCGTGCAGTCGGCCCAGGGCGCCCCAGCCTCGGGGGCCGAGGTGTTTTGGGAGCGGGCAGCACTGGCCACTCGACAGGGAGTCCCCAGGGAGCAGGCTGGGTTTCTGGACTCATGAGCTTTAGAATCTTCCAGAGCACTTGATGAAAGCAAAGATTCCCAGGCTCCTTCCACAGACCTGTCCTCTGTAGGTCTGGCCCCCAGCTGCCCTCGGGCACAGCCACGGGGGGCTCAAATCCAAGGGGCGGCTTTGGTTCCCGGGGAGAGTGTGCTCAGGGGCGTGGCCTGGGTTCCAGGCTACTGTGGATTTGGGGGTGAGCCGACCGCTGTGCGATTCAGTGTCTGCACCAAAGGTACACTGCGCTGCGTGGGATCACGCGCCCGGCACGCACTGAGGCTGGGGGTCTTCCCGCCTCCGCCCCTGGGCAGCAACAGGGCCAGCTGCCGGGGTCTGGCCCTGAGGCCCCAGGGAAACACTGGGCAGGCTGTGTCCATGTGGCCGGGAGGTGGGTGAAGGCCTCCTGCCCATCGAGGTCGGGGGGCGAGAGCAGTTTGAGCTCCCCCCGGGCCCTCAAGCTGTGCCTTGCAGGGCGTCCCAGCTCCGACTCAGTGCTTACCCTGTTGTGCACGGGAGCAACAAGCCCCCCCAGGCGTCCGGACCTCCCCACCCCGAGGTTCTCTTGGCCTCTGGGAACTGGGACCAGGTGGGGAGAGCAGCAGGAACCTGGCAGCTGCCCTCTCAGACCCTCTAGGCTACCAGGGCCCCCTCCCCAAAATTCTCAGGGGCCTGTGTGTTGTGCTCAGGGACCAGCCAGCTGTGGCTGAGGGGCTGGGTCACAAGGGGAACGTCGGCTGTGGGGTCCTCAGGGTGGAAGGGCCCCACTGTGGTCGGCGACCTGTAAGGTGTGTGAAGTGCGTCACACTCGAGAGCCAGGAAGGAACAGGACTTTGTGGCATCAGAGGGGAGACAGGGAGGCTTGTCCCGGGGACAGAGTAGAGCCCGAGTGCGTGGGACAGACGTCTGTCCTCTTCTCCCCATCTCTGGTCCTGCGGGCCGCCCGTTTGCCCGTGGGCTCGGCGCCACAGACCGGGACTGGCTCCATGGCAGCCGGGCCCTGGTGCCCCAGCTCAGCAACACGGCCCAAGGGTAGCTCTTCCACGGCCAGCATCCAGCCCAGGAAGGGCTCCGGGGTTGCTGGCCGGCCCAGGGCGTCCCCCAGGTCAGGGGCCTGGCCTGTGGGCCGAGGGCAGGTCTGTTTCCAGAAGAGGGGGCACTGCGCAGTCTGGGTGGCCCCAAACAACACGTCACGTCTCCCCCCAGGCGGCGTTCACATGCTGTTAGGAAGCAGGTCCCCATGTGCCGCACACGACACTGAGGCTCGGACACATAACGGGTCCTGCTCAGAAGGCCAGAGCCAGGGTGGGAGCCCATCCCCTGGAGGGAAACCCAGAGACTTCACGCCATTAAGATTCATGGGACGTCGTCACAGCAAACAATCCCAAATGTTTATTTTCCCGGGAGTAAATTATGACTTCAGTGGGCAGAAATTATGGTCCCTGGCACCGAGGAGCCGAGAAAGCCGCCACCATCAGCAACCACACAGCCGCAACGGAGAAATCTCAGCCTACGCCCAGCCCTCACCAGCCCCGGGAGCCCCCAGCCCACCCTGCGCTCAGACCCGCCCCGCTGCACCCGCCTCACCGACTCCGGACCCCGCAGGTGAGGGCAGAGGCCTCGGGCTGTTCTAGAATTCCGTGTCTGGGGTGCAGGGTCTGGGCTTGGAGGGGCCAGGAGGACGCTGGCGCAGCAGATCAGGTCTTCATGCCTGCGTTCCCTTCATCGGTTCCCCCCCTCCGCCCCGCGCTGGCGTGTGCCCGGCACGTGGGGGCGGGGCTGGGGGAGCAAACCCTTCGGGAGCGGATAACCGAGCCGGGGCTCTGCCTCTTCCAGGAGAGGGGGCAGGTGGGGCTGGAGGGGGGCACCCAAGTGCTTGCGTCCAGGCCTGTGTGGTACCCTTTGTCTCGCGGGGGCCGGGCCAGGCAGGGAGGGGGCCGTCGGGGGCTCTCACCACCCACAGCCCATCTTGCCGTCAGGAAAGCAGGGTTCTCCCAGCGGCGCTCAGCTGGTCCACGTCCAGCCTCAGAGCTGCTCGCTGGACCAGCCCCTCACAGGCAGGCGGGAAGGCAAGCATAGGCCGGCTCCCACCTCGGGCGGGATGGGCTCGATGTTCCCCCAGACGATCAGGGCCTCTTGGCCAGAAAAGACCCCTCGGGGGTCATGTTCCCCCTTGGACCGTCCTCACAGAACTGCTGGCCGGACCGGCAGATGAGCAGCGAGGCCTGGACGTGGCGCCTCCCCTCTCTGAGGCGGTCTCCCCGTGTGTGAAATCAGGGGTTTGGTCTGGTGACATCTGTCCTTTTGTGCACCCTGCTGTTGAAGGTCACAGCCCAAGGAAGGTCGGGGTGACCCGGACAACTGTGGGCAGACTGACAGACAAGGAGGGCAAAGGGGGGATCCAGGGAGCCCGAGGAGGGGTGACCCCACCCCAGCACACACCCCTCGCCCGGGTGCCTCCTCCTCTGTTAGTGCGCCTGCGGGCACGGGCTTGTTTGGGGGGATAGTTAATGGGCAAACGGAGAACCGGTGGGTTCTCTTTGTGGGCGAGGATGACCATTTATCCGTCAGCTGCTCACTCAGTGGCGATCACGGCAAAGCCGTCCTGAGAGGGCCCTGCGTGTGGGCTCTGGAGAGTTTGTACCCCAGGCCACGAGGGAGGCAGGAAGCCGGGGCCGTGGCACCAGGGGTCCCCCGGCTCCTGGGAGAAGCATGGGCACGGTAGGTGGGCTGTCGTGGGCTACAGGAGGACGCCGCCCCAGGCTCCAGGAGAGAAGGACGGGGAGACCGAGCAGCGCTCGCTGGCAGAATGTTCCAGAGAGCACCAACCGCGTGTGCACCTGATGGGCGGGAGCTCCAGAGCGACGTGCGGGAGGCTCCTCTATCTGAGGCGGGAGTGACAGGACCAGATCCTCAGCGGTCCTGGTGCCCTGCGGGGAGGCTCCGGGGACAATAATGGCCCCACCCCATTATCAGAGCAGGAGACGCGGGTGCGCTTGGAGCCCATCCATCCCGCGACTGCGCCCCCCTCAGGCTGACCCCTGGGCCTGTGTGCCCCGGGGTCACAGCGGGCTGGTCCGTCCCACCTCTTCCGGGGGCTGTGGGGCGAGGGTGTGTGCCGGCCAGGGCACCACGGTGGCAGGTGACAGAACCCCCGCTGGGGAGCTCAGGCAGGACGGGGAATGTTCTGGCTCGGGTGACAGGCTGCAGGGAGGGCAGGCCATGCTACACGCGGGGCCGCGGGGCGCAGCGGCCCCCAGACAGACGGGGGTCCCCGAGCTCCTGAGCGGGCCTCTGAGGCGCAGCCAGGGGACAGAGCCGCGGGGAGCACAGAGGCCCCGGAGGGCCAGCAGGTGGCTGCCCACAGACACGGCTGGCCCTGGCTCTCGGGGGGGAGTTTTGGAGGAAAACCCTAAAAGTGAAGGAGTTTATGGTCTCTTCTGTATTTCTTCCTGTGGGATGTTCCTATTCATACGCTTTGCCCATTTTTATTGTGTCTGTAGGGCCACTAGTCCTTTGTCACAGGTGTTGCTTTATCCTCTACCTGAATCCCCTTACCTGCCAGGCCTCTGCTCGGCCCCTTAGGACACAGCCCCTGACGCTTTCTCCTGGATTTCTGGGTTTCCTTCATTAGCTCCCCAGCATTTAAACGCCCCCGGTCCCGTGGTCTTTCCCTGTGACGCGTACACAGCAGCCACGCTGCCCACAGCGAGTGTCCACGGTCGGCCCGTGGACTTGGTTTTGGAACAACAAATTCCATTTGTTCCTTTGAAATGGAACAAAGACAAGCAAGAACTCAGAACTCATCTCTGGGCCGAAATGTGTGAGCCAGTCAGCAGTCAGTGTCCGGGACTCGCCTTGAGTCGGGCTGCAGGGCGGGGGTAGGGCGAGTGGATGAGGCCGCCGCGCCACAGAAACATCGGTGCTGCTTGACAGAAACATCAGAAAATTAGAGAAGCAGAAAGTGGGGTCCCAGCTAGCCACTGTCCACCCCGCACCTGCTGGGCCCCTTCCGGCCCCTTCGTAGGACCCCCTGCACCCCGACGGGGTCTGTACTGCTCACCTGCCCACGGAGAGCCACGGGACCTCCACTCCGCTCCCCTGCAGAGGAGGTAGGGTGCCCCGTAGCCTCGAGGTGGCCACGGTGGTCTGCGGAGTTCCCATTGTTCACGGGGACACAGCGCTGTTTCCAAAATGAACACCCTTGACAGAGAAATCTGAGCATAGGAACTGCTGGGCTGACTTACAGCTCTGGAGAACCGTTGCCAACGTGCCCCGTGGGGAAATAGTGCCAGCTCACCCCCCCCGCCGGGTGTTTTCCTTTTCAGAATTTGACCTTTTCTATCAGTGAGAAACGGTACCTGATTATTTGCCCGGGGCCTTTGATCATCAGTGAGGTTCGGTGTTTTCCCACAGCCTCATGGTTTGGGGCCCTCCTTGGGTGAGCGCGAGTCTGTGGAAGCCCTCCTTCTCTGACTTCATCTGGAATCCCTCGGGAGAGTGGGACGGGAACACCGGAGAACAAGAACCGAGGGCTGCCAACAAGCGTCTGGTCCCTGCAGGGGAGGGCTGCCTGGGGGCCAGCCGTGGGGCGCTGGGGCTCTGCGCAGGGCGATCGTCCAGTGCCTGGGCGCCCCAGCCCTCTGGCAGCTCCCCAGCAGCGCCTGCTCCCCACCGCCCCCCCACGGCTGCCTCCTTGGGCAGCTCTGTCTCGGTTCCTGCCTGCAGTCTGGGAGATGGGCCACCTTCCGTGGCCTCCTTCCTCGTGACCGTCAACTGTGGTGCCGACGGGCTGGCAGACAGGCGGGCCCAGGGTGGGCAGGGTGTGACCGGCCAGACAACAGGGCAGAAGTGAGCTGGGGAGGGCTGGCAGCACAGCACAGAGGGACACAGGTGAGGGCCCTGGGCAGAGCTGCCCCACCCTGTGCACCCCCACCCCGCATGAGTCCTGGGTCTCCCTGGGCCCCCACCTTGTGCACCCCCACACGAGTCCTGGGTCTCCCTGGCCCCCCTCACCCTGTGCACCCCCACATGAGTCCTGGGTCTCCCTGGCCCCCCCACCCTGTGCACCCCCACGTGAGTCCTGGGTCTCCCCGGCCCCCCCCCACCCTGTGCACCCCCACACGAGTCCTGGGTCTCCCCGGCCCCCCTCACCCTGTGCACCCCCACACGAGTCCTGGGTCTCCCCGGCCCCCCTCACCCTGTGCACCCCCACACGAGTCCTGGGTCTCCCTGGCCCCCCCACCCTGTGCACCCCCACCCCGCATGAGTCCTGGGTCTCCCCGGCCCCCCCCACCCTGTGCAGCCCTGTACAAGTCCTGGGTCTCCCCGGGCCCCGGTTTCCTCAGCTGCAGAAACATGGTGCATAACCTGTCACAGCGGTGGTTCCAAGTTTGAACAAGAGGGAGTTTGAAAAGCACCCATGGCGGCCTCTGACCAGGCGGGAGGGGGCAGGTGGGGTTCCTGGGCGGGAGAGCCTGTGGTGGGCCCAGCCTGGGACGGGGATTTTAGCTGCCTGGCTCTGCACACACGGTAATTAGTGATTTCGCTGGAGAGCCTGTCTTCACAACTTTTTCAACGTGACTGTCGCCCCGGGTCTTTATTTGGCGTTCCTAACCAAAGCTTCAGCACAGATTAAAAAAACAAATGACCAGGAATACAACGATGCCGGAGGCCTGTGCCTGGACTCTGGGACTCCGAGGTGCCCTGAGCAGGCTTGGGGGCGCCCCAGGTCTGTCGGGGTCTGTCCAGGCACGGCCAGTGCCCACACCCCTCCCCTGCCCACATCCTCGCCCCTCTTCTGTGCACGACCTCTGGCTCCGGGCCACCGGCCCCCCCCACCCCCAACCACGGCCCCCCTTGGCCGCTGTGCGGGAGGACAGAGGACGGGGGTGCAGTCCTTGGAGCAGCCCTCACCAGAAGGGACAGGGGATGCCATGCAAATGCTCTGGTCCCTGGCTTCTCGGCAGGTTGGCTCTGAGGGCTCTTTTGCAGATCTCACCTGGTGCCCAGAGGACAAAGCTTCAGTGGCCCTGCGGGGATGGGCTGTTTTGTGCCTTCCTTCCACTCCCCTGCCCAGGACCCCCTGGCAGCATGTCCCAGCCGTTTGCCGGCCTCATCCGAGTCCTCCTCTGGGGGAGGAAGACAGTGCCAGCCACTCATTCGGCCCCTGCCCCTAGACCGGGCATTTCACCCCCTGGAGCCTGTGTCCCATTCTCAGAATCCAGGTGGGGGTTTAGCTTGCCCCCTGCCCATCTACCCACCTGCCCACCTGCCCACCTGCCTACCTGCGTGGCTGGTCTCCTCTGCAGGGCTGGTCTGAGCACAGAGGGCAACCTGCCTGTGAATGGCTCGTGACATGCCTCGGGTCCCTCTTTCCCAGTTGTGGCCTCAAGCCACCCAGAGTCACCTGGGGGGAAAGGGTGTCAATGATTGCATGATGCAGGATGCTGGGCTGACCAGCCCTTCCAACCCCATCTTAGGGGAAGGAGTCCGGGTAGCGCCTGGCTGACCCCAAAGGGAGAAACCAGTGATGGGAATCCTGTCTTTATTTAAAGTTTCGTTATTTTGCTCACCATGGACTTTTTGTCAGACATTGTAATATTTTTAAATATCAGGTTAAAATGTGATTTATCTTGAACACTGAGTTTTTTGGTGCCGCCTTAAATTTTGGGCCTGAGCATTGGCCACCAGTCCCAATCCTGCTTGTACAAGTGTTTGAGGTGCTCCTGGTGCGTGGTTAAGTTGGGAGTGATCGATAAGCCACCCTGGCCCTTAGAGAGCTGAGATGAGGAAAGACCCTCTGGAAAGGAAGGCAAATAATTAGACTGCTTTCGGTTGCAAGAAACAGAAACTTTGGCTAAAACCAGCCTGAACGTTAAGGAAATTGACTATTGAACTAGCAAGTGCAGGAGTACGTGGGTTTCAGGGTCCTCAAGGTGGTAGCCCCAGGCAGTGGAAGGTCCAAGTCACCTGGAGACGCCACGGGCTGGGAGAGGACGGGGCAGTTTCTCACGCGGGAGCCAGGCAGAGCTTTGGATCACGTGTTCACGGCAGAGCTGAACACCGGCAAGGGAACGAGCCTCTTTGTGGACCTGCATATGGGGGTGGGGGGGACTGGCCAGGAAGGGGCTGGGAGGGGCTGCAGCAGGGAGGGGGGTTGTGCTTGTGAGTAGGGAGAGGGGGATAATGGTGGGGTGGGGCAGTGGGCCCAAGGCCCAGGCAGGCAGGGTTCCCCATGGAGACCCCGAGAAATCTTTTCGAAGGTGGGCCCTGGGTGCACAGAGGGAGGCGCCTTCCCTCCCTGAGCCCCTGACGCAGCTTGCTTCCCTGCTCGATGGCACAGTGTGCCCCCTGCCCAGCCTGCCACTGCAGCCCTCACGCCAGGTGGACAAGAAGATCCCCCAGCCCACCCCTCTGCCTTCCTGCTCTGTCTCTGCCTGGGGCTCCGAGTGGGGCTTCCCTTGGCAGGAGGGGCCATTCCTGGATTAGAGTTGAGCCGGTCTTGGGTGAGGGGCCAGGGGAGAAAGCCAGGAGATGCTCCTGGGGGCGGGAGGCTTCCTGTCTGGAGCCCCAACTCCGTCTGCTTTAGGGTTCTTTCCCTGTGTGGACAACACAGAGCCCCAGAATCTGGTGTCCACTCAGCCACAGCCGATGGCCCGGCGCCGACCTGTTTCCCAGCTTCCCTCGAGGGGCCACTGCCTCTCACTTCCCAAAAAAGGCCCATGTGTCCCTGGCTGGGCCCAGCCCTGATACCCCACCTGCGCCTTCTTGCTTCAGAAAACACATCATTTTGCAATTCTGGCAATTTTCAGTCTTCGCTCGCAACAAGATTGAAGAAGGACTGTGGACTGATCAGCTGACTAAGTCATTTTATGGCCGGTCACCATGTGGCTCGGGCACTGAACTGTCCCGAGGAGGCCACAGTGCTGTCTCGGGAGTGCAGAGGCCTTTCGTCCGGATCTATTTATTTATGTGATTGGGGTTTCTTAGGCTTTCGCCTGAGAACTCATGACAGGAACAGGATTAATGTCTCATCCTGCCTTCTCCTGGCCCTAAGTGGTATGCACGCACCAATGTACGGACCACTCTTTCTGAAACCTGTATTTCCGATCGAAATTTACTGTTTTCATTTACTAATTCTCCAAATGTATAATGAATTCACATCGTTTGTATTAGTTGCATACCGATAAGAATTATAATGACAATCCAGTCCAGAAGACAAACAATGCTTAACACAGGAAATTATTTAAACCTTGATATTCCACGGACCTAGTTCCGTAGGATAGGAAAGTAAACTATTTTCAAACTGAAAAGATATTAGGAAAGAGCTGTGTGGGGTGGGATGGACTCGTATAAACCGAGAGCAAAAGGGGCTGTCGGGAAGGGGGGCTGCCCTTCATTATACGTGCACCATGTCTGAAGCATCTCTTGAAGCTCTTCTTTAGCCTGCGGGGGCTTTTTCTTTTTAAATTAATACAATTTATTTTTTAGAGTGGTTTCAGGTTTGCAGAAAAACAGCATGGAGCATGAGAGCTCCCAAATGCCGGGTGGGCTCTCCTATGATTAATATCTTTCACTGGCCTGATGCCCTGGTTACAATTACTGAGCCAATATCCACACATCATTAGCGACTAAAGCCCATAGTTTACCTTGGGCTCCGCTCTTGGTGGTGGATGTTCTGTGGGTTCAGACAAATGTACAATGACGTGTATCTACCATCCCAGCATCATACAGACCAGTTTCTCTGCCCTAAACCCTTCAGTGCTGTGCCCACACCTCCCTCCCCAACCTTGGCAACCAATGATGGTTTTACCAGCTCCATAGTCTTGCCTTTCCCAGATGTCATAGGGCTGGAATCACACCACACACTTTTCCGATGGTTTCTTTCACTCGGTGGTGTGCATTAAAGCTTCTTCCAGATCTTTCCATGGCGTGGCAGCTCCTTTCTGTTTAGCGCTGAGTAATATCCCCCATTGTCTGGATGGACCACAGTGTGTCTGTGCATTGCTGAAGGACGATTTCATTTCTTCCAAGTTTTGACTATTTTGAACAAAGCTGCCATAAACATCCGTGTGCAGGTTTCTGTGTGGATGTAAGTCTCTAACACGTTCGGGTGAATACCGGGGAGCATGAATATTGGATCGTACGGTAAGAACATGTTTCGTTTTGTAGGAAACTGCCAAACTGCCTTCCAAAGTGTCTGTACTGTGCTCCTTCCCCACAGCAGCGAGCTGGTGCTCCTGCCTCCGCCGGTCCCGGTCCTTGTCCGCGCCGGGGGTGGTCAGTGCCCGCGGCTTTGGCCGTTGGAATGGCTGGGTCGTGGTATCTCACTGCTGTTTTCATGTGTTTCCCTGGTGCCGTATGATGTGGAGCATCTGTTCACATGCTTATTTGTCATCTGTATATCTTCTTCGGTGAGGTGTCTGTTCAGGTATTTTGCCCATGTTTTAATCGGGCTGTTTGTTTTCTTCTTGTTGAGATTTAAACTCCTTGTACATGTTGGATAGCAGTCCTTGTCAGATGTGATTTTACAGCTATTTTCTCCCAGTCCGTGGCTTGTCCTCTCATCCTCTCGACAATGTCTTCCACAGAGCAGACGTTTCTCATGTCAATGAAGTCCCGCTGATCCAATTTTTCTTTCATGGATTGTGCTTTTGGTGTTGTGTTTAAAAGTTCTTTGTTACAGCTAGGGAGCTGTGTGAAAATTCAGTTGCTAAAGAAGAGTTTGCGTATTTTAAACTGGTAATGGTGGGGGCGCCTGGGTGGCTCAGTCAGTGAAGTGTCTGCCTTGGGCTCAGGTTGTGATCCTGGAGTCCCAGGATCGAGCCCCACATTGGGCTCCCTGCTCAGCGGGGAGTCTGCTTGTCCCTCTGCTCCTCCCCCTGCTCATGCTCTCTCTCTCTCTCTCACTCTCTTTCTCAAATAAAATCTTTAAAAAACTTTTTGAAAAATGGGTAATGGTGGCTATCAAACTGCTATGGTATCTAGTGCACCCACCACCTTTTTATTTTAAAAAGTCCATATTTACGGTATGTCAGATTTTATACTCTTGGCAGTTATTTAAATTTCTGTTCGATTTTTTGATAGAAGCATGTTTAAGGTGGTTCCGAGTTGCTCAGAATTATTTTTAAAGACCGGTGGGTCTGCAGTGGCTGATGGCCTGGACTCCCAGGTTAGGCTGACCTGGTGGGACCCCAGCTCTGGCAAAGACATTCAAGAACCCAAGCTCTCTGGGCCCTGGGTGTCCCCTTCAGGCAAATGGGGCTGGTGGCAAGACCCACCTCCCAGGCTGGTGGTGAGGGCCCTGAGGACCTGGCAGGTGAAGCTCGGGGTACCTGGCCAGGGCCCTGTATGGCAGCTCCCACTGGGTGTCAGAGTGAAGGGGCTGTATTGCATGGTTCAGGGGGGCCTTTGGCAAGTGCAGGTGACCCCTGAACCACACAGGTTTGAAATGTGCGGGTCTACTTATGCACAGATTTTTTTTTTATAAATACAGTATAGTTCTGTAAATGTATTTTGTCTTCCTTTTGACTTTCTCAATATTTCCTTTCCTCCAGTGGACTGTGCTGTAAGAACGGGGTAGACAATGTGTATAACATACAGGATGGGGGCGCCTGGGTGGCTCAGTTGGTTAAGCGACTGCCTTCGGCTCAGGTCATGATCCTGGAATCCCTGGATCGAGTCCCGCATCGGGCTCCCTGCTCGGCAGGGAGTCTGCTTCTCCCTCTGACCCTCCTCCCTCTCATGTTCTCTGTCTCTCATTCTCTCTCTCGCAAATAAGTAAAATCTTAAAAAAAAAAAAACATACACGATATGTGTTCACTGACTGTTTATGTGATGAGTAAGGCTCTGGTCAGCCGGACACTATTACCAAAGTTTTTGGAAAGTCAGATGTTACACGTGGATTTTCGACTTCACCGGGGGTGGGGGGTTGACCCAAACCCCCACGTTGTTCAAGGGTCAACTGCACATATCAGGTGTATCTTTGTCAGAGCCCAGAGCTGCAGGCTGTGGGGCGGAGAGAAAATCAGTGGGGGGGCAGCCTGCGCAGAAGCGCTAGGGACGGCAGGTGGAGAGGCCTGGACGTGAGAGGTTGTTTTCCTAAGTGGCAGCAAGCACAGGGCCCCAAAGTGAGCACCCAAGCACAAGTCAGAGAACCTGGGTGCTGGCCCCAGCGTTGCCGCTGTGAGCCGTTGGGCAGAGCACGGTCCCTCTCCGTGGGTGTGCGCCAGGAACCGAGATGCTGGTGGAGCGCTCTCTTCACTTGGGGGCGGGGGCGCAATGCCACGAGGAAGGGGAGGTGGTCCCTCTTCTGTGAGCTGGACTCCTGCCTCTGCAGACTCTGCACAGGGATGCCCCAATCCCCACCCCACTCTCCCCGCTGCTGTCCCCCTGCTCTGTGCCCCTCCGCCCAGCACTTCCAGTGTGGCGCCTTGCCTTGGCACTGACTTGCCCGTGATCTGGTCTCCTGGGAGATGAGTGGCCAGACTGCATGCGTCTCTTGGGCAGGGATGGGATTCTTTTCCTTAAATGTCACCTCACAGTGCCCAGAAGTTGTGCCCGAGTCATTTCCAGTGTTAGAAACCAGTCCATGGGAGGCAACAGCGAGACCATATGGCTGAGAGGGAGTGTGGCATCCAGCCTCCACCCGTGTGGGCCCGTGTGGCTGTGGACAAGTCAGGCAAACTGTCAGAGCCTCAGTCCCTCCGCCTGGAAAACGGGGGTCCGGGAGCACCCACCTGGCAGATGGCTGGGAATTATCTGGGAAAATGCCAAGACAGAGCTCAGCCCAGGGCCTGCCCCTGGCGAACCCCCGCAGTGTCCACGCTCACCGTGGCCCTGATGTCCTCGTCTGACCTGCTTACACTCCATGCAGAAGCCCTGCCTCCGTGGCTCCGTCCCTCCCTTCAGCCACAGTTGGCCCAGGCCAGGAGGAGGGAGCCTTTCGGGCTGGGTCTCTGAAGAGCGCAGGTTTGGGATCTCTTGCGTCTCCAGTGGTTTCCAGCCCCTGGCTTCACCCAGTGACGCTGCAGTCAGTAACTTAACACACGTCTGTAGGGAGTCCGGTTCAGCACCCCCCAGGCCCAGGCTTCCGCCAGCATTCTGCGTGAGTGCGGTGTTGTGTCCGGGTGAGGCTGGCTTCTGGGCGTCTGCTGACTGCCCACCTGGGCCCCTTCTCTAGAGGCATCTTAGAGTGACAAGGGGGAGCTGTTCTGCTTTCTTAGGGACACATAAAGGAACGTGCATCTTAAAATCAATGCTGTCTCAGGGTCCGTGACATAAAGGAGCCGCTACCGGTAAATACCAGTGCGTGAAGTCTGGGACCTTCCGCAGCACGCCCGCTGCCTTTAGATCCACATTCTTCTGTGAAATGGGCTCAGGACCTTCTGCTTTTCCACAGGACTGGACTGAGTCCACATTTAAGCACATGCTGAAAACAAGGGGAGCAGAGATGCCAGACACTCATGTTATCATTAAATCATTCACCACACCCCCTCTTATCGCTCCAAGGACGGAGGCCCAGGAGGTCAAGGGTGACCCGGCTGACTAGACCCCGCCACAGTGCCCCAGGGGTCGGCCACAGGAGGATGGGGCAGGGGCAGTCCCCCTCCTGCTCGAGCCCTCATTCTGTGCCTCCGCGGGCTCCCTCTACCTGGTTCAGCTCTGCGGGGCAGCGCCCAGTCAAGGAGAGGTCAAGGGTTGGGGAGAAACAGGCCTGTGAAGCTAGTGCAAGGAGGAGGGGGCATTTTTTGGCACATTGCTGCATTTTATACTTGGGAATTAGGGACCTTGGACCTTCACATGCAGATTTATGCCAAATCAGATGCAAATCAGGGCGCTGCTCTTCCCAAGTTCTGGCCCCTCTGTCTGCCAAGACCCTGACCCTAGGACCCCAGCTCGTCTCAGAAATAAAGTGTGTGTGGGTTGGGGGAAGAAGGAAAGAAAAAGGCACTGATTTACTACAATGTACTCACCAGGCAAATGCATCAGATTCTCCACAAAGTACTTTAAGGAAAGAGGCAAAATGGGTTGGGGGTAGGGAGCTAGGGCGAGGGCTGCAGTCGGGGAAGAGAGGTGGGGGCAGAGAGGCTGGGGCTGCGGCTTGGGGCATTTCTGCAGACATTAAAAGAATGATATGCAAATAAATGCAAAGCACATGCAAATGCCCCCAGGCAGCGTGGCCAGGGAACTGGAGACCCTGCGCCCCCCGCATTTTTGCCTGGGTTAATGCGGGGAGGGGGCGCGCGGGGCGCACGGGGCCCGGAGCGCGCGGCGGGGGGAGGGCGCCCCCTGCCGGCCGAGCGCAGAGGCGGCCCCGAGCCCCTTCCCGCCCCACGCGGCTGGCTGGCGGGGAGGGGGGGGCGCGGCGCCCGGAGGAGGGGCGCCTGCTGCTCGCCTCCCGCCCGGACGCCAGACGCGCGTCTCCTAAAACTGCGAGGCCGGCGGTCGCCGACTGCTGCGAGGTGGGTGTGCGCGGCGGCGCGCTCAGCTCCAGGCCCCACCCGCCCGCCCAGGGCGCGGCCTGCGGAGCCGGTGAGGGTGGGCGCGGGCGCAGGCGAGGGGCGCGCCACGCACAGCACCCGCGTCCCTGCACGACACCCACACTGCTACCCCTAAGGCGCCCCGCGCTCCCGCACGCTCAGCGGGCACTGCCCCTTCCCCTACAGAGAAGCGCGCATCCCCCCCCACGGCACCCCTAGTTCCGCCCCCCACCACCGCACCGCGCCCCGCCACACCGCACCCCGCGCTCCCGCATACACACGCCGCTCACACTCGCACCCGTGCCGCCGGCCGAGTTCGCAGGGCGCGCCCCGGGCTCCGCGGCCGCCCCACTGGCGCAGTCGGCGGGGGCGGCTGGCGGCCTTGAGCGGCGGCGGGCGGAGCCCCTCTCCCGCGCCGGCCCCGCACCGAGCCCGGGCCCCTCGCCCGCCGCCGGCGCCCCGGGGCGGAGCCGAGCGCGATGGGCGCCGGGCGGGAGGCAGGTGGCGCAGCGGCGGCGGCGGCGGCTGGGGGCAGGAGGCGGGGGCGGAGCGCGCGGGGCGGGGGCCGCGGGGCCCCGTGAGACGCTCCGGCGAGCGCGCGGCAGCCCGAGCCCGGCGCCCGCGAGTCAGAGGCGCGGCGGCTGGACCGGCGCGGCCACGGAGGCCCGGAGACCGCCCGGGGCGGTGTGCGCGCTTTGTTCCCGCGCGGGCGGGCGGAGCGAGCGGCGGGAGCCGAGCCTGGGCATGGCCCAGGCGGCCACCCTGCGCGCCCCGGCCCCGCCGCGCGCCTGAGCCCCGGTGCCGCGCGGTGCGACAGCCGCGGGATCGCCCCCAAGTTACGGAGGCAGGGACCGAGTTCCAAGGAGAAGCCACTTGAAGAGCCGGGGCGCGAGAGTGCGGTCTCCTCCCATCCGCCGGACCTCCGGACCGTAAGTGCCCCGTGCGTCCCGCGCGCCGCCGCCGCTGTCACCCCGACTCCGCCCGCGGCTGCAGTCTGGGGGGTCTCGTTGCAGCCCACCGAGCGTGCGGGCCGCCCCCGGGCGCCCCCTCCCCACTTTGGAAAGTTGGAGCCCACGGCGGGGTGGGGCCAGCCCAGTCAGTGCCCACCCACTTCGGTCCCTCCACCCCACCCCCATGAGCTGAGCTTGACCTGCCGGGGGTGTGGTCAGACCTAACGTGGGAACTGCGTGCGGAAGGTGGGGTGTCCCGCAGGCTCCCCGTCTGGCGCCTGAGCTTCCTGACAAAAGGCCCCGGTCCAGGTGACAGGGGACAGGGAGGGGGCGCAGAGAATGGCCCCAGGAGAGATGGCGGGGGCAGAACTCCCTCTATGCCTCCTGTCTTGTTTCAGTCCCTAGCCCTGCCCCCCAGGCAAGGGCCGGTAGGTCGCTGGGCAGCGCGGTTAAGCGGTGTTGGGGCGAAGTCCGCCCAGAGACGGGAGGTCGGGGCTGCCCCACTCCGCGTGTGTGGGGACGGGGGCTTCCGCGACCCTCCCTGGGGTCCTAACAGCCTGCGGCGCCGGGGCGCAGCCCTCTGGCAGCGACTCTGCTCACCCCCGTTGGGAACCGTCCATCTGCGTGTTGGGCAGGCCCCGAGCCAGGCTGTGGGAACGGCTCCGAGGGAGGTGTGAGCCGACGTGGAGGGACAGATGGCTGGAAATTCAGCCCTAGACGGGCTTACGTGGAGCAGAAGGCAGCGGGGCTGCTGGCAAACCACACTCTGAGCTGCGAGGCTCTGAACACACAGCCCCAGGCTGTCCCTCCTTCCGGCCCCTGGGAGCTGTGTGTGTGCGCTGGGCCCCGCAGCCACAGAGGGGTGGGCAGACCCCTGTGAGTGTGGACACACGGCCCCCAGAAGGATAACTGCGTTCCCCGCATTTGGACCTTGGCTGTCTGACTGTTGGCCTGTTCCAGAGACTAGGGAGAAAAATACTTCCTTCGAGAACAGACAAGACCCTCTCCTCCTGCGTGGGGTGGTCTGAAGAACCGTGAGGCCCGGGTGTCCGGCCCCGTGGCCAGGATGCTGCCTCATGGTGCCCCCCGGGCATGCGGTTCCTCTCCTGGCCCCAGACCCAGGAGGTTCCCAGGGCGGCCCCTCAGCACCAGGGCTGGCCGGGGACAGCAGGGCAGCTAGTCCGTGCCCCAGCTTTGCTCTTGCAAGTTGCTGCACAGTTTGAGAAACTTTTTGGGGTTGGAACCCGGAGGGGAGGGGTGGGCCGGGCTGAGAGGAGCATAGGTGGCTCCCAGCAAGGGCAGGGGCAGGAGGGCCCTGTCCACAGTTCCCGGGCACGTTTGCAGAGAGCTGGCGCTGTGACGGGCATTTGCCCCACCCCCCTTGTGTCCTCTGGATGGGGGAAGCCAGGAGACTGGTGCGGCCGGGGAGGCAGCGGGCTCTGCTGTGCGGCCAGCAAGCTGGTACCCAGAGAGCCACGCTGGCCGGCTGTGCCGCCCCACGGCCCGCGACACTGGAAGGGGAAAGGGAAGCAGAAAGGCTCGAGCAGTAGGAACAGATGTGGTGCTCCGTGCTCTCCGAGAGCTAGACAGATGCAGGGCGGGAGGAGGAGAAGATCAGGGTAGGGCCAGTTTTCCGGTGGAATCTGGCTTTCTCTGGAAGTGCCTGGGTCTCCGGGTGACTGGGGAGAAGGAACGGGCCTGTGGGTGCTCCTGGCTATTCACAAGGCCAGCGCAGCTGGTGAGCTGAGGGATTTCGGCTGGACATCTCCCCGCAGGACACTCCGGGGTTGCCCACCCCCACACACACACACACCCTTCGGGCCTGGAGCTCCTCCTCTGTCACCGGGTTATCCGCGTAATTGAGTTACCACCTCCAGGAAATCTCTGATTTGGCCCCACATATTTTCATTTCTGCATGACTGGAGGAAATTAATTTTCCTTCCTACGCAAGGATCTGGAGACGCAGACGGCAGCCGGGGCCACTAATCCACAAGATACAAGCCCACAGGGCTGCCCGCACCACAGGCCACGGCTCCAGCCCCGGGTGGGGTCTGGGCGAGGCCTTTCCCTGCCACCTTCTGGAACTGTCACGGTGCCGTCGTCTGGCTTTCCCCACCCCTGCTGCCCCGTCAGTGGGTTGAGTCTGGGGCTGTCTGATTCATCCTCAGCCTCCCACGGCGCCACGGTGTGCAGGATGGCTGTTGAAGTCAGTGGATCCCAGTTCCTTTTCTGAGTCATTGTATGTCTGTGTGCACACACGTGTGTTCGGAATCCCAAACGTGGAAGAGGCCGCGTGGCCCGTGTCCCCGACACATGGCAGAGAGCTGGCATGCAGTAGGTGCTTAATTAGTGCTGCTTCCGAGGAGGGGACTGGCATTTGGGGGGGCAGCTGTGTCCTGCCCGCCGCACCACTCTCCCCTGCGAGGGCACCTGGTCCTGCTGAGCGGCCCCCGGGGGCAGCGCTGCCCCTCAGCACTCACGGAGTCAGTAAGACAACCGGCAAGCGTGCTGGAACTTAATCTCACGACGCCCAGAAAGCTGCAGGCCCGTCAGGCCCACGAGGGGAGCCCACGTGTGCCCGTCAGCCCCCGCTCCTTCCCCGCATGGCGCCTCCGGCCGAGAGGGCCTGTCCCACCCCCGTCAGCTGGCCTCCCCGTGCCCCGGCCCTCGTCCCTGGCCCGACTGCCAGCGTTCCTCCCATACCTGCGGGGACTGGGAGCTGAGGGCTGGGCGCTGACAAGTGGTTAATGTCCCAGATGTTGAGCCGCACCTGGACAGGCACATGGGGCACAGTGGTGACAGCCGTCAGCATGGCGCCACCTGGAGTCAGAGTTTCCCCGGGCTCAGGGATGGGGAGGAAGAGCACCTCTACCCTGTCTGGGTCATGGAAGCCCAGGGGCAGCCCTCTCCGCCCACCCTGGGACCCGGGGGGGGACAGGAGCTGGGAGGGGACATTGTCATCTGAGATCCTTTAGAAGCCACTGGACGCTGTGTGTCTGCTAGTAGACCAGGGGATGCAAACACAGTGACGCGTAGCCGGTGTCACCTCCCAGGCCTGGGGGTGGGGGAGGGGGCGTCGGGACCCTGTGAGGGTCCATGCAAGACTGAGGTCTCGCCAAGATTGCATTGAACTGGAGAGAACCGGGCCCGGAAGGTGTTTATCTTCCGCTGCTCGTCCACTGGGCAGGTCAGGGGGGAAGCCCCGCACTGTGGGGGGCAGGGGCAGAACAGTACCGAAGCAGGAGCCCCCAAAGCCCACACTCGGGGCCCGCAGGCCGGGCCGGGCTATGCTTCCTCTCGTAACCTCACGACAAGCCTGCTGGTGGGCACCCTTGCTGTCCCACTTTCCAGGCGGGGACGCCGAGGCCCAGGGAGGCTCACCAGAGGCAGGCAGGCAGGCGCCACACCGAGCTGCTTCTGTGACCGAGGGTGGACAGGCCCCTGGAGCTTTCCAGAGTTGTGTGTGTGGTGTCCGTCCCTTCACTGCACACAGTGTGGCCATCCAGAGGGACGGAGTGGGGCCGCTGCGACTGGTGGGGTAGGAGGAGCCTGGAAACTCGGGATTGGTGGATATCCGTCTGGGGTGCAGCCTTTGGGGCCAGGGCTCACTGGGGGCCGTTCAGAGGGGTTGACCGAGGCTCCTTCTCTGGACCGCGTCCCGGGCAGCCTGGGCGGGCACCGTGCTGTGGGTTCCCAGAAGCCAGTCACCCGCTGGACAGTCCTTTGTCCTTGCAGCTCTCGGGCTGCCTGAGAGGACTGTTTGAGATGGCGAGCCACACCTCCAAATCCTTTCCTGGGGTCATGACCCCAGACTTCTGGGCAAACAAGCAGGTCTGATTCTATGTCCAAGGTTCCCCCAAGGCTGGGACCCCCTTCATGTGGGGCTTGGATAAGACCGTGCAGAAGGCAGGGGCTGCAGGAGGTGGCCCGGCCCCCAAGTGCTTTGGAGGACTGCCTTTAGCCAAGAACACAAATGCAAGCAAGGGCTTTGGTGTCTGGAGACACATTCCTGGAGTGGAAACCGCCCTTATAGCATCAGTGGAAAGACCCAGGCCGAGGCCTGGCATGCGGGATGGAAACTCATGATGTAACAGTGATAAATAATTGGTTCCCGGTTCCCACTTATGAGCGCACAGCTCGACCTGGGGCGTGGGGCAGACGGCTGAGCTGGAGCCTCAGACGTGCGAGAAGACGCTTCCTACCCGTGCTGTTTGCAGCACGAAAACAGAAGTGAAGACTTCTGCTTTTTGTAATTCCTGGGACCTCACGGTGAGCCAGATGTCACTGGGAAGGAAAACAAAGATGCACTTGGCCGTAATAAGGAAGATGTGTCTTCCTGCTCTGCTGTCCACCCACATGCTCTCAGCTGTGCACCGCCGGGAGCCTGGGGTGCCCCGAGGCTGGGAGCCTGGCGGACGTGGCAGGGGAGGTTTGGGGAGGATTCCAGGCACAGGCGCATTCGTCTGTCTACTGGGGCAGAGAAAAGTCTTTGGGGGGGGCAGGGCAGAAGGAGACCGGGGCTGGTGGGGAGGGTGCTTTGTGAGCTCCATGGCCCTGAACACGGCTCACAAGGAAGTCCTCGCTGTCTGGTCCTGACCTGGGAGCACCCAGGAAAGCCAGGCTGAGGCAGTGGGAGGGATGGCAGCACGCCAGCTTCTCTGAGTCCTACTGCTTGGCCTGGAATCCCAGCTCCCCTCCCAGTGGCTGTGTGGCATCAGCAAATCTCTCACCCTCTCTGTGTCTCCAGTTTCCCAAATGCAAAGCGCAGTCCCAGGGCCCCCTCCCCTTCAGATGGTGCCGAGGTGTGTGGGGCACGGGGTCTGTCCTCGCTGATCACTGGCCTGTGGACGTGGCTATCACATTCCTGCTCTGGGGGGTACCCGTTGCCATCCTGGGGTTGGCTGGTGAGTGTGGGGATCTGGTGGCTCTGCGGAGGGTGAACCCTTGTTTCTCTCCTTCCCAGGCAGCCCTGTGCAGGTGCTTACTGGTCCTGCAACACAGCCCAGGCCCCACGCTGCTGACCCCCTTCCCCACGTATGGGGACACCAGCCCTGTTCCCCTTCCATTTCATGGAGGGGACACTGAAGCTGAGACCATCATGTTCCGTGGCTGCTTGGTGACAGAGGTGGGCTTCCAACCCATGGGAACCCAGGGCACCTGACTCTGGAGCCCCTGTGTCTCTGCCCTCCAGGGTCGCCAAACAGCTGGGGTCCTTGGGAACCCGGGGCCCCCACCTCTTCCTTCGGCCGCCCCCTGCAGCCCTGCACAGCCTCAGCAGCCCAGCCTGGACCCTTTCCTGCTGTCCTCCCCTGCGCCCGAGAAGTCAGAACAGGACTGCCGGCCCTGGGCAGAGGGCACCGTTCCGCGTCCGTTTGGCTGTGTCCGGGGTGGAAAGAAGAGGAGGCATGTGCGCTGCTGATAGAGTGCATGTCCACGGCGGGCGTAGCCACGGGTCCCGCCGGTGGCCCTTCTGCCGTCCTAGAGACCATGTCCTTCCGAGCATCTGGGGCTGGTCTGGGCCACTCACTCCTCGCAGGGGCTGCTGGGCTGGCCCTGCCGGGCTCTGGTCTGCAGGCAGGGAGCAGGATGGACGCCGCCCAGCTGTGGGGTGGCCATCTGGTGTGACCCCCCCCTCCGGTCACGCCCCTCTGAGCTTCCATGTCCTGTCCGGGGGCGCCCACCTCGGAGCCGCTGGGGCGTCCTGCGGAGGCCGCTTGCTCCTGCCTTTTACACGGGAAGCGCGCCCTCTTGTGGCGGCTCGGGGTGGGGGTCGGGGTCTGGACTGAGACCCTCTCCACCCGCCTGTGGTCTGATTGGGTGCGGAGAGTCCTGTCACCAAGATGTGGCCTCTCTGGGTGCCTCACGGAAGTTTGGAGTTTCATCTGCTTATTCCGTGTGATGTGAGTTAGAGGGTCTGGGCCCCGGAGGCCGCATCCTGCGGGAGGTGCTCTGAAGGGCAGCTCCTTTGAGGAAGCGTTGGCTCACACCAGCCTCGGTGGGCCCGGAGCTGTGCCCAGCACCCACGAGCAAAGCAGACCTGGCCACGACACAAGGTGGCCATGTGTGACAATTTAGATTGTGGCCATGTTAAAAAAAAAGAAAAGAAAAGGGAAGCCAGTGCAATTTTCGTCATATGTCTTATTGAACCGAATGGACCCAAAATGTTGTCTTTTCACTCTGCAATTGGTTTTTTAAATTGTTGAGACCTTTTTTTTTTTTTTTTTAGAGACTTTGAAGTTCTGTATGCGTTTTGCATGCTGGGCATTTCAACTCTGGCCAGCCATGTCGGCCAGCTCGTGGCGGCCGTGTCAGACGGGACAGGGCAGAGGGCACAGGGAATTCCCAGACGACCCGCAGATGAGGGCAGTGCTGAGGTGGCGCTGTGCAGCGTGACGCTGGGGACAGCCCCACGGAAGTGGCAGGCAGCAGAGGTGGGAGGGAAGGGCTCCAGGCAGGGGGAGGCTGGCTGTGGAGCCAGATGGCAGGACCCTGGACGTAGAGAGGACTCTGGCTTTTGTCCCTGGAGCCCCCTGAGCCTGGCTGGCTGGGGCGGGGGCTGATCAGATTTGCATTTTGAGAAGGCCGTCAGGGCAGAACATGGGGAGACACAGGGAGGCAGCGTCCAGACGCAGGGCTCTGGGGGGGGGTCAGGGTCGGACTGCTGGGGGAGGCGTCCAGGGCGACGCTGAGTCCTGGTCAGTCTCCAGACAGTGTATGTGTCCAGGAGAAGCTGCACCTGCCACCCTTGCCCTGCGCGTCTCACCTGGAGCTCCCAGCGTCAGCCCCGAGGCCCCTTCTGTCCCGCAGTCCGAGTGTCGGTGGGAACGTGGCAGCCCAGGGTGCTTCTTTCCTAAAAAGGCACACTTCTCAACGACCTACACGTCCCTCTTTGCCTCGTGAGGAAGGGTGGGGGGCCCTGTACATGTGGGGGGGTGTCCAGCCAGAAGGGGAGTGGCTCACTCCGTGGACCCGGAGTCCTTGTGTGTGTGAGTGTGTGAAAACCAGGCCCGAAGGAAGTGTGACCTCTGACCTGGCTAGCCAGAGAGCGGTTGCTCTGGGGCACTCATGGGGAGCCCAAGGGCTGGCCTCTGTGTCGAGAGTGACCGCCACAGCAGTGCACGGCAGCATCTGGCCCCCAGCTGGCCTTTCCCGCCCAACGGCACTGCAGCCCCTGAGAACTGTGTATAGAGTGTCCCCAGACTCGATGGGACCACCTCACAAGTCCCAATATGCCAGCCCCAGCCAGGACCCCACAACTGGAGACCCAAGTCAGCACCCAGTAAGAGGGCTAGCAGAGGACTCAGAGATGGGACTTTATCCCCAGGACACCTGTCACCACACACCTACATGGACTGTCCCAAGATGCCTGTCACTACACATCTACATGGACCATTTCAGGACACCTGTCACTATAATACATCTACATGGACTCTGCCGGGATTTGTCATTAGCATCCATATGGAGCGTCCCAGGACACCTGTCACTACCATCTACATGGACTTTCCCAGGACACCTGTCACTACCATCTACTTGGACTGTCCCAGGACACCTGTCACTACCATATACATGGACTGTCCCAGGACACCTGTCACTACCATATACATGGACTGTCCTAGGACTCTTGTCACACACATCTAATGGACTGTCCCAGGATACCTGTCACACACATCTATATGGATATCCCAGGATGCCTGTCACTGTACATCTCTATGGACCGTCCCAGGACCCCTGTCACTACCATCTACATGGACTATCCCAGGACACCTGTCACATACATCTAATGGACTGTCCCAAGACACCTGTCACTACCATCTACACAGACTAGTCCCAGGACGCCTGTCACTGCACATCTCTATGGACTGTCCCAGGACTCCTTTCACACACATCTAATGGACTGTCCCAGGACATCTGTCACTACCATCTATATGGACTGTCCCACGACACCTGTCACATCTAATGGACTGTCCCAGAACACCTGTCACTACAGGTCTAATTGACTGTCCCAGGACACCTGTCACTACCATCTACATGGACTGTCCCAGGACACCTGTCACTACCATCTACATGGACTGTCCCAGGATGCCTGTCACTACACATCCAATGGACTGTCCCAGGATACTTGTCACTACCATCTACATGGACTGTCCCAGGACGCCTGTCACCACCATCTACATGGACTGTCCCAGGACACCTGTCACTACTATCTACATGGACTGTCCCAGGATGCCTGTCACTACACATCCAATGGACTGTCCCAGGATGCCTGTCATTACACATCTACATGGACTGTCCCAGGATGCCTGTCACTACCATCTACATGGCCTGCCCCAGGACGCCTGTCACTATCATCTACATGGACTCTCCCAGGACGCCTGTCACTACCATCTACATGGCCTGCCCCAGGACGCCTATCATTGCACATCTCTATGGACTGTCCCAGGACACCTGTCACTACCATCTACATGGACTGTCCCAGGACACCTGTCACTACACATCTACATGGACTGTCCCAGGACTCCTGTCACTACCATCTACATGGACTGTCCCAGGACGCCTATCATGCACATCTACACAGACTGTCCCAGGATGCCTGTCACACACATCTACATGGACTGTCCCAGGATGCCTGTCACTACCATCTACATGGACTGACCTAGGACACCTGTCACTACCATCTACATGGACTGTCCCAGGACTCCTGTCACTACACATCCAATGGACTGTCCCAGGATACTTGTCACTACCATCTACATGGACTGTCCCAGGACGCCTGTCACCACCATCTACATGGACTGTCCCAGGACACCTGTCACTACCATCTACATGGACTGTCCCAGGACGCCTGTCACTACCATCTACATGGACTGTCCCAGGACGCCTATCATTGCACATCTACACAGACTGTCCCAGGATGCCTGTCACTATCATCTACATGGACTGTCCCAGGACACCTGTCACTACCATCTACATGGACTGTCCCAGGACTCCTGTCACTACACATCCAATGGACTGTCCCAGGATACTTGTCACTACCATCTACATGGACTGTCCCAGGACGCCTGTCACCACCATCTACATGGACTGTCCCAGGACACCTGTCACTACCATCTACATGGACTATCCCAGGATGCCTGTCACTACCATCTACATGGACTGCCCCAAGATGCCTGTCATTGCACATCTCTATGGACTGTCCCAGGACGCCTGTCAGCACATCTCTATGGACTGTCCCAGGACACCTGTCAGCATGTCTGTATGGACTGTCCCAGGATGCCTGTCACCACACTGCCACACACTAGTCCTCACTCGACATATTGTGTGGCCTGGTCCTTCAGGCTCTTTATCCATGTGAAACCTCCTTTTCTGCATTTCAGCGATCCTGGTAGTTAAATACCTGGTCAAGGGACCCAGCAGAGCACCTGGCCCTGTCTGGGGTAGGCACAATTTCTCTTTCTAAGTCAAGGTCATAGTTTGTACAGTGTCGGGCTTTGAGGTTGAGGACACAGGTCAGGGGGTGGCTGTGAACTGGACTTGACCTCACTCTAACATGTGTTTGGAGGGCTTTGTATCTGATTCTCAAAGGGGCTGAGACCCCTGAAGATGCTAGCTGGACCCCTTCCCTGTCTGGTAACCCTCACATCACAAAGGCCTTCAGCCCAATGAGACCCCCTGGGGCATGGCTACATATATGGGGTGTAGGGAACATAGAGGTAGAGGCCCCCATGTCACCAGCCTACCCAGGCCTGGCCTCTATTCTCCTCGTTCTCAATACCTGCAGCCCCAGGGGAGAGCCAGAGTTGGGGTCAGCAAGGGCACCACCCTACCTGCCCACTTGTAGGGATGGGTCCCTCAGGTCAACAAGGACGCAGAGCCTGGGAAGAGGGAGGCTGTGGTCCTTCCACATTCGAGGTGCTGGCAGGTCAGGCCGTGGCCACCAAGGAAGGAAGGTCCACCTGGCCCCTGTCACACACCCATGACCCTCACACTCAGCTCAGGCTCCTGACCCTGTGCTAGCAGCAGTGTAGACGGGCTGCTGGAAGGAGGAAGTGGGGAAGTCACATCCTGCCTGGCCTCAGTCTCCCCAGTAGGTTTTTTTTTTTTAATTGGTGTGGTAAAATACACAGGGCATAAAATTAACCACCTTCACCATTTCTCAGGGTCAGTTCAGGGGCATTAAATACATTCACATTGTTGTGCAACCACCACGCCATCCACTTCTAGAACTTTCTCATCTCCCCTAACTGGAGCTCCATCCATCCCCAGTGCCGCTGCCCACCGCCCCATCCGTTTCTGTCTCTATGGATCTGACTCTTCTGGGGACCTTGTGTAAGTGGAATCTTACAGTGTTGGTCTTTCTGAGACGGGCTGACCTCACTCAGCATCGTGCCCTCCAGGTCCACCCACGCTGTGGCAGGTGTCCGAATAGCCTTCCTTGTGATACTTCACCGCATGGATGGACCACATTTTTTTTACCATTCCTCTGCCAATGGACCCTTGAGCTGCTTCCGTCCTTTGGCTGTCGTGAGGAACGCTGATGTGAACATGGGGGTGCAGACATCTCTTTGAGACCCCACTTTCCCTTCTCTTGTCTGTACACCTAAGCGGGATTTCCGGATCTCACTTAATGTTGCAGGAGCTGCCATACCTCCATGGCCCTCAGCACAACCATCACCACCGTCTAGCTCCCAAACACAGTCGTCCCCCCAAAGAGACCCTGTCCCCACTGGGATTCACTGCCACCCCCGCGTCCAGTCCCAACGACCACAAATCTGCTCCCATCTCAGGGGACTGGGTCGTGCGCCCTGTGGCCTCTGTGGCTAGCTATTCTCGCCTGTGCTTGGGGTTTGCTCATGTGGTCGCCTCTGTCACGCGTCCCTCCTCACAGAGCCAACAGTGCTGACCGCCGGGTAGACACACCTTGTGCGCCCCTCCCAGCGCACGGGCTTCAGGTGGCTTCTCCCTCTTGCTGTGGCGGGTCCTGTGCTGTGTATGTTCATGGGCCTGTCTTGCGGGGCATGTGCTTTCAGGTCTCTGGGGGGCACACTGAGGAGAGGGACGGCTGGGCCACGTGGCCGCACACGGCTAACCCCTCCACTGGATTCTGAGGGACGAATTTGTAAGAAGAGCTGTTGGAACAGGGCGGCCCGTCAGCGGGCACACTCTCGCCGCAGTCCCCGGCTCCGCTGTCCCCCCACCCCGAGCTCTGCTCTCCAGCCGGGACTAGGGCCGTGAGCCTCGTGAGCTTGAAGGCCGCACAGGGAGGCAGCCTGGGGTCAGCTGGGGCGTGTGTCTTCAGCCAAACTCCCTCCTATGCCATTTCTCGGGGAGGCCCCTGCAGAAGGACCGGTGGACCTTCCGCTCCCCCAGCCGGTCTGGACACAGGGCGGAATCTGAACCCCCAGGCCCTGGCCAGGGTGCACGGTTAACTCCTCCCCATTTCTCCAGATCAGAAGACAGGGAGCTCTCGTGTGCCGCAGAAATCCAGTCCCTCCTTCCTGCCCTGACCTCCCACGACGGGGTTGGCATGCGGGCTCCAGGGGGCCCCCCGACTCACGCGCACCCAGGAAACTGACCCCAGCGGGCGTCACTGCTCCCGGGTGGCCTGGAGCCACGTGGCACGGAGCTGGGACGCATCATCAGTTAGAACGCCAGGGTTAGGTGGTGCTTGCTCGTTGCTTTGACAAGTCACAATTGAGCACCTACTGTGTGCTGGGCACTGGTCCAGAGTCAAGCAGACAGACTGCTCCCCGTGTGGGCTGCTACTCTCTGGAGGGAGACAGACAATAAATGAAAGAGACAGGGATGTTTTCTCCTCCAGGGGCTCCAGGGAGGGCCTCAGGCTGGGCGGAGGTTGCTGTCCGGGCCAGGTCAGGCTTCTCTGGTGGAGGGGCATTGGGCGGAGGCCAGCACGGGGACTGACACAGGGCTCAGCCAGCGCAAAGGTCCTGAGGCAGGAGCATGCCCAGCACATGTGAGGACCAGCCAGGGGGACTCGTGGGTGGAGCTGTGCACGGGAGGGGAACAGGAGGGGACAGAGCCTGGTGAGGGAGCTGCCCTGTGGGCACAGAGGGCTTTGGCCGGTCAGAGGCGGCTTTAATACTGAGGCGTGAAAACAGCGTGTGTCCCGTGCGCCCGGCTCTGTGCTGGAGCACGTACGGGAGGTCCTGTGGCCCCGTGGGGTTCTGCCTGAGTCCCCACCCTCGGGACCACGCCGCAGAGGTCATTTTGTTCCTGAGGAAGATCCCGACACGGAGCTGCACCTTCCGGCCCGCGGGCCTCCTGGCCCACGTGACTTGTGGGCCCAACAGGGACCCTTCGGCTTAACCAACCCCTCCGTGGGGCCCCCCGGACCAGTCCCGCCGGTCCTTCCTAAATAAAGCTCTTTGGCTGACAACAGGCCGCCGGCCTTGACGCACGGCAAACCCCTGCTCGGAACGTTTCCCAGGGCTTGGCCCCTTGCCCGCAGTGCGGCCGGAGGACGTGGTGGGGGGGGGCTTGCTTGTCCCTGAGACCAGCACGGCCGTGGGCAGACTGATGTTCGGAGAGCAGCCGCCCGCACGGCCCTCGGAGGGAGAGGTCTGTCCAGCTCTGCGTCGGAAGGGGAATTTGTGTGAGCCCGAATAACCCAGAGCCCAGATGACGCTCGCACCCGGCCGGTCGGGGCCTCGGGCGGCTGCCGTGCGGCTCGAACCGGAGGCTCAGGGTGCCTGCCGGCTGGGCGCAATCATTCCCATTTCACAGCAGGGGGAGGGAGTCCGCCCTCCCCACCCCGAGGAGCAGCCTGCCGGTGAGGGTGGGGCCCGGGGGCCTTCCGGAGGCTGGACCCTTGTCTTTCTACCCACTGCCCTTCTCCGCCTGTCTCTTTAAAATATGTCACTATGGAAATTGTCACGCCGACCAGAGCGTATGATGTGGGGTCCGTCCCGAGGGCTCACAAGAGACAAGGGTGCAGCGGCCCCAGGAACGCAGGGCAGCCCCCAGATGGATGCGAGCCAGACTCTGCACCTGCCACCAGGTGCTCCATGGGCCCTGCCCAGCCCATCGGGCCGGAGGGGAGCCCCGGGCCCGTCCCTGGCCTCTCTGAGCCCGGGGTTTCCCTGCTGTCGAAGGGGAGACGGCCTGCACCGCCTCGGGAGCCACCCCTTCAGAAAACCCCCCGGGGGCTGTTCTGACTCAGCAGGAGCCTGCCCCAGGTCCCCTCAAGCTTCTGTGACACCATTTGGTGGAATGAGTCAAAACACGCAGAAGGTTCCCGCTTAGGAGGCAGGCGGCGGGCCGGCCCCGCTCTCGCCTCCCCCAGCACAGCTGTTGCGGCTGCACCAGCCCCAGCCCCATCTGCCCGCCTGGCGCCGTCCCAAGGCTGGCGGGGGGGGGGGGGGCTGCCAACAGACACGGCCGTCGTACCGGGGTCGGGGCAGTGTGGGCGCCGGGACCCAGGCTCCTGCCCTCCCCGTGCCCCTCGGAAGCGGCCCAGCTGGGGCTGGGGCAGGGTGTGGACGCCGAACCCTGGGCTTGCCCCCAGTGTGCGCCCGCTGGCCGGCGGCTTCTAGCTGTCCCGGGACCGTCCTCTATAAGCGTCTTACCGTGGGATGCGGACAGTGCGACACTGCACTTCGGAGCAGAAATGTTTCTTGGGGCCAGAGGAGCCCCTCCTTCAGTTTCAGGCAAGGTCAGCCTCCCCGAATTCGTTCTTCACACAGAGAGGGTAAGTCTTGGCCCAAAGTCACTGGGGTTAAACCCCGGCGTGCCGCCCTCTCTGTGGCCCCCACGGCCTCTCTGGAGTGCACGTGGAGTCCCTTGACCCTGAACCCGTGCCCTGGGGTAGGGGTGGTGCCAGGACCGAGGGTCTTCTCCCTGCCGTTGTCTCCGCGAGAAACCACGACCAGTGGGTTTGGGCTCCTCCTCGTGACGGGGGGAGGCCCCCGCGTCTGGACCAGCCACGACCAGCAGCGCTGCCAGTGAGGGACAGGCCTTGGGGACGGACTCTGCCTCCTGGCTGCCCCCAGAGAGCCGCTGGGCACGGACACAGGCTGAGGCTCTGTGCAATGAGCCAGCGTCCGTGCGTGAAAACGGGACTCCCCTCGTCAGGACCCAGGCCGCCCCCTGTGCTGTAGGGAGCCCCCTGCCCCCAAATGAGGTCATTGTTATTAGATGCATTTTCTTGTTCACGTTGGGTAGAAGGCCCCAGAGCATCAGCCCAGATCCTTATGATGGCTGGTGCGTGTGGGAAGGAAATGGACGTTGCAGAGGGTCTGAAGGAGACCTTCACCCTGGGCTGGGGTCTGAGGGTGCAAGTCCGACTGACATTATGCAGGGCGGGTCCTGAGAAATGGGGTCTTGGGCCCCCGTAGCTCAGGGAAGCACCAGACAGCACACAGGAGGTCAGCCTGGAAGGAGAGGCAAGCAGGAAGCAGTAGGCAGAGAGACCTGTAAGAGAGCCCAGCATCCTCAGGCAAGCACCCTCCGTTTGTCAGGGGAGTGCTGAGGCCACGGCCGGCAAAGGACCAAGCCCACAGCCCGTGGGCAGGAGGCGGACACACGCTGGACCTCAAACCCGAAGGTTGTACCCACCCCCTCCCCAGCTGCTGCATGTCCGGGACATGCTGGGAGGCTCCTGTAGGTTCCCCCACCCCGTCTGCCAAACGGGGGAGACCAGGGATATCTGGAGGAACCAGGTTGGGGCCCGTGTGGAGCTGCCCGGACGGGGTCGTAACCCCAGCTCTGTCCTTAGCTGTGTGCTTTGGGCGGTCACTTAACCCCTCTGTGCCCCTGGACGGAGTAACACGTTTTAAGTTTTCCTTATGGTTATTAAACAACAGAACAACCTCACAAGCTGTCGGAAGGATTACACTCAGCACTGGCTGTGTCCCTGTCCTCCCTCCGTGGTTGGGACGGGATTCCAGGCCGTGGCTTGTAGCCAGCGTCTCAGGGCTGCCAGCCGCACCCAGCTTTGGGAGGGGTTTGCCCTTGGGGATGGCCGGTCCACTTGTGTATTGTTGGCCCACCTCCCCGAGAAGGCCCCCCAGTACCGCAGCGGCACCCACAGATGGTAGGATAGGCAGAATGTTCTAGAACACAGTGAGCATCAGGTTTCCCACCTGTGGAGGAAGGGGTGGACTGACATACACAGAGAGCAGGCCCACTCGGCTACACCGATGCCCAGGGCAGACATGGCTAGTCAATCTCTGTCCACACCGATGCCCAGGGCAGACATGGCTAGTCAATCTCTGTCCACACCAATGCCCAGGGCAGACATGGCTAGAGGATCGTGGCCCTCCCTCCCTTTGAGTCAGCCAGAGCCCCCAGCCTCTTTCTCTTTCTCACGAGCGGCCCTGATGCCCACCACTTGGCTGCACCTGGCATGTGGGTGGAGACCTATGGGCCCCTCAGCCTGGACAGGCTCTGAGAGCCAGCCAGCTCTGACCATCTCAGCATCTACAAACCAGAAAACCCGGGGAAAGGGATGGGGCCACCGTTCGATAGCCACACACATCTGTGGGAGGCGGGGTGTGCCGTTCTGGGTGGAGCGTGGACCCCGAGGTGCCCCACGAAGGAGAGAGCCGGGGCGTGGCTGTGGAATGTCCTGGGTCTGAACTCTCCCTGCTGGTGCGAGCCCCAGGACCTTGGACGTGCTGTGTCCTCCTATGTCAGTGCAGGGTCGTGCGTCCTCGGCCGTGTCCCTGAGCACCTCGTGCACACGCCGGACTGGACAGGGCAGCAGGGCCGCGTGGTTGCAAACTGTGGTGTTGGCTGTGGAGGGGGATGGTAGGAAGGGCTGGTGAGGGGTCGGGCTGGGGTCCCCACGAGGCGACTCCGAGCGGGCTCCAGGCTCCAGCAAGGCAGGCATGAGACAAACGTCCTTAAGCAGCGGCTAGCTCGGATCCCCCGAGCCGGGCCTTCCTGGGTGAGATCCAGGCCTCCATCCCTCTGGCCGCCTCCCTCCCCAGCAAAATGGGGCCAAGATATGAGGGGGCGCCCTGAAGGCCCCTCCTCCCTCTCCCATGACGAGGCAGAGTCGTGGGGCTGGGGGCAGCCTGGGGGGCAGGAGGGTGGTGGGGACAGAGGGCATGCGGGAGGGGGCTGCTCCTTCCTTGCTGAGAGCCGGAGCGCCCCGGGAAGAGGTGCCCACTCTCCAGCGCCGGATCGGGGAATCCCGGCTGGCGCCGTGCCACCACCCCCCTGCCCCGCTCATCCACCAGGAGCCAGACACATGCCGGATCCGTGCCAGGCTGGGGGAGGGACCGCACTCGGCTTCCCCTACTCCCAGCCATCCTTTCTGCTGCCTGCGTGTAATTAACAGAGTAATTAAAAACAGGATGAGTTAATTGGTATTCATTTATGTGGCAGATGTTTTTAATTGAGGCAGGAAACAATTTACCTGTTTACATAAACAATGGCAAAGCCAGGCTTGTAAAACACATTTTTAAAAATATTTTCCTCCCCCTTCCTAAAAAGAATTGAAATCACTTGGTCTCCCCTGCGCCTCGGTGTGAGAGCCGAGCAGGCCCCGCCTCGAGGGAGGCCGGGCGGGGGGCGGCGCAGGAGGCTCATGCCAAGAGGAAACATCTGTTTAAAAGGTTTGCTTCCAGAGGAGGCTGTTTTCTTTAAATGCAGAGAGAGGAGGTGTTGTTCCCAGGTCGTGGGGACACTGGCTGCCGGTGGCGCCTCCCTAGGGGGCTCTGGGCAGCAGGGGACCCCGAACCGGCAGGCAGGGGTGGCACCCCTCTGGGTGGGGGGGAGGGGAGGGCCTCCCTCTGCACAGGCAGCTTTGGCGGCTGGCGGGGGTGGTGGGGCCGTGCCTCCGACGTGGGCACCAGGCACCACGTTCAGTAACACGGAGTGGAAGTCCAGATTCGGGTCCTCGGCACGCGGCCACCTTGCTCGTGGTGCACGTGGCGTGCAGCCCTAGAACCTTCCGTTGTCCCAGGAGGTCTCAGCGAAGAAGGGGGCTGCGTTGGGGCCCCGCATGTGCCGGGGGGCAGCGGCCCGGGGCCGGACCTTGTCCTCCTCCTCTAAGGGGTCTAAGACGAGCCAGCGCGCGTGGAGAGCTCCCAGGAGCGCCTTCGAGGGCGCGCGCGCTCGGGGGGTTGCCTGTTTACAGGTTGGTCCTAAGTTGGCGCTTACTGTATGCCTGGCAGCGGTGGTAAACCTGATACGCACTTGCTTTTGCTTGGATCCCCTGTTAACTGTCCGAGGAAGAGTGCATTATCCCCGGGGTGCAGGGCTCCAGGTGAGGAGGCCAAGGCCCCGCAGCCCGAGCGCGGCCTCCAGGTCGTCTCTGGGGAGAACGCCCACGGAGAAAGGCTGGGCGTCGAACAGTGTGACTCGTGGGTGCCCGTGTTTGCCTTGTCCTAGAGGGTAAACCCACGCAGGAGTCCATATTCACGGAAATGTCTGGAAATACCTGGAGGGCTCCCCGAGGACTGGCCACAAAGGCTGGGGAGGGGAGGGGACCCCTTTCCTCGTCCCCGTCCTTGCTGGTGGAGCGCTGCGGGAGCAGGGTTTCCCTACCTGCCGATGACAGCCCGTCTGGCGCCCGGCGCAGGCTCACCCTGGGCACGAGGCGGACTTCTCCGGAAGTGGGTAGATAGCGGGTCTTGTGACCAGGTGGGAAAGCTTGGCTGGAGGTATGCGGCGAAAGCACAGAAAGCTCTTTGCACTGAAAATGGGACGTGTGATGCCCGTTGGCACCAACTTCGTGGTAGGAGTCTGGGCTGTGCCTTCTGGGTGACGTACACCTGGAAATTCTGGGACATTCTGACGGTTCCTGGGGCAAGAAGATGGAATGTTCCAGGATCCACCAGGGAGAGGGCCCTGGGAAGACAGTGTCCCAGAGCTCCCAGCTCAGGATGCCCAAGGAGTGTGACCAGCAGCCGCCCGGAGACAGGCTGGGTTCCCTCCCTCCTGGACGTGGTGTGAGGCCACCCTGCCTCCAGGCCTCTCCTGCATTGTGGGCGTTCAATCATAAAATCAACCACAGCTGTAGCCATCTGAGGAGGTGAGCAGGGAGCTCAAGCCCTGCTCCAGGGCTGTGTGACCTGGAGGCAGGACCTGAACCTCTCTGAGCATCTGGGAAGTGAGGGCAGTGAGGGCCCAGGTCCCTGCAAGGCTGCCCTCCTGCCTTCCCAGGGGCTCTGCCAGAGGAAGCGTGACCTCAGCCAGGAGCCCCCAGACCCCCATGACGGCAGAGGCAAGAGGACCACCCTGTGATGTCGGGGGTAGGAGCCCCTGGAGGCCTGGGGCTGCTGCCCCCAGGGTGGTGGGTCTTCGCAGGTCTCTGGGTGGGGCCGAGAGAGCCACAGGTCCGCCCCTTCCCGGGTCCTGGACCCACAGGTGCATCGAGGCGAGGCGGTGCAGGCGGACCCGCTGCAGCTCAGGCGCACCTGGGGCGGGTCCCTCCTGCGTCCGTGGGGAGGGCGCATCAGTGCTATCCTGTGGCACGGCTGGCCCACCTGCGTCCCCACGCCCCGGCCCGTCCAGCGCCTCCTCCTCGCACCTGCTCCCATTTGGACATCTGCTTGCAGGGCGTCTCCGGGGGCCCCTCGGGTGCTGTGGGCAGGGGACGGTGTCTGCACCCGTTGGAGGCGACCGTGAGGCTCCGAGAGGCCGCCGTGTCCTGGCGCCTCAGCCCGGTCTGCATTTCTGCCTCTCGTGGGCAGTGACAGGTGAAGCGGCTCCACACGGGTCACGGCCGTTGTGCGGCTGGTGCTGGTAGGAGGAGCATCTGCCACTTAGGAGAAAGGCTCTCGGTTGGACACCTGCAGGATAAAGCGCCAGACCCTAATTATTATTTAGCATTCATATGGGCGGCATTATTATTTAAAATTTTGGCAGCTTTCCTCTGGAGAGTTCAAGGTGATATGCAGCCAATTTGCACGTTTTTCAAACAATGAAAACACTTTTGGGATCCGTTAAGCCTTCCGTGCGACTCCCCGCCAGCAGCTGACTCCTAACGGCTTGGCGGGGTTTTCCAGACCCTCCACAGCCGGGCTGGACCTCCCGTCCTGCCCCTGCGAGCACTCTCCGCTGTCCCTCCAGCTGCCGGCTTCAGTCGCTGTGCCCTGAGCCTCTCTCCAGGTGTGCAGACCCCACAGCCATCAGGCTCTAGCTGCGGCGTCACCTCTCCCTAGAAGCTTCTCTGGCACCGGACACCCCAGCCCACGGCGGGTCCAGGGCCGTCTGTGGCACTGCCCACTTGACCCGCCACCTCGGAGGGCGGCCTGGCTGCCCGACATCTGTGGACCCGTGAGCTCCCTGGATTTCATCGATCCCTCTTCTGAGCAATCTGTAGGAGTGTTAGCCGTATGTTAACTTACGTGCCGGCTGGTAGTTACCTGCCTGTCACTCATCGTTACCGTCTCCTCCGTGGTGGGACGGCTGATGCTGGTGGCTCGCAGGTAGTTTAAAAATAAATTGAGGGCGTGGTTTAAAAGGGGTGGTGGCTGGCTTGAAGGGAATGCAGACGGAAGGAGGGCTTGCCCCCTTTCTCCCCAAAGGCACCTTCTGATTCCTTTTAGAGATCCTCTGAATATATATTAGATCACCTTTATTTTTTTTTAAAGATTTTATTTATTTATTTGACAGAGAGAGAACAGCGAGAGAGGGAACACAAGCAGGGGGAGTGGGAGAGGGAGAAGCAGGCTTCCCGCCGAGCAGGGAGCCCGACGCAGGGCTCGATCCCAGGACTCTGGAACCATGACCTGAGCCGAAGGCAGACGCTTAACGACTGAGCCACCCAGGCGCCCCATGAGATCACCTTTAAAATATTCCAGGGGTTTTGTGCAACCTTTCTTGGGGTCACACCCCACAGACTGCCTGTGCTGGCCCCTGCCCCGCACTCTGTCTCAGCCCCTCCTGGGAGACAAACCACTACTGGACTCTCCTGTTCAGATCTTAGTGCACGTGTCCTTTACCCTGGGAGGCCTTCGCTGACTTTCCCCCCCAGCCAGGTGAGGCACCCTCCTGGGGTCCCCGGCCCCCTCCCATTCTGTCCTAGCCAGGTGTGTGTGTGTGTGTGTGTGTGTGTGTGTGTGTGTGTGTACAGAGCAGCTGTGGGGCATTCACTTAATGGACACATGCTTAATTGTCAGAACAACATCACCCCCAGTGCACAGATGAGGAAGCCAAGGCTCAGAGTGAGGAGGCTTGAAGGCCACCCAAGGGATGAGGCCTTGAGCAGAACTCTACCTGTCCAACCCCAGAGCTGGGCTCTTTCCACTACTGCACAGATCTGTCTGTGAGTGTCCTGGGAAGGGATCATCTGCATCATGCTGAAGTCACAGCACCATCCATCTACCCACCCACACTTAGACTCATCCACCCGTCCGTCCACCCATCCATCCATCTGTCTATCTACCTGTCCACCCATCCATCCATCCATCCACCCACCCATCCACCTGTCCATCCATCCATCCATCCATCCACCCACCCATCCACCTGTCCATCCATCCATCCACCCACCTCCCACTCACTCATCTTTCTATGTATACCCATCCACCCGGGCAGCCATGCCACCACATTCATTGTGGGAGGCACGACAGCCCAATCACACTCAGGTAGGTGTGCAAGTATGCAGATGGGCACTTCCCCCTGGTGGCAGGCATGCATGGGGGGATGGGAGGGGACTCCAAGAGCTCTAGGACTAGTGCTGGGCGAAGAGGGTGCCCCTTCCTCCCACTGCCCCTCCCCCTAGCAGGCGGCCCGATGGCAGGGCGCCTCCCCAGCAGCTGGGCGAGGAATGTGCTTCCTTTGTGTGCCAGCCACAGGGCGAGGAGGCCCGGCATCTGGATCGTGTTTGCAGCCCTTTGGAGAGCATGGAAGGTTTTCATTCCAGCAGCTTTGAGCTCTCCACCCTCCCCTGACTTTTAACAATTTGCTTCATGCTGGGATGCTGTAAAGACTGGGATGCAGAACTATCCACAGAGCTCGGGTCTGAGAAGGTCTCACCGACCCCACTTGTTTGGGGTGGTTGGAGCTCTGGGCTGTGTGGCCCAACCAAAATCCCAGGCTCTTCTGGAAAACAGAGGCAAAGAACTTGCTGGCTCTGAACCGCTTTCTACCCAGGAGCCATGGTCACGTTCGTGTCTGGTCATTTTTCTGTGCCTGAGTTTGTTTTCAAGATAGAATTGCATGCGCTTGTCCCCTCTCGATGGGCATGGGTCACTCCCGTGTCATTAGATAGTGTTCCATGGGCTCATTTTTGGGAGCTAGTGGGTGTTTAAGTACCACACATGGAAGTCCACGGCTCGAACTCGCACAGTGTGCCAGGTCACGAACGTTGCCTGAGCTGTCCCGGGCCCTGGGCCCCTCGCGGTCTCTCCGTCAGGGCGACCAGCGTCCTACAGTCAGAGGCCAGCACCACTTGGCCTGTTTCTGAACCCCGTGTAAATGGAGTTGCATGGCATGTGCTCTTGGGGTCTGGGGTCCGTCGCTCCGCTGTACGTGAGATTCATCCGTGTTGGTGCACACGGCTGTACGGTGGTTTATTCCCTTGCCGTCTCGTATACCACGACCCATTTGCCCCTTCAGCTCTTGATAGATATTTGGATGGCTTCCAGTTTGGCCTTTTGACAAAGCGGCTGATGCGTATTCCTGTTCTTGCTCTGATGCCCCCGTGTCTGCACCCAGCGGTGAAATTGCTGTGGGGCCTGTGATGATGCGAGGAGATACTGAAAAACAGTTTCTGCGGCTAATGTACCTACAGCACGATTTCTAAGTCTGCGTCGTATTGCGTCGACCCGAGAATTTCCTTAACGGGCCCTCTACTGGGGCCCCCCTGTTGTCACTCTCATAAGCAATGCGGTGATAAACGTTCTCAGAGGTAACCGTCTGCGTGTGTCCTTGCTGGTTTCCCGAGAACGCATTCCCTAAGGTAGGCGTGCCTGTCCACGCTGAGCCGCCCCCCCAGGAGGAGTGAGGAGCAGAGAGGCAGGAGTCTCAGAGGCAACTAACACTTGCCATCTGTGTGATCTGATCGGCGGGATTGGCAGGCCCCTTCCAGCTCCCACATGTTGTGGCTCTAAACACCCAAATGTATCAGTTAGCTATTTCTGCGTAACAAACCACCCCAAAACTTAGCTGCTGAAATAACCACCGTTGTTTGGCTCACAGTTCTTTAGGCGGGCAGTTCTGGTCCCACTGGGCTTGCTTTTGGGTCTGTGGTCAGCGGCTCTGCTGACTGTGGCTGGGCCCCTCGCACGACTGGAGACTGCCCCATGGGAATCCTCCAGCCGGCTGGCTGGACAGCAGAGTGGGCGCAGCTGACACCTCTCGTGTCCAGGCTCAGAGTTGGCCGACATCACTTCCACCGCATCCAGAGCAAGTCCCAGGGCCGGCCCGGATGGAGGGCAGGGATGTCTACTCCATATCGAGTAGATGGGGAGAGCTGTGGTCGCACTGCGAGGGGCCTGGGTCATTTTGTGATGCGTCCACCTCGTGGGTGGAGGGAGGTCTCGGGTACCATAACCATGCTTATTGCTGTGGGACAGGCTCCAGACAGCCCCCAGTCCTCGGATACTTCACACCGCACACACAGGGGAGCTACTAACTGGAGCCACTTGGCAGGGGCAGGTCCCCACCAAGCCCTGCCCAGGCGCCGTCCCGCCACACGGAGCCGAGCTCATGCACGAGGAGCGGATGGGACCTGGGGCGGCAGGAGGGCAGCTGGGGACGCTGGCTCTCTCTCGCAGGCCAGTCAGCAAACCTTCAAAGGTCTGCTGCAGACCTGCAAAGTGTCCGGCGCTGTTCTGGGCTCCATCTGGGGCTTAGCAGTGCACAGAAAGACAAGAACGAGAAGAAACACAGGATGAGCGCAGGTGCAGACCAGTGCTCCACGGAAAAGCAACTCAGGTGAGGTAGTGGACGTGTAGGGGCGAGGGGGCAGCCCTGCAGGGGTGTCAGGGAAGGCTTCTCTGAGGAGAGACCTGAACCAAGCCTGACTGATGAGAAGGAGACAGCCCTGTGAAGATCTGGGGAAGTGTTCCAGCAGGTGCAAAGGCCCTGCGGCAGGACGGGAGTGCTGGACAGGAAGGAAGAAGGGAGGAGGAAGGAGCCGGAGTGGGGAGGCATGGAGGGAGCCTCCGTCTGCCTGCCCCCATCAGAGCCTAGAGCAAGAAGGGGACAGTCGTGCCCCATCTTCCCAGGTCTTGATGAGCCCAGGTTCATCTGTAGAGTGTAAATGTGCCACGCTTTCCCAGAGATGCTGGGAGGAGACCGGCAGGCCCGCTGTGTCTGGGATGAGGTCTCTCAGCCTGGGGCCATGTAGCCAGCTCATAAGGGGTGAGTGAGCCCAGCCTGGGGGGCACTGCTGGGCTGGGGCTGGAGGGGCATTCGGGTGAGGTTGTATCTGGTCCAGTTGTATTTATCTCGGTGATAGAAAGGACCTTCCTACCCAGGCCAACCGGCTCCCTCTCACTGCTGATGGGATGTCAGCAGCCTGGCCGCTACATGGTGTCCCCTCTGTGGCTGCAAGGGGTCTTTACTGTGCCCCGACATTCTCCTGCGGACCCCCTCACCCTGGGACAGAGGCCACTGTCAGCCCTGTGGGTGGGCTCTGCGCACGTCCACAGGGAGGGACGAGCTCTGTCTGCCACCAGCCTTAGAGCTGTGGGCACATCTGCAGTGTGACCCAGGGCAGGTGACATCGCCACTGTGTGCCTCGGTTTCCCCACTGTACCTTGGGGCCCTAACAACACCGCGTGGCTTTTTCAGGACAGAGGCTTTCAGACCTAGCGTGCGAGCAGCTCTCGGCAAAAGGGAGCCAGTTTGCGATCAAAGTTGGGCAGGTGGCCGGCGTGCGGAGGACAGCCCTTCCCCCGGGACCCCTGCACAGGGCCTCCTCGGGGCCCCACGCGTGTACGGCAGGACGCCGCTTGCTGAGCATGTGCACCGGACGCTTTCCACGGGTCACCCGCTGCGACTCCTCAGGGTGGGCTCTGCCCTCCCCGCGTCGCAGGTGTGGGCACCAAGGCCCAGATGAGAAAAGTCGCCGGTGTTCCAGCCAGGAGACAGAGACGGGCGTGAGCAGCCATGGCGGGCTTGCCACTTTGGGAAGCCCTCCTGGGTTCCTCGTCCAAGACCACCCCCGCCCCAGAAGCGGGAGTTACGGGCCCCGTTTTTCCATCGGGTGAACTGAGGCTCAGACATGTGCTGGGGTCGTTTTCCCAAGTTCACAGTTGCTTGCAGGGCAGGATGGGAACCCCGGTTTCCTGACGCCCGGCCCAGCTTTGTTGCCGTGGTGACCTGCGACCCTTGCCTCCGGCCCCACAGGCCCAGGGGGTCACAGGGCCCTGGGAGCAGGCATTCCGGGGGGCTCAGCACCGTGCAGGGGGAAGGGTTGGCAGGTGGACTCAGGGCCAGAGGGATGGCCCCGAGGGCTGGGCGGGAGGCTGTGGACGGACACGCTCGGCTCGAGCACTCGCGGGGGCAGGAGGCTCACCGCGACCACTGGAGGGGAAAACAGTAATCCCCGTGTTTTTGTATCATGACTTTTTCATGGGGGCGGTACACGCTGTAATAGAAAGCAGATGCGGGAAGCGCCTGGAACTCATTAGGGCCGCACCCCCCTGACCGTCCCGTGTCGCTTTGCTGGGGATCAAAGACAAGCCTCCCCTCTGACATTGGCCTTAGCAGAGTAGGGGGGGCACCCAGCCTCCTGGTCAGACCCACCCGTCTGGACGTGGAGGGTCACCCACTGTCCTGGGTTTGCCCCAAAGGCAGACAGCCCCCCGAGCCCCATCACCTCTCCCTCAGCCTGGTGGCCCCTGTCCGTCGCTGCTCACAGACCTTCTGAAATGTGTCTCTTCCTAGGGGTTCATGCCTGATTTTCCTGTTTGTCACACATGCACCCACGGGAGGCCCCCAGTCAGGGAGGTTTCTGAGAAACCCTGGGGCCAGGAAAGATGCTCCCCAGGCCAAGGCCAGGCCGACTGGGGTGGCTGTGAAGGAGGAGGGTCATTGCAGGGGCAGGACCATGTTTGCAGAGGTCTGGGGGCTCCTGCTCTCTGCACCCCGCACCCCGGGCACCTGGCCGGCTGGCCGCTCTTGGCCGGGCCCTATGGGAGCTGGGAGCTGCCTCCCTTGGCCCAGGCCCTGCACCGAGCTCAGTGGCCTCCGAGACAGTGACTCTGTGTCCATGGTGGGGGACCCCCCGCATCACGCGCTTTGGGACCGTTGTGTGGGGATCTTCCCACGCAGCCCGCTGCCCCTGTCTCTTGCGTGGCTCTCCTGCAAGCCCCTCTCGTGGACGCTGAGACCCTGGCGGCACTGAGCACTCGGGAGGGCGGCTCTGCAAACCGAGGGCCGCTGCCCTGACCCACAGAGCTGCCCCCTCGGGAGACCGCGTGGGAGACCGTGTGCCTGTCCCCAAGCCAGCGTCCTGTGCTCGGCCGTGCTGTTGGCGGTCTGAGTCCAGGGAGCCGTCCGGTGGGTCCTGCCCTCGAGGGGTGCCCAGGAGCAGCCCTGGCCTCGCCGTGGGTTGCTCCGCCTGATTTCCCTGCAGACACACTGTGGTGTTTTGTCCGCGTGAGTTTGGGGTCAGGCTGTAGGGGTCGGGCGATATGTGATCAGAAGGGGCTTTGGGCCCGATGCAGGGCTGCTGCTGTGATAGGAGGTCGGTGGGGGATCAGGCTGTAGGTGTTGGGCGATGTGTGATCAGAAGGGGCTTTGGGCCCGATGCAGGGCTGCTGCTGTGATAGGAGGTCGGTGGGGGATCAAGCTATAGGGGTTGGGCGATGTGTGATCAGAAGGGGCTTTGGGCCCGATGCGGGGCTGCTGCTGTGATAGGTCAGTGGGGGATCAGAGCTCTGTCGCCCTGTTGAGCTGTGGTCTCGGGTGAAGCCCCTGACCTCCCCGCCCTCGGTGTCCTCGTCTATTGAGTGGGCAGTCCTGCCCTGCTAGGCCAGGGCTTGGCCACCCAGAGGCCATGCCTGGGAAGGAGGCGGCACAGAGGGGCCGCGGCTGTGCGGGCAGCTTGGGGAGGGTCGCGGGTTGCCCCGTGGGCCACACTGGTTTGGACCCGATGGGGAAGGAGGTCGGGAGCCACGTCGGCTTAAAGAGAGCCCGTGACGCTAGGGAGGCTGCTCTCAGTGAACTGTGCCTCCGTGGACTGTCCTGCTTGTAATTCAGCAAGTATTTATTGAGCACCCACGTGTGCCCAGCACTGTTCTAGGCACTCGGTCTTACTGAGAGAGAGGGTCACCTTGGGGCAAAAACGCAGAGGGTGTGAGCAGGCCATAAAGGAATCTGGGGGGAGGAATCCGTGGCAGAGGGAATGGCCAGTGCAGAGGCCCTGAGGTAGGAGCAGCTGAGTAGGCTCGACGACAGGCAGGCCAGGCACAAAGGAGCCGGGAGCACTCAGGGTCCTGGTTGAGGGGCAGGGGGGCCATGGTGCACCAGTCATAGGACGTGTGTCTCAGAGGGGCCAACCTGCCCCTCTGGTTCCTAGGAAAGCCAGGCGTACGGGTTTACCTTGGCCAGAGTTTTAGAATATTGGCCTGCTGCCTGGCCAAGGGCAGAAGCTGGGAATTCAGAGACGGGCCCCACCCCTGGCTCTGCCCTCGCCCCCACGTGGAGCCCTCCCTTCTTGGGGGACAGTGAGGGTGGGCTCCCCGTCTGTCTCGCTGGGGTGTGGGGCACACAGGGAGGCTGGTCCTGGCCAGACGACCTCGAAGGGGGTTTCTCTTCCTTTTGCTCCTGGAAGGGAGGTGTGAGGTCTGAGGGATGGGCAGGCACACAGTCAGGCCCCGTCGAGGACATTTGTCTCTTCTCGGCCTCAGCAGAACCGCGGAGATCACTGTGCACGCTTCACACTCACGCTGCGTCTCCTATGTACGGATGCGGACCCTGAGGCTGGGGGGCAGCCCCCATGTTCTGCCCTTTACAGAGGAGGTGCAGGACCCCCGCGCTGCACCCCAGAGCCCCGCCCACCGGCAGCCCCGGGAAAGCCTTCTGCTCTGATACTTCCGAGGCTGACCTCTGTCATCCTGGGGACTCAAGGGGCACTCGGAACCTTGGGGGCCCCTCCCCGGCCTCCTGGGGGCCTCGGGAACCCATGCCTATGTGCCAGCTCCAGGAGAGGGGTCTGGGGTGGGGCTGCGTCCAACCCAGGACAGCAGACCCTGGAGCAGGGCCCTTGCATCCCAAGACCCCAAGGAGAGAGTGGCTCCTGGAGCCAGACGGCCTGGGTGCGCAGCCGGGTTTCCTCACCTGCCCCCCTCATAGGCTTGTTGCAGGGTGAGCTGAGCTGATTCATGTGAAGTGCTCGGGTCCAGGCCCAGCATGCCGTCAGGACTGGATCACCGTGGCTTGGTTACCTACTGTCGGAACCCATCCCTCCCTTCCTACTTTCCCAGGACCTTTGTAAGGGTCAGATGAGGTACCAGCAGAAATCAGACTCTAAATGATCAAAGCAGGGGCTTGTTATTTCCAGCAGCTTTGCAGACTGGAGGCGGGCAGAAGAAGGTTCTAGAACCCCAGGGCTGGGAGCTCTGGGCTGTGGCCAGTTCTCAGCCAGGCAGGGCAGGCTGGGAACCACAGGCAGACAGGGACAGTGATGGATGGGGTGGCTTGTTCCGGCACATTCCATGTTCTTTCCCACCGGCTCTGCCTGGCTTGGAGAGCAGCTTCCTCTGTGGTCGGATTAGGGACATTCAGCTGGGGACTGGATACGCCGTCTGGGAAAGATGCTGGGTCTCCCATGGGCCTGTGGCGTGCGGGCCAAGGTCTGGGAATGTTCCCAAGGGTGGGAGGCAAGGTTGGGGGCGGGGGACCCCTTTGGCTCTTCTGCTCACTAGGACGCCTAGACGTGCCTTGACTGCTGCCTGCCCAGACCCGCACCAGGACACCAGCGGCCCAGTGCCAGTAGGCCCCCTGCCCTCTGGGAGGCCGGTGGGGACTGCCACAGAGAAAGGCTCCGCGGGGTGGCAGATGGGGGATCAGAAGGGGGCGGGAGGGGGCCTGCAAGCTGTGGGGCTGTGGGCCGGTGGGAGTGATGCCCAGGTCATGGCCAGCCCCCTACTCAGCTGTGGGAGCCAGGCAGGTCGCCCGGCCTGTCTTGTTTCCCCGTCTGAAAGAGGAGAGGAGTGCCGTCGGCCTCCGAGGGTCGTGGGGAGGTCACACAAGCCAGCGGTCTGGGCCCTTCACGTAAGGAATGTTCTTTTCCATGTACATTGAGCTCCCTGGCTATGGGCCCCTCGCTTCCCGTCTGCCTACCTCTGAGCCAGGACCACGGGTGGGGGCCCGGCACTCCCCCGGCTGTCCCCGCCTGCGTCGGCACGAGGCTGCTCCTCGGGCTGAGACGCTGCTCGGGCTCCAGGACGGCTGGTGGGGACCCCTGGCGTCGGGTGACGGGGCTCGATGTCCCTTCCCCAGACTCCGAGCTTTCCTCCACTGGCGTGATCGGCCCCTCACTTGGCTAAGGCAGCGTTCTGCACTCACCAAGCTGGGCCTGGCGGGTTGCGTGGAAAGAACCGCGGTGCCTTCACCCTGGCTGCCCAGGGAACTGGGAGGGGCACAGGGATGCTGGTGGCCGCGTCTCCTTTCTTCTTCCTGGGCGTGCCGAGATCAGAAGGAGCTCCATGCTGTTGGGAAGATGGTCCTTGCACTCATCTGCCCGAGTTTGGACACTGCTGACTCACAATGAGGGACCTCTGACCCCAGGCAGCTGCCCCTCCTGTGTGCTGCTTGGCCCACACATCGTTCCGAGGCAGCGTCGGGTCAGAGCCCAGGCTGGTGTCGCAGGTGATGGCGGCACCGTGGGGGCCCGGGCTCAGCCCTCTGCCCGGCACCCTCTGTGCTTCCGGCTCTGAGACCTGAGCAAGTCACTCGCCCTCCCTGAGCCTCAGCTTCACCATCTAAAAATGGGCATGATAACCAGCCTGTCGTGTGGAATTCCTAATAAAAATCGGTCCTTGGGGTCACTTCACTTTTCCTGACCTGAGGGGTAGACAAGCTAATGCGTGTGAGGCCCTGCATAGGGGCAGCGGATATCCTTATTATCATATATTAACATTATAAGGTTTGACTAGATCTGCCTAACCAGAGCCCCCTAAAGGGAGCTTTTCCAGGGGAACCCCCATCGTCAGGTGGAGGGTTTGTGGGACTAAGAGCCTCGAAGCACCCCAGAATGAGGAGTGTGGGAGACAGAGGCCTGGGTGGGTGTGGAGGGGACAGTCGGAGCTCGGGATGGAGGGCACAGGTCAGGCCTAGCCTGCCATTCCCAGGCCGGGTGACCCTGGGGAGGGCCCTGACAGTGCGTTTTGCGGGGGAGGGCATGGGGATTCTACCAGACGCTGTGTGCAGAGCATGGGGGTCAGGACACTGGGCAGGGACGTTGAGGGGACCTGAGAAGGAAGGAGGAGACAAGCGGCCTCACAGGACCTGCCCGGGGTCTCCAGGTGGGTCTGGCCTTGCCAGGGAGCTGAGCCAGGCCTTGCTCACAGCCTTGGCGGGAAGCAGGACTGAACCCCTCACTGGCTCCCGGCACCCAGCATCTGATGGAGGAGCCCATCCCCTGCACCCCTGCACCCTGAGCCCAGCCAGCTCCTGTGGCTATGGGTGCAGGGTTCTGCCTGGACAGCCCCATGCTGGCCACCAGCCCGTGAGAGCCACGGGGAGTCTGAGCCTCGCTGTGGGTCTCGGGGGGCCAGGGAGCAGCCCTTGGCTTGGCAGGCGGCCTCGAGAGGGGGCAGGGCAGGAAGCCAGCGCAGGAGAACAAGGCCGCCCCAGTCCAGCAGCTCATTACCGTTTGCCCACAGGCTGCAGGGGCTGTGGGCCAGTCGGCTCGCACACAGCCTGGGGCTTTGGGGACGGGGAGGAGATGATAGGTAAGGACAGTGACTGTAGCCCCCGCCACCCGCGATGTGACCGTGGCGGGTGCCAGGCCTCTGCTAAGTGCGTTTCTCCCTGTCTCCTTTGATCTGTCCCGCACACCAGGGAGGTGGGCAGTTGGTGAGCGAGGAGTGAGGCTCACAGAGGCAGTGACTCGTCCTGGGGGGCAGCTTCCAGCTCCCTCCAAGCCTGGGCCCTGAGTGGACCCCCCCTGCTGTCCCTGCTCAGCCGGCCCCTCCAGCCCCGATGCAGGGAGACCCCAGGGAGACGCCTTCAGACCCCCATCGCCCCTGCGTCCTGCTCTGGCATCGAGTGCCCCAGCCTTCTGGACGTCCCCGCCCCACGCGCTCCCTGCAAACAGGTGGACCAGAAGGCAAGGTCATCCCGCGCGGGGCGACGTTCCAGAGGGCGAGGAGCTCAAGTGTGGGGGCATGTCGCCTGAGGACGTGAGGCCAGAGCGGAACCACCGGCGGGGTGCTCTGGGTGCGGGGAGAGGGGCGAGGGTTGCGGTGGACGGCGGCCCCGACGGGGCGGGAGGGCGGCCTGGGTCAGCAAGAAGCCGCTCGCGCAGTGGCGGCTGCTGCCGGGTGTTGGGCAGGAGAGTGGACGTGCGAGCTGAGGCTCGCTCCGGCCCCTCTGCCCACACAGCAGGTCCACGTGCACCAGCCCAGCCCCGCTGACCCTCCGGACCCTCCGTCCTGGAGGCCCTCACACGCCTCCTCGCCGAGGCTCCCGAACACTCTGCACATCCCTGCGGCACAAACACTGTTCCTGCCCCCTCGCCACACCTCCTCCGCTCTTCCCCGACGGCCTCCGTCATTTTCTGGGGTGGGGTCTGTGCCGACGGCAGCCTCCAGAGCAGGGTCCTGGCGCACCGTCCTTCCCTAAACCTCTGCCGAATTTCACTGAGCGCGTGCGTGCGCAGACTGCTACCCCCTCTGTCGGGAAATAAAGACTCAGAGAGGTGCAGGGACCCCCCAGGTCACTCAGTGAGAAGCAGCAGAGCCAGGACTCAAGGCGCCAGAGACTCGGGAGGTCCCGCACGGCGCACCTGTGCCCCGGGGCTGCCCCCCCCACCCCCTGCAGCCAGGTCTGCATGCCAGCCCCGCCGCGGCCTCTGGAAGAACATGGTGCACTGGGGGCAGGCAGGCCTCGCAGCCCTGCAGACCCGCATGACCCTGCGGGGCGCGCCCAGCCCCCCCGTGTGCCCGCGGCAGACACCGCGCCTCTCTGTACCTGAGAGCGAGGGCTGGCCAGGGCACCCCCACCCCCGGGGCCTCCGCGAGAATAAGGAGCCGCGAGCGTTTGCGTGTCTGCTCAGGAAACGGGCGGCCTCACCTTCCCTTTCTGCCACGGAGGTCGCGGGTGCTGGCGGGAGCGGCCTCTTCCCCTCTGGGCGCTCAGCGGGCGGCCCTGGGCTGAGTGTCCGCCAGCTGGATTCTCAAAGGGCCCTGCTGTGTTGGCGCCCAGCGCCCGCGGTCCCCACCGCTGGCCGTGCATATCACACAAGCGCCCGGGGAGGGGTGGGCGGCGCGGACCCGGCAGGCTCCCTCTGCTCTCTCCGCGCCGTTTGTCCTCAGCGTGGAAGGGCTTTGGCAAGTTGGAGCCGGCCACGTGCCTGAAACGCCCCCCATGCCGGCCGGGGGGACTGCCTGCCCCAGGGGCCTGGTCACTCCCAGGGCTGGCCAGCACGGGTCTGCACCCTGCAGGGGTGGCCCAGGGCCCACAGTGGCCGGCCACATTTGCCTTCTTTGGTTGTCACCAGCGACTGGCGGCCGGCCCTGCGGCCAGGCACGGCGTTGACGGGCCCCCACAGCTGCGGTGCACGTGTGCCCGGCCGTCAGCTCCCTGGCAGGCGGGCTGCAGGGGGGCAGGGCGCCCAGCGGGAGGGAGGCCAGCGGCCGCAGCTGAGTGGACAGCAGGTGCGGCGTGGCCCGGGTGGCCGCTAATTACCGGCTGCTTCCCTGCTCCGGGGGGCCCAGCGGGGAGGGGTCTTCTTCACTGTCAGCCCGCGGGGCCCCGGCGTGCAGAGGGCTGTCAGAGCCCCGACGGGCATCTCCGCTCTGTGAAGGGGGGGTGGGGGAGGGAGGGGAGGCTGCCGCGGATCGGGCGCGAGGTAACAGTAAATGCCATCTGTCGGCGTTATTAATCACCACCCACAGAGGCTGGCTGCCCCGGGTGCACATGTGTGTCTGCGTCCGTCCTGTCCTGCAGGGCCCCTGGGAGAGGGGAATGGGGGAGAAGCAGAGGACGCGTGAGATGTAGCCGCCTAGGGGCAGCTGACAGGTGCGCAGCCCCGGCCCCTGGCGAGACCCCGTCGGCGTTAGCAGGGTGAGCTCGGGGCAGCGGCTGGGGCCGCGTGGGCGGTGCCTCCGTCACAGGGAGAGCTCACCCACCCTGACGGCTCGAGCAGCTGGGCCGCCCCAAATCCCAGCCACTGCCTCTCTGGTTTTCCGGCCTGCCCGGGCACTGGCTCAGCCGAGTTTAGACACAGGGGGAGGCCCGGGGCTCGCCGTCCTCCAGCTGCAAAGATGACCAGCTGCTGGCTCAGGGTTTGTGTGGCTGGTCAGATTTGCCCAGAGGCCCTTTCCTGCAGGCCCTGCTTTGTGGGGGCCCCGGGGCTCAGGGCCCTCAGGCCTTGGTATGGGACATCTCCACACCTGACCCTTAGCAGAGCATCACAGACCACATGGGAATCTTGACAAGGTCAGGGGCACACGACCCGTCGGTCTGTGGACCACATATCGAGTGGCAGGCCTAGAACAGCGTGCATTACCCAGGCGAGCAGGTGGTTAAATAGGGGTTTGCCACCCCAGAGGGTCTGCCTCCCAGGCCTTCCTGGGAAGACCTCACCCATCCAGGGCAAGCCTTTTGACATCTGAGAGCTGTCAGGGCCCTGGGACCCATGGTTTCTCCAGGAGGGGTGTCCAACCACCTGCAGCCCCCCACCTGGGACCTTGTTAGAAATGCAGATTCTTGGGCCTTCCCCAGACCTGCAGCATCAAAAACGGGGTGGGGAGGCTGGCATCTCTGCACACGCCCTCCAGAGGACGCTGACGGAGTTAGTGTTTGTAATCCGCTGCCTGGGGAGTGCCCCCCAGCCCCCGGTCTGCTGGGGAGTAAACCTAAGCCCCCCCAGAGCCACGCCCCAGTAAGGACCCCAGTCCCATTCCCACTGACCCAGGATTCTCCCAGCTCCGCCCTCCAGCCCACCTGAAATGGGCTGCCCCACGCCTGCCCTCTGAGCCCAGGTGGGAGGGATGTCAGCCGCCTTGGAGCACAGCTGAGGCTTGTCGGGGGCACACTGGGCCCTGGGATTGGGACCAGCTGTGCACAGAGCCGGGGGCCCCCCCCCCCCGGGTGCCCGCAGCACAGGTCCACACCCGTGGACCCTCGCGTCCCCTCAGCCTGCTTCACCGTGCCTCTTTTTCTCTCCTCCCCGCGGCCCCCTGCAGTGGACAGGAAGGACAAGACAGCAACGATGCCCGACTCGCCTGCCGAGGTGAAGACGCAGCCCCGCTCCACGCCCCCCGGCATGCCGCCCCCAGCGCCTGCCGCGTCCCAGGGGGCCACCCGGCTCCCCTCCTTCACGCCTCACACAAGTGAGTAACCCAGGGCTGGGGCACCGAGTGGGCAGAGTGGAGGTCCCCTGGAGCTGTGTGAGGCTCCGAGCATTACCACGAATCAAGCCAGGGCTGGGGGCCCTCCGCCCTGAACCCATAAACGCCCACCGTTGGGCCCTTGAGAGGGAGGATCTCATCATGGCTCAGAGCCTGAGCCTCAGGTTCAAATCCTGGTTCTTCTACTTTGTGGCTGTGTGGCCTTGGGTAAGCTACTTAACCTCTCTGGACCTGGCGTTCCTCATCCATAATTCGGGGCTGGCCACAGTCCCTGCCTCAGCGAGCTGCTGTGAGGACAAGTGAGTTAGTGCAAGTTCTTACCCAGTGACAGCACATCGTGAGTGTTTTGTCAAAGCTCTTACACTTGGAGCCCAGAGAGGGACAGGGAGAGCCCTCCCAGCACCCAGCAGCTTACTCGAGGGCTGCGAGTCCATCAGAGGTGGCCCTGGCCTCAGCGGAGCTGGGCAGCCAGGCCACAGCGGGGTGTGAGGGTGGCCAGGACCTGGCGTCAGCCGGGGGCCCTGCTGCCGGGGGATGTGCAGGGCAGGCCGGCCCTTCGCCCAGTGTCTCCCTGGCCCTGGGCTGACCTGGGGTGAGCATCTGGGCACACACAGTGTCTCTGGGTGGGCTTCCACACCACAAACACCACTGCTGACCTGTTGCTTTGACTCAGAAAAATCGGGCACTCAGTGACTTTGGGGTCTTGAGCATTTGGGAGGAGACGCCAGCCTTGGGCCGGTGGGGGGTATGGTATCCCGAGCCCCCCAAGACGAGGGGCTTAGCAGTGTGTCCTGGGCATTTCTGGTGGGTAGTGGAGAGAATCTGCACGGCACCTGCTCCCCCCACATCCAGAGGCCAGAAAGCCCCACACGTGGGGAACCCTTCGCCAGGTTTGAAACCCAAGCAAAGCCCGTCTCTGGGAAGGGAGCCTCGAGTGCCTCAGCCTGGTGGTTCCTCAGACAGCCTCCCGCCAGCCATAGCCCAGGTGAAACCGCAGGGCCCAGCTCTTTTCTTCCCTGTCATCGGAGGCCGGGCAGCCGGGGACCATGGGGCTTGGCTGTGACCCTGCTTACCTCTGGAGAAAGGTGCTGCTTTCAGCGGTCAGGCCAGGCTTGGCCCTTGTCTGTAGGATGCCGGCTCTGAGCGGGCCTCCTGAGCGCGCCGCGCCGTGGGGGGCAGGTGGAACGCACCAGCGGCTGCCCGTGTAGTCGGAGGCAGACTTCCCAGCACACTCAGGAGCTTAACAGCCAGCACCCTCCCCGCACCTTCCCTCCACAGAAGGTCCCAGGTCCTCCTCCTCAGGCCGGTCTGTGCCAGGGTCACCATATGTAATGGAGACCGGAATGAACCCCAGACCTTTCCTTCCCCAGGAGGGGCCCAGGAGAGCGGGGCCTCACACTGCGGTAGCCCTGGGCGTCCAGGCTGGGGTCGGCCTGCAGGGGCTGGCTGGGCTCTCCTGTCACGCAGCTGCTGGCCATCGGGTCCCCTCTGCCTCTGCCGTGCGGACCCCGCCCTCACCTCGGGGCTGGACCCCTGTCGGCCACAGGCGGAGGCTCCCACGGCATTTAACCGCCACTAGCAGCTCCCAAGACACAAGGCCGTGGGCCCTCCTCCCAAAATGACGAGCCCACCCTCCAGGGTCTGGTGCCCAGGCAGAGAAGCCGGCGGGCCGTGGCCAGCGTGACCGAGGCCTCGGGGCCACTTGCCTGGCTAGGAAGGGCACGTCGCCCTCGGCCTACTTTCCTTCTTGGCCCAGGACCCATGCTCCCGAAAGCGCCGGTCTGGGAACCAGATGTTCCAGGTTGGGGACAGGGGTGGGGTGTGTATGTGGCTCAGGGCCCCCCTCACGGCCATCTGTCCCCTCACACTGGTGCACCACGGGCTCACGTTTCTGGAGGGGAGGGCCTGGCTCTATCTGGGGCATGGACGTTACAAGAGGCTGATGGTTCCTTCTACTCGAAGCCAGTACTTTAATGTCATTGAGCTGCTGGGGTGTCCATCTGGGTCTCTGGTCCCCTCCAAGGGGCCTCGGAGTTGTGCGAAGTTGTGTGGAATTCCCAGAAAGCCGTGGTTAACTGCATCATGCCCCTGGCCGCCGGGGGTGGGAGCCTCTCCAGCTTCCCCAGGAGCAGCCTGGGAGCCACGCAGGCCAGAGACTGACCTTGAGCCGTGGCTCAAGCTGGTTTTCCTTGCCTGATGACCGCCTGGGCACAAATTCATGCTGGAGTTGAAGCCACGGTATGGCTGTGGCGGTGGTCAGGATGGCTGAGATGGCTTGGGATGCCCTCAAAGGCCCGTCCTGCCCTTGATTACTCCCTGTGACGGGGGGCTCACTGCCTGTCTGCAGTGGTCCAGCCCATCTGGCCTCGGCTCCACTTACTAACTCCAGCTCGGACAGATCACATCTCTGCCCCCTTGGTGCTTCTTCCCTTCACGGTGGCTAAGGGCTGGGCCTTGCTTTCCAACCACCACTGGCTTGTCTGTCAATGGACCTCACGTCTTGTCGGCTTGGGCTCCGGGTCCCTTGAGGACGGTGCCAAGTGGGGTTATAGGGCGCCTTCCAGGAAGAGAGCTTTTTAGGAACCAAGGTGTCCCACCCATGCCGGTTGGAGACACTGCAGGGCTTGTTGAGCTCTAGAAGGTCCTCCCAGATATGGCCCTAAGAGACCCCCCAATACAACCCCGTTATTTTACGGTAGAGGGACTGAGGCCCAGAGAAGAGAATGGACCGGCCCAAGGTGGTGACAGAGTCCCAGTCCCCAAAACTGCTGTGGAGAGGCAGAGGGGAGGGGCGGCCCTGCCCACCCACCTGCTCTTTCCTGACAGGGTGTTTTTCTTATTTTGCTTACAGATCGAGAAGACGGGCCCACGATGTCCCTGCCCCACGGCCGTTTTCATGGCTGCTTAAAGTGGTCTATGGTCTGTCTTTGTAAGTAAAATAACAAAAACCGCAGCCTCCTGGGAGGTCCTCACCCCAGCAGCCTCTGCCCCGGGGAAGGCCACGGCAGTGCCCCTCACTGCCTGCACCCCCATTATTGTTGCGTCTGCTGTGTTCATGAGCCCTGCCTCCCTTAGAGAGAAGAGGGGGCCGGGGGCAGGCCCAGGAGAGCAGAGCACAGAGCCCCGAGTCAGACCCGAGTTCACAGCCGCCCTGCACTCACGAGCTGTGTGGCACTGGGCAGGTGGGGGGCCTCTCTGAGCTCCTTTTCCCCAACCACAGAGCAGGATGAATAAGGCAGATCCAGATCCCAGAGTTGTGAGAAGATCCGATGTCAACAGCGAGTCAGTCGCTTGGCCGACTCAAGGGCGGACCCCGGCCCGCCTCAGGCCCCAGCTCCCACCCCTCCTGGCCAGGTGACTTGGGCAGGTACCACACTTGTGCCTCGGTTTCTCCACCTGTCAAACGGCAGTCATCCCAGCACCTAGTGCCAAGGGCAACTACAAGGAGCCGTGAGATGCTGCTGGTCTCACACGGGGCCCGGGACACGCTGGGTGCTCGGTCGCCAGTGGACATTTCTGCCCAAGTCTCGGGACCACAGCTGAGGCCTGTGGCGGAAAGCGCTCGAGGGCCGTGCTCATAGTTCGTCAGCCAGCGAGTGCGGTCAGGTCAGGCCCTGACTCTACGCCAGGGGGCTGCACGGCCCGGGTGGCCCTGCGGAGCCCCCAGGCTCTGAGCAGGAGGTGACGTATCAGTCCTGCATTATTTATGTCCCGCGATACCGTTGTCCTTACTACCCTGTGGGAGCCGTGCCTGGCCTGGCTCTGGCGCCCAGCGTGTCCCCGGAGCCGCGGTGCTGACGGGGAGAGGGGCTGGCGGGAGGGGCTGCTTGTCGGGTTCCGCGTCCCAGCGCGACCCCCGCCCGGGCCCCGGGGCCGGGGGAGCCACAGGGGTGCTCGTGTGTGCCCCCAAACCTCAGCCGGGGACACGTGTGCGGTCTAACTTAGTAACACACCTGTTGTGGGAATGAAAGCGCTTGTGGCTGGGGGTTATTTTCGGCGTCTCTTTAGCAAGTTGCTGAGACTGCCCGGCAGCCCGCGGGAGGGAACACGGGCAAGCGAGGGCAAGCAGGCCACCGGGAGGACCCAGGCACCGAGGGCAAGCTGGTAAGAGAGCTGCAGGGAGGTCAGGCCCAGGCGGGGCCGGCAGCCGCCGGGTGGGGACCCAGGAGGTAGACACAGCCGTTCGTCTTAGAAGCCTCTGGAAGATCCAGACCCCGGTGACGGCCCAGCTCTGCTGCGAGGAATCAGCCCCCTGCTGTGGTGAGCTGAGGCCATCGTGGCAGCAGGGCCATCTCCTGGCCTGGCCGGGATGACGGCCGGCGGCTCTCATCACTCTTGACCAGGGCATCCGTTGGCTGGAGCTCACCAGGGAGAGAGAAAATTGGCACAACAATGGGGTCTCCTGCTCTATCGGAGGATCCTCCGGACAGCACCTCAGAGAGGGTGACGGACGGGGACGCTTCCTGCCTGTGTTTGGCGTTCACTCTCCATTGAAGAGCGAGGGAAGCCCCCGAATGAGGTGACACTCCGGGGCTGGTGTGTCCCTTCAAGGCCCTAGAAGGGGCTTCCGAGATCATTCAGACCAGAGGCAAACGGGCTCCAACTGCATGGTGTCTGCTGGGGAGGGGAGAGCTGACTTGAGTCCTCGGGCCCCGTCTCAGGACAGGAGGCCTTCAGCCAGTGGTTTCCAAACCTCTGCTAAGTGGTGGCCAATTATTGACAAGTGATGAGTGATCCCCCAACATACAGAAGCAATCAGGGTTAAGCATCCCCAGCTCCTTCTGGTGGTAGAAGGATAGCGGAGGTTCTATAATCCAGGGGAGCATGGAGCGGAAGGGGGCCGGGCACCAGTCCTCGGGTTTAGCCAAGGCCCATTTGCAAATGAAGGAACTGAGGCCAGGCCCCCATTCTCACCTCCCTGGGCTAGTCCAGGCAGATGTGAGGCCTCGGGCAGGATGCCCCTCCCAGCCAGGGCGGCTTCTCCTGCCCATGAGGGCAGAGCTGTGTCGGCTGCTGCTGAGGGCCTATGGGTGCTGGGGTCACCCCGCGGGGGGCAGGCCGTCTGGGGAATCCTATGGAGTGTGCGTGGTAATAGTGAGCCTTGCCACCTGCAGGCTGGGTGCCTGGCTCATGGCCAGCAGTCCAGTGCAGTGAGTCAGGGAGGGACATTTACAGGTGTCTCTGGCAAGCAGGTCCGTGGGGCAGAGCCAGCCGTCGCAGCTGGACGTGCGGGCAGCGTCTGGGGCAGGCAAAGCCCACCAGACGGCAGCCTCAGGGCTAACAGAGGGCACTCATCAGAGGGCTCCGGGGGCCAGGGATGGGCCGGTTCCAGAGCCCACGGGGGACAGTGCAGCCCCGGGGCTGGACTCAGTGGGAGCTGTGTCTCCCTGGCCTGCAGGGCAGGTGGAGGGGGTGACAAGGACCCAGGAGAGCCACAGCTGGGGGAGGGCTGAGGCCCAGGGAGGGGGCTGGCATGTGGGCTGCCCCTCCAGGCCGGGTGAGGCCAAGAGCGTGTGCAGAGGACACTTCCCAGGGCCCGGCCAGGATGGGCAGGGCGGGCGTGGTCTGGGGCGGCACAGCCACACCCCCAGCGGCCAGAGCAAGCAGGGTCAACGGCAGACACGCCTGGTGCTCAGCGGAAGCCGCTTCACAGAGCTGACCCTGGCCGCATCCCCATCCCCGAGAAAGGAGCTCCTGCTCCCCATCTCCACACTCACAGGCAGCCAGGTCTCAGCCATGGGTCCAGGAAGGGCCTGGAGCCTCGAGAAATTCCATCCTCAGGGTGCAGCAGCCCTGAGCTGCCCGCCTCCAAAGACTCCCCGGCTCGGCCCCTGGGCACAGGCCCAGCTGGACGGGGGGGCGTGGGCCTGGGGACCACAGGCGAGTGAGTGAGAGATGTCCATGTGCGCGTGCATCTGTGTGTATACATGGGTGCTATCATACACACAGGTCCGGCTGTGTGGGGCTGCATATGCACATGTGTGCGTGTGAGTGTACATGGCTGCGTGTGCATGTGTTCATATGTGTTCATGTGTGCATGCATGTCCGCGTGTGCATGTGTGTGTGAGTGTACATGGCTGTGTGTATGCATGTGTGTTCATATGTGTTCGTGTGTGCATGCATGTCCGTGTGTGCATGTGTGTCCTTGTGTGCATATGTGCGTGAGTGTACATGGCTGTGTGTATGCATGTGTGTTCATGTGTGCATGCGTGTCCGTGTGTGCATGTGTGTCCTTGTGTGCATGTATGTGTGTGAGTGTACATGGCTGTGTGTGCATGTGTGTAGGCATGTGTGTTCATGTGTGCATGCGTGTCCGCGTGTGCATGTGTGTCCTCGTGTGCATGTATGTGTGTGAGTGTACATGGCTGTGTATGCATGTGTGTAGGCATGTGTGTTCATGTGTGCATGCGTGTCCACGTGTGCATGTGTCCTTGTGTGCATGTGTGTGTGTACATGGCTGTGTGTGCATGTGTGTAGGCATGTGTGTTCATGTGTGCATGTGTGTCCGTGTGTGCATGCATGTCCTTGTGTGTATGTGTGTCCGTGTGTGCATGCATGTCCTTGTGTGTATGTGTGTTCGTGTGTGCCTGCATGTCCTTGTGTGTATGTGTGTTCGTGTGTGCCTGCATGTCCTTGTGTGCATGCATGTCCTTGTGTGTATGTGTGTTCATGTGTGCATGCGTGTCCGTGTGTGCATGTGTGTCCTTGTGGGCATGTGTGTCCTTGTGTGCATGTATGTGTGTGAGTGTACATGGCTGTGTATGCATGTGTGTATGCATGTGTGTTCATGTGTGCATGCGTGTCCACGTGTGCATGTGTGTGTGCTTGTGTGCATGTGTGTGTACATGGCTGTGTGTAGGCATGTGTGTTCATGTGTGCATGTGTGTCCGTGTGTGCATGCATGTCCTTGTGTGTATGTGTGTCCGTGTGTGCATGCATGTCCTTGTGTGTATGTGTGTTCATGTGTGCATGCGTGTCCGTGTGTGCATGTGTGTCCTTGTGTGCATGTATGTGTGTGAGTGTACATGGCTGTGTATGCATGTGTGTATGCATGTGTGTTCATGTGTGCATGCGTGTCCACGTGTGCATGTGTGTGTACTTGTGTGCATGTGTGTGTACATGGCTGTGTGTAGGCATGTGTGTTCATGTGTGCATGTGTGTCCGTGTGTGCATGCATGTCCTTGTGTGTATGTGTGTCCGTGTGTGCATGCATGTCCTTGTGTGTATGTGTGTTCGTGTGTGCCTGCATGTCCTTGTGTGTATGTGTGTCCGTGTGTGCATGCATGTCTTTGTGTGTATGTGTGTCCGTGTGTGCATGCATGTCCTTGTGTGTATGTGTGTCCGTGTGTGCATGCATGTCCTTGTGTGTATGTGTGTCCGTGTGTGCATGCATGTCCTTGTGTGTATGTGTTCGTGTGTGCATGCATGTCCTTGTGTGTGTGCATGTATGTGTGTGAGTGTACACGTGTGTGCATGTGTGTATGCATGTATTTCTTTTGTGCATGTGTGTGTATGTGTGTATGTGGGGCTGAGAGTACATGGGTATGTCTGCAGGTGGGTGCATGTCCACACGTGTGTGTGCAGGTGCATGTGTGTACATGTGTATAGGCATGAGTGTGTGTTGTGTGTGTGTGCATAGGAGTATGTGTAAGGATGCTGAGGCAGGGAGTAGAGGTGGGGAACGGAAGGCATGTGTTAGGGGTTCAGACCATGCAGGGAGCACGTTCAGGGGCAGGCCAGTGAGTGTGCAAGGGGCTCAGTGTGTGAACACAGGGAGCTGCCCGGAGCAGGTGCCCAGGCAGCTGGTTTAGGGGGCAAGGTGTGAGTGGCTGCTGGGTGTATCAGACAAGCCTCAGGACTCCCATGTGTGCCAACTTCCCTTCCCACATCTGGAGCCCTGTCCACTGTCACCAAGGGCCCTGGCAGCCCACGATCTCTGACATCTCAGGATCTGCAGACCCTGGTCATTGAGGCTCAGGCTCCTGAGGCCAGGGGACTGGGGTGCAGGCCAGGCGCAGGCTCAGCGAGGAGTAAGGTCTTGTCCCAGGGCATGGCATGGGACCCCAGGTCTCCACCAGTCCTGGGACACTGACTCCGGTGTTGGGGCCCTGGTGACCACTGGTGCTGCTCTTCTGACCCCTGCAGTGTGCTCATCACAGGGGCCTCCAGTCCCCTGCCTGTCCTCCCCACACAGCCCAGGGCTCCTGTGCATTCACACCCGGGTGTGGCAGCCCCAGACAGCAGCCCTCCAGGAGCCTCCTGGCCAGGATCCAATGCCACTCGTCCAGGGTGTCCAGGGCCCTCTGCCCCACCCCAAGCCCTCTCAGCCCAGGCAACGGGGCCTGTGTAGGCCATGGGGCAACACTTGGGGCCGTCGTGGCAGAGGTGAAGGTCATGGCCTTTCAGAAAGGGTGAGCCACCGATCCCCGGAAAGGGGGACATAGGCCTGCAGGTCCCTCCTGGAGGAGAAGCCTCTCTGCCTGATCCCAGCAGACACCTGAGCAGACTGGCGGTGTCCTGGTGTGGTGTCCCCCCCCCTCGCTGTGAGGGGCCTGACCATGCAGCCCAGAGCAAGGCCAAGGGGTGGTGCTGAGCCGGGCCACGCCGATCGTGGCCGCACGCTGGCCCAGCCCCACCCGCTGCTGCCCTGGGCCCCAGTCTGGACATCCATGCAGGGCGTCCGGTGCCCCCGCCACACCGCTGCTGGCTCCAGCCCGCGGCCTCTGTCAGCTGTCGTCCTCAACGCCCCCCTCCTTCCCGCAGTGATGAACGGCAGTCACTCGCCAACGGCCGTCAACGGGGCCCCGTCCACACCCAGCGGCTTCAGCAATGGCCCGGCCACCTCGTCCACAGCCTCACTGTCCACTCAGCACCTGCCCCCGGCCTGTGGGGCGCGGCAGCTCAGCAAGCTCAAGCGCTTCCTCACCACCCTGCAGCAGTTCGGCAGCGACATCTCCCCGGAGATCGGGGAGCGCGTCCGCACGCTGGTGCTGGGGCTCGTGGTGAGTGTGGCGGGCGGCAGAGGCCTGGTGGTCTGCGGAGCTGGGCCGTGGGGCTCGGCTGACTGCAGCTGTGTTTCCTTGCACAGAACTCCACGCTGACCATCGAGGAGTTCCATTCCAAGCTCCAAGAGGCCACCAACTTCCCTCTGCGTCCGTTTGTCATCCCCTTTCTGAAGGTAAGCACGCGTCCATCTCCCCCCGTCGCTGGGCCCTCCGCGGAGTCCCAGATCTGCTCCCCGCCCGCTGTGATCAGGCACCACTCTCGGCCCACGCTGGAAGGTCCCGCGTGGGAACAGCGCTGACCTCCGGACCCAGTGGTCTAACACAGAGCTCCCCGTCTCAGTCCTGCAGTACTGGTCAAATACACTCATCCTCTAGACAGCTATGCTTTGAGCACCCACTGTGTGCCTGGTCATGCATGAGGCCTGGGGACACGGTGGGAGGGAGCTCAGCCAACCAACAATGGCCACAGACCGGTGCAGATGGGGGGGCATTTGGTGCAGGCTGAGGAGGATGAGGGAGGGAAGCAGGTGGATAGCGGGGGACAGAGCCTCAGGGACAACAGGCACAGAGGCCCGAGGCAGGAGTGTGCCTGTTGTGTTTGGCGTGAGGCTGGATCAGAGGGAGGAGAGGGACAGACGGAGGGATGGGCGGCCGGATGGATGAGTGGGCGTCAGAGGGAACGAGGGCCGTGCGGCCCAACGCGGAAGGCCAGCAGTGGACCAGGGCCTCTGCAGGGGGAGGGCGGTGCCGGGCCCACAGCAGCATCAGCACGAGGGCTCGTGAGCCACGCAGGTTCCTGGGCCCCAGCCCAGAGCCCCTGAGTCGGAACCTGCGGCAAGGTACTGGGGGATTGGTGTGTGTACACAACAGGACAAGCGTAGCTCTAGACCCCGCTGGACCGCTTCTCAGGGCCTTCCCTCCACCAGGAGGATCTTGTGTCTCCCAGAGAGGGCAAAGGTGAAACGCTTCCCAAAGGGATGTGACCCTGTGACCCTTACTTCTGGGCCCCTCCGGGGATCAGGGTTCCACAGAGCTCACTTAGCAGATGCCGTCTGCCTGGGCCCTGCTCACCGGCGCGGCGGGCCCTGGGGGCTGCCTTCCGGAGGGGCTTGAGGACAGACTAGGCCAGATGCTCCCGGCTCCCAGCCCTGCCACTGGGCCGCTGCTGTCGGCCTGGCCGAGCTAGCTCACCCCTCTCTGACTCGGTTTCTGCAAACCTGCCATGGGCGCCATCCTCAGCCCACTGGGTGGGGGGCGGATGCTCGCTTCATGTCGGGGCATCCTCGTCGGGGCATTTAAACGCTCTGCGGACCAGGCATGCTTTGCAAAGCTCTTTGCAGCGCCCCTGCTGACCCCCCCGCCCCGCCGCAACCCTGTGAAGGGGGCGGTGCAGGAACGCCTACCGGTCCTGGCTCCCAGGTCCCCCTGGTAGAGAGGTGGAGTCCGGCTGGACCCAGGCCTTTGCAGGCAGGCCCTGGGCTGGCACCACGGTCCCGACAGTCCCTGTCAAGGGGACCCTAGGTCCCGCCCCACACCCGTCCTCTCCTCCCTCCTTCCCACCCTCCCTCCCACACCCTGCTGCGCTCACACCCCGAGCCAGGGCGCCAGGGTTTGGGCCCATCTGGCTGTCACTTGTAATTCACGGGAGCGTGGCCCTGCGCTCCCCTCCTTCCACTTACTGCTGACTCCACGCTCCCCATCTTTGGGGACACAGCGCCTGCTTACTCGGTCAGACCAAATACTTACGGCAGATGTCCCCGCCCACTCAGCTGCCCTTGTTTATCGGAGGAGCGGGGAGCGTCCGGTGTCCCTGCTCTGGCCCCAGCCAGGCCTGCAGCCCCCGGCCCACGGCGCCGCCACCCCCCCAGTGTCCTCCCAGACACACCCCAGCGCGCTGCCAGGTAGACCACGCCAGGCCCAGCACTGCCTGTGACGGAGCTCTCTGGCTCTGTGTCCCCTCTGCCCACGGTGGTCTCGAAGGGCTCCCGGGGCTCTCACGCCAAGACCGCTCCGTGCCTGTGACCCCACCCGGGGCTCGGGGCCAGCACACTGTCAAGGACATGGAGTCCGTCTCCCTGACATGGAGCTCCTGGGGTGCAGCCAGTTCCATCTGCAGGCCCTGGTGACGAGGTGCCAGCCAGAGCCCTGGGAGGGGCATCACCTTCCAGAGGATTCACCGTGGGGTGTGCCCTTGCGGGTGCCCGATGCCCTGCAGAAGAGGCAGGAACTGTGGCCCGCCTGGCTCAGACCCCAGCCCTGGGCTCTCGGACCTCTCCCACGGTGATCCCGTCACGGGGGCAGGAATGCGTGAGGTAACTCACACCCAGGGCGGGAGGACAGCCCCACTCGCAGATGAGACACAAGTCAAGTGTCTGGCGCAGGGTCCCAGGGCAGAGCCAGGGTGGGCTGACCGCCGGGCCCGCAGCACCCAGGCTGTGTGGGCATCTGAGGAGGCCCTGGACAGAGCCGCAGAAACACCACAAGCCCTCGCAAACGGGGGTCACGGCTCAGCCAACCCCATGTCGCACTTGTTTGCGCAAACACTGATTTCCCTTTGGCCTGAGTCCCTGCCTGTGAAGAAGGTAGTTCTGGGCCCTCCTGCCATGTCGGTGTTCACGGGGCTCTGGTGACCAGCGCAGCCTGTCTGCATCTGGGTGGCCGGGCCTCCCCTCCCACAGTGGGGACTGCTGCCCCAAAGGCAGCAGCCGCCCCACAGCCCCCGCCCAGTCTTCTGCCCTGGGGCTCCCCCTTCCCCTCGCCCCCACCAAGGGCCCCGAGACCCCCGAACCCACTGCTCAGCCTGACACCATGCGTGGCTACGTGGTGGGGCTTTCCGGAAGCTGGGAGACGCTGCCCCACCCGGCCGGCCCTCCGCCCGCAGCCCCGGCTCCCAGCTGGCCCCAGCCGGCCGGGAATCCAGATGTTTCCACAGCCCTAACAGCGACCAGCCGGCCAGCCGGTGCCCCTGCGGTCCCCGCCCTGCTGAGCCAGCCAAGGGAGGCCATTCGGGAGGGGGGGCCGGCAGGGGAGAGGGAGGATGTTTGGCGTCTTCAGACCTCCCGGGACCTCCTTTCCCAGCTCATGCTCCTAACGTGTTCGACAGATGGCGGGCTGGCCCCCGTTCAGCTATCCAAATAGAAAAACAGGCCTTGCAGCCGGCTCTGCTTGACAAAAACGCATCGGCTGCTTGATCAGGTCCGGGTGGACGCGCTCAGGGGGGCTGCAGAGGCAGAGGCGGCCACTCTGAAATGCCATGAGAAAGTTGGGGGACTGTATTTATTTACAAATACTTGGAGCTGCCCGCTCTCCCAAGCAGCCTGCCGCTGAGCCCCCACCCCGCCTGTGCCCTGCCGCGCCACGAGGCTCTGGGAAGACGGTGGGTGGCTGCAGGAGCCCGCCTGCCCCCCAGCGGCACACGCAGGAGGTGGGGCTGGAGCAGACGTGGGGCGCAGTGGTTGCACGCGGCGTGGCGGGTGGGGACTACACCTGGATCCCGTGCCCTGTCCTGGATGTGTCCTCCTCCCCGCTGTGCTCTGTTCTCCTTCCCATGAACGGGGAACCAAGCTGTCACGTGTGTCCACGGAGGGTTGTAAGGACCGCAGGAGGTGACAGCTCCAAGTGGGGTGGGCACGCGTCCAGCGTGGTGTGGGCTCCAGGCTGCTCAGGGCTGGGCTGGGCACCCCCGGGAGGTGGGAGAGCTGGGGATGCACACTGGGGTCTGGGGCACACACGCGGGGTGCTGCTCCAGCCCCCCCTTTTACAGTCAGCTGTAATGGAGAGCTGGGCCTCAGCTCTCTGCTCTGCACGGGGGTGATCTGGAGCTCCCACAGGTGAAGGCAAGGAGTCCTGGTTATGGTCCCCTCCTTGCCCTTCCCCAGGTGCCCCCAGGGCAGGAAGCTTGGTGAAGTGGGAAAACCCCAGCTGGGGGGCCAGGATCTGGGCTCGGGGTCCCACTGCACCTCAAATCCGTGTGCCCACCCCCCTTCCCAGATCGCAGTGGAGAGGCACAGGCCCAGAGAGGGGTGCCGCGTGCCCGAGGTCACAAAGCAGGGCCGGCCGCCAGCCGTCGCGCACGCCGAGCCCTGGCCCCCGTCGGCCACGACCGCAGTGCCCTCTCCCCCGATGCAGGCAAACCTGCCCTTGCTGCAGAGGGAGCTCATGCACTGCGCCCGCCTGGCCAAGCAGACCCCCGCCCAGTACCTGGCCCAGCATGAGCAGCTCCTGCTGGACGCCAACGCCTCCTCGCCCATCGACTCCTCCGAGCTCCTGCTGGACGTCAATGACAACGGCAAGAGAAGGACACCTGACAGGTGAGGGGGGCGGGCTGGGGGGCGGGACAGCGGGCGCCTGGTGCCAGGGCTGGCAGCACGTGGGCCGACCTCCTGCTGCGTTCCGTGGCCTGCAGCTCGTGGCCGAGGCCATCAAGCCTTGCCTGCAAGGCCGCCGCACGGGGCTGGGCACGGCATCCTGACCACTCAGATGGCCCCTGGGAGGACAGGAGGGGTCAGGAGGGAGTCTCTGTGGCAGACACTGCCTGGCTCTTCGCTTTGGGCTGGATGAGGACCTGAGCGTCCAGGCACCTGAGGTCCCCAGGCGCTGGGCTGGCCCTCAGTGTTGGCCACAGAGCTGGGCGCTTGTCTGGCCACTGGAGAATGCGTGTCCGTCTCCTCACTCCCTCAATGGAGGCTCCGGCTCCCTGGCCCCTGGCCGCGGAGCCCAGAACCAGTGGGCGCTGGAGGCTGGCACGAGCCCCAGGGGAGGAGGGAGAGTGGGGGCCCGGCCTCGTCCCTCCCCCTGCGTACCTGTCTGTCCTGCCCGTGCCTGTCTCCCTCTCACCCCTCCTGCCTGGGCTTCTGTCCACGGTTCGTGGTCTGTGACCTTGCCTGCTCTTTGGGTCAGGACCAAAGAGAATGGGTCAGACCGTGACCCACTGCACCCCGACCACCTCAGCAAACGGCCGTGCACCCTGAGCCCCGCCCAGCACTACAGCCCCAGCAATGGGCGGCCCCACCCCACGCCGCCGCACTACCGCCTCGAGGACATGGCCGTGGCCCACCACTTCCGTGACTCCTACCGCCACCCTGACCCCCGGGAGCTGCGGGAGCGCCATCGGCAACTCGGTGAGCAGTGCGCCGGGGAGCAGGGGCACGCGCGGGCCTGCACGGCTGGGGGAGAAGCACAGAGCTGCGGCGAGCACGTCAGCATGGGCGAGATACGCTGACCCTCCTGGCCTTGTCTGTGCAGGAAGGATGCTGAGGAAATGGGTATGGGGAGAGGATTTGAGTGGGGTGGGCCCTGCGGCCCAGAGGGAAACCGCACCCTGCTGGGCTGTGCCCCTGAGCCTTAGGGAGGGCCATCTTTCCCAGACCTCTGTCTTGGGTCGCGGTGGGGGGCCTCCCTCCCCCAGGGGAAGGGCTGTGATCGCAGAGGTGACTGTCCCTGGGGGCTGGGCAGGGGCAGATACAGGACCTGAGGGAACCTAGAGAACCTAGGGGGGCACTGGCCACTGGCCAAGTACACACACGGGGTGTTCAGCCTGGATGCTGCGGGGCCCTGTGTCCAGGGCAGCGGGAGGCTGGGGTCACGGCCAGCCAGGAAGAGACCCCCTGTTAGGGTGGGCATGTGAGCCACAGTGCTGCAGCTCATGCCTCCAGGGCACTCCCACGCTCTGGGCCCAGGCACCCCGAGGGAAAGCACATGCCCCCCTAAGACTCACGAGCCCTCATCGAGCACCATTTAGTACACACACCCCGTCCTGCTCTCTGAGCGGGATGAGAGCGAGCCCCACAGCACCAAACCACAGTGAGTGAGCTGTGCACGGGGGCGGGAGATGCAGGGGCCCGGACCCTCTGCGCAGCACCAGATCCCCACCCTGCCGCCTCCGGCTCTTCCTCTGTCAGCTGATCTGACGGGAGTCCCACCTCTCGGGTGGTATGAGGAGCATTCACACGGGGCCGGGCAGACGAAGGGCTGGTAAGGAGGGCAGCGTCCTATCCTTTCCCCCGTTACAGGGGCAGCAGGCCCCGATGTTGATAGTATGGGTGTGTGGTGCATCGGCAGGCCCATGTCACAGATGAGGAGGCCCAGAAACCCCATGCATGTGCCCAAAGCCTCCTGGCCACGTCTGCCCGACCTTCTGACCCACTCTGTGTTGGGGACTAAGAGAGGAAGAGGACCAGCCCACACCCTGGGGGCCCCCCAGCATGTTGGGGGGACAGCCTGGAAACAGCTGAGGGTCCCAGGGCACCAGTGGGGGGCCCAGAGGCAGGGTCAGCAGAGGCCTCACCCCGTACAAGGCCATCTCCCCGCCCCCACCCTGCGGAAGCTTCCAGGGCCTGGGCCCAGGCAGCAGGTGACAGCGTCTGGCTCCCTGCAGCCGGGTCGGGCAGGTGCTAATTCCCACCCACTCCTGCTAATGCAAAAATAAACACCAGCTGTCGGGCAGATCTCAGCCACTATTTTGGTTGGGGTATTGGCGTGGCCCGGGTTCCGAGGGCGGCGGCGGGGGCGGGGGCGCTGCGGCCTCTCACTCCTGCTGCACTTCGGGGAGGCTAGGAGACCCTTTGGGGCTGGAAAAGGCCTACACAGAGAGACCCCAGCCTGGGCAGCACTGGGCAGCTCGGGGTCACCTGGCGTAGGCTCGGGGCGCCACGGCAGGGGCACCCAAACCAGCGTGCGGCCAAGAGCATTTGATATGTCAGAAACCACATGAGGACAGGCACACACTGTTGCACTGGTATGAATTCCTCAGCTCAGAGTGGTTTTGTTTCTCATCACCAGCTGGGGGGACACCCCATTGTTTCAGCCTCTGGAGCTGTGGCAGCCAGCAGCTGAGGGCACCGTTGAGGCTTGGGCTGACCTTGGGTGACCTTGGGCAATCGCATGCCCTGAGCCAGCCTCGGTGTTCTCATCTGTCGGATGGGAGTGACAGTGGAACCTCCCTTGGAGGGCCCTCCCCTCCTGTGCACCCCCAGAAGGTCGGAGGGTAGGGAAACGGACACGGCGTGCTGAGGGCGGGACCTGGGGATCAAGTGCTGGGGTGTCAGGGTTCGCAGACCCCACTCTCTCCCAGGGTGCCCCACTTGGACCCAGCAGATGAGCCAGAGCACAGCCTCCTGCCCAGCTGGGCTTTGGCCCAGGAGACGTAGCCAGTTTCGGGGACAGAGTAAACAAGGAAGCGGCCAGGACGGTCTAGCACGTGGATCTGTGTGGGGCTGAATGGATTCTGAAGGGCTCGGGGCTGCTGAGGATGGGGCCTGGGACCTGGGCTCTGAGGGGTGTGTAGGAGTCCAGCGGGCTGAGAGGAGGTAGGACAGCACGGGCTGGAGCCAGGCAGCTGCCAGTGAGCCCCTGAGGGCTTTGGAGGAGTGGCGAGGCCGTCAAAGTGGGGCCTGAGGCAGCCTCCACGGGCAGCAGGGCAGGAAAACTGAGCTATGCTGGATTTGCAGACAGGGAGGTAGGGGAGGGATGGCCAAGCCTAGACTGAGGGATGGGGACCCATCTCTTCCTCCCAAACATTGAGTAGAGGCCAGGCCTGTTCTTGACCTCCCCACAAAGGCAGTGGACAGAGGGTCAGTGCCCAGGGTCCCCCTCCTCACCCTGTCCACTTCCCTCACACAGGCAAAGCCAAGCCCCAGGACTGAGACTGGGGTGAGGGGCGGGGCCTGGGGAGCACAGGGCGGGACCTGGGGTGAGGGGCGTGGCCTGGGGAGTACAGGGTGGGGACTGGGGTGAGGGGCGGGGCCTGGGAAGCACAGGGTGGGGCCGGGGACCCTGAGGGGGGGGCAGGCTAGGTGAGGGGCGGGGCCTGGAGGGCACGGGGCTGGGGCTGGGGACACAGGAAAGGATATTGCCTGGGGTGAGGGGCGGGTCTGGGGGACAGGGGGGCCTGGGACACGGGGCGGCCACTGAGCATCCACACCCCTTGCAGCAGTGCACGGGTCCCGGCAGGAGGAAGTGATCGACCACAGGCTCACGGAGCGGGAGTGGGCAGAGGAGTGGAAGCATCTCAACAACGTGAGTGTCCAGGCCCAGGGCCGCACGACTCCTGGGGTTCCGCCCAGCCTGTGGGGCCCTGGAGCTGGGGGGGGTGGGGAGGTGGTGGGGGGGACAGGGTCACTGTGGGCTCCGCTTTGCTAGGCGCCTACCTGCCTCAGCTGGAACTCTGCTCCTGGTCAGCCCCTCAGAACCTTCCCATCTCTGCCCTACAGAGCCTGCCCTGTCTCCGGAGCAAGGTGGTTTGGTGGGGGTTGGGACACCTTCCACACTCTTTTTGGGGTTATCCCTCCCCCGCTTCCTTTGTGGAAAGGGAGCCCTGGCAGGTGTGGTCCCCAGAGGAGTTTAGGCCCATCTGCTGTCCCCAGGGCAGAACACAACCAGGAGAGTTGAAAGGAGAGCCCCAGACTAAAAGCCTGGTCTTCACCCCCCCACCCCCATGCTTGGTGCCCTTCCAGGCAGTGGGAGGCGATTTTCACACTGTGGCTCTGAGCTCACTGTGGCCAGCCCTCGTGGACAGCGGGCTGGCCCAGGCCCAGGGTGTAGGAGAAGCTCCCTGGACGTCCCCCACACTGAGCAGCCACACCCAGCCCCGCATGCTCACCACCGCCGCCCGCCCGCCCACAGCTTCTGAACTGCATCATGGACATGGCCGAGAAGACGCGGCGGTCGCTCACGGTCCTGCGGCAGTGCCAGGAAGCTGACCGCGAGGAGCTCAACCACTGGATCCGGCGCTACAACAACACTGAGGACGCCAAGAAGGGCCCCGTGGTTGCCACCGCCCGGCCCCTCGACAGCTCCGTGGGCGCAGAGGGGTCTCAGCTAGGTGTGTGCCCAGGGGGCAACACGGGGGCGGGGGGTGCACTGCAGGGGCGCCAAGGACCGAGACTAGCACCCCCATTGTGGCACTACAGTAAAATACAACCCAAGAGTTTCCCTGGAAAAGGAGGTGCCTTTTCTGCTCTGCGTAAAGATACGCCCCGAACCACCAGAAGCCCAGACTTAGGGAAGATGACCACGGAAACCGAGAGAAGTCCAGGACAGGCCCAGGTCCCAGCCGAGTCCAAGGTGCTCCAGAGCATCCTCTTTGCTGACATTGCCCTGCCCCACACCAGCAGCGGATACAGGGTTTCCACCCAGGGGCACGTCGCGGGACCCCCCCCAAGGGCACGCACCATGTCCCCCTTACCCAGCTGAGTATGGCCCTGTTCTGTGGTGACGCTGGCATCCGTGTTTCAGACACCCACCGGGAGTTCGTGCCCAGGACCCTCTCTGGCTACATGCCCGAGGAGATATGGAGGAAGGCTGGTGAGTGCAGTTGGCCGGGGGGGGGGGGCGGCGTGGGGGGTTGGAGGGGTGCCCTCCTTGCCCTCTCGTCTGCATGGGGAGCTCAGGTGGCAGAGCTCACAGGGCTGTCCGGACCCTGCAGGAGGGGTGGGAGTGCACTTAGTGTTCAGGGTAGGACATCTGCCACCTGACATCTGCAGGGAGACGAGGGTGCTGCTCAGCAGAACAGAGCAGGTCCCTGGGTCCTACACGCACACGCATGTGCACAGACACACGCGTGACAGAAAGTGAGAGCTGGCGTGCCTGTGGCCTTCCGGGTGTGGCATGGAGCGGCGTGCGGGGGATGCTCCCTGCATCGTGGGGACACACTGTGGGGGGGGCTGGGCAGAAGGAGGAGCCAGGGGGCAGCTTGAGAAAGAGAGACGGGGAGAGGGGGCGCAGCTGGGGTGGCGCCGGTGGAGAGAAGCAGCAGGGTCCCTGACATGTTTTGATCCGTGGATGGAGTCAATGTGAAGTGTAAGGAAGAGGGAGAAAATCGCAGCATCTCGAGAGCAGAGAGAGGAGAGCATCCCACCCCAGGCGCGGAGGCCAAGGGGCCACAGAGCGGCTGCAGCTGCCTGGAGCAAGGTGGGGGAAGGCCCAGGCCCGGACAGGAGGATGGGGTCCTCGTTTCCCTCGGCCTGTCCCCTCTGCCTCCATCTGGCCCATGGTGGCCCCTTGGCGACAGCGACGTGGCGCCCCGGTGGTGACTTGGGGGACCGGCAGCTCTGCCACGCCCAGCACAGAAGGCTCCCTAGGAGGAGCCCTGCTCCACACCACCCAGCCCCTCACACCACTGCAGGGAGGGCACTGCTGGGGAAACTGAGGCAGGCCTGAGCGGCCGAGGGCCGTCTGCCAGGGCTGGAGAGCACAGCGGCACCCAAGCAGACGCTCCGGCCTTAGGCAGACAGCTCAGCTCACGACAGCAGCACCACGGACGGCGTGCTTCTCTCCAGACCGGAGCAGGCTGGAGGCCGCAGGTGTGGGTGACGGAGGGCTTTGGGATGATAAGAATGCGGAGCCCTGGACGGGGCATCCCCTGGACTGCTTCCATACCAGCGACAGGGAAGCCGACTGTCCACGGCTCTGGTTCTCAAAGCGGGTGCCCACACTGGCAGCATCAGCCTCACTTGGAACTCGTGGGTTCCAAGGTTCTTCCTCCCCACGCCCGTGGCGTCCACGTCAGCGGTGGGCTTGGCCACGCCCTCCAGGGCAGTGCCACCGCACACCCAGGTCTGGGAACACTAGGGTAGGGCCAGGCTCGGGAGACGCCCCCACGACCAGGCTTGCACACGTGTGCCCGGCCGCTGGTGCCCAGGCCCCGCCCACAACACAGGGAGGCGCGGCTGGGCTGGGCCACGGGACCACGGCCCGCGTGTCCTTTGCAGAGGAGGCGGTGAACGAGGTGAAGCGGCAGGCGATGTCTGAGCTGCAAAAGGCCGTGTCGGACGCCGAGCGAAAGGCTCACGAGCTCATCAGCACAGAGCGCGCCAAGATGGAGCGGGCCTTGGCTGAAGCCCGGCGGCAGGCCTCGGAGGACGCCCTGACCGTGGTCAACCAGCAGGAGGACTCCAGTGAGGTAAGGCCACCCGCCTGCCCCCCACTCCGGCCCCAGCCTCTGGTCCAGGCCCCGAACCCTCCCTCTGTCGCCTCCCCGCCTCACGACCTTAGGCAGCCGGCAAAGTGGGTCCTGTGGTGTCCCCGTCGTGCTGACGTGGACCCCGAGGGCTCCAGGGGTAGGTGGCTTGCCCTGGGCCGCGCCCCAGGATGTCATGGGCATTATTCAGACTTAGGCTGGCAGGCGCCGAGCCCATGCTCTTGCTAACCAGTGAAAGCTGGGGGCACGGCGCGAGTGGAGACTGCGGGGGTGTCTAGAGGGCCTCGTCAGCTGCCGCCCGCACGCATGCGTGCAGGGGCCTGAGCATCACGTCGTGCTGGCTCCTGGGCATCAGAGGCTGGGCGGGGTCCGCAGGGCGGGGGCAGGGGGTGCCTCTCCTCCTCGTCCAGAAGGACTCTCACGTCAGAGGAGTCGGGGAGGGGGAGAGGTTTTCCTCTGGAACTGTCCTTTGGAAGGGGACTGGTCTCCGGACCTCTGGTATGTGTGTGCGTGGACGGGCCCAGAGGGTCAGCTCGTGCGTCCGCAGCAGCTGCTGCGGCAGGTACTCCGAGCTCCGGAGCGGCGGGCGGGGCAGAGCGGGCAGACCGCACGGAGGCAGGTGCCAGGGAAGGCACCAGGGCGGTGACATGTGAGCAGAGTCCTGCAGGAGGTGAGCGAGCCGGGCAGGGATCTGGGGAGCAGAGCGAGGAGGGAGCAGCAAGCACCGAGATCGGGGGCACGCTGGGCGGAGTGAGGACCGCAAGGAGGCCGGTGTGGCCGAGCAGAGCGAGCCAGGAAGCCCAAGAGGCTTCAGGGCCAACGAGACACTGGGCCTTCCTCCTGGGGCGGGCGTGGGCTCCCCGACCCTCAGCCTGGCTGCCAACTCGGGTCTCTCCCAGTATCCCTGCCCACCTTCTGCTCACGTGCGCGGCTGAGGTTACCGCTCGTTCCACAGAAAGGGAGCAGAAGCCCCATGGCCGGGGGCAGGGGGTGCCTGGCCGTGCACCCTGCACTGGAATCTGGCCGTCTTTACCCAGCCAGGGTGCACATTCTGGGGTTGAGCCCAGGTAAACCAGGAGGGCTTCCTGGAAGAGAGGACAGGCCGTGGCTGCCTTCCCTCCTGAGGACCCCGCGGTCCTGTAAATGCTGCGTGAGCCTGACTGGGGCGGGCTGGAGCTGTGTGCCTCGGCGGTGCGCGTCCAACCCCCAGAATGGCCCAGCCAGGGGGGCCGTGGCCGCTGAGGGCCGCCCCGGAGCTGTGGCGGCATGATGCCGCGGCCGGCCCGAGTGGGGGTGTTGGCAGCGTGTGCTGCCCCAGTCTGCGGCCGGGCTGGGCACCTGGGGTTCGGGGCCCAGCGTCCGCCCTGCGGCCGCCCGCTGACCATGTCCCCCCCCACCCAGAGCTGCTGGAACTGTGGGCGCAAGGCCAGCGAGACGTGCAGCGGCTGCAACGCGGCCCGGTACTGCGGCTCCTTCTGCCAGCACCGGGACTGGGAGAAGCACCACCACGTGTGCGGCCAGAGCCTGCAGGGCCCCGCGGCCGCCGTGGCCGACCCGGGGCCCGCACAGCCCGACGCCGCGGCCGGCCTGGGCCCCTGCCTGCCCGCGGGTGCCGCCAGCCCCAGCGAGGCCAGCTCCGCGGGGCCCTCCCGGCCCGGCTCGCCCGGCCCCCCCGGCCCCCTGGACGCCGCGCCCCGCTGACCCCCCCACCCCGGCCCACGGATGCCGCGCCCTCCGGCCCCGCCCGGCCCCCCAGCCCGCCGGCCGCTGCCCCCGGCCCTGGGAGCCGCTGCTGCTACCGCTTCTCTCCAAAAGAAAACAGAACCAACAAAAACTGCATCAACGCAACTTCCTCAGCTACCTGACGGTCTCACGCCACGACCGCTCCGAGCGTCCTCAGAGACCCCCACCGAGCTTTAGCCGGCGGAGCGGCCCAGCCGGAGCGTGACCGGCTCGCCCGCCGCCTGTCCCCCTCCCGCTCGCGCGCCCCCGTTTTCCTGTCGTTATCACCCTCGTACACTTGCTCTTTAACGAAGAAATCTGTTTGGTGGCTTCTATTTTCAGTGAAGAATTTTGGGGGGTTTTGTGCAACAGACCTACTCAGAAGTGGATAAAGGAAACGGGGGTTTTGTCCGCTTCCTGCTTAAAACGGGAAACAGAAAATTGACATCTTACAGCTGGAGGTCTGAGCCCCGTGGCCCAGAATCCACCCCAGGGGCGTGGCCGACGCGGTGAAGACGGTAAGAACGATTTCAATTTCCAACTCGAGAAACGTTTTTCGGAGTTTTTTTTTCCTTTAACGTCAAACTCTTTGGCTTTAAGTAGAAATCCAAAAAGTTTTTAAAAAAAAAAAAAAGAAAAAAGAAAGGAAGCATACCGGTAAACTACCTTACCAGCTAGCCAGCCAAGGACGCCGGACACGCCTCTGCTCCAAAGGAAATCCAAAAAGCAAACACAAGAAGTCGAAATCCAAAATGGTTTTGTCACTGCCAAAGTATCCTATCCACGGTTTTACTCCACTCTTGGATTTGTTCAGGTGTCGTCCTGTTCTCTTGCTTTGATTCCGTGTTTGGGGTTGTGGGGACATTGGGGTTTGGAGGGTTTCACTCAACAAGAGGCCCCTTGGGTTTCTCTGCCACGACGGAGGGCTCCCCACCCACGTGCATGCATGTCCGCATGTGTCCGCGCGTGCGGGGGCCACCCCCGTCTGTCCTCACGCCCTCCGTGAATTCTCATCACATTGCATGTTTTCCACGTGTGAGAACGCGCTAACGTGTCCTTCCCAGGAGAGAGTAACTCTGAAGCCAGACTGTGACAATCTTTTGGGTTGATTCTTGACTGCGTCTCAAAGCTTGAGGAGACAGCATCCGGGCCCTGGAACTGCTGCTTCTCCATCTCTCCTCCTCTACCTCTCCTCACACCCCACGAGGCCGCCCGCCGCCACCCCGGCCCCGGAGTCTGCTGTCCCCACTCTCCTCTCTGCACACAGTTGCAGAAATAGAAGGAAAGCTACAAAAAGAACGCCCTCACCAGACCTGCTGGAGATTCGGTCAGCTGCAGAGAGCCCCGCGTTTCTGTCTAGCTGCTCCTTGGGGGCACGGTCTCTCGGACCCCCCAGCCCTGTCCCCTCACCCCACTCAGCTGCCCCAACCATCTCAAGGAGGAAATGAAGGAATAAGGAAGCCCTCGCGTGTACTCCGTGGCAGGACCCACGGTGGACGCGGCCCGCGGTCTGACATTTCCTGGCATCGCGGTGAGAGAGTCCCAGGACTGCAGTGCAATATGGGGAGTGACCAGCTACTGAAACCGGGGCTCCTGGGGGCCCCACCGAGAGGCAAGAAGTCAAGAGTATACGCTAATGTGAATGTATATAGTCCTTGCAGAGGTCCAAATAATGATGTTCATGGTGGTGATAATAAAGAAGGGATGTTTGCCAAATAAAAACAGAGAGAAACCGCGGAAGTATATAAAGCTTAGGAAGTAGATTTTCAAAGAAATTGGAACTGTGGTCCTGTGGGGAGCAGTGGGTTTGTGTGATTGCTGTGATTTTTCCAGAGCTGTAGGAATTCATCGTTCGGTCCTGGGAGGAAGGGTTCCATCCAGGGGCCGCAGATCAGGTGCCATCCCGAATCCTGCCTGACGGTGGAACCTGCCTTCTGGAAGTCGAGATAGACCCATCTTATCCTCCAGAAATGTCCCCAGGCTCAAGCCACGGGTCCGTGCACCTGTCAAAGGTTCGCTTTCGTGGGTTTCAGAAAAGCAAGGACCAGTTCGGGATTTGGGCTCTCGATGAGACTCTGGAATCCCACCTGTCGTGTGTTCAGGCTTCTGTCTTTCTCTCTGGCAAGCGCCGAACCTATGAAAACAGTAGTTTTGGATGTGCACCTTGGAAGCAGGTGTTTTTGGACTCTGTTCGCCAAGGTTGTATCCAGAGAGCGTCTGCCCCAGGTACACTGGGGGTCTGGGTGAGCAGGTCTAAGGCCCCGATGACCCATGTCCCTGACGTCGGGACTGGAGGGAGGCCGCTGCTCTGAGGCAAGGCCTACAGGAGCCCTCACCTGGGACCAGCTGGTTTGCTCTGCCAGCCTGTCTCCCTGCCCCTCACAAGGCCTCCCTCTGGGGACAAGCAGGTGCACCAGGGAGCGTAGCATGTCGGCTGGCTGGGGGCGCCCCTGCCACACCAGAGGCCGAGGGTCCGAGATGGGGCAGACCCTCCCACCCTAGCTGTTGGGAACAGGTCACCCTCAAGCCAGCTCTACAAGGCCATCTTCCCGGTGTGGTTCCCACATCCATGTCCCGTATATCAAAAAGCCAGCCTCCAGGGGGCTGCAGTAGCCTGGCACGAGCTGACCCCAGGCTGAGGGATGGAGCCCCTGCAGGCTGCGAGCATGACAGGATCAGCGCATGGCAGCCGGGTGGGGTAGGGGGCCTGCAGTGAGGAAGCTGAGGCCCGGAGCCCGCAGCAGGGAGGCACCCTGGTAAGTGCTGTGTCCGCCAGTGCCCAGCAGCTCCTTCCACCCAGGGAAGCCTGAGAGGGGCCCTGGGGCTCGGTCCATGTTTTGGGGGCTGGTGTTCCTGTCCGTCACTGTGCTCAGGCCCCATTCGGCCAAAGACCTCACAGCAGAACCAAACACAGGATCGATAGCTTTGGGGAGGGGCTGTGGCAGAGTTTCTGTTGTAGGAGATGGGCTGGAGTGTGCACCTGTCCCGTGTAAAGAGGGGCTCTACAGAAGGGGATCTAGCCTCCTGCCCTCTGCTCAGAGACTGTCGTGCCCTGCTACCTCCTGAGCTTCTGAACCACTGGCCAGAAGGGCAGCGTGCAAGGGTCTCCTTCCCACCGGCCACCACCACACAGGTGACCCAAACCCTCAGTGAGATGCAGATGCTCATGGGGCCTCCCTCCCCCTAAATCAAACTAAAAGGGCTCCTCTCCTGTTCTGAGCCCAAAGCTGCCGCAGGAAGGCAGAGCGAGACTGGCAGGTCAGGTGGCAGCCAGAGCTCCCTCGTCCAGAGCCAGGCCGCATACGGTGCACAGACGGGGGGTGTGGGGGCCAACGAGATGGATGCTGGCACCCCTAGGCCCTCTCACTCCCCAGTGTGTGACCCCTCGACCTTTCCCACCCCCTCCTCTGCCTCCCCTGTTTCCCATCCTGCCCTGGACCCAGGCTGGCCTTTCCGTTAGGACATGTCACTGTCCCCAGGTGGTGTCTGGCGGGTGTCCGAACAAGGACCAGTGCTGCCTCGTCCACGTGTGAACAGGTTGGCGCACCCCAGACCCCATCGGAATAGAGGGTCCCCATCCCCACAGCTCACCAGGACCAAAGGGAAGCCTCAGGTGTTACCAGGAGCAAAGAGGACAGATGGAGACAGCCTTGGGGGTCCAGAAGGGTCAGGGCCAGGACAAGAGGAGCCAGATGCCCAGGCAAGGGGCTTCCCCATGGGATCCACAGGTGGAGCCACTCACTAGAGGCCTCTAGAGCTTCAGCAGCAGCGGGAGATGGACGGGAGAGGGGCTGGGAGGTATTGGTTTTAGTTTCATCTCAATGACATGGTGGAAAGAGATCAGGACAGGCCCTAACTTTCTCTTTTGCCAATTTTCCCAAATATATCCTCAAAATGACACCAAAGTCCCTTCATTGTTATCCACCCATCCTGCCTGTTCCAGCCTACTCTAGGCAGCATGTCTGGCCATTACTCTGCCCATCCCCCTAGCCAACCTACAATTGTTTCTTGATTCTTTTATTTCATCAGCTCACCCTTCTGACCAATCAGTCATCTGTCTGGCCATCCATCCATCCACCCACCCATCCATCCATCCACCCTCCCATCTACCCATCCATCCATCCACCCACCCACCCATCCATCCACCCACCCACCCATCCATCCATCCACCTATCCATCCATCCACCCATCCACCCACCCATCCATCCATCCATCCATCCACCTATCCATCCATCCACCCATCCACCCACCCATCCATCCATCCACCTATCCATCCATCCATCCATCCACCCATCCATCCATCCAACCATCCACCTATCCACCCACCCACCCCATCCATCCACCCGTCCATCCACACATCCTTCCGTCCATCCATCCATCCGTCCGTCCATCCATCCGTCCATCCACCCATCCTTCCGTCCATCCATCCATCCATGTATCCACCCACCCATCCATCCACCCATCCATCTGTCCATCCATCCACCCACCCATCCATTCACCCACCTGTCCATCCACCCGTTCACCCACCCATCCATCTGTCTATCCATCCATCCACCCACCCACCCACCCATCCATCCACCCGTCCACCCATCCATCCATGTATCCAATCATCCATCCATCCATCTATCCACCCACCCATCCACCTATCCACCCACCCATCCATCCATCCACCTATCCATCCATCCACCCACCCACCAACTCACCCATTCAGCCAAACACCCACCCATTCATCTGTCCATCTATTACTCTATCCCAGCTGCCAGTTGATTCCACCCTCCCCCATTCAAACTTTCACTTAATCACCTCTCTCTCCACCATCCACCCCAATACATACCAGCCACATAGCTGTCCATCTCTTCTCCAATCTAACCCACACAGCCATGCCTCAGTCCATCCACCCTGTCCACTTCCATCCACTGAACCCAGAGTAGCATCACCAAGTCCCCCAGTATTCCAAAGCAACAAGGGCAATTTGGATCTTCCCATGACCTCGACTGCCCTAAAGGAATCTGCCTGTGGGCTCAGCAAGCCTCCCCAGTGCCTCAACCATTGGTCCAGGCCTGCTCCAGGGACAGATAAAGCTCTGCTGCAGGCGTTGTGAGTAGACTGGACCAATGTCCTAGCAACAGCTTTGGCCAGTCTGGGCCAGCCTGGCAAGTGTGGTGGCCATGGGCCAGGAGCACTCATTGGGAGATGGCCCACACACCTGCTCAGGGGCCCTGTGACCAGAGCCACCAGTCAGGGTGAGCACATTCCCTGGCAAGACCCCAACATTGTGGGTGTCCTGTCCTTGTCTCCAAGAGTCACTGCCCAAAGGAGGTGTCCTCAGGAAAGGAGGGGGAGGGGAAGAAAGATGCCAGTGCTCCTGGAGCTCTTCTCCCCGGGTATGCATGGCTCGCTCTGCCTCCTTCCCACTCCCATCCTCCATCCTGGGCTACCAGACTCTGGAAATTAGCCCTTTAGGGCTCTGGAGAGCTACAGGAACAGACCCTGCCCAAGCTGAATTTGGTTGATGGCGTGGGCGGAGGGAGAGGGGAGCAGATCTCTGGGACACTAGAGGCCCCGCACTTCCTAGCCCCAGGCTCCCATGCCACACGGGATATTTTCCAAAATGGGACTGGGCGCAAGTTCCCCAGACGATGGTCCTGCTAGCAGGACTGGAGGAGAAAACAGAACACAAGGAGCTAGATTGGGGGTACATATCTGCTCCTCTCATCCATCCACCTCATGGATAAGGCCTGGGGAGCCCAGCGTCTGCGACAGCACCTATCTGGTCCCCCACAGTTCTGGAAAACTCCATTTTGCATGCTTTCTATTCCTTTTGTTTCAATTCAGCTGGCTGCTGGAGTGCCACCCCAAAGACCCCTTGTGGTACAACGTCGGGACTCAAACTGGAGCCTGTTTTTTAAATATTAGAACAGAGGCAGTGGACACCCTTGCTGTCCACAGGGACGAGGGGGCCCAGCCAGGCTGGCCTCCAGGGTGTCAGGCCCTGGGAACAGGCTCATGGGGATTGGATGGATTTTTCCTCTTCTCCTTTTTTTTTTTTTTTTTTAAACTCCCCAAAAGGAGTTGGAGCGAGTGTTGGTTCGTTTTCCTGTGACGGGTTTTCCTCAGCGCTGTGGAACCCATGGCATGCCGTCCCCGTTGTGTGTCCCCTGATGTGCTTTGTTTGACCTGGGTGCTGTAAGACGTCATGATTCAGGTCACGTCCGTTATCTGTGTCGTGTAATAAAGCCAACGTTTGCCATCACGGGGCTGTGCCTCTCCTTGGTTCCGGTGACCGCCAGGAAGCCGTGTCTGATGGGGGGGCGCTTTCTCGGTGCCGAGCAAGAGACAAGGCCCTGCCCCATGGGGGTGGTGAACAAACGGGTGACGTAAGTTGGGGTGTGAATGGGAATGGACCCCCTGGCGCAGTTCACCCACAGCCTCCTGTGCTCTTGCCACATGGGTGAACTTTCAAAAGCTGGGTCCTCAAGGTGATCTGGACGACCTTGGGCCCCAGCTGACACCCATGGCTTGTGGCTGTGCCGGGCATGTTCCACAAGACCCTAAAAGAGGACAGTGAGGAAAGGGACACCTTGACCCCAAGGAGCCAGGGTGTCGCAGCCAGGGTGTCCTGGCTCCCAGGGCAGGTCCTAGCCAGATTCGGATGCCCAGAACTTGGCATTCGTGGTGTGCTGGCAGCCCCTGGGAGGAAGGGGTGTTATTAATACTTGGGCTCCGGCTTGGAACATGATGTATTTGAAAGGCGTCATTGGAAAGGCCAGCATGGGGGCAAGTCTGTCCCCGCGCCAGGCGGCTGGCAGGAGCCCCAGCTGGGCCTGGTGTGTCAGCAGTCCCAGCAGAGAGCAGGCTGACAGCGTTTTTCCATTGCAGAGATCTGAGCTCAGACGGAGGCTGGCGGCGGAGGGGGGGGCCCGGCCTGAGTCCAGCTGGCTCTTGGCTTGGACACAGCCACCGTGGTGTTCTGCCTCCCACGTGGAAGTGGAGGGAAGGGCCCAGGCCAGAGGCCCTCCGTGGGGCCTCCGACCCCCAGGAGGCAGGGGACCTGACGGCCTCGTGTTACAGGAGAGACGGCTGTACTTCATCCTCATGCAGACAGCCTGGGGCCGAGGCCCTGTGCTCAGTGCAGACATGCATGCTGCCCTTGAGACACCGTGACCTGCCCGGGGAGACCGAGGGGGAGTCCTGGCGGAAGGAGGAGCAATCAGGGAGGCTTCCTGGAAACAGCGGTGCAGTGCATGTGCCTGTGTGGACTCGGGAGCGAGGGGGTGTGGCCGGCAAGGAGCGAGGCGCTTGAGGAGGCGTGGCAGCCGCCAGGGGCCAAGAGATTCCACCGGGTGGTGAGAGAGCAGAGCCTGGAGACCTGGGAAGAGGGCCTGGGCCCAAGGGTAGGGCAGCCTCGGCAGGCGCTCCCACAGGCCGGCTCCGTGTAAGATGCGGCTCCCCCCTTCCCAAGTCCCCAGGGAAGAGACCCCAACGGGCCAGTGTGGACCTACCAGCTATGGCCTGGAGTGGGGGGCTCTGGGCCGGGGTGGACAGACATGCCCAGAGGGGGCCCCCGTAAACACAGAGCAGGAGCTCCCCCGAGGCTGAGCCAGACTGAGGCCAGCCAGAGCAGCCGCTCCAGCGAAGACAGATGGAGGCCAGGGCACATGGGGACACAGGCCCACGGCCGCCCTCCAGGGGCGAGAAGTGAGGGGCCCAGGCTGGCCTGGAAGCCAGATACTTTACAAGTGTCCATCACAGATCTGCACCTGATTGTACGTTTGTGACCTGTAGTCAGGGCAGGACTCTGGCTCCCACCTGCCCTGGTCCAGAACGAAGGAGGGTGAGAGGAGTGTCCACGGGCAATGGACGGGGGTGTCAAGAGCAGGGACGGGGCCCTACCCTGCCCAGACCACGGGCCTCTGACCTCCTGTGGCACATGCCCTGCCCTCACCCCGCCAGGCCTTTGCTCACACTGGTCCCTCCACCCACACCGTCCTTGCCCCAGCCTGCCTGACCAGTCCCTCTAGGGCAGCCCCAACGCCATCTCCTCCAGGAGGGCTGTCCTCATCCCACGTGCCATCCTTCCCGCTTGTGCACACTTGGGGAATTCACTTCTGCCCGTGTCATCCTACCCGTGGCCTGCCACTGGAGGTGTGACCCTGAGCAGGTGTTGTGGTGAGCATGGTGGAGCTCATGCAGGAGGAGACCCTGCCCGGCCCTGCCTCCGCGCCAGTCCTCTCTGCACCTCAAGGGTCCTGCGGGAGGAAGAAGGTGCAGGGCCCAGAAGCTGGGGCTGGAAGTCAGCCCCGCGGACTCTCGAGGGAGCACCTGGCCTGGGGAGGAGCTTAAAACCCTGGGGGAGGGCAGGTGCTGGTGTGGAGGTGAGCAAGGGAGGCTGCCTTTCCCCCAACCCCCTATCCACCGATGTGGCATGTGGCTGTTCCTCAGCCACACTCTCTTCCCACTCCCTACCGAGGCCTGGCTGCAAAGCGTTTCCCCAGACCCTGAGGCCCAGGGCTGGGGGGCCTGGAGCAGGGACCCTGAGGCCCTGGGCTGGGGGGCCTGGAGCAGGGCCAAGAAGCCCCCTCTGGGGCCAGGGGTTGGGACAGGAAGTAGGAGGAGCCAGGGAAAGCAGAGGAAGACCAGAAGGATGAAGATGCAGGCTTCCTCCTGTCTCTCTTGGAGGGGGAGGACCTGGCTAAGTACCGGGTACCTGACCAGGGAACACCCCCGTGGAGCCCCGCGGAGGCCGGCCAGGAACCTCAGAAACGTGTGCGTGGGTTCAGAGGGACCGATGGCTGCAGCCCTGACCCTTTTCCAGGCCACTGTCCCTGGCCTGGAAGAGGGTTGTAGGTATGCCCAACCCTGCAAGGCTGGGGAGGATGGCAGGGCCCCAGTCCACACGGCCTTCCTGCTCCCTCCAGCACGTCCCCCTGGAGCCAGTGACCCTGAGGACAGACAGGCTCATGCCTGTTCCCCTCTGCCCTCCCTCGAGAGGAGCCTAGGGGCCGTCCTGCCTCTGGGCTCCACCTGGGGTCATGCTGGCAGAAGCTGGAGGCCATCAAACTGAAGCCGTGGGCCCTGGAGCAGGCCCAAGGGCCGGAGACGCCGGGGCCGCAGGGCCAAGCCGCGGAGGAGGAGAGCGCAGGCGCCGTACTGAGCCCCAGGGCAGGTAGGAGCCAGCAGGCCAGGCCAACCCCTTCCCTGGTGGGTGGGCCACGAGTCCTTGGGCACACGGCTCTGAGCCCCCTTCCCTGTCGGTACATCTGGGTGGGCTGCAGCTGCTGCAGGCACAGGGCCAGCCCACAGGGAGAGTCTGGGGTCTCCATGCGTCGGGCCTGGCCGGGGCAGGTGTGCAGTAAGCCCTTCCAGAACAGTCCCTGGGGGTGACCCTCTTCCCTAAGGAGTGAGGAATAAGCCACAACTTATTGTTGTGAGGTGCCTGCCCTTAGCAGCTGCCGGGAGCCCCCCCACCTGCAGTGAGACCTGTCCTGAGGCCCCCCTCTCGGTAGGTTGCCCCTGCCCCGGGACCCCCGTGGAGAAGGTGGAGTCGGACCACAGATCCGTCTATGTGGGCAATGTGAGTCCGGGAGGGGGCAAGATGGGGCAGTGGGCACCCAGGGTTGGCCATCTCCTCCTGGCTTTGAGGATTAAAGAAAGGGACACAGGCTCAGGAGGGGAGAAGCCAGAGGACAGGACCTGACTGGGGGGTGGGCCGCCCCAGGAGGGAGCATGGGCCCCGTGTCCTCAGGCATTCTGGTTTCCCGACAGGAGCTGGGATTCAGCATTGCCACAGGAATCTCCCGTTGGCCAATCACCCTGGCCACAAATCCCACTGTAAAAAGCCACCTGTTGTCTGGACAGGCCAGATGAACTTAGGGGGTCATCTCACACATGGAGGGCGGACGTCTCTGTCTGCAGTCCACCCCCGGCAGGGGTGGGGGACCAAGGCAACGGCTACTAACTCCACCCTGGGGTCTAATCAACCTCTCTACCGAGAAAACATGCTGTGGGAGCCCCCGGGAGAGCGAGGCCTCTGCGGGAGGCCCCCCACCACCAGGGGCGTACCTGTGGCAGGTAGACTGCGGGGGCACAGCGGAGCATCTGGAATCCTACTTCAACCCCTGCGGGGAGGGCCACCGGGTCACCGTCCTGTGCGACAAGTTCTCCGGACACCCCAAGGGGTCAGTGCCAGCCAGGCAACAGGGAGCGGGGGGTGGGGGGCTCAGGGAGGGCGGCTCCGGAGGGGCCAGGCGCCCTGGGGTACTGTGGAGCCCAGGCATCCCGGGGTGGCCCTCCCCCGCCCTGCCCGCCTACCCCAGCTATGCCTACATGGAGTTTGCTGCCAAGAGCTCAGTCCAGGCTGCAGTGGAGCTGGATGAGAGCATCTTCCGAGGCCGAGTCCTCAAGGTGTGTTCCCTAAACCACGTTAACCCATGAATCCCTGGGGGACCAGGAAACGCAGGCACAGGGAGAGGCCACGACCCTTCTCCACTCCCCCAGTGTCTCTGGGCACATCCGCGGGTGGAGGGGTGGCTGCCTCAGGGCCCAGCAGGTCTCCACTGCATGGCGCGGCTCTCTTCCCCAGCTGGACACTTAGGGGATGCTGGGTCCACAGGGGCACATCACCTGACCATGTCTGTGGCTGGACAGTTCAGGTCTGAGTGGGAATTTTGAGGAGGCTGGGAACAAGTTAGGGTCTGATGCCCCAGAGCTCCACGCCCAGGAGCTGCGGGGTGTAACCGCTGCACAGCTGCCTGTGAGCCTCCAGCGGAGAAACCCAAGAAGGCTTTCTGGAGGCAGCTTTAGCCCTGGGCTCTGCCCTGCGCTCGATTAAGGCTGCGCTGGGGAGGCGGGGAGGAAAACAAGTGTCTCAGAGGGCCTCAGCCTTCGGCCCAGGTGCTGCCCAAAAGGACCAACTTGCCAGGGATCAGCTCCACGGACCGCGGGGGCCTGGAAGGACAGCGAGGCGCCAGAGGAGGACCCTTCCCCCACAGCAGTCTCCGGGGCGGGGCCCGCTTCAGACAACGAGGGCGGAACCGGTGGGCGGGGCCCGGGCGGGGGCGGGGCCTGCTTCAGAACGCGGGGGCTGAACCGGTGGGCGGGGCCTGGGGGAACCCGGAGCGGGGGCGGGGCCCGCTTCAGACCACGAGGGCGGAACCGGTGGGCGGGGCCCGGTGGGCGGAACCCGGGGTGGGGGCGGGGCCTGCTTCAGACCGCGGGGGCGGAACTGGCGGGCGGGGCCGGGGCGGGGCCTGCGCTCACGTCCCCCTTTTCTCTACGCCGCGGCCGTGGAAGGTTCTCTCTGTAGTATTCGCCGTATTGAAGGGAGAATGGGATTTTGAGAGTGGGGCCGGGGTGGGTCAGGAGTAAACAGCTGTGCTCTCGGCGGGAATAACTGCGCGGCGCCCCCAGCCGGAGCCATAAGTCTTGCATGAAACCGGACACCACGGGGGTGCAGGTGGGTCCTGTGCCACTCGGGGCTTTGGAAGGCACTGAGCAGAGCTTCAGGCAGCTAGCGCTGAGTCAGCTTGGGGCTCTCCAAGTCTTTTTAAAGAAAAGTAGAAATGTGTCTTAATGGTAAAGCATAAATTAAATGTCAGTAGTTTTTAAAAGCACGTGACAGCAGGCCTCCGGGTCTGTGCTGCCCCCCACAGTGAGGGACACAGCGTGAGGCACTGTGGGAGGGCACGCACCTTGGGCTCCTGGCCCAGGCCTGGCCCTTGTCAGAAGTTCCCCCCGCTGGGCACTCCGACTGCGGCCCCTCTGCCGCAGACACGCCCCACCTCCTCCCTGAATTGCAGTCTGTGCTCCTTCGCACTGCGGGGCTGGGGACGGAAAACTCCCTTTGCTCTGGACCTAAGTAGCTGCCAAGGAACCCTCGCTGGGCTGTTCCAAAGCCACTCGCCTTGTTAGCCTACCTACCAATTCTTTATGCCAGGAACAGAGCTGCTAGGGCTGCAATCCACAGGGGGGTCCAAAGGTGGGGTGGGGGGACCGCCACCCCTTGGCTCTCCACCCGCATTTGTCTCTGGCGTCCTCTTAGGCCAGCTTCTCACTCCCCGTGATCTGGGGTCAAGTCTGCCCTTGAGTGGGGCGAACGAAGCCCCCCTAAAAAAATGTCCACACCCTAATTTCCGGAACCTGCGAATGTGACCTTATTTGGGAAAAAGTCAGGATCATCCTGGATCATCTGGGTGGGCCCTAAATCCAATGAGACACAGACCCACAGAGAGGATGCGAAGAAAGAGGCAGAGATTGTAGTGTTGTGTCTGTAAGCCGAGGAACTGCTGGCGGCCATCAGAAGCTGGACAGGCACAGACCAGATCCTCCCTCAGAACCTCCCGAAGGAACTGGCCCTGCTGACCCCTTGACTCCTGACTCTGGCCTCCGGAACTGGGAGGACATTTCTTTGTTCTCTCCTGCCCGCTCGCTCACTCACACATGCACACCCCGTGAGAAGGTAGCAAGGAGGGGCTGTCAGGGCAGAGCCGCGTGTGGCCTGGACCAGGTGCAGTCAGGAGGGCGCAGATGAGGCTCGCCACCTGGACACAGTTCCCTGGGCTGAAGCTTATGTGGCACCGCGTGGGTGACACCGGATCCTGCCTGCTTGGCACCCAGGGGCTGCTCACCCTCCACGGTGAGGGGGGATTTGCCTCCATCTTAAGGCGCTCACCATGCATGCTAGCAGTCTCCACCCGCCCACCCCCCCCAAGCTGGTTCATTTTCAGAAGAGTTTTCCTGACCCCTTCTGTGTGGCTGCTCTGAGGAGAGAGCGGGCCTAGGAGTCCCTCCTCACCCCTGGATTTCAGGCCCAAGCCGACCAAGACAGAGGGAGGATGGAGAACGCTCCTGACTTGGCGGCCACCTGGGTGGCGAGGGCTCCCAGCGGTGAGCTGCTGAGTGGACTTACGTGGCTGTGCCTGGAGAAGGCCAAGACATACAGGCTCCCTGTCTGGTCAGGGGCAGAAGGAAGGACAGGGAGCAGTCACCCGAACAACAGCTAGGAACTGACTGGGAGCGGCACCTAACGGGGCTCAGCTCTAGGGTGGAGTCCAGGCAGGCAGGTGGCCCACAAGGAGGCTGGCCTCAAGGTAGAGAACTGCTAAATGATGATGGGAAACCCTCACAGGACAGTTCCGTTGGCAGCACATGGACCAGCACATTACTTCTGAGCCCTGCTGTTCTCAGGCTTACAATGGGGATGCTACCTAACGATGTGTGTGAAAACTCCTGAGTGTAAAGCACGTCTAAGGGCTGCTCTGTCTGCACCTACAGAAAAACCCAAATAGCACTGGCTTCAACAAGACAGCAGTTTATTTTATTTTCTTCTACAAAATGCTGACTATAAAAAATCCTGGCCTATGTCAGCAAAACCCATCTTCCTTCTAGCTTTCTGCTCCCCATCCTTAGGAGATAAAGCTTTTCCTCATGCTTTCAAGAGGGCTGCCTTAGCTCCAGCCATCACATCCAAGATCCAGAAGGGAAAAGATGAGGGAAGCGTACTCCATCTGCTAGCTGAATCCCCCTTCAAAGTATCTTTCCTGCAAGTCTCTCCCAACACCATCCACTTTCATGCCATAACTACCTACCCTTGTGTGCTACGGAGAGTAGGAAATATCTTCTGTCTAGTCAACTGTAGCCAGTAACACTGGGGCTTTGTTAGCAAAGCAGCAAGCCGGCAACCTGCAGGCCCCCCCCACAGCCACCACTCAGGCAGGAGCAATTACTACCAAAGCTCAACCAGAGGTGTGCGGTGGCATCTGAACCAGCGCCCGTTGGTCGGTGCCTCTCAGTCCTACCCTAGGTGTTCCACCTGCCGCGGGAGGTGGTGTGCTGGGACCTGTGTTTAGTACCCACTCCTGACTGAGTTCTCCCTCTACTTCTCTGATTTTGAACACGACTCCCGTGTTCCTCAGACGGGAAGGGAAGGCAATGCAGAGATGTGCAAGTCTCATCCTGGCGCCAGCAGCCTTCCCTGTTGCCCAGGGGCCCCGAAGCTGCCTTCCTCCTGTCAGAGGCCTTCTCTGGCGCGCTGAAAAGGGGAGGGAGGGATTCGTAGCTGTCTTGGGGCCGAGACTCAAAGCCAGTGTGCCAAACAAATGATAAAGGGCACTAGAGCCTGGGCCAGCCGATCCAGAGGCACTGTCACTGGACTTGGCCGAGCAGGCCTCCGGGGAGGCAGAGTGCACATGTCCAATCACGCCAGCTCCATCCCAAACATGACCCCTCCCCCCGCCAGCTTGGGGGCCTGCGGGGGCAGCAAGTGAGCGGGGACTCCTCTAACCCAGCCTGGCCCCCGGGCCGTGAGGGACTGCCAGGTGCTCCCCGAGGAAGAGGCCTCTGGGGCTGCTCACTCCGTCCTCAGCAAGCCAGAGGCAACCTACGAGCCGAGTCAGAGCCCCCCGGCGCTGTAGGGGCTGCCTCCTGAGGCCAGGCGCAGGACTGGAGACATGAAGGCCCCTCCCCGCAGGGGGAGGTGTGTGGGCTGTATGGGGGGGGGGAAGGAGGGCCCTCGAGATCTGGCTCTGCCAGGTCAGCCTCTGGAGCAGAGGCCCACCCACAGGTCCCCCTGCACCTCCCTCCGCTCCCCCTGCAGCTGCAGCATCTTTAGGGCCCGAAGCTCCGTGGGCTCTCCCACCCCCCCCGTCCCTTCGCGCCTCCCTGCTCTGTCTGGTCCCCAAGCAGTGCGCCGTCCTGGAGAGTCCCGTGCTACACTCTTCAGTTAAACCCTCTGCTGACACAAGGAACACGCCCAATCCAATCTCAGAGGACCTTTAGTCTGCACGCACCGTGCCTGAGACCTTGCCCCCAGGCAGCCCGTCTGCGGTGCTCGGGAATAGGCAAATGATCATGAATCTCCCCCGGGCAGTACAGTTATGCCCACAGGGCCTCTCGTCCAGCACGGCAGCAGGGACCTCGCTCAGCACACCTGGATCATCATGGACGTCACCATGCCATCGAAGGCCCTGCGGACAGAGACAGCCATCAGAGGAGCGGCTGGGGCTCTGCAGCACCGCCCATGACCCGGGACCGCGACAGTCCCTCCCCAGTCGGGTACACTCGGCCGCGAGGCCCGTGGCCTGCCACCCCAGCAGCGGGAAGCTAAGTCTCGTGCCCCCTCACGCCCTCTGCGGTTCCCACAGTCCTGCCGGAGCTGGATCTCCAGGGAGGGGTGGAGGGGCGGGGGCCCCCTGTCCTGCACGTGGGATTCTCCGTACCAGCACCTGCTTCTCTCACCCGGGGCCCAGGATGAACTGAGACACAGCATCATGGCTGAGGGAAGGCGCCATGGGAAGGGCCTGGCTCGGGTCAGGATCCTCTCACCTGCTGCCTACAAGGAGCCCCTTGGGAACCACATGTAGGCATGTAGGGAATTCCCAAGAGCAGATGTGGAATGTGTGCATGCAAACGCTTCTTTATACAATCGTTGTGATGTCCCAATGTCACGTCTGTGTCTATTGCAGGACTATGTGGAAGAAATCTACAATCCAATTTCCTAACTATTCAAGTTCAACGACCAAGACAAATGGGGCAGGAACAAGAGGACGTTTTCTCACGAAGGTCCTGCCACATGCCTGGGCCCTTACTGGGTTCTGTGGGGGCTCTCGGACTAACTGGGCATACCTGGGAAACCGAGAGGGCAAGGTCTATGCCCTGCCCTGCCCCCCAATCCTCTCCCGTCTGTTTTATATGTTGGATATCCACGTAAGAGTTTATTGTGAAAACAGGGTTCTGCTGCTTCAGAATCACTCACTCCTTAGAGGAACGATGCCCCTCGCTGAAACAGACCTTCCCTCCCGCACGTTGAGAACAACGGCTCTCAGCAAGGAAGGGTCTGCACAGCAGTCAGCTCACCTGGACTGAATGCGGTCCCCGGGGTTGTAGAAGGGATTGCACATCACATCCGTGTAGGAATTGTGCAGCTTCCGGAACATCTGAGACAAGAACCAATGGTGTCAGTTCACGGGTACACACGGCTGCTGCCAAATTCCTGACTTCTGAGCATCTGAGAACAAAGTGGAAGAGAGAAAACGCACCAGCCCAGGCACAGCTTGCAAACACCCGGTACTTACACTGCGGATCTCGTTGTCCCGAAGCGCTGTGTTGGAGGAATCCACCACCATGACAAACTTCACCTTGGAGTTGGTCACGTAGCCGTACCTGCACAGCTGGTTAGGGAACATGCATTGAACTCAGGGACTCTATGACACCACAAGACAGGGCACCACCATGGAGGGTGTGTGAGCCGAGGGCCATCTGCGCACAGCCCCTGGCTCCAAGGCCACTTTGGAGAAAGAGGACAAGCTTGCATCACAGAAGGGACCCCAGGGACCTCCCACAATACCGGGAGGACCCCACGGGCCATACTGGGTGGACCATACACTTCCTTGGGGCAGCTTTTGGCATTTACAGGAGGCAGCTAAGCCTCGTTCGGACTTAAGCTTTGGGGCCCACCTGCCCAGACCCTGGGGCACCTCAACTTTGTTCTCAATCACTTCCTGGCCCAGCAGTGCCAACTGCAAAACTGGAGGCCCAAGAATCAGGCAGACCCTGCCTAAAGCACCCATGCCACGAAAGGCCACTTTATCTGGTAGAACAGTGGCTCCCGGGCAGATGTCACGGAAGGCAAGCTACATTACTACTCGTGGGGCTATCTTTGCACTCCATGGGTTTCATGCCATTTGTCCCAAGGGACTGGTCAAGTTATGACGGGGGCCTATGGGGCTGGGCCTGGTGATGGAAGGAGAACTGTCCTTGCTCAGAGGTGGTGGCCCAGCAGACAGAGCCTGGAAAGCTGTCCTCACAGGCATGAAGGAGGAAGGTTCCTGGTTCTTCTGCAAACCAGACGAGGGACAGATGCAGACTGCCACACTTCTCCAGGGAATTCATGCCCAGCTTTTCCCACATTATCCTCCCAAGTAAAAAACGGTGTGAAATCTCAATTAGCCTCAAGCTGCCCTAATTCCCTTTGGTTGAAAGCTCTCACTTTCTTTCCAAGCGACATTGGGTCTTTCAAGGTCACCTGATCCTACAGTACACTTTAAAACTGGAGGCGGGATCTCCAAACGTGAAACCCTGTGGAGAGAGACCACCAGCTGGCAGGCCCCCCGCCAAGTGTGAAGGATACACCTTGTAGTCCTCTGTGGGGTACAGCAGGCCCAGGTAGAGCTCCCTCTGGTCCACCAAGGCCTTCCCCATGGCAGAGATCTTCTCGTCCACCACGTCCAGGGATGTATGCACCATGTAGTGGAACTTCAGCTCATTCTCGGTGGGGATGCTGCGGATGTAAAGAGGATAATTCTGCAAGAAAGGATGCCGGAACTGAAATGCTGAGAAACCACCCTGGGCACACAGGCCTCGAGGATGAGGCCCCAGAGCACTCAGAACGGAGGACTGGCCAAGAGCCAATTAGCCACAGGGACACACGCTCTCATTCTCTAAAACCCACTGCTTAGTCCTCCAAAGTGCTGCAGGCAGTGTCTTTGGGGAACCCAGTCAATCTTGAGGTTTACCTCTTGTCTGCACGGAGCATCACTAAGGGGGCAGAAACAGTGGGTCTGAGCACAGCCTGACAACAACCCACACAGCTGGAAAAGTCACTCAGCTTCTGTGCAGGGCCCAGTCCTAGCACGTGCTCTCCTCCCAGCCCATAAATACTAGCTGTTTCCCTATACGTACCTACTGCAATCTCTTCACGTTGGCAGAAGCACTGACGTGCCCTCTCACTAAACCCTGTCCAGGCTCAGCTCAAACCACCCTTCATCTCTGCATGGCTAATTCCTACCATCCTAACCCGAGGGGTTAAAAGGTCTTAATAGGGCTCCCACGTGCCACAATTCACTGATTCTGTCCCGTGCCTGGTGCTGCACAGATAGAATAAACACGATGCTGTCCCTAGGCTAATGGGGCTGATCTCTGGTGAAGGACAGTCCACAAACCCAACAAATAAATAACATGTCATGTGCTAAGACAGAAAGCATCCCTTGAAGAACTTCCCTAAGGACCACCTCCCAAGCCTGGTCTTATAGAAGACACAGGAAACCAACGCTTTGTGCAGCAGGAAACCGCGCTCAGTCTTGGGATTCAGAAACAGCTTTCTGGAGGAAATGAAATCTACGGCGGCCAGCGTGAGAAGACGGCAGTGGGTTTCCAAGTGCAAAGGCCCAGAGGCGAGAAAGCAGAGCCTGTCAGAGGAGCTCCAGGTTGGGTGGTGGGAGCGGCTGGCTAGGGGAGAAGGGCATGAGGCGACGAAGTTATTCTGACGTTACCGTGAGGCCCTGAGAAGCCCCTGGGGAGATCTGGGGCCGGGGCGTGACCCGCTCCAGTGAGGTTTTGGCGACAGCCCCGGGGCTGCTGCGCGGAGGGACCGCTAGCCGTGGAGCGGGCGGCGATGGGGCCGGGCGGGAGAGCGCAGTGCCGCAGGACGTGCACCCGGGGACAGCCAGGCTCGCGAGCGAGAACCGACGGGGCCGGCGGACGGACGGGGGACGCAAGCGGGGGTCCGGGGCCCTGCGCTCGCCCGGGGCTGACCCTCCCGCCGCTGCAGACGCGGGCCTGGGCGGAGCCTCCCCCGCACCGCCCCCAGCTCGGCGCGGCAGAGCCCGTTCTTGCGGAGCCCTCGGGGCAGGGAGGGAGGCGGGCGCGAGGCGGGGGCCCGGGCAGGGATCCCGCAGCCCGCCGTTCCGCCCGCGTACTCACCTCCTTAGCGATCACCGCCACGCACACCGCCATCTTGGAGGCCCGCTCGGCCGCGTCACGTGACCCCGCCGCCAGTCACGCGGCCGCCTCGGCCCCGCCCCACCGCCCGGCAGGAAAAGTCGCCCGCGCGCCCGCCGCTTCCAGTCGCTGGCCCGGGCTTGGAGGCGCCCGGCGCGGTTGCTATGGCGCCAGTTGCCGCGGTGACGAGTTGGCGGCTGCTGCTGGTGCTGAGCGCCGCTGGGCTCGGGGTCGTAGGCGCCCCGAAGCCCCCCAACATCCTGCTCCTGCTCATGGACGACGTGAGTGCGGCCGCCGGTCAGGCTCCCAGGGAGGGCCCTGGGTGAAGGAGGGCCATGGGGGCGGCCTGGTGGGGAGGGCCGTGACGGGGGGGAGGGCCGGGGGGAGGGAGGGCCGTGGAGGGGGGAGGGCCGGGGGGAGGGAGGGCCGTGACGGGGGGGAGGGCCGGGGGGAGGGAGGGCCGTGGAGGGGGGAGGGCCGGGGGGAGGGAGGGCCGTGGAGGGGGGAGGGCTGGGGGGAGGGAGGGCCGTGGAGGGGGGAGGGCCTGGGGGAGGGAGGGCCGTGGAGGGGGGGAGGGCCGGGGGGAGGGAGGGCCGTGGAGGGGGGAGGGCCGGGGGGAGGGAGGGCCGTGGAGGGGCGAGGGCCGGGGGGAGGGAGGGCCGTGGAGGGGCGAGGGCCGGGGGGAGGGAGGGCCGTGGAGGGGGGAGGGCCGGGGGGAGGGAGGGCCGTGGAGGGGGGAGGGCCGGGGGGAGGGAGGGCCGTGGAGGGGGGAGGACCGGGGGGAGGGAGGGCCGTGGAGGGGGGAGGGCTGGGGGGAGGGAGGGCTGTGGGGGCAGCCTGGGGCGAAGGCTGTGAATGGGGCAGGGTTAGGGGGGCGCCGTGGGGGAGGAGGGGAGGGCCCTGAGTGGGGGAGGGTCATAGGTGGCGGGACATAGATGGGGCGGCCTATGGAGATGGGCCCTAGGGGAGGACATGAGGGAGGGCTGTGTGGCACCCACTGGGGGCCATGAGATCCTGGCCCTGCCATCAGTAGCCTTACTTTGGTAGAGCTGGACTAACGTAGTCATGTCTAGGTTGCCCAGGGAATGACTCCTCCACTGTTCCGTCTGTCCCACTCCAGAAGGACAGAGCGGCAGCCCAGGCCAGTTCTCCAGCACCCCCTGGTCACCTTGCCATCCCCCCCCCCACACTCTGCCCCAGGTATTTAGGGCAGGGAAGGGGTGCAGAGCTGACTGGGACCCAGGGCCCTCCTGCCATGAAGGTCGCTCTCTGCTCTTGGCGTCCAGGATGTGCCCTGCCTGGGGCTGTTGCCGTCTCCCTGGTCGGCTGCTCAGGCTGGCAGAGAATTCTGGCCATAGGTCAGGTTTTGCTGGGTCTGGGAAGACTTGAAGCAGGAGGAGTGTCCGCTGCTGGGTGTGTGTGCAGCCCTGTGCCTGTGGCCACTCTGGTCACACTGATGGATCGGCCCTGCAGAGGTTAGCAGGATGCCTGGCAGGGGACTGAGCTGTCATTTGTCTCTCAGTGACTTTGTCACTGGTGCTCTTGATCCACAGAAGCTGGGAGTGAAATGGAGGTTCTGAACTTGGTGTGAGGTGTCAGGGTAGAGCAGGGGCAGGGGCAGCCCGGGCACTTGGTGCCCTTCAGGTCCTGTCACCTGTCCCGGCGTCCGCTCCTCAAACCCTTGGAAGGACCCTGCCATGATAACAGAGCTTCGATGTGACTTGGCTGGTAGCGGAGGCCCTTGGCGAGCTTCAGGACAGGTCAGCAGAGGGGCTGAGGCATGGTTAGAGAGGAGTTTTCAGCGTGGCCCTGACCTCCAGGGAAGGCCACCGGGCTGGAGCTTGAGTTCTGTCCCCGACGGCCGGTGATTTAAGCAGCCCTGCTCTGCAGCAACACCCCCACGAAACCCTAAGGGGTGGCGTCTGCTGGCAGTGTGACTCCCCTGCCCTCACCTCGCCTGGCCATCTTTTCCGTCTGCTGTTCCTGAGTCACATCCTTTAGGACAAACTGCGAATAGGAAATATGGTGCATTCTAGGTACCGTGAGCTGTGACAGCAAATGGTTGAGCCGTCACAAGTGTGGAGGCCTGGGGGGCGCAGTTGGTGAGGCACCCGACTCTTGGTCTCATCTCAGGTCTCGATCTCAGGGTTGTGAGTTCAAGCCCTGCGTTGGGCTCCGCACTGGGTGTGGAGCTTCTGTTTAAAAGAGGAAAAACAATAAAAAGGAGTACGGAGGCCCGGGACGTGTGGCCGGCGACTGCAGAGGGGCCGGTCTGTGGCCCCGAGCCCCGGCCTGTGGGGTCTGATGCTAGCTCCTGGTGGATGGGGTAGAGCTGGGTTGTGGGAAGTCGAAGAAGCGGTTGGTGTGGAGACCCCCCCACAGTTAGAGTCAGAAGCGTTTCCGGTAAGAATGGCTCAGAGTTTCCCCAAAAGGCCAGCAGAGAGCCTCACGGGAGCCTTTGGACCAGGGCCGTCCTGGCAGGTCAGCACGGAGGAGAGCTGCCTGTGATGCTCAGGTTCCGAAGACTTAGTTCAAGGAAATGAGCATAAAATTTCTCACTTAATAACTTCATTATTAAAACGATTTCGTATGGAAAGTTAAGGGTTCTTAGGTAATCCTGAAAGATGCTAGACGTCCGTCGTAGTTTGGTCCCCGGGGATAACAGCAACCGTGCTTCTCTGCTCCTGTAAGCGTGCTCAGGGGGGCTGCTTCTGGAGCAGGCGCTGGGGCTCCTCGGGAGACCCTGCCCCGGTGGCTGCCGGGGAGACTGCGCGGGTGCTGGCCCCGTCAACACGTCCTGGACGCGCGGGCTCCCTGGCCCGTGGGCGGGCTTCTGCAAGCCGAGCCCCGCGGAAGCCGCTTGGAGCAGTGTCCGAAGGCCAGGCTCTGCGATGGCTCGGCCTTTCCGATTCCTGCCCTCCCGTCCGCGGTGCCCTCGGTGTACAGCCAGCTGCCTGTTTCCTCGCCGGTGGCGGGAGCGTTTCGTATTGAAGGCGTGTTCAGATGATCGCATTTCGGGTACACGGGGTTAAAATACATGAACCTTTTTCTGTTTTCTTTTGCCTTTTCGATGGGATTGCTGGAAAACGGAGATGTATACAGGTGGTCATATTTCTGTTGAAAGCGTTGGTTCAGGCCCGAGAGGTCCTGAGTGGTGGTGCGGGACCGGCCCTGGGAGTGCTTTTCTTGAGGGGGCTTCATGGGCAGCTCCCCACCCCCGGCCTGGGCGCCCCACGTCGGGCAGCAGGGAACCGGAACAGCCGGCCGGGAGGGCCAGGACTGGGACCGGGCCTCTCTTGTGCAGGTTCCTCCTTGTGGCTCTGGGGTTGTTTAACAGCCGAAATGCGAAGAAGTCTCGAAGACTTTTTGTCCTGGTTGGCAAACGCAGCTTAGTTCGGACTTTTTGGTGACAACTGACAGAAAATACACTCACAGTAACTTGGGCAGAAATAGAAACCCTGGCTCTCCTGCTAGACAGGCCAGGGCTGGGGGGCTTCGGGCCGCGGGGGCTTCAGGGCCAGGACAGCAGCTGTCTCACTGTTCCTCGGTGTGCGCTCAGGACCAGACGGGTCCCCTGCAGATGGGTGTTAAATGAGTTTAGAAGATGCTGAGCACAGTTTCTTTGGTGGAGCTGACTTTTCTCCCTTCTCCACAGCGGACAGGGCTGCTGGGCAGGGCGATGGAGGCCCACTTCCGAGTGCCCGGGTGCTGGCTGTGTCTTGGGTCCTTATCTGTACGGCAGGAGTGGGGGCTGTGAAGTCAGGCTAAACAGAAGCAGCCCCCGTGTGACTGTGGTGGGCCTGTCAGGCAGAGACCCCAGCCTGAACCGCCCGAGCCACTGAGCAGACCGCCTATGTCCTTCGATGCATGTTGATGCGAGTCTGAGGGCCTAGGATGACCCCTCACAGCCAGCGGTGAGCAGCTCTAGGGAAAGGAAAGGTGGATCCCAGGAAGGGAAGTGAGTCCCGTGGCCTCGGGGCAGAGGCAGCCGCGCCCTCCGCCCGCACCCCCCTCCGCCTGCACCGCAGGCTGCTGGATCTGGCTCGGGCCATGCTCTCAGCTCCTCCTGCCCCCGACTGGGACATATGGGCCCTTTTCCCTGTGCGGGGCCTCACAGACTCCTGTCGTTGAGGGACAGTGTCCCTTTTCTGCCCCCAGGCTTATCCTCCATCCTTCCTGTGGCCACACCTTCCTCCTGGGGCTTATTCCGTGCTTGCGCCTGTGGTCACCAAACAGAACAGCCATTTCAGAGACTTCAGAATAAACCACACCCGGAGGAATTCAGAGCTGAAAGGCCAGAGGGACTGCCTGCTGGCTGACTCAGGAGAGCGGTCGGGGCCTGCAGGCTGCCTGCACTTTTCTGATAGCTGTGTGGGGACATCGTGTGCAGGCCGCTCACTGGCTTAGATGGGCAGGTCCGCGGGTTCTCGTGGGCTCACCACAGTCCACTTCAGGCCATGTCCGTCGGCCCAGGAAGAAGCCCCGTGCCCCTTGGCAGGCACCTGCCTCCCCTCCCCAAGCTCCCACGATCCACCTCCCAGCCCTCTGGCCCTGCCTGTTCTGGCCCTTCACAGAAACGGAACCCCACGGCGTGCGGTCCTCATGTCTGGTCCTGGCCCACAGCGTCCTGATTCCCGGCTAGTCGGTGCTGCGCTCCCCCCAGCCCAGTGGCGTTCAGTGCACGTCTGCTGCTTCCTGGGGCAGCCCCACTGACCACAAACAGGAAGCCAGAGTCTGAAGTCAGGGTGGCAGCAGGGCCAGCCCCTCCTGAGCTCTGGAGGACGGCCCTTCCTGCCGCCTCCAGCTCTGGGGACTCCTGGCGCTCCTGGCCTGTGGCCGTGTCCCTCAGCCCCTGCCCTCCCACGGCTCCCCCTCTGTCTGCGTCCCGCCTCTCCGTGTTCTGATGGGGACAGCAGTCGGATTTGTGAGTCTTCATCCAGGCTGATTACACTGGCAGTGCCTTTTTTTTTTTTTTTTTTTTTTTAAAGTAGGCTCCACCAGCGTGGAGCCCAGCTCGGGGCTTGAACTCACGACTGTGAGATCAAGATCTGAGCTGAGATCAAGAGTCAGACGCTTAACTGACTGAGCCACCCAGGTGCCCCTGCACCTGTGTTTCCAAATACAAGGCCGTGCACAGGTTCTGAGTAGACATGACGTTCAGCCCAGTACCGCGTGGATAGACCGCGATCTGTGTGTCCACCGAGCAGCTGTTGGACGCCTGGTGCATTTGCTCTGGGCTGTCGTCAGTCATGTCTCCGCAGACATACATGTATATATGTAGTTCTGCGTGGTGCTCATTTCCCATTCTCGTGGGTAGACCTGGGAGGGGAACAGCCCAGTCGTGTGGCCATGTTGTGTTTCACTTGGTGGGGAGCCTTACCGCTTGTCTTCAAATCTGAGATTGCACAACAGACTTCAGAGGTCTTGCTTCTTTACGTGGTACGTAGGTTTGTGTTCTGAGTTGCTGGTTCTCCGTGACCCAGAGATGCTAGCATCAGAGGCTGAGGGGCAGTCGAGCACATGGGCATCTCCACTGAGCGGGGTGCACGCAGCAAAGCCGGCTGACGGCGCTCCGCAGCCCGTGCCAGGCACGGGGGTGTGGTGGGAGCTCTGTGGCTTGTGGGGCACAAGGCGGGCAGCTCTTGGCTTATCTCTCACGTCTCCCCCAAGACAGAAGTAGGCTTGTTCGACCTCTCCATGCTGTCTTCTGCAGATGGGGTGGGGCGACCTGGGGGTATATGGAGAACCTTCCAGAGAGACCCCGAATTTGGACCAGATGGCCGCAGAAGGGATGCTTTTCCCAAACTTCTACTCAGCCAACCCACTGTGCTCGCCATGTAAGTTGGGGCTGGCCCGTGGGCGCAAGGAGCGGGGACCAGGACTCGGGCTCCACCCATCTTCCTTCCAAGCAGAGCACCAGAAGGGCCGGCAGGCGGGTGCAGCCCTAACCCTCTCCCATCGGGGCCCCAGCAGTCTGGAGCACCTGGACTCCATGCTGCCACAGGCCACCAAGAGCACGGAGCATGTAAGGGGTTTGGGGGCAGAGGTCGCTGCTCGTGGCACCTGCTTTTCCTTCCCGGAGCAGAGCGGCTGTGGGTGGTTCAGGACAAGCGCCCCCTCCTCCCAGGACAACCACTCGTGCTGGGGAGACTCCTTACGTGCTCCCCCAAGGGGGAGAAGGAAGGCCGGTGGGGGGGCACGAGAGCTGCCGTGCCAGGCGCTGTGCCCACCAGGCTCTCTGGAGACACCAGCAGGAGCCTCATGGAGGCCGTGACGTTTCTGTTTCCTCCATGTAGCGCGGGCAGCTCTGCTCACGGGACGCCTGCCCATCCGCAGCGGCTTCTACACCACCAACGGGCGCGCAAGAAACGGTATGTGGTACTCGCGGGCAGCTCCCGTGGCACCGGAGGGTGAGGGGGGCCGGGCGGGCGGGGGTGTCTGCCGCCGTCCTCCCGTGTGACCCGGCTTCTGCGGGCGGCTCAGCGAGCACCAGCTCGTTCCCGAGGCTCAGAGGCTCCGTGTGGGTGTAGCCGTCATTTAGAGCAGGCCTCCGTCAGAAACCGTGTGTCGTAAGTGAAGAGGAAGGTGGCCTTAGTGCTGGTCTTCTCGGGGCCTCGGTGGAGAGTCGGGCTCCTTCCCGGCGGCTGCTTTGCCGAGGACAGGCTGGACAGGCACCGCTCCTTCCCAGCTGCGTTCCTGTCCCCGGGGCTGCCCAGCAGCTGGGGCTCAGAGCGGGAAGTGTGCCGGGACAGTCGTGCTCCAGAGTGGAAAGCAAAGGGAGCCAGCTCCATGTGCGCACACCCGCCTTGCTCTTGCAGCCTACACGCCGCAGGAGGTCGTGGGCGGCATCCCGGACGAGGAGCACCTGCTGCCCGAGCTGCTGAAGGGGGCCGGCTACGCCAGCAAGATCGTGGGCAAGTGGTGAGTCCTGACGCTCCTGCGGGGCGTGCACAGCCGGCCGGCGAGTGCAGGGGCTCTGTCTGGGGGGGAAGCGGAGAAGCAGCCGGGAGGTGAAGGACAGTCGCTTGGTGTGGGATCATCGGACCCGCAGTCGTGACCACAGAGGCCACGGGGTGCGCGTGTGTGCTGTGCATGCCGCGGTGAGCAGGTTCAACGGGGATCCCCAGATGTGCAGCCCCGGACGGAAGATGTGAAGGTCACACGTTCTCTCCTCCCTTTCCCGAGCTGTGGGGCTCTTGGAAGAGAGCAAGCCCACCGTCTCCGCGGAGCCTTTTCTGATGTCCAGCCCTCCTTGCGCCTCCTTCCCTGCGCCGTGGCCCCTCTGCCCTCAGCCGCTCCGCAGCTCGCTGGGACTGCCTTCTCGAGGATGAGCACCCTGGCCGCGTCCTGTGCACAACACAGTCGTCACAGCCGTGGGAGGTCCATGGAAACCGGAGCAGTAGTCTAATCGTTAGAGAATCCTGGTGACCCAGGAGCCGCCTAGCGAATGCTGCCTCGCTCCCGAGTCTCGCTGGGAGCCGTCCTGCCGAGCAGTGCTCAGACGAGGTGGTGGCGGCCGAGCAGAGCTGAGGGGGTGCTTGTTGCCTGCATAGTTCCGGGCAGTGCCCGGAAAGCCTGGGGAGACTGGCAGAGGCCAGGCGCGAGGCCAGCCAGGGCCGTGTCTGGGTGGAGCCCATGGAAGGGAAGGGCCCTGTGATGCCCGGCCTGGCAGCTCTGCCCTGGGTCCAGCAGGCTTCCAGGGTGGGGGTCCCAGTCTCGGCGGGGTCCCATCACGGGGCTGTGGACTTTCCTGACCTTCTTCCTCCCAGCCCAGCGCCACAGAGCCAGACTTCTGGGCTTGGGCAACTTTGGGGCTGGGTGGAGCCCGCTCCAGCTGCCCTGGTCCCAGGGGCCGCAGCCGGCTGCCCGCTCCCGTTCACCTGAGGGCAGCGCTGGCCCCGCTGCTGTTCTGAGTTGACGGCTTAGCATAAGCAAGACCTCGGTCAGCTGTTTGTGTTAAGCAGAGACCATCCGAGCTGCTGCATGTGGGCGTGCTGGAATGCCGCGCTCAGCCGGTGTGACCCCTCCCGGCCCATGGTGGCGTGGCTGGGGAGACATGACCACACTGGAGCAGCAAGCCCGGGCAGACACGAGACGCGGAGAGGAAGTGCAAAGCGCAGAGCTGACAGGTTTCTGTAGAGATAGAAGTCCCAGCAGAGCCGATGCTCCTGCCCCTGGCGGAGGGGTTGCATAGGCCAGAGGCCGGCGCTGGCCTCGTGGCAGTCGGGAGGCAGAGCGTCTGAGAACCAGCCGTGGCAGCCGAGGCCCCGAGAGACGCACTTACTGGCATCTTTCTTAGACTCTGTCGCTGGGCACCTCGGTTCTGGCCCCGCGTGGCCCACCCTCCCCCACTACACCACACCGCACCCTCCTTGACCGAGTGACCAGCGCCCGGGGATCCACACGAGCCACTGGAGCACCTCTGAGCAGGCAGGTGGGCCCTCTGGCCACCTGCTCCAAGGCCTCCCTAGAGGCAGCAGAGCAGGGAGACTCTGCTTTCAAGCTTGTGTGGCCGTGAGACACAGGGGTGAGCCCACTGCCCCAGTGGGGTTGCTGTGCTACCGAAGAGCCCGTGGCCGGAGTGGAAAACCCCCGTCTACCTGCGCTGTGCGTTCTGAGGAGCAGACGGGTCTGTGCTCAGGGACTGCTGGCCCCTCCCATGGGCACCTCCTGTTGGCAGAACTGACAAAGGGAGGGTTGTGAGGGGTGGGAGTGCTGGGCTTCTGATGCCCGCAGTACAGAGAGCGTGGGCTGGGAGCATGGCCATTGTCATCCCGCAGGCACGCCCATCCCCGTGCAGGGCCGGGGCGCTGGGTCACTGGCGCTGTCCCCGTCTGTGATGAGGCCAGGCTGGGGCGGTCAGCTCACCCAGGGCCCCCGTCCATCTTTTGGGGTGTGATTATCCATAATTGGGAGAAGAGGCTCTTAAAGACCTTATCCCGAGAGGTTGGTAACTACCTCCCTGGAACATTTCCTTCCTCACGATCTCAGAGAAAGCTGAACCCACAGAACTGTCCTGACTAATGAAAAAAGGAAGCAAGCAGAGCATGGAGAGGGGGCTGCATTGAGTTCTGGGTGGGTTCTGGAGGGTGTGAGATAGCTCACCATGTGTCTTCCCAGAGCCCCTCCCAGCATTCCGGAGGGATGCCTGAGTGCTCCTCTGTGCCTGGACACCCTGTGTGGCCAGGGCCCTCGACTTCGACGGGGGTGAGTGGGGTCCTGGTGCCTGCCTGGAGGAAGAGGTCTCGGGGTGCCTGGAGCTCAGCACACGTAGGGCCCGGGAGGGACACTTGCTCCCTGAAATGTTCTGTGAAGGCGAGGAGTTGTCCGTGCTCAGGACTTTGGGGTACCTCTGAGCAGGGGTCCCTAAAGTGTCCTGGATTCCTGTTTCTAGGCATCTGGGCCACAGGCCTCAGTTCCACCCCCTGAAGCATGGATTCGACGAGTGGTTTGGATCCCCCAACTGTCACTTTGGACCTTATGACAACAGGGCCAGGCCCAACATCCCTGTGTACAGGGACTGGGAGATGGTCGGCAGGTAACGGGTCCCTTCCCTCGCCACCCTGAAGACAGCAAGAGCCCAGCCCCGCCCTCTGGTGCTGCCCTAGGAGCAGGATGGAGGTTCTGGAACCACCTGCTCCCAGCGCTGGTGTCCCAGCACACCAGCGCTTGGCTTTGTCAGCTGGCGGCTCTGCCCGCGGTTTGTAGGACCGTGGCTTACAGGACCGCGGCTTAGGGTTGCTGCTTGAGCCACATCTGCAGGGGCTTTAACCTTGAAAAGGTTAGCAATACGATGAGAACCGAGACCCTCCCCTGAACAAGGTGTGTTCACACAGCACCATGTTCATTCAGCTTCTGAGGTTTGGTTCCTGAAGCCGTTGAGCGGCCCTGGGCTCTGGCTTCGAGGCCGTTTGCACAAGGCTGGCCTGTGGACCGCGTGCTAGGGGCCCACGGGGCTGCCCCCTTCCTCAGGAGCCTGCCAGGAGCGCTCTGCTGTCTGCGCCAAGTGGCTCCCCGTGCGCCTGACTGGCCGCGGGCCTGCCTTCACGGAGCCTGCAGCGTGGCCCTGCTGGGGTCGGGCCCCGGTCTGTCTCCAGCTTCGTGTGGCTTGATTTTCCTTTCCTCCTTCCTTCCTTTTGTATTTCACATTTTTGGTGGAAGTTTTTTGTGTTTTTTTTTTTTTTTTTTAAGATTTTAGTTACTTGACAGAGACACAGCGAGAGAGGAAACACAAGCAGGGGGAGTGGGAGAGGGAGAAGCAGGCTTCCCACCAAGCAGGGAGCCCGATGCGGGGCTCAATCCCAGGACCCTGGGACCATGACCTGAGCCAAAGGCAGACGCTCAACGACCGAGCCACCCAGGCGCCCCTTGGTGGAAGTTATTGCTGTGCATCGTGGGCCAGAAAGCAGGGTCAGGCCCTTGCGTTTTCATAACAGTCTCATGGAGAGAATGCGCCCCGTTGGAAGCGTGGTTCAGGGCTCCCTGGCACGGGCTCCCTGGCACGCTCGCGGCGCCGCACAGACATGGCCAGCTTAGAGCGCCTACGCCCTGTGAGCTGCCCCCGGCCCTGGGTGACGGCACACCCGCCTCTGCCAGCCTTCCTGTCCTCACACGTTGCTCCTCCCAGACTGGGGGCTGCCGTGGGGCCAGCTTCAAGTGTCATTTACACACACGTTCGCGTTTCGTCTTTCTTGTGAACGAGGCCCGTAACTTTGCCTATGAAATCACAGAAAAGGAGGCTTTCTTGGTCTTCTAAGGTCTGACTTTCGTCTGGGTCTATATTGTTTTCAGATATTATGAGGAATTTCCAATCAATCTGAAGACTGGGGAAGCCAACCTCACGCAGGTGTACTTGCAGGTAATGGAAGCGTGGGCTGGGTGGGCCCCGCGTGAGGGAGGCCGGCCTCCGGGCACACGAAGGTGGTGTCTTGTCCTCAGGAAGCTCTGGACTTCATGAAGAGGCAGCAGGCGGCTCAGCGCCCCTTCTTCCTCTACTGGGCCATCGATGCCACTCACGCACCTGTTTATGCTTCTCGGCCCTTCTTGGGCACCAGCCGGCGAGGGCGGTGAGTCCTTGGTCATAGAGACATGGACTCCCACCTGGAGGGTTCAGCCGTGCTTGATTACCTCCAGGGACGGGGCGCTCAGTGCCGTTACGTCTTCAGTTACCCCTCACGGAAAGAGACAGCAGCCCCCGTGCTTCCCCGAAGCTGTCCACGAGCCCGGCCTTCGTGGGAGGAGGGTTGTAGTGGTGTGGTTGGTTCTGTCCTGGGTTAGCTCTGGGAACTGGACTTTTCCTCCCCTCTTTGAATTCAGCCAGTGCGTTGTGTTGTCCATTCCTGAAGTCGTGACTTCACTGCTCACTGACACCCTCTCTCCCCAAGGTACGGGGATGCTGTCCGGGAGATCGACGACAGTGTTGGGAAAATCCTGAGGCTTCTTCGGGACCTGAGGATCACAGAGAACACGTTTGTTTTCTTCACGTCTGACAACGGCGCTGCCCTCATTTCTGCTCCTAAACAAGGCCAGTGTTCCACGCACCCTCGCTTCTGCGGATGGGGCTGCCCTCGGGACCCCGGGATTTCTGAGGCTCCGTCAGGGCCACTCACCCACCCTGGTTAGAGTGTGAAGGGGCCAGCCTGGGGCCTGTCCAATGAGGGAGACGCCCACTCCTTCCTGGGGGCCCTAGTCTGGTGGGTACAGACTGGCACACAGGAGACCGGCAGGGGCCACCAACACCCACATTACATGGAGTAGTCTTCTCTCCTAAAAGGCCAGGGCGTCTCCAGACCTCATGGGAAGTGGTGTTTAGGAGAGCAGGGACTCAGCCCCCCACCCCACAGTGCTGGCTTGGCTCAGCGAGGGTATCTCCACAGGGCCGTGACCCCCTGGGGCTGCTCAGCAAGCTCTCAGGCTGTTCTATCTTGTTGAGCAAGGAGGTCCCACCCTGGTGTCCTTTAAGTCGCCCCCCCCCCCGTGGTGGCACGTCCCTTTGTCCCATTTTCCTTTAAGGGGCTGGGGCCTCAGCAGGGCCCTGAGTCACTCAGAGGGCTGTGGAAGGAAGGCCACGGGGAGCAGGAAACCCCAGGGGGACAGGCCTGGGTAGGGAGGTGCGGGGGACCCTGCAGTCGGGGGGGCTCCTACGGCTGGTTTTCCGGGGTCAGATGGGCTCAAGCTGAGAAGGAATCATGTTGGTGACAGAACAGCAGTTCAGAGTCTGGGCCTGGCTGGTCTGGGGTCCCAAGGAGTGCCATCCACGGCCCATGGAGGGATCTTGTCCTCACGCAGGCTCTCCCCGTACAGCTGATGGTCCCAGAGGTGAGGGCGACACCCTCTGTCTCCCTCCCAGCAAAGGCCCCGGGCTGGCTGGATGCCGCTGTCCCTGCTGCGCCTACCCAGCTCGGTGCCCCGAGAGCCCCCGATGGCCAGCCCTCGCTGGGACCACCAGCCTCCCAGGCCTGGGCTTCAGTGTCCCATCTTCGTGCCTAAAGCATGGAATGGTTCACACACACAAAATCCACGTGCTTAGTTGTAAGAATGTAAATCCGTACGCTCACCTCACCGCGTGCGAAATAGAGGAGGACAAGCAGTGGACCCTTGTCAGCACCCGTGAGACCCGTGAAGCCCCCAGAAGGAGCCACATCGGTCCTCCTCGCCATGCTGCGCGGTTCTCTCGCGTGTGCGTTCCGTCTACCTGTGCTTGCTCGTTGCCCTGACACGCACTTCGCTGCTCTTCCGTTGGCTCTGCCCGCGCGCACGTGGGGGCGGGGTTCAGGGCCGGCCCGGGAGGGGGAACAGCCCTCCCGTTTGTCACGGGGGCCGGGGTTGTGGGAGCTCCAGGCCGCTGGTGCCGGCGGCAGCAGGGCACCATTTGTCCTGGGCTCTGGGAGTGAGCCAGCCTGGCCGGGGCTGCCTGCCCCCCAGCCCTTCCACACGTGTGGTTCACAGTGGGACTTCTCAGAAACAGAACCTGCCCTGCGCTCGACGGAGCACCCGCCAGGGGACCCAGGGGCCGACACATTTGAATCAGACTCCCCACACGCACACGGGACGCTGGAAGACGCGAATGTCTCAGTTACACGGGCCTTGCAGGCAGCCGTGAACCCCATCAGGGCTCCCTGGGACCCGTGTTGCCCCTCTGGCCAGCGGCAGTGGTCATGTTGTCTCTGAGCGGTCGCACTGCCTTAGGGACACAGCGATACTGCCACACGATCTGCAGACCCTGTGACCTTGAACTTGAGCGTCATTCCTGAGGGGCCAGGAAGGTGGCGGGCAGGCTGTGACAGACGGACAGCTCCTGAAAGCGAGTGGCCAGCAGGGTGGCTGCCACCCTGGGGACTCGGGGTAGGCATCTGGTGCGTGACGACTCTGTCTTCCTAGGTGGTAGCAACGGCCCCTTTCTGTGCGGGAAGCAGACCACGTTTGAAGGTGGGATGCGGGAGCCTGCGATCGCGTGGTGGCCTGGGAAAATCCCTGCAGGCCAGGTGAGTCACGTCAGCCGCTCGCGCAGGTGAGACTCCCAGTTCGTCCACCAGGAGGTAGCTGGTGAAGGGCAGGTGGGGCAGGCACTGGGACATGAGGTGACGAGGCTGCCTGTCCTGAACGTGGCAGTCCTGAGTGCAGCTAAGTGGAACAGGTTTCTTTCCTGCAGGACTGGCCAGAGCCTTAGTGGGCCGGTGGGCGTCACGAGTACCTGAAGCCACAGGGCATGCGGAGTTTCTAAAAGCTTGTTTGGCCGCAAAGGCGCTGGTTCCATAGGCTCCCTCGCAGAGAGAGCAGCCCTTTCCTGCCCCTCGGAGCCCTTTGCTCTGTCCCTCCTTCCACCGAGAACCCCCCACACAGGTCTTCTCTCACTGGGCGGCTCAGTTCAGACTCCTGACAAATACCAGGTGTCAGGGCCACTGTTTGGAAAAGCTCCTCCACAGTCTCTGGACTGGTCTCTCCCCTTTACGTGCTCCAGGGAGCAGTGCGATCAGTTCAGCCCTCAGCCACACCACGAGGGACACGGTCTCCCTTAGGGTTTTTGTCACAGTTGCCACGCTTGGTGGCTTACACAGCACCCTCACCCCTCGGGCTGGAGGTCGGAAGACCGGCCAGGCCTCCTGGGCCAGGCTCACAGCTTCTGGAGGCTCCAGGGGAGCATCCGTTTCCTCGTCCTTCCGGGCTTCTCCAGGCACCCACGGCCCCTCCCTCCACCGTCCAGGCCGGCAACAGCCGGTCGAGTGTCCCCTTGTCCCTCTGGCTCTGGCCCCCCGGCCATGTCCACGGTCAAGGCCCCACGATTACCCTCGTCCCTCTGGCTCTGGCTCCTTGGCCATTGCCAGGGATCCAGGATCAGCTCCTGTTTTAAGGCCAGCTGCTTGGCAGCTTTGATTTTTTTCTTTACCACATAAGGAAACGTTCACAGGGTCTGGGGATTGGGCCGTGGACCTCAGTAGGGGTGGGTGTTGTTCTGTCCACTATCACAGCACCATCATCACCAGCGTCACCACCGCTCCCATGCTACGTGTTAGCAAACTGTGGCCCCAGGAGAGGAGCTCACTTGTCAGGACTGCTGGCTGTCAGGCGGCAGAGTGGGGAGCAGGCCCCAGGCATGGTGCATGGAGCCCCCCCTCCGCCCCTGGCTCCCCCATAGCTTCTCCCTCCGGGACCGTCTCCGTGGGGACCTGTCTCCCAAGGGAGGGCTCCAGCCTTTGGGATCATCCTCATCCGGGGCCAGGGTGTGCGCACCTGCATGTGGACATGGGGCAGAGAGGGTTTCTGTCCCTGTGTGCGTGCGCTGAAGGGGGTGTGACCATATGCCCCTGGCTGGGCAGCAGATGGGCCCATGCCTGGGGACCTGAGCCCTGGCTGCCATCTGGTCAGCACAGGGCATCCTGAGTGCACCTCTGTCCCATCATTTCAGGTGAGCCACCAGCTGGGCAGCGTCATGGACCTCTTCACCACCAGCCTGTCCCTCGCAGGCCTGGCGCCGCCCAGTGACAGGGTGATCGACGGCCTGGACCTGCTCCCTGCCATGCTCTGGGGCCAGCTGACAGACAGGTGGGTTCCAGCCGGGCACTGGCCCCCCAGCACCAGGTGACAGAGCCAAGCCTAGCTGACAAAGCAGCTTCCTCCCCCAGCTGGCTCGGGGCAGGGGGAGGACATGAGGGGCAAGAGCCCTGGTCCTCCGAGACCATTCCCAGGACCTGGGGCATCGGGGCGCATCCAGGCCCAGTGCTCGGGGCGGAGGGACGCGGGAGGGAGGACAGACTGTTCTGCCCGAGTCACCAGCCGTCCAGACCCCTGGAGCCCGGCCCTATCCTGGGCTCCATCCCCGCTGGATCCTTCGCGTCCAGACTCAGCTTCTCCCCGGCTTGAGACCAGCTGCTGTTCTGCTCAAACAAAACGAGGTTCCCAGGCTGCTCCGAGGGACGTGAATTCTGAAACGCCAAGTCGTGTAGGAGGGGAGCGGCCCCACCGTCCTCGGAGCCGCCCGCGGCCTCGGCTTTAGGGCGTGGATGAGACAGCATTGTTAGGTGTTTTCAGCGTTGCTTGTCTTTTCTGTCTTGAACTCTGCACAAGAGCTGGTTTACTGGTGGGGAGGGGGTGCAGGTGGTGGTGGTCTTAGCAGGCTGTCTGCCCCGAGGTGAGGGCCAGAGCCGCTCTCTGCCTGCCGCCAGCTTCACCCCCAGGGCCGAGAGCCAAGGGGACCGACCATGGGGCTCACCCCTCACAGCCTGGTGGACCTGTTCACCTTTGTGCCCAGTGTGAGCCCAGCGTAGTCATTTCTGTAACGTGTCAGCATAACCGTGCGCCCACAAGTTTCTCATGTCTCCTGACCCTCTGCTTTCCTCCCCAACAGGCCAATATTCTATTACCGTGGCAACACGCTGATGGCGGTCACCCTTGGCCAGTACAAGGCCCATTTCTGGACCTGGACCAATTCCTGGGAGGAGTTCAGACAGGTACGGGAGCTTGGGGTGCCGTGGACTCTGCACTCCCAACACCCTGTCCTTAGGAGGACACCTCTGGACAGCGCAGGCCAAGAGGAGGCCAGGACCAGAGGCCTCTGCAGAGGGCTGGTGGCCACAGGGCTCTCGTGCTCGCCACCTTACTTGTGGGCTTCCAGACTCACTGTGGCAGCAATCCCCAACCTCTACCAGAACACTCTCGGTAAAGGGCATGGCAGAGCCCTGTTCCCTGGCCTGCGCTCTTGGCACAGAACTCCTCCAGGTCCCCCCCAGCCCTTCTAGCTTGTGTCCAGGGTCCCCGCACCTGCTGTCCCTCCCCGCAGCTGAGCCCGTCCTTTCTTCAGGTAGTCTCAGCCATCCTGAGCACCTGGGACCCCATCTCCTATCAGGCAGGGCTGCATGTGGTTTGCCCCTTAGGTGCTCAGAGGCTAAGAGGTCCTAGGAGCACCCGAAAACCCGGAGCCTGGCCCTGTGGGCTTGGGGGCAGCTGTGTGGCCTCGCTTCTCCCTCCAGGGCCTTCTCCGGCCCCGCCGTCGGCTGCCCGAGAGTCCAGGTGGCACAGGAGCAGCCACCGCTCAGGCCCCCCTGGGGCTCCCTGGCCCTGCAGGCTCTTGGGGCCCCTCGGGTCAGGGTCCAGCCAGCCCCGGCCCAGATAAGACCCGTCCCAGCTTCCACGCGGGCCGAAACCCGGAAGAGCCGGGGGAGCTTCTTTCAGAAGGGGTGTTGGGAAAGTGCAGAAGCCTCTGCAGGCGGACCAGCTCCCCGGGTGACCGTCCTTTGTTTACGGGGGGCCAGGAGGTATCGGGAGAGGCCGTCCCCGCCCGCGGACACGGGGCTCCCTCTCCCTCAGGGCTGTTGGCTTGGCATAGCTTCTGAGTTCTCAGCAGATGAAGCACACGGTTCTTTTCTCCTCTGTGTAGAGGTCAGGGGAGTCCCTGCCTGGGGGGCAGCTGCCCGGTGGGGGAGTGGGCTGACCGTCGGCTGTTCTGATGGCCCTTCTCCCTCCAGGGGTCACTATGACTCAGGGGGTGTGTGAGGGTGCGAAGGGCCCAAGAGGTAAGGGTGACAGCGTCCCCGCGGCCAATGGCCGCTCCCTGGAGCACCAGGGGGACGGCAGGCCACCTCTTCCCAGCCCTTCCAGGCGGCTGACACGCTGCAGGCAGCTTTGTTCAGAAGCCACGGGGCTGCCCTGCTGGGACACAGCCAGGCCCGGGCAGGCTCCCAACCTGAGGGACAGGCCTGGGGGTGCGTCTCAGCTAGGGCGTGCAGGTCTGCGGTCCCTGGCTTGGGGATCACCCACATGGACCTTGCTAGCTTCTCAGCTGTGCTCTTGTCCCTGGGGCCCGGCCACACCCCAGGTTAGGCTTTTCCGTTCCCCTGGGGCTGGCTGAGCAGGGAGGGCAGAGGAGGAGGGAGGGGCCAGCTTCCCTGTGCCAGCCCAGGGCACAGCAGGAGTGGGGTACACACATCCCACACATCCCACATTTAGCCTAAGTGTAGGGCTCCACGGGCCAGGGCTACGGAGGGGCAGGTGTGCCCCGCTCCCCATGCCCCGCTCTGTGCACAGGCCTGGGCTCCGAGAGGGAAGGGGCCACTGGGGCTGGCTCGGCTCTGATGCCCCACGGCCGCGCACTCCCTCACGGGACAGCAGTCGTAAGGGAAATTCTGTGCTAATTAGCAGCGTCTTAATTAAATCGCGTATTTGATTTGCATCTGAATGAGGATTTGTGTGTTCTGTCTAGACCATTAGCTACCAGCATTTTTGTGCTAGAGGTGGTAGCTCTCCCATTGTCGAATCCATACGTGTTCTCCAGCACTTCTGCTCCCAGAAGGTCCAGGGGTTGCCCACTTGGGCATCCATTATTGGCTGCCCTCTCCATCTTCGATTCTCCTTATTTTTCTGGCCACTGATTCAAGAATCACAGCTCAGTGCAGATAAATGAAATTTCATGGGTTCCTTACCTCCTGTTTTATTGAAAAGCAGAGTATTACCTGCTCCACTGACCAGCTGTCCCTGACAGACACCGGGGGGGGGGGTCACACACGGGGGGGTTGCCCGTCGACTGCACTGGGGCCTGCAGAAAGCCTTCCAGTTGCTCGTGGTTGAGAAGCGAGCAGCACACGTCTGTCCCCAGGCCCCAGTTCTGGGGTTCACATGCACAGGTCACAGCCACCTCTCCAGACCCTGTAAGCCGTGTCCTGTGTTGGCTGAAGACTGGAGCCAAGCTGCTTGAGGGGCCCTGGGCTCACCAGGGCGTCAGGATTCTGGCTTTTCCTGTTCCCAAGTCGGGGTCCCGCAGCCTGCAAGCCTTGGGGACAGAGCTCCAGGCCATGAGCGCAGCAGCTTTGGGAGGGAGCCCCAGGGCCATCCCAGCACCTGGACGGCGCTCACGCCACACGCTGACCTCAGAAGCTGAAGCTGCCCTCCCCCCCGCCCTTCCCCCCCCCCCCCCCCCCCCCCCGCCACGAGAGGACCCCTGAGGGCAGGGGCGGCCTGGGGAGGGTGTGGAGCTGGGCCTGATGCACACGATCTGCGCTCCTGTGTCCTCGAACGTGTCAGCAGTAGTCCGTTTCAGTCCCTGCTGTTCCCAGGGCGTCTGGGCCGCCGCCATGGGCCTCTGTCTCCTCCTGGCCTCCGAGGCGGCCCAGGAGCCTTCAGGGAGCGCTGAGCACGGGGCACTGCGGCCGCAGGAGCAGACCAGGTGGGGTGGCTTTGTCCTGGAAGCTACCAGATGGGCTAAAACAGTTTATGTATTTTGTTTAAGTGGTAGCACTCTTTTTTTCTTTTTTTCAAGATTTTATTTTTTAACCAGTATCTACACCCAACATGGGGCTCAAACTCACAGCCCCGAGATTGAGAGTTAACACGCTCCACCAACTGAGCCAGCCAGGTACCCCAAAAACATTTTAAAGAGAGTCAACTCCCATCCCCCCAAAAAGGGGTACAGTGGGGTACTAAAAACACAGGTATGAGGGCTCAGCGGCTCCGAGGCCAGGGATGTGGGAAAGACGTCATCCTACAGGAGGCCTGCTCCGTTGCGCTCAGCCCCAGAGCACTCACTCGTGCGTCCTGGGATGCAGCACGCAGTAACGGGGAGCTCCTGCCTCGCGGGGCGCATGGCCACTGCTGTCTGGGCTCCTGGGGCGCGGGCGCACGCACGCACATGCAGGCGTACACGCACACGCATGTGTACATGCACACGCGTACATACACGCACACGTGCGTACGCGCACACGTGCAAGCACATGCATGCACACGCGTATGCACACACGTACACGCACGCACACAGTGCGTACATACACGTACACGCACATGCACACATGTACATACACATACGCATACACGCACATGCATGCACACACGTACACGCACGCATACACACGCATGCATGCACACGTGCATACACGTACACACGCATACATGCACATGCATGCACATGTACACGCACGCGCACACGTGCATGTACACACATGCACGTACACGCACACACGTGCATACGCGTACACATGCACGCATACACGCGCATACACGCGCATGCATGCACGCGTGCAGACACGTACACACGCGTACACACGTGCGTACACACGTACACACACACGTGTACACGCACATACATGCACACAGCCCTCACCGTCCATCCGGCCTCTCGTTTCAGGGTGTTGATTTCTGCCCTGGGCAGAATGTCTCTGGAGTCACCACCCACACACAGGAGGAGCACACAAAGCTGCCCCTGATCTTCCACCTGGGACGAGACCCGGGGGAGAGGTACCCCCTCAGGTGAGCTGGGGTGCGGGGAGGCCTTTAGGCTGCTGAGAAGATGTTGGCCGGGCCCAACCAAGTGCAGGTGCTCACCAGCGGGCTGGGTGTTACCAAAGAGTCAAATGTGCATCTTGAGTCTTGGAGACGCAGAAGAGCACTAAGCAACACACGAGGGCCTCCTGCCCCCAACAGGTGCTCCAGGCCTGTCCTCTGGTGTCTGCGTGGCAAACGCTGCTTCTTCCGGCATGGTGCCGTGCGTGGCCTGCTTTCCTCGGGTGCGCCCATCTGCCTGCTGTCTATCTACCTCTCCCATGGGTCCGTGTGACCCCCACCTGGGCTGCCTTCAGGGATGGCTGCACTGGGGGCTTGAGGGTCCAGGTGTGGGGTGGACGAGAAGCTCTGTGCGTGGCAGGCAGCACAGCTTGGAAGGATCCACCCCGGGGCCCTTGCCAGCGAGGCTCTGGGACGGGGCCTTGCCGTGCCATCCAGAGCACTTGAGACACTGCCCGGGACCTTTGTCCAGCTTTGAGGCCTGGGACCCTGGGAAGGAAACAGGTGTGCCCCCACCTACATCCACTGGAACCTCACACGTGGTCTTATTGGTAGTAGGGACTTTGTAGGGGTAGTTAAGGTGAGGGTCGAGGTGAGGTGGTCTTGGATTAGGGTGGCCCTGCCTCCAGTGAGAGTATCCATGGGAGACAGAAGAGGGGATGCAGACACGGGAGAGACCACGTGAAAACGGAAGCAGAGATGAAGGGACATGATCACTGCCAAGGGACCCCTGGAGCTTCCCGAGGGGGTGCGTTCCTGCCTGGATCTCAGACTCCAGCCTCCAGGACTGGGAGGGAAGAGGTGCCGGTGGTCTAAGCCCCAGTCTGTGGCCATTTGTTACGGACGCTCCAGGACACTCACAGGTGGGAGCTGGGAGCCCCTTGTGGTTATCACCAGCCACAGGTTTGGAGCCCAGGGCCACGTGCGAGTGGGGTTGGGGATCAAGCTAGACCAGGGGGAGGCTGGGAGGAAGCAGTCTGAGCCCCCCTTCTGCCCCTGGAAGCAACTTCAGAGCCAAGACCCAGCAGGACCATGGGAGTGGATGGCAGGGCCTGATTTCTGGAGGAGCGTGACTGCCCCCAGGGTCCCCCAGAAGTCACATGTGCCCCCGTCACACTTGTGCCCATGCTCCAGACAAGGAGACCAGGGCAGACCTTGCCGATGAGACTGCTGAACCTAGCTTAAGCCGGTCCTTCCCAGCGCGTCTGGCCAGAGAATCGTGGAAAGACTCGACACAGGCCTTGAGACCTGCTTTGAGAAGCTTGCAGGCGGGGTGTGCGGTGAGCACAGCCTGCCGGGCGGGGTGCAGGGCCTGAGGAGCAGGGCTGACCTGGGAGTGCCACAGTTGCGGATCCAGAGACCACGATGAGCAGGGCAGGACCCACTGCTCCTGCTACACAAATCTGGGCCAGAGGGACCGAGAAAGCAGAAGGCACCAGGAGCCTGCAGAGATCTGGGTCTGCTCGGGGGTGCGCGTGACCCTGGCGTGCCCTCGGGGGTGCTGGCCGGGCAGCCTGACTGGTGAGGCAGGAGTCGTGGCCCCTGTGCCCGCAGCCTCATTTGTGGGGAAGGTTCCTGAGGTGCAGGCCTGCTCCTGGGCACAGGTGTAGAGGTGGGGGTCGCTGGCTGGTGGCTCCATCAGGGAGGGATCCCTCACTCCCAGGCCCCTTCCTGACCTGCTTAGGTGGCCTACCTCGATGGCCTGCCCGGGCCTCCCTCCCTCAGTGACCTGGCACTCTTGCCTCTAGCTTTGCCAGCCCCGAGTACCTGGATGCCCTTCGCGGGGTCACCTTGGTCGTCCGGCAGCACCAGAAGACCTTGGTCCCTGGACAGCCCCAGCTCAACGTGTGCAACCAGGCCGTCATGGTAAGTGCTTGATACGCCACGGGCTACCGATGCTGGGAGGGTGTCCCTGGGGCCGTGTGACGTCTGCACACCCCAGACCCTCACCCATAGACTGGAGCTATTGTGCTTCCGGAGGCTGCTGGGGCTGTGGGCTCGAGCCCCCCTTCTGTCCTGCTGCTCTGGCGCAGACCTCCCAGGTGGGGCAGGGGGCCGCTTGGCTCCTCTGCAGGTGTGGACACGCTGGGCTGATGGCCTGAAGGTCCCGTCAGGGACAGACCTCCTGGAACCCTGTGGGCACTCGCCTGCAAGTCCTGTCCCTGTAACTGTGTGTGTGTGGCACCCCGCTCCACAAAGATGGGTGATTCCGGTGTCCCAGTGTCAGAAGCTTTGGCTGCACCCCAAAACCCACCGAGCACCGTCAGGATGGCGTAGCCCCGCGTTCCAGCTGGACGGCCCCTCTCCCCGAGCGGCCGGCAGACCCGCGCCGTGGTTTGGAGAGCAGCTGAGCACGTCGCAGCTGCCACGTGGAGTCCAGCCTGCGCTGAGGAGCCAATGCGGCGTGGGGGGCGTGTGCTGGGAAGACCGAGTCGGGCATTAGCAGCGTCTTCCGGGCGCTGGGCATGATCATAGGGCGGGCAAGGCTGCCTCGTTAGCCAGGGCCAGTGTGGGGGTGGCCTTGTCGCTGCTGTCCACACCTGGGGCTTCGTGTCTGAGGCTCCCCAAGAAGGACATTCAGGGCAGAAGCCAGCAGGGCTGCCTCCTTCCCTCAGAGGGGCGGTCTGCCTTGTGAACTCACAGCAGTGCAGCAGAAGGTCCCCGTCTCAGGACCACCAAGGTGCCTGGGGTCCCAGGAGCCTGAGAGCCCTCCACGCCCCCTCCAAGCCCCATCTTTAATCTTTCCGTGAAAGCGAGCTGTCCCCACCCCCAGCATGCCCTCTGTCAGCGGATGCATGTGGTGCCTGCCCAGGCTGGGGCTCCAGGTGGCAGCGTCCTTGCCCACCGCGTGCAGATGTCGTGGACGTGGGGGTGGGGGGACCTGGCTGGGGCGCCGCTGCAGCTGGCTGACCCCTGGACCCGGAAGAACTGGGGGACCAGCCCTCCCCCGCAAATCCCACAAGTGAACCGAAGGCAGACCAGAGCAGTGTGGATCAGCCTCCAGAATCATGGCTGCCGGCTCCCCCAACCTCCCAGACTGGCAGAGTCTGTATCCTGCACACACTCTGTCACTTTGCTCTGCGTCCGACGTTGAGAACAGCTTCCTTATCCAAAGCCTGCCCTGCCCCAGCGGCCGGCCCCACCCTGCATGGGCAGCCAGAGGCCACGTGATGCCACGCAGGGCAGGAGAGACCTTCACCGGGTTCTCACTGCCCTTGATGCTCTGATTCATTAACAGCCTCTGAGGCCCCCTGTGGGGGAGTGCCCCCAGGGCGATTCTGAGTCTCCCTACCAAGGCACAGGGACACCCCATGGGCAGTGGGGGAACATGGCGAAACAAGGAAGGCTCCCTCCTCCGGACGGGCAGAAATACGGCCATACAGAGCAAGTGTGGACATTCACGTGCCCTGCTGAGGGGCTCCCCTGAAACAGGCCAGCTCTGACCCCAGCTGACGATCAGAGAGCTTTGTGTGGATGATCCTGAGCAGGCTGTGAGGACCCTCCTGAGTCAGCTGTTGTTGAAACGTGGCGAAACAGCAGGGCTGGTGGCTGCCTGGCAGCGGCTCCTCGCCCTGAGGCCCAGAGGCGGTGGGGCAGGGCAGGAGTCGGGCCACTACTGAGCCCGGAAGGGCGCAGAGCAACTTCGTGTTCTCTCTTCTTGTTGCCAGAACTGGGCGCCCCCAGGCTGTGAAAAGTTAGGGAAGTGCCTGACGCCCCCGGAGTCCATCCCGGAGAAGTGCTCCTGGCCCCACTAGTACCTGCAGGCGGGAGGACTCTGCCTCAGGGCTCCCGCGCTGGAGGAGCCCCGCTGCCCTCTGCCCTGCCCACACCAGACACACCTCACCTGCCGCCAGCGGCAGGACCTGCAAGGCGCCACGTGGCCCAGACCTAGTCCTGGCGTCTCAGCCCCCCTGGCCCGGCTGACCCTGCCACGGTGACCCCCAGCCCCAGAGCTGAATGCTGCCCTCCGGCCTCCCTCTGCCGGCCTCCATCCCAGGATCCAGAGGACGTGGCTGCGACCCGAGTCTCGCTGTCACAGTCGGCCGTGCCAATCCTGTATTGGCCCATTGGCCCTATGCAGAGGGTCCCCCTGCACCCCTCCAGGGTGGGGTTGTGAACGTGGAGGGGGATCCTGACCGCAGCCAAGGAAGGCCCCCCTGACCCAGGGGGGATCTTGGTCTTCCACCTTCCTCAGGGATCCTGACCTCAGTACCCTGTGGGGCAAGGCGGTGCCTCGCAGCTGCCCCGCCGACCCTCCTCCCCTGGCTCGGGTGTGGCCTACCGCGAGGGGCGTGCGCAAGCGGGTGTAGACGCCCACCTCACCGCACCCTCCCCGCCCCTGCCCGAAGGCTTGCGTAGGCGCCTTCCGTAGAGGGGGGTTTTCACGTCTCTGCGGGGATTGTGATGCCGAAGCTGCACCGTTGTAAGACTTGGGAAATTATGAAGAAAAGTTTTAGAATAAAGGAACAGGCATTTTTGTTTTTGTTTTTTTTTAAGAGCTATATTTTTGCGGAAGTTGACGGGAGGGGGAGGGGTGCGCTGGAGTGGAATTCGCTCCGTCCAGCGCCGGGCTGCCGAGCCACCGCCCACCTCCGCTGACGGGGCGGTGCTCTCGGGTGGCCCTGGCCCTCCTTCCTCCCAGACTCTCCCGGGGCCGGCCCCACCCCTCCAGGCCCCGGCGCCCCCGCCCCTCGGGCTTTCCCCGGGAGCCCGGCCGGGCCTGCGTAGACGCCGATTTCGCCCTCCGGGCCGCGCGCAAACCGCCCTAGGCGGGGACGCGTTTGTTCATGGTACAGAAAAACAAGCGCGCCTTAACAACGTTGGCACCTAAGATTCGATGAAATACGGTAGTTCCTGCGGGCGGTGGCGGCGGCCACGCCCCACAATCCGGCCCCGCCCGCCGGCGCTGAGCGCAGGCGCAGAGCTGCCGGCCCCGCCCCCGGTCGCCGAGCTTCGCTCCCCGCCCGGCGACACGCGCCGGCTGCCAGATGGCGGACCCTGAGCTGCAGCTGGTGGCGCGGCGCATCCGCAGCTTCCCGGACTTCCCTGTCCCGGGGGTGCTGTTCAGGTGCGGGTCGGCCGGCCACGTGGTCCGCGCGGACGGACGGACGGACGGAGCGGGGCACGGGAGGGTGGCGGCGCGGGGCCCGGGCCCGACCCCTGGGGTCACCTGGCCTGCTCTTGCGTGCCAGGGACATCTCGCCCCTCCTGAAGGACCCCGACTCCTTCCGCGCCTCCATCAGCCTCCTGGCGAACCACCTGAAGAAGACCCACGGCGGCAAGATCGACTACATCGTGGGCAAGCGGGGGGGCCGGGGCGGGTGCCTGAACCCCAGGGGGACGCCCCGGGAGGCCGTGTGGTTGGCGGGGTCGCCGGGTCTGCGCCAGGCCCCTCTCCCCCGAGCAGAGCGAACACAGGACGGACGCCCCCTGGTTGCTTGGGAGGGGCTCGGGGGCGACCCTCAGGGGACACGCCGAACGCTGCACGGGTGTTTGGGTGGGTTGTGAGGATGGACCCGCTGCGCCCCACGTTGCAGCCTGAGGGTGGGTACAGCCTTGGGCGGTGCGGCGGAGGGCAGCGTCCCCCCCACCAAGTTCCTGGCCCTCAGCTCCGGACACGTGGGGCCCCGCGGCTGAATTTCCCCAGGGAGGGTCTGACCAGAGTGTCTCCCTCTCCAGTGTGTACTGAGCCGCGGGCTGGCCCTTTCCCCACGCGCACCCTGGCAGGTCTTGTCCCTGTGCGAGCCCCTCTCCTGGCCCGCCCGTGGCTCCCCACTGCTGGGAGGGACCACAGCCTTCCACTTGGCTGAGTCCTCCAGGGGGTTCCTTCCGGAAGCTGCCCCCACTGCACCCCTGGGTGGGGTGGGGGCCTGCGCTGCCCCTTTCCGGGCAGATGCTGCTTTTAAGGATGACAAGAGGCATCCAAGTCTGATCCATGGTCACTGCTAGCCCAGTTAGAGATGGGGCGAAGTCCGGTCACTTCCCTGAGGCCACGCAGCCACATACAGGCCCGTGCCAGACACACCTGGTCCTTGGCCCCAGCTCCCCAGCTCCCGTCAGCACCCAGCAGTCCCTGTGCCCGGTGGGTGCAAGAGGACGGATGTCGTTGGTCTTGTAGCTGGAGCCGACAGAGCTAGGGGCCTTCTGTCATTGCATAGGCTCCGTGTCCTCTTCCAGCACTGGTCCACGGGGATCTCGTGCTGCGGTGCCCCCCAGCTGCCCCTTGACACCCCAGCTCTTGCCAACAGGCCTGGACTCCAGAGGATTTCTGTTCGGCCCCTCCCTGGCCCAGGAGCTTGGCTTGGGCTGCGTGCTCATCCGAAAACGAGGGAAGCTCCCTGGCCCCACTGTGTCTGCCTCATACACCCTGGAATATGGCAAGGTGAGTGGGCTGCGTGCACCGCTTGGGTCCCCCAGGGATAGTTGTGGGGTCAGTGGCCCTGCCGTGGGTGGTGCTCAGCCTGAGACACCAGGCTAGCTCACGCAGCCAGGAAACCGCTGGGTGGGTTGAGAGTGGGGCTCAGACCGTGTGGCGTCCTGTCAGCGTCACCTCCCAGGCCATTTCCAGACACATGCAGACCGTGGGCCTGCTTCCCATCTGCAGGCTGAGCTGGAAATCCAGAGAGACGCCCTGGAGCCGGGGCAGAAGGTGGTTGTCGTGGACGATCTGCTGGCCACTGGCGGTGAGGGTCTCCCCCCAGCAGAGGGCCTGGCAGGAGGGCTGCTAGGGCTGCAAGAAAGTGCCTCACCGCAGGAGTGAGAAGTGGACTGGGGCCCTGGCACTCTACAGTTTACCCGTGAGCAGCAGGACCCTGCACGGGCCATTGGGAGCCTTGTCAGCATACCAACCCCCCCCCACAGGAACCATGCGGGCAGCCTGTGAGCTGCTGGGCCAGCTGCAGGCCGAGGTGCTGGAGTGCGTGAGCCTCGTGGAGCTGACGTCGCTGAAGGGCAGGGAGAAGCTGACGCCCGTGCCCTTCTTCTCTCTCCTGCAGTTCGAGTGACTCTGGCCCCATCCTGGCAGGGAGGTCCAGCCCGGTAGCTGGCTCTGGCCGCCAGGGGGCGCCAGCCATCCGCCTGGACTTTTTTTTTTTTAATTTTGTAAGGGTTTTGTGCAGTTGTCTTTCTCTGGTGCCTAGGCCACCGTTGGGGTCCTTCCTGCGGGCTGTGGGGGTGCCAAGGCCTGGAGCCAGCGGCTCCGGCCGGGGCCCACTCCAGGCCCCTGCAGGTGCACTCAGAAACACCGAGAGAAGTGAATAAACTGCTTTGCTAGAATGGCTGCTCTCGGTCCAGGTGCCAGGTGGGGTCTGGCCTTGGGGCCGGGACATGCAGGGACCCCCCCATGGCAGGCTGCACAGGCCTGTCTATGGCACCGTGTGGTTCTGTCCTCACAGAGGGCAAACGAGACCGGTGTGGCCTGGGGCGGCTTCCAGATGCGGGAAGTGCTGGTCTGTGTTGCTGGGGCTGGTTCCTTCAGGGGGCTCCAGGGAGACCGTCTCCTGGCTTTCCCAGCTTCCAGAGCCTCAGGGCCAGCCCTCCATTCTCAGAGCCAGCGGCTTACCACCCTCCAGGCTTGCAGGCTGCCTCCCTCTTACAAGGGTCCAGCAGGGATGCCAAGCCCACTGGGCCATCCAGGATTCCCACATCAACCTCCAGGGGGGCATTCTGCCAACCGCCTGACCTCCTGCCCCACTTCCCTGCACCCCAAACACAGCAAGGACAAAGTCCCCAACAAACCAGTTTAATGACGATACGATGCACCGGGGGAGGCCTACTGCCCAGAGAGCCTGGTGGGGAGTTCAAAAGGGGGAAAAGTGCATGGTGTCCCTAAAGGGAGTAAAACAGACGCAGCGGGCCGGGCCAGGGACCGGAAGCCCATGTCTGCGAGGCGCTCACAGCGCCGCCTCCGCGCGGGCAAGGCGGGCCAGCCGTGTGACGACCTCTGCCAGGTCAGCAGCCTTGTCCAGCTTGACGTAGGTGTCCGTGCGGATGTGGTGGAGGCTGAGCCAGTCGGGCAGCAGCTCGGAGAGGAGCCGCACGTGCTGCTCCATCTCCCCTGCAGACGGAGGGGGGTGTGAGGCTGGGGCCCATGCACACCTGAGTGGGCGCTAAGCCCCCATGGGGTGGGTGTCCAGGCCGTCAGCAGGCCTTCCTTAGGACCAGCCTTCCCCCTCTCGCCCACACCCGCCAAGCCTGTCCGTGCCCCCGAGAAGCAGAGTGAACAGTGGAAAGATGGGGGACAGCCATGCCAAGGAGCTGACCCTCCCACTGAGCCCCACGCCAGTCCCGGTCCCCAGGAGGGAGCTGCCGGTCCCGTGGGAAGCGGGGCCGTCCGAGGGGCTGCAGGGTGCCCGGCTGGGTTGTGAGCACAGAGGCTCAAGAGGTGACCTCAAGGGCACTGTGCCTGCCAGCACACACCACAGACCCCACACACGTGTGGGGAGCAGCCGGTCCACGGCGCCCACTGTCACCCGGGAGCCGGGGACACGGGGAGGGCCCAGCACACACCGGGGCTCACGACTGCAGGGTAGCTGCCGAGCATCCTGCTGCAGGCCACCTCCATGGTGAGCGCCGGCTTCCGCGCGGACACGAAGACGCCGCGCAGCACGCGGGCCAGCTCGGGCAGCCGCTCCAGCCTCTGCAGGCGCATCTCCTGCTCTGGCCGCCGCGTCATCTGGGCCAGCTGCTTCCGTTTCTCCTTGCACCGGATCTGCAGGGGGCCAGGGGGCAGTCAGGGCAAGGCCAGCCCCGCGGCCCCCCTGCCGGGACCCCCCAACACTCACCCTCTCCAGCAGGTCCTGGGACACCCCCCTCAGGGCCGCAGGCGGGGCAGCCGGTGGGGCGGCCAGCAGGGCAGGGCTGGGGGACCCAGGGCTGCTGGGCTGGGCCGTACGCAAAGCCAGGTCACTCAGGGCCTTTTCCATCTGCGGCAGGTCAGACGGGAGAAATGAGGAGCAGCCCCCCCTGCCCAGGAGTCGCCGTCTGTCCAACCCAAGCACCCTGTGCGTCCGGGCATGAGGGGAGGGCACCTCCTGCCACCCGCAAGGCACTTGGCCAAGGACGGAGCCTGTCAGGTGCCCACGTGGAGGTCGGGCTGCCCTGCCCCGTCATCCCGGACACAGTCTCACCCTGGGCGACAGGAGGCTGCGGGCACGGGCCAGCACCTCCCGGGCGGTGGCCAGCTTCTCCGTGGCGGGCGGCTGGGGCAGCTCGGCCGGCTCGATGTCAGGCACGTCGTCCACGTTGAAGCGCGGGTGCCAGCGTGTGAGCTGGTCCTCGGGCACCACCATGGGAGGGTTCAGGGAGGCCAGGAAGGCCTGTGTGCAAAGGGGACAGGGCGTGCCGGGTGACCCTGGGCACATCCGCGTGGGGGCAGGCAAAGCTGCTGGGCTCCTGTCCCAGCTGAGCGACCTCGGGCAAGGTCCTGCACCTGAGCTCCAGGTGCTCGGCTGGGCCAAGAGCCGGACGCAGCAGCCAGCAGCACCCACTGGGCCCGTCCTGCACCTCCCAGGGCCTGAGGCCGCCATGCTGAGCTCCTCCCCCTCAGCTGGGGGACCGGGCCCAGGCCCCCCGCCCAGCCCGCACCCACCCTGCAGGAGGCAGCCGTAGGAGGGGCTCAGAGAACTCTAGAGAGGACGTGGTTCTTGCAGGTAGGAGCGAGCCCTGACAGGAGGAGGGGACGGAGGACAGGGCGGGCTGGGGAGAGGCTTCCTCCAGGGGCCGAGCTGGCCATCCCGGGGCGCGCACTCACCCTGTGGTGCTCACGGACGCGCTCCACCAGATTCTGGCTGAAGACCTGCCGCCGCTGCAGGAGGCGCGAGGCCGTGAGCTGGGGCGCCGCGCTGCCGGCCTCTGTGGGCAGAGCTCAGGCCTGAGTCCCCAGCCCCGAGACCCCGGGTCTCGTAGGAGGCCGGGGACCCGACGCCTAACACCCATGCTCAAAACCGTGGCTCTGGCGGGGAACCGGAGGCTCAGGGCTGCGTGAGCTCAGCCACAGCACACTCACCCTGGTCCAGCAGCGGCTCGATGGTAAGCTGGTAATCAGACCTCTTAATGCCGTCCTTGAAGGTGGGGACGTTGCGCTCCTGGCGGAAGCGGTAGGAAGTAGGGTACACAGTTCTGATCTGGCCAACATTGCGCTCCTCAAAGCGCCTATGGAACAAGGTGCTGGGGTCAGAGAGTGGCCGGCAGGGCACACGGCGGACTCCGCAGGCAGGGGGAGGGCCCCACCGTGGCGGGCCACTCACTTGCGCATCATGTCCTGGACGCCCTGCTTGACTTTGGCAAAGGTCACGGTCTCGGAGCGGTTGTAGAGCATGCCCACGACGGTGTCCATGCTGCGGAACATCTCCGCCAGCAGCTGGTACTTGTAAGGAAGCACGAGGCTCGGGGGCCCCGGCTGGGCCAGGGCATGGAAGCGCTGGTAGGCAGGGGCCTTCTGTCCACTGCCAGGGAGGGATCCAGGCGTCAGGGGAAGCAGCAGACCCACACCCCTCCAACACCAACAGCAGGCAGGCAATGTGGCCAGGGAGACCCCAGAGCCGGGGCTTGAGAACCACTCCCGTGACACACCACACCCCCGTTCCCACGGCCCCCGCACACCCCGTGTCCCCATCATGCACACGGCTGGAGGTGCAGACAGAAAGGCATAGCTCCAAACCTAGCTCTGCCATGTCCTGCCTGGCCACCTAGGGAAGTCCCTGGCCACCCCCAACCCTGGTTCCCTCATCTCTAAGAGGCACTCGATGACCACAGGGGCTGGGGAGGACAGACATGGCTACAGGGGACAAATACCCAATAACGGTGAGCTGTTGACAGCATCTGAAGCTCACAAGGGCCCCCCGCGGCAAGAAGTGGCACCTCTCACGGATGGAGGCCAGGGTGCGGAGCTAGCCAGTGGCAGGGCTGGGATCCGAGAGCCTCGTCACCTGCACGGCCTCCATGGAAGGAGCAGCCCTGGCCTCTACCCAGTCCTGTCCTCCCACCAGCCTAGCCTTGCCTCCGGTGCCTGACCGCCCGCCCAGGACTCACCATGGCCCTGCTGGGTGCCCCTGGTCCTCGGGCACCCTGGGTTCCCCAGCATCCTTCCTCTGGGCACTTGCCCTCAGCTCCTGGGCCCGGGCCCCTAGCTCCCGTGCCCGCTGTAGGCACGACTTGAGCTCAGAAAAAGTGACTTTTGAGGAAGCCTGTGGACACAAGATGCCTTCAGCTGGCCATTCACACCCACATCACTCTACCTCCCCCACCCTGGGTCCAACCTCACCTTCTCCTGAGCGGCCAGGCAGGGCTGTAGACCTGCTGAGAGAGGGGCCTGCTCTGGGGAGCCGGGGACAGCGGGGGCAGCACAGACAGTGGGGTCAGCGGGGGCAGCTGGGGCAGTCGGGGCAGCCGGGTCAGCGGGGGCAGCTGGGGCAGCCGGGTCAGCGGGGGCAGCGGGGGCAGCACAGACAGTGGGGTCAGCCGGGTCAGCGGGGGCAGCTGGGGCAGTCGGGTCAGCCGGGTCAGCGGGATCCGAGACCTGGTGGGCAGAACGCCAAAGGTGAACGAGTGACGGGGCTGCGGTGAGAGGGATCCCTCCCTCGCTCAGCTGGCTAGAACACGCGCTGCCGGGGGCACCAGTGCAGGTTTTTGCTGGAGTCGCGCCCGAGGAGCGGGCCCATCGCCTGCTGCCCGTTCTTCTCCGGCCCGACCCCCGCCCAGGCTTGCAGGCAGGCCAGACGTCTACCAGCCCAGCGCCCTGCCCTCCTCACGCCGGCACCTCTGCGCCCTCGTGCGGAGCTCTGTGCCCGGTTCTCGCGGCGGCCACAGCACACCTGCCCCTGCCGTCCGCGGTGACCGGGCCCCAGGCCTTCTCCACGGTCTCCGGCTGCGGCTCGGGGCCTGTTCTCTGCACGCGGCACCGTCCGCAGCCAGACCCCCGGTCCGCGTCCCCCCTGCCCCCGCCCCGGTCTCAGTTTCCCCCGTCACCGTGTCGGCCGGCAGCCGCAGCCTCCGGCGCGCGGGCGGCGCGGGGTGGTCGCGCGCGGGCTCGGCGGGCGGGCGGGCACGCTTGCGGCTGCCGCCCGGGGTGCGGGCCGGGGCGCCGGGCGCGGGCTTGGCGGGGCTTGGGGTGCGCCAGACCGACTTGACCCGCGGCGGCGCGGCGCGGAGCCCGGGGCGGCGGCGCGCGAAGAAGTCGGTGAGTCGGGGCTGTGCCATGGCGGGACCGGGGACACGAACGGGGACCTGGTACCGCGCAGGACGGAAGCGGTGCCGCGCTCCGCGCCGATTTTCCCGCCGCGCCTGGCCCCGCCCCCTCGGACGGAACCATCGGCGGGGGGCGGGGCGGCCGGGAAATGGACGCGTCCAGGCACATGCGCGCGGACGCTCTCGCGGCTGCGCAGACGCGCGCAGGCGCCGCAGCGTGGTCCTCGTTCCGCCCGCCTCGAGGTGGCGGGTGAGCTCGGCCTGGGGCGGCCGCGGAGCCTGTGCGGTCCGGGAGACGAGAGCGATGCCACGCTGCTTCCTGCTGAGGGTAACACCAGGCGCCGTTGAGTGACGCTGGCCCTCGGCGGCGTCCCTGGGCAGGGTCGGCAGCCAGACCCCGGAGTCTCTCCGCGGGTGCGAATTCTGCGTCAGGGAGGCTGTTGTGCAAGGAAGGGTGGCATCCGGGCGGATCGGGGAAGGGGGTGCTAGTCCCGGAGGGGCCGCTGCCGCCGGGGACCCGCGGGAGGCCCGGAGCGCCCTGTAGAGGGCCTCTCGGTGGGGGAAGTGCCCGGAGGCGGCCGTTCCCGTGGGCGATGAGGCGAGCGGACAGCTACGCCCGTGCTTTGGGGACAGCAGCCGCCCAGGGAGCAGGGTGGCAGGCGGCAGCCGGCGTGTTTAAGCCTAGGCTCTGTGACCGGTCTGTGGCGTGTGTGTGCCCTGGGCCACCACGCTGGAGGCAAGCATTGACCTGCGTCGAAATGGACCTCTCCAAACGTAAGCCTGCTGTGCGTTATAGAGAGAAGTGTGCAGGATCCTGGGACTGCGGTGACAGCACACATTCTAGGCACAGCCTCTTCGTCAGGCCGGCGGAGACAAGGGCACTTCGCAGGTCTTTCCGTCAGTAGCCGCTCATCCGGAAGGAGGCAGCTGTCTTCTCTCCCAAATAGGCTGTGGTTCCCGCGCGCTCTGCTTCACATTAGAAAGTAAAGGAACACCTGGTTTTGGAGAGTCCGGGCAGCTGGGTCTAAGCACGAGTGACTCCAGTATCTGGCTCCCAGCCCTTGCTCTCTGTAGATAAGCTGATGAGCAGGAGGCCTCCCCAGAGCGTCCAGAATGCCGAGACGTTTCTACCAGCATTTCATTTGTCTTGCCACCTGCCCGCGCACCAGCCTGGAACCACAGAGTGCTGACCAGGCTCATGCCCCCCAAGAGAGCTGAGTGAGGTGATGGGAGGCAGGGCCCCTCAGGAGAGGACACCCTGCCTGCCTGGCTCCACATGGCTGTGTGACAAGAGCATGCACTCCCAGGCACATCCACCTGAGGAGGACTTCTGGGAGGAAAAGAGTCACACATTGCTGTGTTCTGGCCAGCTCCCGGGGGCACTAGTCTGGAGGTGGAAGCAGGCCCTAGGAGGCCCCGAGTGGCTCTGGGGATGGCTGAGGGGTCTTGTAGGATCCAGAACATGAATCCAAAACGTGTCGGTCCCATGTGGGATGAGGCAAGTCTGGGGACGTAACAGTGCTGTCTTCATTCGCTCCTCACAACCAGCCATCGGGAGGGGGGCATGGCATACAGCAGGGGCCTGGGGACCAGCTCCAGTGCCAATGTCCGTGCCGTTGCAGTGTGTCTGGCCGTGCCACTGTTAACTTTTAATGTCACTCCTGGTGACTCGGCCTGTTTGGGATGACTTAAGCCTCTGGAGCAGCTGCTGCTTAGAAAATTGTCTGCCCACCTACAGTGATGGGGTTCAGCAGCCACCTCTGGAAGTTGTGACCCCCACCTTCCAGTCACCACTGATTGGATGACAGGCACACAGCTGAACCGATCAGATCCTCTCCTTGGACCTATGACTGGCATTGGAACCACCCTTCTGTCACCTCTGGCTGTGGGAAGTGAGATGGAGTAGGACAGCCACCTTCCTCCATGTGTATGGAGACAGAGATAGTGAGCAAGGGACCGTGTCACCCGGGGACACCCAGCCAGACCCAGCAGCTGACCCAGATGGTTTGCAATGGTTCTAGTTTGCTGTCATGGGAGACCCACAGCCTTTCAAGATGGCCCGGGTTTTTATTTTTTTTTTTTTATTTTTTTATTTTTTATTATTTTTTTTTTTAAAGATTTTATTTATTTATTTGAGAGAGAGAGAACGAGAGACAGAGAGCATGAGAGGGAGGAGGGTCAGAGGGAGAAGCAGACTCCCCGCTGAGCAGGGAGCCCGATGCGGGACTCGATCCCGGGACTCCAGGACCATGACCTGAGCCGAAGGCAGTCGCTCAACCAACTGAGCCACCCAGGCGCCCAAGATGGCCCGGGTTTTTATGAAGCAGCCTCTAGCCTCTCCCATACCTCTGCGTCTTTTGCCTAAAGTGCCTCTGAGTGAGTTTCTATTTCTTCCAACCCAAGGAGGCTGGATGAAAGCCTGGTCAAAAGGTTGATCCATATGAGGCTGCATTAATAAAAGTATAGAGTCTAGAATAAGGTAAGTGAATGCCCCTCTCTGCTCTGTTCTGCCCAAGCTCCCCTGAAGTGTCATGTTGGCTTATAGGTATGGAATGTTAAGGCTAGAATGTCTTCAGGAGAGAGAGAGATCAGCAGATCACAAAGGGACTAGAACCCTTGTTTCTGGATGTGTACCCTGAAGAAACTGGGAGACTGGGGACTATGCCTTCATTCATGTGATCACCCGGTATTTACTGAGTGCCCACTGGGAGCCTGGCGGCCGAAGGCCCAGTACAGGCCAGGCCACTGAGGGTCCACTCTGTATCAGGTTGAGAACAAGACAGGAGGGCCCTGCCCTCAAGGAGCTCACATTCTAGTGGAGAGAGACAGAAATTAGTTTAATTAAATTTCAGGGGTGCGTGGGTGGCTCAGTTGGTTGAGCAGCTCAGGTCATGATCTCAGGGTCCTAGGATCAAGCCCCGCATCGGGCTCCCTGCTCAGCAGGGAGTCTGCTTCTCCCTCTGCCTGTGCTGCTCCCCCTGCTTGTGCGCTCTCGCTCGCTCGCTCACTCTCTGTCTCTCAAATAAATAAAATCTTTAAAAAAAATTTTTTTTTAATCATTTCAAGTAAAGAATATAAAACCTGGTCATGAGATGGAGTGACTGGGGGGGCCACTTTAGATCTGAGGGTTCAGGGAGGCCTCTTGGAGAGGATGACACTGAAGGGCAAGAAGGAAGGGCCTCGGGAATATCTGATAGAGGACACAGTAGGGAATAGAACCCAGACCACCATCACCACCACCATCATCATCATTTTAACCACACTCCAAAAAATGGCTAGAGTTGCAGTATGTTCTGAGTTTGAGTTACAGCCGTGTCTGCCCAGCTGTAACTTCCCTAGAACCCATCCCACCTCCTGCTCTGCCTTCGAGCATGAGCACAGCCTGAACGACTGCACCCAGCTGCTCCAGGCTGCTGCTGTTGGCTCGGAACAAGCACTTCCCAGGGGTATGCAGTGGCCGACAATCTGCAAAGCAGTTCTACAAAACAGTAACAGCTGGGCTCTGTTGAGGTGTGCTTTGTGCGGCCCCGTGCCCATAACCGGGATGCCTTAGCTGTCTCACCCTCAGAGCGGTCCTACGAGCCATACCCCATTTGTGGGTGAAGAAGCCAAGACTTGTAAGGCATAAAGCTGGTGCACCAAGGAGCCTGCTCTGCTCGCCCACCTCCACCTCTCAGTCGGTCACTCCTTCCCTAAGAGACCAGACAGTAGCTGGAGAGAATGGAATTCAGGCTTCAGGGATCCCCTGAGCCCTGATAGAGCCTGTCACCTGCTGCCACAGGGGCGATGTTCATGGTCTTGGCTTATGATGCGATGTCCATAGCCAGACCTGGAGGCAGCTTGACCTTCAGCGAAGACATTTGGGTCTCAGCCTGCACTTGGCTCTTTGTCCACCAGATGTGATGAGACAAATGGGAGGGTGGAGAAGCTGCTGCTGCCCACAGGCTGAGTGACCTGGGAGGCTTCCTCTCCTCCCCAAGCCTCACAACCATACTTATCAAGGGGACCTCACGGAAGGCGCTCTCAGCAGAGACCTGGGAAAGCAAACGTAGCTTCAAGTTCCCGTAGGACGGTGACCGCATCGACAGCACACCTGCTTGCAGAGCATGTCAGGGTGGGAATAGGGCACACTGTGTCTTGATCCACGTGTGAGCGTCCAGAGCCGCAGCCCCAACAGAAACGTGGGGGCACAGGTGTAATTTTACTTTTTCTCGTAGCTACGCTAAGAAAGTAAAAAGAATCAGGTGACAGTCATTTTAAAGTATATTTTTACTTTACCCATCATATCCCAAATGTTACCATTTGAACAAGTAGCCGATATAAACTTTATTAATGAGCTATGTCACATGGTTCACCACCGTCCAATCACAACCATCACTAAGTCCTAGTTAGTACTTAAGTGCAGTCCGCCCTCCACACCTTACAGCACCTCTCAACTTGGAGCGCGCTCAGTTTTCACAGAAATACTTGATCTTTGCTCAGACTTCATGAAATTCGCAGCTGGAAACGGCTCATGTGCCCAAGTTGTTCTGAGGAGACAACTTTTCCAGCAAGTGCAGGGGAAAGGCCAGGTCCCAGCGGGCTGGAGGCTGCAGGGTGGGGGTCCCCACGACAGGGCGGCCGGGCACAGGGCAGAGAGGGCGCGCGTCGAGACGCAACGGAACACCCCGGGCCTCCGGCCCCGGCCCGGGGAGAACGCCCACCCGCGAGACTAGGCCTCGGGCGCAGCCCTGCGCTGTCAATCACGCGACGGGGCGGGGCGTAACTCCAGAAGGGGCGCTGTCTGTGAGGGGCGTGGCCGGAAGGATGGGGCGGGGCCAGGCCGAGTCGACGTGGACCGGTAGGGCGTGGCTCCGGGGGCTAGGTTAGGGGCGCCGAGGCTGGGCGTGGCCGGGAGTGGCAGGGGAGGTGCCATCGGTGGGGGCGTGGCTCAATGGTGGGCGTGGCCGGAGCTGAGGCTGGGTCGCGAGTTCCGTCTCCGCAGACCGAGGGGGCGGGCCCCGCTGCGGCGCCAGCGTGTGAGCGTCGCCGGGGTCACCTGGGTCACCTCAGCCCGAGGGTCCTGCAGGCTCCGCGCCTCCTGTCCTGACCCCTGCTGCCGTGTCCTCCGTAGGAAGGCGGCCCCCGTGACGATAACAGCTCACCGGAGAATGCCTGGAACCGCACGAAGAACCTGCGGAACAGTCAGGCCTGAACCCAGGACCTTGCTCCGGGCCCCGCTCGCCGCCGCACCCCCCTCCGGCGTGGCCCTGGACTACCCTCGGGAGGCTTGTAAATGTCCCTCACCTAAGGACTTTGGGGGCCCTGCCACAAGCCACTCCCGATCCAGGTGGGTTAGCTGTGCCCTGCGCTGGGGGGGCTCACAGTCCTGCGGAGTGCAAGGCATGTGCTCTGCGCTTCGGGGGCCCAGCGCTGCCCTTGGGGGCGCTCACAGCCCTGCGGTCGGGGGCTCAGTCCTGTGCGCAGGGGGCTCACAGCCCTGCGCTCGGTGGGGAGGGGCTCACAGCCCTGCGCTCGGGGGGAGGGGCTCACAGCCCTGCGCTTCGGGGGGCTCACAGCCCTGAGCTGGGGGTGCTCAGCCCTGCGGAGCTGGGGGTGCACAGCCCTGCGGAGCGCTTCGGGGGTTTCACAGCCCTGCGCTCGGGGGGCTCACAGCCCTGCGGAGCCGAAGGCTCCTCCCGAACTCAGGAGCCCACTCTGCAGTGAGGCAGGCCCATTCGACAGCATCCACTGCGCTCCCACTGGGTGCTGGGCACTGTGCAGGGGCCGGGGGACCATGGCAGTGCCCACTGGGGTAAGTGAAATTTAGTCAAGGGAAACCCCATTAAAAGGGAGCCGGCGGGGCGGCAGGGGGAGCTCTCCCGCCCTGCCACCGCCTGTCCATTGCAGACCCAGCAGGAAGAGGGACTGGGCCTTCCACGGACTTGACCTTGCCCGTGGATACCACTCTACTACTACAGCCTGAGGAAGGGAGCTGGTCTCATGACCTCCCCGCCCCCACACACAACGGCTCCCTCCACCGATGGGAAGCCACCACGCTTCCGGTCCCGGTTTACCCCACTGGACTTCTAGTTCATAACAGCACTCCCGACCACCTACTCCTTCCCTCCTTAAAAAAGCACGCCTCTCCTTTGTTCCTCACACTCGCCTATGGTTTTGCTGCCGCTCATTTGTCCCACACTGCAATTCCTTTTTATTCCCTAATCCATCTTTTGCTGGTAAAATAAGGGTAAGGGTCTAACATAACACACCTTAAACAGGTCTGTAAACAGGTGCTGTGAAGTCAGCTTCCCCTGGGCCAGCCTTACCCGGCGGAGGTGGACTGCGGAATGACGTTTCCACGGCGACCTGAGTTTTCCCAGAGCCAGCAAGGAGCAGCTCTGGAAAGGCAGGGTTCCTGCAGCCTGGCAGTGAGGGGGGGTGGTGCTGACAGGAGAGGGCAGGCAAGGTCATTTTGGCCTCACAGAGCACTTTGGTCTTAAGGGCCCTGGAAGCCTACACTCAGGAGTGGTGAGGCCAGGTTCCATCCGGGCGGAAGCCAGAGAGAGGCTGAGGCCGACACTTGGGCAGAAGCCTATGACTTTGGGGGGCGCCTGGCTGGCTCAGTCAGTGGAGCATGAGACTCATCATCTCAAGGTTGTGAGTTCGAGCCCCACATCATCTGACTTCAGTTTAGAAGGGGTGGGCTGAAGATCAGGTCAGATGCCGGCTCATTCATCAACCTGTGTGTGTGGCCTTGGGCACGCGGCTGCACGTACGGGTGACACGGCGTCGCCAGGGTCCGTGGCCCATGCCTGTAGCATGCTTGCGTGCCGGAGCGCTCAAGGAGCGAGAACTGAGCAGTCATGAGGAACAGCGGCAGAGCGCGATGTACCCAAGAACAGGACAGGGAAGGCCCGACCCCAGGCTTTGGGCGTGGATGGGAGGGACCGCATACCTGTGTGGCTGGGCAGGAATGGTCAGCAGACCACCAAGGGCTCGTAATACCGCAGAGGAGTTTGCACTTCCTCCTGGGGCTGGCGGGGAGAGAAGCAGCAGACAGATCTGTGTGAAGAGTAGACCCGTCGGTTGCTGTGGAGGACAGGTGAGGGGCAGGGGGCTGTGGAAGCCCCACTGCTGAGAGAGGACAGACGTGGGCAAGGAGGAAGGGCTGAGTGCAGCCCAGCAGGGCCGCCAAGTGACCACATGGGGCCTTGAGTGGCTCTGGCCCGTGTGGTGAGGAGGTGGGGGCCTCAGGACAGGAGAGGGAAAGGGCAGGTCCCGGGGCCCATGGAGGCTTTTTGCCTGGATGGAGTGCTGTCCGCCAGGCAAGCCCTGACCACACAGCCCCACCCCGAAGTCTCTGGAAGGTGGGTGTGGGGCCAGGGGCATGGTCTCTGCTTTTGTCAGATCAAAGGCTATTGGGTATCACACATGTTCTTGGCCGGGGCCTCTCTCGACCCGGACTGACAGCAGGGCCCAAGGCAAAGCCTCGCACAGGACTTTGGGTGGTGGGCCCTGCAGGGAGCCTGTGAGAACGGGACAGCGGGTGGGCTGGAGGGCACCCGTGGAAGACCCATCTCTGCTCAAAGCTGGTGGCTCAGCCACACAGGACCATCCCTCAAAAAGCCAAGGAGATCACATCTGAGGACTGTGCAGGGGAGAAAGGAGAAGAGTGCATCCACCGGCTCTCATGGGTCAGCTACACTCCTCTTCCGGACATGGTCAGGGATCACAGAGCTCTGGGCCCCATCGGGGTTGGGGGCCTGTGTGTTTCCGTGGTCTCTTGCAGGTGACGTGCCCACTTCAGGGGTGCAGAGTTACGTGAGGCAGAGGCCTGGGGAGCTCCGTCGCAGGGGGTCAGAGCTGCTGGAGCAGAGCATGGTAACCACCCGGGCTGTCAGGCCTGCTGGGGTGGCCCAGAAAATGGGGGGAAGTTTGCCAGGTGGGGAGAGGGCCTTCCCCACAGAGGTATGGCAGAGAGCAAGGCTTTGGGGGGACCCACGCAGCCCTGCATGTTTTGCACAGGGTGAAGCGATGTGGCCGGTGGCCCCAGCACTGGGACAGGGTGCCCAGAAACCCTGCGGGGGACCCGGGATCCTGAGGAGGACAGTGACGTGGTCAGGCTCCCCGCGCCTGCCTCCTGGGCCTGAAGGCTCAGGACCTCCCGTCTCCTTCCTCGGCTCCCGGCTGCTTGCTCTTCGGGGCTGTGCTCTGCTCTCAAGGGCCGGGGCCCTGCTGCCCACCATCCGCTTGTTGCAAGTAAGGGGGTGCCTTCCCCCCTTCCCTGCACCTGAGTGAGCTGGTGGGTGACCTCCATCCGGGGGGCCACAGCGAGGGGCTCTTGGCAGTACCGGGCCAGTGACAGTAAAGAAAACCAGTAGTAACTGAAGGGCCGGCACGGGCCCAGCAGGAAGCTGGGAAGCGCCCAGGCCGGAGGGGGCGGGGGTTCCTCAGTCAAGCCTACTTCAGGAAGTTTCCTGCAAAGGGGGAAGGCTCGGGGTGTGCCCAGCACCCACTCCACCCTTGAGCTGCTCCAGCTGTCCCGACCCCAGAAGTGCAGGCAGGGAAAGGGCCAAGTGCAGGGGGCAGCCAAGTCTGCACACGGGCCGGGCACTCCTCCTGCTCCCACCAGGCTCCCGGGAGAGCACGGGCCACGTGTGAGGGTGCCTGAGTCAGCGGGGCTGGAGGCGCCCACGAGCGCCCAGGGAGGGCCAGACGGCCTGCTTTGCCGGGCCAGGTCCTCCCGCTGCTCTGCCCGCCCCCACGGGGCCCAGCTCAGCCCGGATTGGGAAGCGCATTGCTGAGCCTGCCCTGCCCAGACCCCCTGGGTTTGCCGCCCCTGGCTTCCTTCCTGGTGTCGCTGGGGGCAGTAAGGTGTCAGAGTTTCCCATCGTGAGAGAGTAAGGCGGAGCACGGAGAAGCCGGCCGGCCTGTGGGCTGTGGAGAAACAGGCGTCCTCTCCGCCTTCACACCTAGCTCGGTGAGACGGAGCACGTCCCTGGAAGGAATGAAGCCCCTGCCCAGAGAGGCCCTGAGTCCTCGCAGCAGCCCGGCCTCCCTGCTGTGAGGGCCTCCCCGGGACCCACCCAGGACGGGAGGTCAGCCGCGGAGTCGGGCGCTGCCCTTCTCTGGGCTCAGTTTGTTCATGTGTTACAAACCCTCTGGTCTTGGTGGCTTTCTTTAAAATTGCTGGTGCACTATTGATCCCTGGCCCAGATCCTAATTGCGAGATGGGGTGATGGCCTGTCCCTCTCATCCTAAATGTCTGTTCGCGGTGCATCCCGGGCCCTGGCGGGGCCGCAGTGAGGACGGCCAGGTGTGGCTCCTCACTCACCGGATGAGAGATCTCTCCACGTTTGACCTGTTTGCTCCCCTTACTTTCTCTTTCTTTTTTTAGATTTTATTTATTTATTTCAGTGAGAGAGAGAGAACAAGCAGTGGGGAGGGGCAAAGAGAGAGAAGCAGACCCCCCACTGAACAGGAAGCCCGACATGGGACTCGATCCCAGGACCCCGGGGTCCTGAGATCCTGACCTGAGCCAAAGGCAGATGCTTCACCCACCGAGCCACCCAGGCGCCCCTCCTCTTTCTTTCACCTGCTTTGTGCAAGTTCTGATGCCAGACATTTTTCACAGCCCCTCCTCCCACCCTAAAAGCCGTCTGGATGGTGGAAGTGACCCCATTTCACTGGGGGAACTTGCTCCCCGAGGTCAGCCCGCCCTCTTCGACGCAGCCTTGGTCTCTGCCACTCTGTACCACCCCCTCTGCTTCACCCTGTCCCCACTGCTGCCGGGGATGGTTGTCCTTCCCGTGGGCAGGCAGAGCTGGAGAGGCACCAGAAGCTGTTGTGGGACAGGCCACGGAGGTCTGGGCAGGGCCATCAGTCACTTGAGGCCTCTCGCCCGTGCTTGCCCGGGGGGCCTGTCAACTCCAGGGGACACTGGACACTGGTCAGGCTCATTGCTGCTCGGGTCTGGGCTGTCGGCCCCTTGCTCGATCTTAGTCCCTCCCATCATCCTGTCCACCTGCAGGTGGTTTTCTGCTGAGATGGGGGTAAGGAAACTGCTGACAAAGCTCTAAAAATCAGGTTCATGTGGAAAATGCCGATTACTCATCAGGTGACGTTTACCAGCCGCAGGTGTGGGTTTCAGGACCTACTTGATTCCTGGTAGAAGTTTGTGAAGGGCCCCTGGCCGCACGCACCTGTGGGCACATCTCTGCGTCGTGGGCTCTAACTCGGCCGGCCTGTGAGGCCAGCAGTGGGTTCCAGACCCGACCTGGTGTTGCTGCTGACTCTGGTCTGCTCACGTCCTGAGCAAGGACAAAGCTGAATGGCAGCAAGGACGTAGGGTCACCAGGCCAATTCTGGGTGGGTGGGTGGGTCGGAGGGCACAGTTCCACGAGGCTGGCTCTGTGCGGCAGGTGGACAGGGCCTGTAGGAGAATCTGGGCCTCTGTGGAGTGGGGTGTGCCCTGACTCTCCGCTGGATCGGGTCCTGTTCTTTGCTTCCAGGAAAGGGGAAACTGAGTGGGAATGTACTCGGGGAAATAAAATAACTCCCCAGAACATCGTCAAGTGGCCAGCCATCAGGAAAACAACATTCAGAAGAAAGAGCGAATGTGGTTGGCTCTGGGGAGCCTCCCGGGTGGGAGGAAGACTCGGGGTGGGCTGCTCAGAAATCATCTTCACCGCGAGTTAAGTGAGCTGTTTCTGGGCTAAAAATCCACAATAGAAGACGTAACACTTTCACCCTCATAAGCGTACAATTCAGCAGCACCAAGCACATTCACGAGGTTGCACAACCACCACCACAATTTCCCAAACTTTCTCCTCGTCCCAACAGAAACTCTGGCCCCGTTAAGTAATAACTCCCCATACCCTCCCTCCCTCCCAGGAACTGCTAGGCTAGTTTCCGTGCCTACGAGTCAGCCTGTCCCGGATGTTTTGCGCAAACACCATCACACAGTGTCTGACTTCTTCGCTTGGGATGGTGTGCTCCCGGGTCATCGGCACACACGGTGGGGGGCCGGCCCCTGGCTCCTGCTTATGGCTGGATAACCTTCCCTTGTGGGATGTGCTCCATTGTATCTGTCCATCAGTTCGCGGACACTTGGGTGGTTTCCTCCTGAAATTCATGTTTGAGTGTGGGCAGGAAACAACGCCTATATTATCTTTGGGGAAGAGCGCAGCCTGAGTGGTAAAGCCCCCTGTGATGGCCCTTCCTTTCTCCCTCGGGGAACAGACGTTCTTGCTCTTTCAAGACGAAATTACGGATTTCATCAAGAACAATGAACTTAGTAGCACTCTGAGTTGTGGGGTGCTGGGACATCAGGAAGGCTGGACTCAGAGCCTGGCTGGTTCTGTAGCAGATGACCCCCCCCACCGTGGCCCCTGGTGTCCTCACCTGCGGGGTGACAGTGGGTGTGGCCGAGACGTTCCCCACTCCCCTGCCTGGCAAGGGGGCTGTTCAGGAAGTTCTTTTTCTGAGAATCTGTCCCTGCTGTGCTCAATTTAAATTTATTTTGTGAAAGATGATACTATATGCATATAGCAAAAAATCTAAACAGCGCAAAAGAGTATTTCAGTGATCATTATGTTTCCTTCCCACCCCGATAATGTGGCCTCACCCCCATGCTCTCTGTCTCTGTCTCTCCACCCTCACCTTCTCTCTCTCCCCCTCTCCTTGTCTCTCTGTCTCTCCACCCCTACCCTCTCTCCCTCCCTCTCTCTCTCTGCCTCCTGTCTTGTGTGTCCTCCAGGGATAGTGTAGGCCTGGGCTCTACACCACTGGGCTTTCTTGGCTGTAATATTGTATCTTAAAGATGGTTCCATGCTGATACACGCAGAGTTGCTACTCTGCCATGGGATACATTGTAATTTATTTAATGTCTCCTGGAGGTGGCCAGTAAGGTTCTGTCCAATCTTGTGCTGCTCATAATTCTGGGACATGTGCATTGTTCCTTAGGGAGCACACCTGCTGGGCAAGTTCTGAGGCTTCCCCTTCTCTTTGTAGCCCCTGCGTGGGAGCCAGACGGGAAGGGAGGAGCACTGGGAGCCGGTCCCTGAAGCTGTGTGGGGGCTTTGGGGCTGCCTGCTCTGGGACTCCCCTCCCCTTACCCTCATTCTCCGTGTCCTCCTGCTCCCACACCTCAGAGCCTGCTCTTGGGAAAGGGTCTGAAGCCTTGTAGCCTAAGCCTTTGGAGGACTTAGTATAAAGGAGTGGTTTTTAAACTTTTTTTTTTTTTTTGCATTTAAACTCTTTATACAAACAAGGTTATCTTTTGCCCCCCATATGGGAGACAGCTCGTCCCACTGAAGCACTAGAGGGGGGAGGAGGGCCCACCCTGGTCTTCCTACCTATGCACAGATTTTAAAATCACTGGTTTAAAGTATGCCTTAGACCCCTCTAATGTCAGAGTGGAGAACCCTCCCTCAGAGGTTATTGACCTCAGTCCTCTTATTTCACTCTTGCGGGCAGAGCCCAGAGAAGGGCAGTGGTGAGCCAGGACTCACAGAGGTTAGGGGTGCCTGCCCCTGCCCTTCTGCTTTAGGGGGGGTCTGTTTTCTGACACTGTGGACACTTCACTAGAAGGCGGTATGCTGGGGTGGGACTCCTCTGAGAAGGTGAGGGAGACTTGGGGGGTTGGGACTGTGGCCAGTGGGCCTACAGACTGTTCCTTCAAGGCCTGTGCAGGTGGACATCAGTGTGTTGAGCGTGGGGACCCCCTCACCTGCCCCCATGATCGCCCCAAGGGCAGGCCAGGCAGAGGAAAGGGTGAGGGGAGGCCTCAGTCTAGCTTATATTTATTCTGCCTGTTTCACGCTGCTGGTGCTCTGGGGGGAGGCTTCCTCTTTATCTGCCGTTCAAGCTTCAGTCCACGGCCCAGTGAAGAATGCCTGTGGGGGGACCGAGGGGACCGACAGTAGTCCTTACTTCTCAGTCTACTCTGAAATCTTCACAACTCTGCTGCTCGGGGCCACAACCCCACCTCACAGATGCTCTGTGAGGCACCAAGAGGAGGGGTGCCTCCTGGGGCCACAAAGCCAGCAGCTGGGGGCGCCAATGTGGGCTAGCGGTTTGGTCATCTGTTGATGTTGCTGCTGCTCAGAGACCTTGGCCACAACCCCTGCCAATGGATGGCCCTAGGTGGCCAGATGCTGGCTTCCCTTAAGGGTGGCACCAGCTGTCTCCACTAGAGGCTGGGACTAACCAGCATTTGCAGGTGGGTCCTGGGACTCCCAGACAGCTGGACCTTATGTCTGCAGCCTTGTTGGGGCTCTGGCCTTGGGGAGAAACCCCAAGGCTACAAGTCTCAAAGGGTTCTAGAAAAAGGCCGGGGCCAGACACAACGCCAGTGGGCATTAAGGTGCGAACAAGCAAGCAGAAGAAGAGGCAGGAAGAAAACCGGTCTGCATTGAACACCGGACTTCTGAAAGTCCACATTTCTGGCCTTTTTTTTTTTTTTTTAAGATTTATTTACTTACTTATTTGAGAGTGAGCAAGCGACCAGTGGGGAGGGGCAGAGGGAGAGGGAGAGAGGGTCTTAGGCAGACTCCGGGCTGAGCGCAGAGCCCCAGGTGGGGCTTGATCTCATGGCCTGAGCCGAAACCAAGGCTTAACCGACTCTGCCAGCCAGGTGCCTCCGCATTTCTGGCTTTTCCAGTCTGAGGGTCTGGGCCTGGGTTGCCGCTGGCATCAGTAGGCGGGTGTGGAGCGGGTCAGTGCTGGCAGCGGGCTCTCTGGGCCCCAGCCACACCCACCAGCTTCACTGATGCCCTAGGGACCTAGGACCACACTCATGTGGGCTCTGCCCCTTACACTGGGGGACCCTCCCCTTTCTCCTTTCCAAGCTCACCTCGAGGGTGGCAGAGGCCAAACTCAGGGTCCGGGTGACCGGCACCGCCTGGACTCAGTCCCTGGCTTTTCCACCACGGGGACAGGAGGCCCAGGCGGACCCCTCCTACATAAAAGTGACCAGCGCCAAGCTGCTGGTGGGGGGGCCCCGGTCCTGCGGCTCCGCGCCACCCCACGGTCCCCAGGGGGCGCTGCACGCTCACGTGTGCGGGAGCAAAGCGAAAGTCGCTCCGGCCACGCGGGGCGCAGTGGCGCGTGGGGTGCTGCCTGGGAAGCCCGGCGCTGGGCAGCCCGTCCTGCGCGCTCCGCCCGGGGCCGCCCCCACGCGCACGGCGAGTAGCCGGTCCCAGGCTCTTCCCGGGGCGCGTGCCCACGGGGCTCCCGGGCGTGGGCGGCTGGCGGGGCGCGTGGGGGCGCGGAGCGGGGCGGGCGCGCCGGCCGTCGGGGCAGCACGGAGGCGGGCACGCCGCGGAGGGCGGGCGGGGGCCGAGCTTATAAAGGCCTGCGGGCGGAGGGGCGGGAGCGTCCGGCCCTGCTTGGCCTCCGCGAGCCGCCCAGAGCCGCGCGCTGCGCTCCGCCGCTGGGCAGGGCAGGCACCGGAGGGGCTCGGCGGGCCCCGGGCCGAGGCGGAGGAGAAGAAGAGGCGAGGGAGGAGGCGGCGGCCGCGGAGGCGCTCGGGTCGCCGCGGCCCAGCCGGGGGTCCTGGCCGCGGGGCGCGGCACGTGCGACGACCCGCCCTGCGCGCCATGTCCCCTTAGCGCCGCGGCGGCCGAGCGACCCCCGGCCCGGCCCGCGGCCCCCCGGGCATGGAGCGGCACGTGCTCGGCGCGGCGCTCTACTGGCTGCTGCCCTTCGCGCTCCTGGCCGGTGAGTGGGCGCGGGCAGGGGGTCTGGGCCGGACGAGGGCCGCGGCCCCCCACTCCCCGCCGGACGCCGGCCGAGGAGACTCCCCGGGACGCGCGGCCCGCGGCGCCCGCATTCCAGAAGCATGAGCGCAGCTGGGAGGCCGGGGCCCCGTCCGAGCGCGGGGCCGGGAGGGCGGCGGCGGGGTGGGGGTGAGGTGGCCCCCGGGCGCCCTCGGGTGCGGGCCGGCGAGCGCGGAGAGCGGCCGGGGCCTCCGCAGGGACGCGGGGGAGTCGGGGCGCCGGAGGGGCTGGTTTGCTCGCGGGGAAGGGCTGGAGCGCTGAGGAGGGGGGCAGGAATCTCTTTCTCTCTTTCGTGTTTAAAAAAAAAAACAAACGCCAACTTTCATCATGACTTCCTGACCAATCTGGGAGAAGGCGGGCTTCCTGCCTGGAGCGCTTTAACGTGGAGCCTCCCGAGCAGAAGTAACGTGCATCCGTCCCTCGGTGCCCTGGGCTCGGCCCCCCCACCCCCGCGGCCTGCGGCAGGCCTGAGCTTTGGGAAAGATACTTTCGGCTCCTCCCTGGCTGAGTCCACAGGGTCTGCCCTGGGCTGGAGGAGGTACGGCCCCCAGAAGGCTCTGGCCTGGGTATTAGAGCTGAGGATCCCCCACCCTGGCATCACTCTTCCCTGCTTGCGGTGGGCATCAGTGTCCCTCGGGCGCTTGGTGCTCTTGAGGCCCCCCCTCTGCAGCCCTCCTGCCTCTGGGTGCCCAGGGCAGAGTGCCCAAGAACGCCTTCCAGCCTTCCCGCTGTCCTCTGCCCTCGGCCCCTCCACGTGGGGCAGCCTCTACCAGCTGTGAGCTGGAAAGCAGTCTGATTACATGCGTTCAGGGAAACACGGAACGGTTCGCAGTGTGGAAGTCTGTCAGGCCGTGGTGGGTGCGGTGTTTTGATTCTGAAAGCCCTTCCAGGGCCTCTTAACTCACTCCAGGTGGGCCTCTGCCAACTTCTGTCCTAGGTAGGAGCCGGCTTCCCTGGGGGCCGGGAGTGCGTGGGAGACAGAGTGGCCTGCACTTTGGCTCCCAAACAGACTCTGTTTTGATTTGTAACAGAGAAAGATGGTGAAGTGGGGAAATTTTCAGGACAGGAATCAATGGAAACCATTGAGGTCGGAGAGGAGAGTTTGAGTCAGCCCTGTGTGGACAGGGCCGCCGGGGATCAGCGCAGGGGAGAGTGCTGGGTCACCTGGACCGTTCTCCACGCTGGCTGGCTTTCCTCCTCTTGCCTCTAGACAGCCAGACGTACAGACAAGCAGACTAGACCTAGCTGGAGGTGGGAGGGGAGTGCACGGGTAAGCTGCTCAAACGGCAGGTTTCCCTCTGCCCTGCAGTGCACCTGGGCCTCCTTAGCCTGGCCTTGCCGGACCGGGACCCGCGAGGCCAGGGGAGGCCCTGTGGAGGTAGGGGCCCTTCCTGAAGGACGCGCCCCCTGCAGGTGGTGGAGACTCCTGGTGCAGGGTGGCAAACTCTTCCTGTCACGGGCCAGACAGTAAATATTTTCACATCATGAACTCTTCTGGTATTTTTTCCAACCATGAAAACATGTAAAATCCATTGCTAGCTTGTGGGCTGTACCGAAACAGGGCGGGCCAGAATGGGCCGAAGGGCCCGAGTTGGTGGGCCTGATAAGTAGTCGGGGCTCCTGGGCTCTCTGGCTCCCGGCTGGTGCCCATGTGGGGGCCGGGGGTGCCCTCTTTTCTCTGGATGCTTGTGCTAATGCAGGGGCCCCACCTGGGCCCTACCGAAGTCAGCTGGGCAGCTTTTCAACCACAGATGACTAATTCACTATATCCTTTTCGCAGTTTTTCTATAAACCCAAAACTGCCCTCCAAATAAAGTCTGTTTTTCAAACACTCCGACGCCCAGGCCGTGCCCCGCGCTGATTCTGTGTCTGGGTCCAGGGCTTGGCTTCGGTGCTTTTTCTTAAGCTCTGGGAGAGGGTGGTGTGGCACCGACTGAGAGCCCTGCGGTGATACCTGAGACTCTGAGGCTGGCTCTCCCAGCCTGGGCGTGGGCAGCTCCCCGGGGACCCTCCTGCTGTCCCGCTGATGGTCCGGCCCAGCCGCTCGGCAGGAGCCATCGGCTCTGCCCCTCTCCGGGCGCCTCCTCATTCCGTGATAGGCTTTGGCTAGAAATGGGTAGTTCCGCAGTGTTTTGGAAGCGAGTGTGTGGATACTGGAGGAGGCGTTTGGCTGTTAGTCATGTGTGCCCTGGGCCGGCTCAGGCAGCGGCCGTGGTGAAGGCTTGAGTCATCCTGGAGTTCCCCTCAATTACCCCACGCCACTCCCCGAACAGCCTGCCTGCCTCTGCACCGTGGCGGGGGCTCCCTGGCTCCCCAGCGGGGACAGGGCCTCACGTGGCTCCCCTGTTGTCCCCGAGCCCTGGGGGCTGAGGACCCCGAGCTGGAAGCTTCTGGGGAGATGTCTGGGCAGGACATTTTGTGATTCCCATAGACTAGGCCACGCCTCCTGACTCCTGACCTAACGGGGGGCCCCCAGAAACTAACGCCCTGGTCTGAAAGGCAGGTGGGCAGAGCGTGGTAACCGTCACCGACTACGGGAAGCCCGTGTGGTGTGGCAACGTGGCTTCTCCCTGCCGGCCTCCCACCGCACCCTGGGGCGTCACCTGTACCGCGGTCCCTGAGCAGTGCTGCTCTTCAGAATGGGGACACTTCCTTTTCATCATTACTCTCTCCACACCCTTGTGATCGGGCAGGAAGGCAGCGGGAGGACCGATTTGCAGTGAGCCAGCATGGAGCCTGGGACTGTCGCGTTCACAGGCCAGGCTTTGCAGGTGCCACTAGGAAGGAGAGCACCCAGAACTGCGTGGCCGCGGAGCTGGGGGTGGGCGCCGGGACGTGGAGTGAGTCAGCAGGTCAGCAGGCCGGAGGGGGCTGGTGGACGGGACCCCAGGTGTGTGCGTGCGCGTGAGTGCGTGGGGGGGCAGGGGCGGGGGCGGCCCAGGAGCTGACGGCGGATCGCCCGTGGTCACCCCACCGGCAGCAGGACGTGGAGAGCCCCACGCTGGCCAGGAAGGGTCCTGCAGAGGAAGTGTCTTCTCTGGGGGTGGGAGGAGTCCCCGGGCTCAGATCTCGGCCCGAGGGCTGCTTCCTGGGCGGTGTCTCCTGTTCTGACAGAGCACTAAATTTGCTCTTGTTGCTGGAAGATGAAGAGAAAGAAGGGGAGGCCTTCCTGACGCCACCTTGTTGGGCCCCAGCGGCTCTGAGCGCCGCCACAGGGGACCACCTTCTGTGGGGGGTCCTGAGATGGGGCCAGCCCACGAGAGGGTGGTGGATGCCCCTAGGTCTGCCACCACCTGCCACGGGAAGCCATTCTTGACCACTCTGGTCCTCAGAAATCCCCTTTGCCTTAGAATTCTAGAAAATGCTGGTCTTTATTGTGTTACCTATTTTAGAAATATGTAGACATTGTTTATGTAGATTCTTTTTCTTTTAAGATTTATCTAATTGAAGGAGAGCGAGCGCAAGCAGGAGGAGGGGCAGAGGGACAATCAGACGCCCTGCTGAGCTCAGAGCCCTGCGGGGCGGGGGGAGGCTCCATCCCAGGACCCCGAGATCCCAAATCCAGAGGCAGACGTGCACCCGTGCAACTGACTGAGCCACCCAGGCGCTCCTATGTAGATTTTTTTTTAACGTAGCTCTTTCTCCTTCTGGTTCCCAAAGCACATTTGCACTTCCTCGTGGTCAAGGACTTCAAGCGTTTCAGAAACAATAAGGCAGCACGCATCTGCAGTGCAGTAGGTCTCTGCAGAAAGTCTGCCTCCTGCTTTCCTGGGGTGGGGGGGCAGTGTGGCTGGCAGCCCCGGCCCGCTCAGCGTGGGGCCAGGCAGGACCACCTGCTCTACACCTGAGCTCTGTCCCGATCCTGACCTTTGAACTTCTCTGAGTTGAGCTTGTTATCTTGATGAGGAACTGAGGGGTTGGGGAAGGTGATTTACTCACCTGAGATCACACAGGTAGGATGTGAGGAAGCTGGGGATGAAGCGTTTATCGTCATGGAGCACGTGAGCACCACACGTGGTGGTGTGATTCTCCCCGTGGGGGGCGTGGGGGGGCAGGTCTCTGGGAGGCGTAGCTGACTTTGCTGGACGCGCCTGGGTCCTGCTTCGAACTTGCCAGGCCCTCACCACTCTCTGGGCTCCAGCTTCCTCACCTGTAAATGAGATAATAAAAGTTGGAAGGCGGCTCCCAGGTCTCTGATCTCAGTGGTGTCTAGGGCTCCGGATGGGAGCCGGCGGTGGCCCGTCCTCCCACACACAGTCCTCGTGGGCCAGGAGCCCCAGAGCGCTTTCCCAGAGGTGCAGCACGCCAGGCCTGAGTGCTGGCTGTCAGCAGCCCGGCCGGGCGTCGGGGGAGCTGAGTGGAAGGGGCCGCTCACCTCTGGGGCTGCCCTGCTGTCCACGGACGGTTCCCGGGGAGGGTGCTGTGTCCAGGGCAGGCTGGCCCCTGCCACCGTGCACTATGCCCACCTGCACAGATTCCGGAGCGTTTCCCAAATGCATTCAGGCATTCCGTCATGCAGGTCTCATGGGACCGAGCTCTGGGCAGGAGACAGGAACCTAAGTTCTGTTTGGGGGCTAATGGTGGTGGATGTGGGGGGGCCGGGGCTCATTCTCCTCCGTTTCTAACCAGGCCGTGCTTTCCTTGGCTGTAAAGGGTCATCTGGGGTGCTCCCAGCTCCCGGTGTGCTGGTCTGTAAGTGCCTTGTTGGGTTTGTTCACGCAGCACTGGGCTAAGCACAGATGGGAGGGAAACAGTACAGCAAACTGCACCATACGAAACGGAGTCCCCAGATATCTCGTGCAGGGCGGCATCCCCCCGTAGCTCCATAGAGAACAAAGTCCTGGCTGGGGGGGGGGCGGGGTGCCGAGCCCGTGGCGAGCGGGGAGGTTGGCGGCCAGGCTGGGGAGGGGCCCCCTGTCTGGAAGGAGCTGAGCCGTGGCCCGGTGTTTGGGGGTGCTGTGGGGGGTGCATCTTTTCTAGGCTCTAATCCCTTGATGGTGGCTGGTGGGAGGTGGGGGTGGGGGCGGGAGGAGGGCTGGGAGGGGCTGAGTGGACAGTTGTGGTGGTAATTTCCCATTTTGATACTGTTTACTTTTAATTACACAAGTCAAATATGAATACTTTCCGTGGGACGGTGACATTGCGATCAGATAAGGCAACGTTCCCTCCCTGGCTCTCCGAGCCTATCTCCCCCAGGTGCTTTGGAAGGAAGGCTCGCTCGGGGCAGTGTGTGGAACAAATGTGCCCTGGGGGGCCGTGTCCCCTGCTGTCTCTCAGTTACTGTGGCCGCCGCTTGCGGGCGTTTGGGTGGCTTCCGGGTCTCTCGAGTCACACCAGTGCTGTCCTCCCGGGTGAGCCCGTCTCGGGGATGGAAGCAGAGGAGCTTCCCGTCATGTCCATGAGCCCATGAGGCTGAGAACAGGTGGCTGCCCTCAGCCCTGGGGGGAAGCCACCCACTCGGGGACAAGAGAGCTGCGCTGCGCGCTGGGGCCGCGGTCCCGGCCCGACCGGCTCCTGGGTGACGCCAGGGCACCCTCAGGCCGATGTGCGTGGCCTGCTTCCCTGCAGCCGTGTCGTGCGGACCTTGTGGAGTGGGGTGGGTCAATTTTTCTGGTGTGTTTTAATAACATAATTATAGGGAGTATTTTTAGGTTCCCCGTAACGGGCAGCTGTTTACCAGGCTCGATGTGCACGCTGTTTTTCTCTGTAAGTATATATAGCCGGGGCCACTTCTCCTTCCTCAGGCTCTGGCTAAGGAGGGACCGGCCGCCTCAGCCACCTCCTGTGGTTTTCTTTGCCAGCGAAGAGCGGCCGAACTGGCCCTCGAGCCAGCTGGCTCCGCAGAGGGACCAGGGCCTCCTGGTGGGGAGGAGCCGCCCCACGCTGGGAGCCGCGGCTGGGTGAGGGGCACGTCCCTCAGGGTGCTCCCTGCCCGGCCAACCCGGCCCCGCGGTGCCCAGGTGGGAGCTCGCTCGTCCCTCCCCAGCTCAGAAAACAAACACATTCCTCGGGCCTGCGGGAGCAACCAGAGGCCAGATGGGGGGTCCCTGAGCAGGTGGCCCCCCGAGGAGGAGCCTCTGCGGCCCGGGTCTTGATCTGTTGTCCGCCGGACCCAGCGGGGCCTGTGACTGTCAGCCTCTTGCCTTGTGCAGACATTTCCCCAGCCCCGTCCTCCTCGCTCATGCGTCTCATTTCTCCTCGTGGTTGAAACACCCTCTAAACACATTACCGTAACAGCGTGAAAGGGAGCCTTTTTTTTTTTTTTTAAGATTTACTTGTTTATTTGAGACAGAGAGAGAGACAGAGACAGAGCGCGCGTGCTAGCCAAGTGCAAGCACTCCGCACGGGGGAGAAGAAGCTCCAGCAGACTCCCCCTGAGCGCGGAGCCCCATCCCAGGACCCTGAGATCCCGACGGAGCCGAAACCAAGAGTCAGAGGCTTCACTGCCGGAGCCACCCAGGCGCCCGGAAGGGAGCTTCTAAGGGGAAACGAAAAGGGCCATTCCAGTGCCCCACTTAGCTGGTCTCTGCTTTTCCTTTCGTGAGTGTGGCGGCCTGGGACCCAGCTCTGTGCTGGGGCGGGTCTGTGTCCCCTGGCTGGGGGTGCTCCCACGTGGTGCCCCAGAGGAGCAGGTCGCCCCTGAAGTCACCGTGCCGAGGTGCTGGGCTCCTCCCGCAGGGTCGTCCGTGCGCCCTCGTGATTTCAGTCTAGGCGCAGTTCCCGAGTGCAGATGCCCCGGGGCGGCAGCTGCCCAGCCCCTCCTGAGCTGCCCCCCGTGGCCTCCAGACCTCGCTCCGGCCACCCCTCCAGCGACGGGCCACTTGGGCGCAAACGCCTGCACTGAGTCTCCGACTTGGTGCCCCCCCCAACCTCTGTCGTGTTCCCGGGTTTGGCCGTGCACGCTCGTGCTGACACTCCCGCGCGGGGCTCCCACGGCAGCCAGTCCGTGGGTGTGAAGTGTCTCCCGTGGCTTCGGTCTGCACCACCCTGACACCAGGTGATGCTCGTCACCTTCAGCGTCTCCTCTTGTGATGTGTCTTTAAAAGTTACCTGCTTAAAAACGTTGGGTTGCAGGTCTTCTTATTTTTGACTTGTGGGCATTCTTTTTGAGTCTAGATTCTAAGCTCTTTGTCAGTTGCACGTGCTACACGTTTTCCTGCCTTTGGCTTTGCCGATTTGCGTGCTTTTCTTATTTTTTAAAGACTTTATTTATTTGACAGAGACACAGCGAGAGAGGGAACACAAGCAGGGAGAGTGGGAGAGGGAGAAGCAGGCTTCCCGCAGAGCAGGGAGCCCGATGCGGGGCTCGATCCCAGGACCCTGGGATCATGACCTGAGCCGAAGGCAGACGCTCAACGACTGAGCCACCCAGGTGCCCCTCGTATGCTTTTCTTAACGGCGTCTGAGAGCCGGCGTTCATAATCCGAAGTCCCTGGGGCTGCCGGCATGGCATGGCTGGGACTCGGGGCAGCCCGGCCTCCCTGGAAAGTGATGCTTAAAGCGACCGTGCAGGCGTCCCCTGTGGTCCCTCCCGGCTCGCAGCGAGCACCCCGGACTCCCCCCTCAGGATAACGGCCCTGGAGTCACAGTTTGGAGTCCAGGATAGGGCAGCCTCAGGGCCTGCGGACGCTGCACCCAGTGTGCCCCGTTCCACCCCTCAGCCCCCCTCCCCCCGCCCTGCCCCCACGAGCTCCTAGTGCTCTCGGCACCTGCCTGGCTGGTGAGCTGTGGTCCTCGCCCAGGACAGCCCCATCTCCTGCTTCCTCTTCTGCCTCCTGGCCCAGCGGAGTCCTGCCGGTGGACGGGACTGCATGAACAGAGGCTCTGGAGACCTATAGAGGGGCGCCGTTTGAGGCTGTCCTCTGATGCTCCGGGTGCCAGGGGTCACACCCACCCACTGGCTCCCGAGCCCCGTGCGGTGACACTTCCTGTCCTGCCTGAAACCATGTCCCAGACCTTATCAGCGGGTGCACCTTGCCAGCCCAGGGGGAGGTGGCCAGGACGGGCCCTAATCTCGGAAGGTCAGGAGCAGGGGCTTGGCAGTGCGGAGGGATGTGGGGGCCCTTGCAAGTGGGTGTGGTAATCCAGGGACGGTGCTTGGGGGACCCATGGGCAGCGGGCATTGTGCTTGTTGCTCTGACCTTGCAAGGTCACTCCTGCTTTACTGTCCTCATCCTGGCAATGGGTGAGAGTGACCTCCCGAGAGAGATTCTAGCCAGCATGGAAGCAAAGCGTTGGGAGCGTTGTCTGGCCTGGAGGTGGTTCCACGCGGGATCCTGGACACTGGGGGTGGGTGGTGAGCCGTGGGTCCCCTGTCCCTGTGTCCTGTGCCTGAGGAAACGGGGAGGATGCCAGGCCCCCCTCTCCTGCAGACGTAGCACCCACCCCTCAGTCCTGCCCTCTGAGATTGCAGGTGGAGACACCCTGGGCGTGGGGGCCGCCCTCAGTCCTCCCCGAGTGAGGCCAGGCTGATGCTTGTGGTGGCACCTGGAGAAGGGAGCCTGCACTCCGCTCACCGGACCCCCCCGCCCAGCCACTCCTGTCCTTGGAGGGAGGCCCCTCTTCTCCCTCCCCATCTCCTCCGTTGCCCCTGAACTGAGTGTGCAAAGCTCATGGCCCATGGTTCCCCGTCCTCCACGGTCAGAGGGCTCGTTGTCCCCTCCGTCTGTTCCCCCAGGCTCCCTGTGTGAAGAGCAGGGACAAGGAGGCTGAGTCACGTACAAGGGCCAGATGGGGACACGCTCTTCTGAGGGCTCCTCTCCATCGAGGAGTCCCTGGCCCTCCAGGCAGAGGGAGGAGTGATTGCTGCCTCCAGAGGAAGCCTGACAAGCTGTGGGCGGGACGGGTTGCACCACGTTCCAGAGCCTGAGACGCTCCAGGCATCCTGAGGGGCCAGGAACCACTGTGCCCCCCTTTGTGTCTGCAGGGGCTGTTGGTGGCACGTGGCAGGGCTGTGGCCCTGTGGGGAGGGCAGTGCGGCCAAGGGGGCCGGCCAGGAGCAAGTGGGTCCCATCGGGTGGCCTCGGGCTCCCGCCGTTGCTCAGGGTGACTTGAATTGGGTGGAGCTGCTGGGTCATCCCTCAGAGGAGGCGGCCGCGGGGGCCCTGGGACTGCAGGGGTCTCGAGGTCTGCGCACGGCTTCCAGGGACACGGGGCCCGCAGTCCGTCCAGTGGTTACTGTAACTGGAGGCCGGTTTCCTTGTCGGGCTGTTGTCAGTGGGGCGCTGGCCGGCGGCCGGGCTGCAGGAGCCCACGCGGCTGTCGGGGACGCCGGGCCATGGGACATGTCCCCAGCTTCCTCACTGGCCACCATGCTAGGGTCGGGATTCCTGCCCGCTCTTCCCGGTTCTGACCACGGGTGTGGATGTCAGCCCTGGAGCCCCAAGGTGTGGACCACAGGTCTTGGCAGTGGAGGTTTGGTCACGCTGGTGGCCTTGTGGGGAGTGAAGCCTCCCACCAGGATGGCCCCAGGGCAGCAGCCTGTCTGCCGTGGTTCCTGGCACTTCTGTGGACCCGCGTCCTGCCGTGGCCCCGCTCTGTGGCCCCACTGTGTGTGCAGGCGGGGGGGGGCCTCAGCTGACTTCTGCCCGGCCCTGAACGTTGTCCCCGGGGTCTCCTGGGTACAGCTGTGCACTGCCGGGCTGCCAGAGTCCTCAGGCCCACGGTTTGTGAGGCCACATGTGGGAGCCCGTCCACGCAGGTCCCGTCGGCCCTGGCTCCCAGTCTGGCTCTGGGACGAGGGACACAGCCTCTGAGCCGCGAACGCCCTGCCTTTGGAAGTGGGACATACCTGCCTGACGTGCGGCAGGCGGGCCCTGGGGCATGGCTCCGGGGGCGCCGAGCCTGCCAGCCGGGCGCTCAGCACCAGCAGCTGCCCCTCCACCCGGGGGCCTCCCTGTGCCCCAGTTGCGAGCTGAGCACCTGCCCCGCTTGGCCTCATGGCCCTCGGGGTGACCCGCCGGGTGGCGTGGGCCGAGGGAACCCTGTGGAGTTGACCTGATTGGCGAGCGGGGTGCCGCCTCCCGCGAGCCCTCACGGCCTCAGGCTGCGCGTTCGCCGAGGAACCTGTGACTCACCCCGTCCCGCGGTCCCACGGTGGGAGGGCTGCGCCCACGTCCCGCGGAGCCTGTGCTGGACGCGTGCGTGCCGCAGTGCTCTAATTAGGGAGCTGTCCACCGGGGCCCTCCAAGCACGTCCCTGCTCTCACCGGGGAGGAATCTGGGGCAGCCCGGTGAAGTCCCAGAGCCCAGGTGGCGGCTGGTGGGGTGCAGATGCCCAGCTTCAGGCCGCCTGGGCGGGGACAATGGAACCTGCTGTGTCTGGCTGAGTCACGGGCTGTTGGGCGCTCCCACGGGACAGCAGCAAGGACGTGTGGCTGACGTGGGCTGGTGGCTGGAGGGTCCTTCCCAGCCCGGGGTGCATATGGCCCAGGGAGGGAGGGGGTGGTCGGGGCAGGCATGTGTCTGTCCGCACATAGAGCCCTTGCTTGGGGTGGTGGGCGCCCCCGCTGACCCTCCCAGAAGGAGGACGCCTGGCCCCGTACACTGGGGGGACCATTACCGGCTCGGCTGGGAAGCTCCAGGGCAGAGGGCTTGGCCTCTCGAGACCGCTCCCTGCTCTCAGGATGGGGTTCAGAGTTGGTGATGGGAGGACTGAGACAGCAGCGCCCCGTGTGGCTGGAATGCAGCCCCCCGCCCCCGCGTCCCCGCCATCCTCATGTGTCCTCTGAGGTACCAGCCGAAGAATCAGCTCGAAGAGGACAAGCGAGTTCCAAGTCCCACGGCTGGGGAGGACAGTGCCTGGACATTGGCTTTGGGGCCCTGTGGCTGGTCAGGAGTGGGGTCTGGGGCTGACAGCAGGGCACCGGGGGCCAGGGCATGGTTCGGTGGGGACGGGGGGCTGGCTGTGTTCATGGCAGGTGCCTGTCCGGCTGTCGCAGGGCCCAACCAGACCCGGGCTTCGAGGATGGAATTGTGCGCGTGTGGCCGGCAGAGTGGGTGGGGGAGGGGAGGGACCCCCACCGCCAGACATCTTGTCTGCTCATGGGTGGGGATGTCCACGGCCTCGGGGGCCTCTCTAGGTGGGAAGGACACCACGGGGGAGGCACGGAGAGGTTTCTGCAGGCCTGCCTGGCCCCCACCCCAGGCTTCCCGGGACCTCCCACTCCGGTCTTCCGTGGTCTCTCGCTGTCGGCTGCAGCTGCTAGAGGAGATGCTCTTGAGCCCCACGGCCCTTCTGCGTGTTAGTGGGGACTCGCAGGACACAGCGGCCTGGGGCAGGGCTGGCCCGATGCCCTGGAGACCTCCCCCCTCTTGCCACCCAGAGCCTGCAGGGGCCCAGGCTCAGCCCTGACCTTTAGGAGCAGGAGGGGCCTGGAGGAGTGGTCGGGCGTTGGACAGCTGGCCGAGTGTCCCAGGCCTGCCGTCACTCTCAGGTGGGAGGACAGGCCCCAGGGGTGTCAGCAAGCACGCTTCCTGTTCACGAATCTGGACTGGTATCGTAGCAGTGTGGCTGTGGCCCTCAGCGGCCTCCGAAGTGGGTGGGTGGGGCTGCCGCCCCCATCGTACCACGTGCGGACTTAGAGCTGGGCTTCCGGATGCTGGTCTGACTCTCAAGCCCCGGCCCGAGGCCGCCAGGTCGGGGGCAGGTCCTCGAAGACTGTGGTAGCTCTGGCACTTGCTGACCTGCCCGTTGAGGGTGACGGCTACCCCTGGACCACCGTCCTGGAGCAGGGTCCCGCTGAGGTTGGGGGTGGACACGAGCCGGCCAGTTCCTCCCTGCCGGGAAGGGCCCGTCATCCCCAGGCCTCCCCTGGGACGGAGGCTCCGACCCTCGGAAGTGGATCTGGCCGAGGGCAGCTGTCTCCAGCACGCCAGACCGAGTGAGCCCTCCTGCCTCCCAGGCGCCCCTTCTCCGTGGCCTCTCAGGACCCCCTTGGGTGTCTGCTGCTTAATGTGTGGCTAGGAATTAGATTAGTTTCCATAAAAACAGGATGCGGTGGGTGAGCCGGCAGCGTGTCCCTCTTTTTCCAGGAACCGAACATATAGCTCGGGCCGGGCCAGCCCTGTCCCCGCCCGCCATCTCCCCCAGGCCGTGGGGGCTGCGCTCCCGGCTCTCAGAGCGGCTGCGCCATCGGTCTCCTCGCGTCCGGGGCGTGGGCTGCATCCCCAGGAGCAGTGCTGCCTGTGGCCTCGGCCCTGCCCGGCGACCGCACGGAGCTCCAGGCTCCGGTCCCGCTCTGCAGACCTTGGTCCGGAGGGTCTGTTGGACTCAGGAGGCGGTGGGGAGCTGGGCAGGGGGCACGCCGGTCGTGCATGCCTTGGGGCGGGGGCCCGAGCTGCCCCACAGTTCAGCCGGGAGGGGCTGGTCCGGCCTGGGCACTGTCACTCGCTGGCCCAGCGGCCTTGGTCTGTGACTTCCTGTCCACGGGCCGGCCGCGGCAGGGCCTCCCTCCACCAAGCCTTGTGTTAGGAGTGTGGCTCGGCCACAGTGCTTGGCGCTTGGCGGGGATCTGAGATATGGGGGGGGGCTTCCCCTCCTTTCCCCTTTCCTCTGCAGGCTTGGGCTTCCCGCCTTGGGAAGCAGCAGGGCAGGGCTGCCCGGCCTCTGTCCCCCCCTCAGTGGCCAGCTAGGGCCTCGGGCTTCTGGTGTCTCAGGAATCCCGGCTTGGCTGCGATGGGCTTACAGGGCCTGGCCCCGTGGCCAGCCTGCTGTGAGGCTCTTTTTGTTCCTTCCCAGACAGACCACAGCTGCAGGCCCGGAATGCCCTCTTGGAAGTGACCCCGGATGGAATTCCGGAGCTCAGAAGTGGCTCTTTCTGTGAGGATATCCTGAAATCCAAGAGTGTTTCTCCGAGAGGAGGGAGAGGGACCGAGGCAGATGAGGCGCGGGCAGTGTACTCAGCACCGGCTCCCTTATGAAACCCCGGCAGCAGGGCGCGCGTGGGCCTGGGGCACGGACGCCCGTGTTTAGTGCTCTCTGTGCTTCTCTGCATCCAAACCTCAGAACGGAGAAAAGGGGGAAGTGGGTGTTTGGTGGGCTGGTCGGGACATGTCACACACGGGGGACGGGGCCTGGATGCTCAGGGCGGGGCGGGCTGGGTCCCTGCTGCAGGGGCTGGTTTCCTGGGGGTGAGGCCAGGCTGGTTGTTAGGAGTGGACAGTGTTGGTTTTTCCGTTGGCCATTTCGTGAGCTTGTTGATTTTCCAGAGAACACGCCCCCCCCCCCCCCCCCCCCCCCCCCGTCCTCCTGAGCCTCAGCCGCCTGGGCCTGGACCGCAGAGACAGCGGGCCGGCCTGGTGTTCGTGGTGTGGAACATGGCACCAGGTGGGTCCGTCAGAGCAGCAGGCCCGGCAGGACAGGGATAGATCGGATGTCCTCCCCAAGAAGCGTGTTCGCACACACGTATCTACACGTGGGAGGGAGAGGGACGGTTGTGGCAGGAGCTGGTTCTCAGGCCTCTGGGGCCCCCAGCAGGCTGCGAATTCAGGCAGGGATGGGTATGTTGCAATCCTGAGTCCACATTCCACAGGCCAGCCCCGGAGAATTCCTTCTTTCCCCGGGGCCTCCCCTCCGCTCTGACGGCTCTCACCCGGTTGGCTCATGGAGGGTCATCTATTTGCTGACAGTCAACTGATTTCAACGCCAGGCAGCTTCCCCAGGTAGACGCAGAAGCCACCACACCCAGCCCCAGGGCCCGTTACAAACGTCTGGCCTGGCTCGGCACAGGACACCCCCCGGGCTTTCTGACACGTCCCCTGACCTCCTGCCCCATGCAGAATGGAGCTGACCCCTCAGGCTCGCCCCCCCCCCCCCCCCCCGTGTGAGCTGTTGCCTGGTCCTCACACTGGTTCTGCGAGGGGCTCCGCACTCCTTCATGGAGTGCCTTCTGGGGACGGGCTCTGTGCTGGGGGCGGGGGGTCTGCTGGGGAGAACGGTGGTCATCGGGCCCGTGCCTGTTGTCCCATTTCACTAAGAGGGAAACCAAGGCCCAGAATGGGGAAGGTGGAGCCAGGACCTGACTCTGGTCTCCCGCTGAAGGACACAGAGGAGGACAGCCACCGTCCTCGACCTCCAGTGCCCCGCCCCCCACCTTCCCTCAGCCCTGGCGAGGGCAGGGCTCCCAAGGCCTGTGTCCCCCTCCCCCACCTGGCCAGTGACCCGCCCCAGCCTGCCAGCAGGAGGTGGCCAGGTGGCATTCCTCCGTCCTGCCGGGAAGGGCCCCCAGAGAGCCGTTTGCACAAGCTGGACTGGACAGGCTGTGACTCGGGGTGCTGTGGGCTGGCTGAGTCACAGGGCGAGGCTCTGAGTCAGCACCCCAACCCTGAGCCCTAGGCCTAGAGCTGGGGAGACGTGGTCACCTGGTCAGCCTGCGGTGGACCCCCGCGGTTTGGAAGGGCAGCCCTGGCCCCGAGGGGGGGCCACTGGAAGGTGTTAAGCAGCCCAGAAGCTGCTCCAAAGCCAGGCTGCCGTGGTGACCCTCAGAGTGGACGCTGTCTCCGTCCTGGTCCTGGGGTTAGGAGGAGCAGGCGTTTGCAGGAAGGCAGCCTGAGGCCAAAGGATAAGGGGACCCCCCCCATGTCCGGGAACAGGTCGTTGACCTTGAAGGGGAGGTCCCGGGGTCACGCTGTCAGGGTGGAAGCATGCATCAAAAGACGGATATGGGAGCGCCTGGGGGGCTCTATTTTCAGCTCAGGTCATGACCTTGGGGTCATGGGATGGAGCCCCGCGAGGGGCTCCACGCTCTGCAGGGAGTCTGCTTCTCTCTTCTCTGCCTCTCCCCTCATTCACGCTGGCGCACACTCTCTAAAATAAATAAATCTTTTCACCGCAAAACAAAAAAACCAAAAGACAGGTATGGCCAGTAGGTTGAAATGAACATTGGTGTTGCTTGCTCCTTCTGAGTTGGAAAAAGGACACGTTGCGCCCTTCATGTCTCGAGGGAATCTTCTGGAGTGTGGGTTCTGAGTCTGTAGGGCACGTCCCCGGAGAGTTGGAGCATCTACGCTGCTACAAATTCCCGGTGATGCTGGTGGCCTGACCTGGGATCCCACTTTAAGGACCACGGCTGGACACAATGGGTTTTGCTCAATTTTGGCACAGTGAAGAACATGACAGGAGAACAGCCGGCTGGCTGGAGGGGCCGGGAGGACCCAGTCTCCTGTGGCTGAGACTCAGAGCCTGGGTGGCACGTTGACTTCCCTGGTCTCCTGAGAGCATGTCTGCCCCAGGGCCTTTGCACTGGACCATCCTCTGCGGGATCTCTGTGCCCAGCTCCCATCTGTCCCCAAGGGAAGGGCTTCCGTGAGTCTGTCCTGCTGGCTCCCGCGGGCTTGTTTCCACTGACTGGTTCCTTCCCGTCCCGTTTCTTTGTGCGCTCCTGTTGTCCGCCATTGCCCCCAGGAGACCGTGCACCCTGAGGCGGTGCCCCGGCTCTCGCGCCCCTCTTCACGTCCCTGGGCGCAGCCTGAGCCTCACGCGCGACGGGCTGGGCCGTGTGTGGGCCCTCGTTCTGACTCGCTGCCCCTGCTGCTGGTGCTCACCCCGGGGCCCCGGTGGGGCCACTGTCGAGGGCGGGGGAGCGCGCCCCCCCAGTGCTGGGTGGGGGTTCCGTCCCTGTGTGAGGGGCTGGGTGGCCTGCGTGTGCGGGGACGGCGTGCACAGCTCAGGCGGAGAGGCCTGCGTCTGGCTCAGGAGAGTGCCCGTGTGGCGCGGCGCCGGGACACCATCCCTTCAGGTGCCGTTGGGGCACCTCTGGAGGGAGACGTAGGTGGGGCACCGTTGGGGCACCTCTGGAGGGAGACGTAGGTCCTGTCAATTAGCCTGGAATTCGGGGTCGGGGGTGTTGCTGCAGCGTCTTTGTTTACCCAGAGCTGCTGCCATCCCGTCCGCTCCCAAGGCCTCTGGGCTCTCGGGTCGCTCTCGGGTCAGCCCGAGGGCGTGAGGGCTTGTCTGAGACCCCCAGCCTCCCGCTCGCTCTCGGAGAGCCAGCAGCAGCCCTGGGTGACACCTGCTTCAGTTTTATTTATTCATTTAATTTTAATTTATATTTTTATTTTTGAGAGAGAGGGTGCGCGAGTGGGGGGCAGGGGCAGGGAGAGGGACAAGCAGACCCTGCGCTGAGCAGGGAGCCTGACTTGGGGCTCGATCCCACGACCCCGAGATCGTGACCTGAGCCTAAACCAAGAGTCAGACGCGTACCCGACTGAGCCCCCCAGGCGCCCCTCTTCTCCTGAAGCCCCACCCCGGAGCTGACCCGCCATATGTGTCCATCTCCTGGGAGGGCAGGGCCACAGCCGCTGCCCCCACTTTCTAGACGACGTGGCAGAGGGTCACAGAGGAGCCGTGGCCCCCGGCCAGCCCAGCCCCCCCACACCTCCACCTGCTGTCTTCCATGGATGGGGGTGTCTCACCCCGGGAGGATGTTGCCACCCGCTGAGCATGGGGCACAGGACACACCTGCATCCTCACCTGGGGCTCCAGCTGTCACCTGGACCGGCCTGAGCTGCTGCCCGCCCCCGTCTCTGGCTGTGTGCTGACACTGCCCGGGGCCCTGCGTGGGGCGGGGGGGTGGGGTCTGCCAGTCTGGAGCTGACTCTGTCCTGTGACCTGACCTGTGGGCCGTGAGTTGTCGTCCAGGGAACAGCCGCGAGGGCCAGGTCTCCACACGGGCACATAAGGCCCCTGGCCGACCTGGTCTGCCCATCACTGTCTGCGGGTGCAGCTCTGCGGGGAACCCCTTTCCTTGTGGTTGAAGGAGGTCGGCCTGTCCCTGGGAAGTCCCCGTGGCAGGGACTCAGGAGAGCCGTGATCTGGTGAGAGCCTGGACAGGTCTGACCCAGGTCAAGACCCAGAGGGCTCTAGCCCCCCAACATGCTAGGGGTTCCTTTGCAGGTTGCTGGCCTTGGGGACATCATGGTGTGAGCTCCCCCGCTCACTGTGGCCCCTTCCTCGGCCGGGCCCCGAGCTCTAGGTGGCCCGAGGCGGGGGGTGTTGCCAAACCGTGTCCTCGCAGACGTGGGTGGGGGCGCCATGTGGGGCCCAGTCCAGGAACTCCCTTCCTGGGCACTCCGCCCCCCACTTGTTTACCTGGGGCTGCAGCAGGTCAGAGCCTGGGAGGGCCCTCCCCGCGGAATGCGGGCCCCACCCGAGCCTGGAGCCCGGCCTGGTCCTTTGCGCGGAGTGTCCCTGATGGCTGCCCATGTGGGCAGGGCGGCCGGGTGTGGACCCTTCCGGGGAACAGCTCGCGACACACGCGACGGCCCTGGTCCCCGTTGCTTCCCCGGGAAGCCCAGCGGGTCCCGGTCCCTGGGGGGCGGCGGCCCAGGTCTAATGCGGAGGGAGGTGCTGGTGGCTGGGAGCGGGCTTCGCGGCCGTGCTGGGTGCTCGCAGCCGTGGGCTGTCTGAGCAAAGTCACGGGCAGGAGCACCGGACACACAGCGCCCTCTCGTGCTCACTGGCCTCTGCCTGGCCAGCAGAGGGGACGGCGCCTGCCGTGGGGGATCCCGGAGGTGCTTCCACTTAGGACACTTAGGGGTTGGAAGGTCTGCAAATGGCCCCGGAGGTCAGCCTGCCTGCGCTCCTCACCCACCGCCCTGCTTCAAGGCGCCCGTCCTGCGCGGTGTGGGCCTCATGCCATCCGTTGGGTCCCCGGATCCCTGGACCCCCAGTGGTTCACGCCCCCACCCATGCTGACAAGAGAACAGCACCGTCCCTCTGCCCCTGCCCTCCTCACCTCTCAGAAGCCGTCTGGGACCGGGTGTGGCTGGAAGGGTGGCCGGGCTGTAAGTGGTCAGGGGCTCCCGGACCCCTGAGGACCGAGTGGGAGGTCTGTGGCGGGTGTCCATGGGCGCCTTGTCCCTCTTGTGGGGCTCCTCTGTCTGTGGCCCACAGTGGCCACCAGTCCCCTCCTTGGGCCTAGGCACTCACCGTAGCTTCACGGGGCTGGCGGTATGGGGAGGGGGCCTGGCTGGCTGCGCCCGGCCCTGGGAAGTCAGGTGAGCCATGAAACCAAGCGTCTGGGCCCCGTGCTCATTAAACCCTCAGCCAGCAGCGCGGGGCCCGGGGCTCTCGGCTGGGCTTCAAGTAGGTAACACAGCGTCCTTGGCATTGGCTGCCGGGGACCCCGCTGTGTCCGGCCCCCCACCCCACGGGGCATGCGGGGTTCTCTGGCTCCATCCTTTGCTGACTCCAGACCAGTGTCTGAGTTCTAGAGCTCTATGACTGTGAAGGGCTTCTGGGCCGTTCCTCCCACGTCGCTGGTGCTCTCTCTCCCTGCGGCCGAGCCTCGCATCCCCCCCCAGGACTGGCGTGCTGTGGGCAGGAAGCCACCAAGGCTGGCGCGTGGCCAGTGCTGGACTTGCTTGGGGGATGGAGGGGCCGGCCCCTCACCGGGGTTGGCTCTCCGGGTAGGGTGCGGCAGGTGGGACAGTGTCCTGTGGGGTGCGTGCTGGAAAGTGCTTCCCGGGGTGCTGAGCAGGGGTGGCCCACGGGAGTGGAGCGTGGCAAGGCGCCTGGTGTCCGGAGGGCCCACGGGCCTTGCTCCGGCTGCCAGTGTGGTGGGCGCGGCCCCCTTGCCACCCTCTACCGTCTGCTCCTGCCCGCCTGCCAGCCCAGCTCCACCCCGCCACGCCCCATCTTGCTGCTGCGCTCGCCTTCTGTGACCGCGGTCCTTGTCCCCAGAAGGCAGGGGATGCTGGGCTGGGCAGCTCCCTCCCGTGGCCCAGGCCAACCTCCCAGTCTTCCTCTTCCAGAAAGGTGGGATAGATCCAACCCTTTCTCCCTTCTGGATCAGGGTCTGGGGTCAGTGTTTATGTCCCACTGGGGAAGCATGGCCGGTGTGGCCGCCCGAGTGCTGTGGGGGCAGAAGGCCCGTCCGGCGGAGGGCAAGGGACAGCCCCCTCTGCCACATCTGTCCGTCCGCCCCGCAGAAGCTAGCAGGGGAGTGTTTACGGGTTTCTCCTCCAGGCCAAGTAAGGCAGAGTGAGCACACTCCCGGGAGACACAATGGGCGGGCTCGGGGCAGGACCCCACCCCACCCTGGCAGCTGTCACCTGGGACTCTGACCTCCGGTCCCTGGGCCCCACCTGGCCACCCCAGGGCTTTGCCCGGCTGGCAGCAGAAGGCAGGCCTGAAAGGTCCCCACCCGGGTCAGGAAAGGCCGAGTCTAGTCCTGCCGTTGCCCTGGGGACTCGGATGACTCCCGCCCTGCAGGCCCCGTGTGGAAGGACAGCCCGGGCCACGCGTCTGAGCCCTCCTGTGCTGCGTTCCTCCCAGTTTTCAATCTGTGGGGCCAGTTCACTTGTGAACAAGTCCAGGACACATGAGAACGTTCTCCTGCCAGGAGAGGGGGCCTTACAGACAGAGGCAGGGACCCTCGTGCACAGGTGGACGGTGACAGTGGCTGGGGGAGACCCTTCTGGAACTTCTTGTACACCTAGGGGCACGAATCCTGTTTCTGTTTCTGTTTAACACAAGAGAAATCCTTCTGTGCGTGGACGGCGGGCAGTGGTGTGGGTGTGGTGTTGGTGGTGCCCGAGGCCCGAGCCCACAGTCGCCCTCTCCTGCCCTGTGCCTTCGGGGTCCCCGTCACCAGCTGAGGAAGCAGGCAGAGCGGGGACAGAACCACCCGATTTCAGACTCTGGCCTCTCCCAGGGACACTGTCCTTTCAGCTTCTCATGCTGATAGGGGCCGCAGCGTGACGTCAGAGCCTCCGCCCCACGTCAGCCGGAGCCCCCGTGAGCCGCTGGGGTCCCGCCTCTGCTCTGTGTGTGGTGCCGGCCTGTGCGTCCCGCGGGCAACGTGGCATCGTGCTCTGCGGCCACGTGTGTTTCCTGGAGCCTCCCTGCAGGTGGGCCTGGAGACACCCACCCCGGTCACTGGGGACCCTGCCGGCCTGTGAAGTGCCCGCCCATCACCCCCATAGCCCTTCCTGCATGCTTTGTTCACCCTGCTTTGTAGATGGGGAAACTGAGGCTCAGAGCTCAGGCTCCCATAGGAGGGATGGGGTGGGGACAGTCTGGGCCCACCTGACACACAGGCCAGCCTCAGGGGACATGTCCCAGGAACTGTGTGCTGAGCGGGGTCTCTGGTGTCTCCTGGGGGCTGGGGCCGTGGGGTCCCACACGCTTGCTGGCCCTCTGTCTCCCCTTCCTGACTTGGCACTGGCCAGGACCCGGGGTCAGTGTGTCCCATGTCCAGACCGCAGTTCTGTCATCCACAGGACAAGGGTCTGGTGGGCTGCTTGCTGGGTGGGCCTTCCGGGCTCTGGGGGCTGTGCAAGGGTCTGTAAAGGGTTAAGCATGTGCTCTGGGTGAGGGGGCCTGGCAGGAGGGAGCCCTTTCCTACCCAGCAGGGCTCTCTCCCCCCACCCCCAACCTATTGTTCCTGGCTCAGGAAAAGGCATATTTCCCCCATGAGGTCACGGGCCAGCTGGGGCAGCTCTGGTGGGAGGTGGTAGCTGCCGGGCAGGGCCCCGGTCCCCTCCGACTGAGTTCTTCCTTCTCTGCTTTAGCCTGGGGCTGAGCAGCCCCTCCTCCGGCCTTCCCCCAGTCTTAGCTGGTCTTCAAGGCCAGAGGAAATGTCACCTCCTACAGCCTCCATGGCTGCATGGCGGGTCCCACGAGCCCCAAACCCAAGTCCTGGCTGTACCGCACGGAAGCCGTGCCCCTCAGAGACCCTCCCCCTCCGCATCTGGACAGACGGGCATCCTGAGCAGGGGCTCTTGCGGCCAGGTTCCTCTGCCCCCTGGCCCCGTCCCCAGTCCCTGATAGCAGGGGACCCGCGCCCCTTCCCCCGGCCACGCCGCCGCCCTGCCGGGGCTGCGAGCCAGTGGGCCTCGGTTCCCCGCTCACGTCCCCCGGGCCGGCGTCCAGGGCTGTCCGGGCGCCACCCGCCTGCCTGGTGCCCAGCCTCCTGGCTGCGCTGATGGCAGAAGAGGAGTTGGGGACAGTGCCAGGCCGGCTCACAGACCGTCCCCGTGCGAGCTGGTGTGCTGCCCCCCAAACATCCCGGGGTGCCTCGGAGAGCTGGAGACCCCACCTCCGCGGCACACACGGCCCGTCCCTCCCATTCCTGCTGTGTCCCCGTCTGCGGAGCCGGCCAGGTCGTTGTGTGTTGGGTGCGTGAGCGAAGGAAGGCGTGAGGGGCTCACGGGCTGCAGGCTGGGGGTCACCTGGCAGCCCTCTGACCCTGCTCTCCCCGACTCTTCATCTCCGACTTCCTGCTTTGGGCAGATAAGCTTCTGAGAGATTCTGTCTGTCCTGCTCAGCCTGGGGTGCGGAGAGGGTGGGGGCCACACACCTCGGGCTCCGCCAACAGCAGACGGGGCTCGGGCCAGCCCCCTGCCCCTTGGATTCGAGTTTCTGACATCCCTCCCTGAACTCAGGAGATGGGTGTTTATTTGTTTATTTTGGTAAAAGACACAGAATGTAGAGGCTCCTGGCTGGCTCAGTCGGTAGGACATGCAACTCTTTTTTATTTTAATTTTATTTATTTATTCTTAAGTAATCTCTACACCCGATGTGGGACCTGAACTCAAGACCCTGAGATCTAGAGTCGCGTGCTCTTCCCACTGAGTCAGCCAGGCGCCCCAAGCATGTGACTCTTGATCTCGGGGTTGTGAGTTCAGGCCCCACTTTGGGTGTAGAGAGCACTTAAAAATGAAATTAAAAAAAAAAGAAGAAAGAAAAAGACACAGGGCGCCTGGGTGGCTCAGTTGGTTAAGCGACTGCCTTCAGCTCAGGTCATGATCCTGGAGTCCCGGGATCGAGTCCCGCATCAGGCTCCCTGCTCGGCGGTGAGTCTGCTTCTCCCTCTGACCCTCCCCCCTCTCATGTGCTCTCTCTCATTCTCTCTCTCCCAAATAAATAAATAAAATCTTTAAAAAAAAAAAAAAAGAAAAGAAAAAGACACAGAACATAAAATTGATTATCTTAACCATTTTTTAAGATTTTATTTATTTGGGAGAGACCACAAACAGAGGGAGGGGCAGAGGGAGTGGGAGAGGGAGAAGCAGGCTTCCCGCTGAGCAGGGAGCCTGACGCGGGGCTCGATCCCAGGACCCTGGGATCATGACCTGAGCTGAAGGCAGACGCTTAAACTACTGAGCCACCCAGGTGCCCTATTTTAACCATTTTTAAGTGTGCAGTTCAGTGGCATTATGTGCTTTCTCGGTATTGTTCAACCGACCCCACCACACATCCTCAAACTTTCCGTCTTCCTAAACTGAGGCACTACCGTCACCTTCCCCGTCCCAGCCTCAGGGCTGCTCACAAGCCAGGCCCAGGGAATGTAAGGGCGCATCCTGTCCCCCCTCCAAGCTGTGCCTCCGCCTCTGAGAACCTCCCTGGTGCCTGCACAGCAGAAGCCCTCCCGGCTCGCTCCCTCCCTGCTCGCTGGTGCTCCCCCCGGCATGCAGTGTGCACCCCCTGGCTCGCGGGTGCTCCCTGCTCGCTGGTGCTCCCCCCGGCACGCAGTGTGCTCCCCCCTGGCTCGCGGGTGCTCCCTCCCTGCTCGTGGATGCTTCCCCCTGGCTCGCGGGTTCTCCCTACCTGCTTATGGGTGCTCCCTCCCGGCCCACAGGTGATCCCTCCCTGCTCGTGGGTGCTTCCCCCTTGGCACATGGATTCCCCCTCCCTGCTCATGGGTGCTCCCTCCCTGCTCACGGGTGATCCCTCCCAGTTTGCGGGTGCTTCCCCCTGGCACGCGGGTTCTCCCTCCTGGCCCACAGGTGCTCCCTCCCTGCTCGCAGGTGCTCCCCCCGGCACGCGGCATGCTCCCCCCTGGCTTGCGGGTGCTCCCTCCCTGCCTGTGGGTTCTCCCTCCCGGCACGCGGGAGCTCCCTCCCTGCTCGTGGGTGCTTCCCTCTCAGCTCACAGGTGCTCCCCCTGGCACGCGGCGTGCTCCCCCCGGCTCATGGGTGCCCCCTCCCTGCCCACGGGTGCTCCCTCCTTGCCCGTGGGTTCTCCCTCCCTGCTCGCGGGTGCTTCCCTCCCCCCCCACCCCGGGCAGGTGCTCCCGGAGTGTCAGGTGGCCCTGGCGGGTCAGAGCGTGAGGGTCTCAGGGCAGGGCCTGCGAGTATGTCCTCAGGAGAAGGTTGCTTGGGTGGTGGGTTGATGAAGGACAGCTGGACGGACAGATGCATGGCTGGCTGGCTAGCTGGGCCATCGGGAGGACGGTCGTCACCTGGCTGGTACGTGGGGGGGGATGCCGCCCTCTCTGGGGATGGGCCAGGCGTTGTGGCGGGTGGAGAAGCAGAACGGGGGGCTGGAAAGTGTGGCGCTGGAAGGCGAAGACGAGCTTTAGAAGCCTTTGCCATAAATGCATTTCCCGGTTGCCTCTTGGGCCAGATCAGATGGATTTTTTTTTAAAGGAAAATGCACAGTTGCTGCAAAACTTCCTATTTCTGGTTGAGCCAGTTGCTGTCGCCAGTACGTGTAATGGAAGGAGGAGGCGCCCTCACGTCGGGGGCGGCTCCCGGGGGTGGGAGCGCTGCAGGGTGACCTGGAGCCAACCTGGGCTCGTCGGGGTTTCCTCGTTGTGGGGATGACAGGAGGGGCTCAGTCAGGGCTTGGTGGGAAGGGACTGGAGCCCTGTGCCCCAGCACTGGGCTCTGCCTCTTGTCCGAGATCCAGTCTAACCCTCCGGACGACCTTTCGGGCAGGTTGTGTGAACCCCATTGTACAGATGCGGAAACTGAGACCTGGGGCAAGGTGCCCACGCGGGCTGCGAGGTCAGGGGTCTGCCTCCCTCGCGGCGGCTCTTCCTGCTGTCCGCTCCTCTCAGTCTCTCTGCCACACCCCAGCTCCTGGTCTGGGTGAGCGCCTCGGGCCCCGGGACAAGGCAAGGACGGGGGACAGACGGGCAGAGGTGTGCACAGCCCCCTGGCCCTGCTGGTGACCCTGAGCCTGGGCGTGTGGTGGGGTGTTGGCAGGGGTCGCCGGGGTCTCAGCGGCCCGGGTTCTGTGAGAGCAGGAGCCCCTTCTTTGTCCCGGTCTCCGGGGTGGGGGTCCGAGGGAGTCCAGCTAAGGCCTGTCTAAACAGCAAGGGCCCGGGAGAACCAGACCTCCCTCCTGGCACGGGAAGGAGGAAGAGTTCCTGTCACGAGCTAGAGGCCATGGGGACGGAGCAGACTGGCCGCACCCACGGGGGGACCCCGTGCTCGGAACGCCCTGGCACGTCCTCCCCAGGAGACCTGGTATTCCGGCCGGTCTTTGCCCAGAGGAGGCAGCCCAGCCCCCGGCTTGTTGTTAGCACCCCCCGCCTGGCCCCGCGAGTTCAGGTCGGCTGGCTTGGGCTCGGGCGGTCCACGCGGCGGCCCCCTGCACGTCCGAGGCGTTGGCGGGTCGCGGCTCACGCCGGGGGGTCTGAGGCGCAGGGAGCAGGGCCACTTTCGTCCTGTCCTCTCAGTGGAAAGGAGAGCGGGGTCCCTCTGCTTAGTCACAGACGGCTGACCGCGAGGCCGGTTGTCCAGGAGGGGACGGATCGCGGTAGGCACCCGTCCCTTAGCGCTCTGCTCTGCCCTCCTGGGCGGCCAGGGCTGGGGTCGGCCTGGGCCCCCTTGTCCCTGGAGGTGACTGAGGAGCAGGGGGCCACTCCAGCGGTGCCCTCGTGCTGCTGGGCCCGCGGTCCAGCCCCCTCTCGGGCAGCCCCAGGAAAGGCTGAGAGGGCCCCTGGTTCCCTGCTGAGACCCACATCGGGCCACCTCCCCTGCCACCCCCTGACAACCGTCCGTGCCCGGCGGCCAGATGAGCCCCAGGCCTCCGGCCTCCTGCTGTCCCTGGTCAAGGGAGCGTCCAGCTGTGCCGGCTGGAAAAGGTGTCAGCGGGTTCAGAGAAAAGGCGGGAACAGGCTGTGGGCACGGGGGCCTCTCTCACAGGTCAGCCAGGCTGGTGGCCGCGAGCCCCACGGCTCCGCTCAGGGACAGGGTACAGCCGACGGGCTGCCGGGGTGGCCGGCGTGCGGCTCACTCGTGCGGTCAGCTGTGTTGTGTGTTAACTGGAGCTCTAAGATTTTATGTTATTTGTTTTATTTTGTAAAGGTTTCTTTCTTTCTTTTAGGGAGAGACAGCACAAGCGGGAGGGGTGGAGGGAGGGAGAGAGAGAGAGTCCCAAGCAGACTCCACGCCGAGCGCAGAGCCCGATGCGGGGCTCGATCTCACCACCCTGAGATCCTGACCTGAGCCAAAACCAAGAGTCAGACGTTTCACCAACTGAGCCACCCAGGCACCCCTGAAACTATAAAATTTTTAAAAAGGAGGAAAAGTCAGTTAGGAAAGTCAGCCGCCTTGTCACTGTCCGCCCACGGGGGCTGGGCTTGTGGCGGTATGTGCCCGAGACACAGGCGGACAGGATGAGCCCGTGCACGTGCGTGGAGAAATCGCAGCACGTGATGTTGGGAGCAGAACTCGTGGAAGGACACAGTGTGACCGTGGACGTGCTCTGGGTGACAGGTGACTTGTGCTTGTCTGGACGCAGTATGACAGCGTGTGAATCCTGAGTGACAGGTGACAGGTCACATGTTAGCGGAGTTGCTCCCGCCTGTGGGGAGGCGGCATCCGGGCAGGAGACGACTGGGGGTGATGGCCGCGATGATACTTGGGGGGCAGTATCTGGGGCAATGCCAAGGGCAGGGGGTTAGGGTGATGCTTGGCAGTGGGAGTGTCCAGTGGGCTGGGGGGCAATGTTGGGGGCCTGATGTCCATGGGTGACGTCTGGGGGGTGATGCTGGGGGGGCAGTGTTGGGGGCTTTATGTCGGGGTGATGCTGGGGGGCGATGTAGGGGGCAATGTTGGAGGCTTGATGTCCGGGGGCGATCAGAGGGTGATGCTGGGGGCTTGATGTCCCGGGCTGATGTCCGGGGGTGATGCTGGGGGCAGTGTTGGGGGCGATCGGGGGAATATGCTGGGGGCTTGATGTCTGGGGCTGATGTCCGGGGGTGATGCTGGGGGGTGATGCTGGGGGCGATCGGGGGGAGATGCTGGGGGCTTGATGTCCCGGGCTGATGTCCGGGGGTGATGCTGGGGGCAGTGTTGGGGGCGATCGGGGGAATATGCTGGGGGCTTGATGTCTGGGGCTGATGTCCGGGGGTGATGCTGGGGGGTGATGCTGGGGGCGATCGGGGGGAGATGCTGGGGGCTTGATGTCCCGGGCTGATGTCCGGGGGTGATGCTGGGGGCAGTGTTGGGGGCGATCGGGGGAGATGCTGGGGGCTTGATGTCTGGGGCTGATGTCTGGGGGTGATGCTGGGGGCGATCGTGGGGAGATGCTGGGGGCTTGATGTCTGGGGCTGATGTCCGGGGGTGATGCTGGGGGCAGTGTTGGGGGCGATCGGGGGAGATGCTGGGGGCTTGATGTCTGGGGCTGATGTCCGGGGGTGATGCTGGGGGCAGTGTTGGGGGCGATCGGGGGAGATGCTGGGGGCTTGATGTCTGGGGCTGATGTCTGGGGGTGATGTTGGGGGCGATCGGGGGAGATGCTGGGGGCTTGATGTCTGGGGCTGATGTCCGGGGGTGATGCTGGGGGCAGTGTTGGGGGCGATCGGGGGAGATGCTGGGGGCTTGATGTCTGGGGCTGATGTCCGGGGGTGATGCTGGGGGCAGTGTTGGGGGCGATCGGGGGAGATGCTGGGGGCTTGATGTCTGGGGCTGATGTCTGGGGGTGATGCTGGGGGCGATCGGGGGGAGATGCTGGGGGCTTGATGTCCCGGGCTGATGTCCGGGGGTGATGCTGGGCGGTGATGTTGGGGGCGATCGGGGGAGATGCTGGGGGCTTGATGTCTGGGGCTGATGTCCGGGGGTGATGCTGGGGGTGATGTTGGGGGCGATCGGGGGGAGATGCTGGGGGCTTGATGTCTGGGGGTGATGTCCGGGGGTGATGCTGGGGGCAGTGTTGGGAGTGATCGGGGGAAGATGCTGGGGGCTTGATGTCTGGGGCTGATGTCCAGGGGTGATGCTGGGAGCGATGTTGGGGGCGATTGGGGGGAGATGCTGGGGGCTTGATGTCCCGGGGTGATGCTGGGGGCAGTGTTGGGGGCGATCGCGGGGAGATGCTGGGGGCTTGATGTCTGGGGCTGATGTCCGGGGGTGATGCTGGGGGCGATGTTGGGGGCGATCGTGGGGAGATGCTGGGGGCTTGATGTCTGGGGCTGATGTCCTGGGGTGATGCTGGGGGCGATGTTGGGGGCGATCGCGGGGAGATCCTGGGGGCTTGATGTCTGGGGCTGATGTCCGGGGGTGATGCTGGGGGCGATGTTGGGGTGATTGGGGGTGATGTCCGGGGCACAAGGCGCCCCCGGCCCCCCCGTGTGGCCATGCTAACTGCCCTCTCCTCGCCTGCAGCCTGCCTGTCCCGCTTCAACGCCCTCTCTCTGGTCTACCTGCTGTTCCTGCTGCTGCTGCCCTGGTTCCCGGGTCCCTGTCGGCACGGCATCCCAGGTAAGGGCTTGGGCACTCGGGGCCTCGGAGCTCTTTGTCCACGTGGACCGGCCCAGCACGTGGGGCGTGTGTGCACTCCGCAGAAGCCCTGGGCAGTTTAGTGGCCGGGGTGAAGGACGAGTGGCCTCAAGTTTCATGTTTCCCTTGCTGACCCTGGGCTAGTTTCAGCGTCTCGTTTCTGACTGTGTGTTATAGGGGCTTGCTGAAGGTAGTGGGGGGTCATCGGATGGCTCCCCCTTGTCCCTGGGGCTTCCCGGGCACCGTGGGGCGGCCCGTCTCCCTGCGGGCTCCCTCTCCCGTTCCCCACCCCTCTGCCTGGCGAGGCTCTGGCCAACCCCTTATTTCGGCCGCCACATCGCCGCCCCCCGACCCCCACACCCTAAAGTCAGGCTCCTTCCGTGTTTGCTTGAGCTCCGTGGGGTTTCAATTTATCTGCAAGCACCTTGTCGTTCGGGTCGCTGGGCACGCCGCGTGTCCGTCTGGGTCCTGAGCTCCTGGTGGGCGGGTGCTCTCTGAGTCTCCTGTGTGGCCAGACGAACAGATGTGGGGAAGCCCGTGGGGGCTGCACCCCCAGGAGGGTCTGAATGTGGGCCCGTGGCATGGAGCCATCCAAGAGGGGCTGGGAGCAGGGAGGCCGTCTCAGGAGTCCCGGGCAGGAGGGGACAGGGCCGTGCCCTGCTCTGTGCCCCGTGGTGCAGGCATGCGCCCTGTGAACAGGTGCAGACCCGCGGCCAGGTGATACGGGGTCGGGTGGGGTCCAGACTTGCTGAAAGGACCCTTCACCCTGGGCTCCTGCCACCTGCTCGCTATGTGCTTCAGGGTCCATTTCCCCCCAGCTTTTTGGGGAGGGTAATGCTTGTCCCCAAAGGTTGCTCTGCCCTCCATAGGTGGGAAGGCCCCCTCGGTGTTGGAGGGGGAAGAGAGGTACCCAGGCTTAAACAGGGGTCCCTGAGAGAAGCCGGCTGTCCGCAGTGCCTGGCAGAGGTGAGTGAGAAAGGAGCCCAGCAGGGCCGAGGACGAGGTTGGTCAGGACAGCTGAGGCCCCGCTGAGGGACACAGGCCCGTAGACACGGCCTTCAGGAGAAGTCGGCTGCTCGGGGCCTTGGGGGCGTCGGGGCCTCCCGTCGCTCCTGCAACATCCCCTCCTGCGCTCGGGCTGGAGGTCGGAAGACCGGCCAGGCCTCCTGGGCCAGGCTCACAGCTTCTGGAGGCTCCGGGGGAGCATCCGTTTCCTCGTCCTTCCGGGCTTCTCCAGGCACCCACGGCCCCTCCCTCCACCATCCTGGCTGGCAACGGCCAGTCAACTGTCCCCTCGTCCCTCTGGCTCTGGCCCCCCAGTCATGTCCACGCTCAGGGCCCCACGGTGACCCTCGTCCCTCTGGCTCTGGCCCCCCGGCCATGTCCACGGTCAGGGCCCCGCAGTGACCCTCGTCCCTCTGGCTCTGGCCCCCCCGGTCATGTCCACGGTCAGGGCCCCGCGGTGACCCTCGTCCCTCTGGCTCTGGCCCCCCGGCCATGTCCACGCTCAGGGCCCCGCGGTGACCCTCGTCCCTCTGGCTCTGGCCCCCATCAGGCTCCCTCCTCGCTGGGGTGCTCGTCTTGCAGGTGGAATCTGGGAGCACAGGGCCGTGAAGGCTCTGGGGGGGCAGCACAGGGGCAGGGCTGAGAGCCGCTGGGCCCCAGGCCAGCCCCTCACCCAGGCCAGCTCGCCGCAGCTTTCCAGGATTCCCAGCTCAGGCGGCAGGCCTACCCTCTCCCTTCCCCTCCCTCGGTGCGCTCCGTTCCCAGCCCCCGTGGGCAGGGGGAGGTGGGCCCTAGCCACAGCGGGAGGGGCCGGGTGGGGAGGAGTTAGGGAGCCCTAGGAAGACTTCCCTGCCTGACCTCTGTCTGTCCACCCTCAGAGGCCCTTCAGGAACAGGGAGGCTGCCTGGTTTTTCCGGGTGGGAGAGGGGAGAATGAGAGGCCTGCCCGTGCCCGGGAGCCTGGCCTCGAGTGTAGGATGTGTGGAGGCCGGGCCTCGGCGCCGGCATCTGGTGGGAGGTCTGACGGGTGCTGACCCCTGGCCCCGTCCCCACGGGGGCGTCCGCTGGGAATGCAGCTGCCTGTGCCCAAGGAGGCTTTGGTCACCTCGGGGTGGCTCCAGCTCTGTCCTCTGCCCCTGTGCCCGGAGCGAGCGCTCGGTGGGGGCAGGGCTGCAGCAGAAGCTGCAAGCAGGGGTCAGTGCCGGCCGTCCCCTTAACACTTAGGGCCTCAAGACCCCGTCCCTGCCTTAGAACCCCACCCAGGCTTCCTGGCCCCCCAGGGGCTGCTTGCTGCGGCGCTCCCTGGGGGCCCGGCGGGGGGGCCGTCTGGTCTGCTCTGTCAGCAGGTGGGCCCCGTGAGGGTCCTGGTGTGTGTTGGAGGCTGGGGTGTGGGTCTCCCCCGCCCCCCGAGCCGGCTTGCTGCGACTGCGGGCCCCCCTTCCCAGCGTCTCAGAGCACTTCCCGCTGAGGCCCCCATGCGCCCCCAGGAGCCAGCCTCCTATCGGGGTGAGGTCTGCAGACAGCTGGCCAGAGCAAGGCCTGTGGGGGCGGCGTTCGCCGGGTGGGCGGACGCGGAGGGGGCAGCGTAGGAAGGATGGCGGTCCGTGAGCTGTGGCTGGGAACAGGGGTCCCCGCGGAGGGCACCGTAGGGCAGTTTTGGGGGGTTCCAACCCAGGATTTCTGCTCCGGGTCAGATCCTCCGTACTGACGCACCCCGGGAGGATGCCCCACTTCCTCTGCTCCTGGGGTCCACAGCCTGCCATCCCCACTTCCTGCTCCCCTGCTCCCCTGAGCCCCATCCCTGCTCCTGCTGGAGGAGTGGTTTCTGTGCACCTCCCGCCATGGCGCCCACAAGTGGGGAGCGGGCAGCCGGCACCCCCATCAGACCTCCCACTCCACAGGGACGTTTCCAGCAGTGTAGTGAGAGCCCGTCCCTCCTGGGCGGATGCAGAGCCCCTCACCTGCCTGACCCCCACACCCCTGCCCTCTGGCCTCCCTCCCTGCTGTCCCGCTGCTCCCGAGTGGCTCTCCAGGGGGCCAGCCAGCCTCCCCGAGACCGCACCGAAGCTCAGGTGGGCAGTGTGGGACGGCACCCAGTGTCGTAGTGGGGTCAGCAGGCCGGGTCCGGCTGGCCTCCTGCCCCTGCTGCTCGGGCACAGATTCCGACCCCCCGCCACCTCTCCCGCGTCGCGCTCACCCAGCCCCCTCCTGGCGGGGAGCTGAAGCCATGCGGCCAGTGCTCTGGCCCCTTCAGCTTGGCGCGGCTCGTGGTCCAGGACACCGGCTGGCCACCCAAGACGGGAGCTGGTGACGAGGAGGGGAGGGCGGGGGGAGAAGTGGTGACGTCTGACACTCTGTCACGTGGTGTCGATAGAAGCCAGTGGGGCATCTGCTGAGGGGCCCGGCAGGCTGGCACTTGAGGCCTCGGCCCCGGTAGTCTGCGAGGCCGACCCCGGGTGTCTGTGCTCCGGAGCAGGGGTGCGTCCGCGCCCGCTGTGCTCCCGCCCATTGGCGCTTCCCGGGTCTGCAGGAGCGGGCTGCACAGCTGAGCAGGCAGGGGCGGTCAGCCTGGCCGGGGAGCCTCCGGGAGCCCTGCCCCGCTCCCCGCAGGTAGCCCGCTCCTCCTCCTGCTGGGAGGCCCTCGGCCCCTCCCGGCTCTTGGCCTGGTGCTGCGAGCAGAGTTGGCCCAGCCAGGGCCGAGGGCCAGACGTTCCGTTCGTTTTCCGTCTGTCCTTCCCAGTGTTCCACCGGCCCCACCCTGCTCTCCCCTTCACTCACCCCTGCCCCGAGGGTCGGAGGCTGGGAGGGACCTAGAAATGAGTGTCGGCGAGGACGTCCGAGGCCTGACTGGGCTGCCCCTGGGAGTCCCTTGCCTTCTGTGAGCCCCGCTTCTTTCTGCAAAGTCAGGTGGGGCGGGGGGTGAAGGAGGGCCAGCACTCCAGGGGTCTCACCTGCTGGGCACCCCTGGGCGAGGGGCACACACGGAGCCGGGACCCTGAGCCTGCCAGCCTCGGGCCGGAGCAAGTGCGACACCTCTGTCCCCGAGCCCCGGCGAGTGAGCCAGCAGCACAGCGAGGATCTGGGGCTCCTGCTGGAAGGCGCTTGAGGAGGAAGCCGGGGTTCGGAGCTCAGAGTGTGGGAGTCAGAATCTCAGCTCCTTGCACGGAGCCCGAGCTGCCCACCACACAGAGCAGGGGTGGCGCCAGGGCTCCGTGGGTCTCCCCCGAGTGCAGGCTGCGTGCGCAGACCTCTCCCTGCAGCCACGGCCTCCCTGCCCGGCGCTGAGCCCCACATCCCACCAGCTGCAAGGCACACAGGGCCCTTGTCTGGGACCGCCCCTGCCTGTGCTTGGGGTCCCCCGGGCCCAGCCCTGAAACTCGGTTTCTCCCCCACAGGTGGGACTGCTGGGATTTGGGTCCCCAGGGATGTTGAAACAAGGGCCCCATGCCACCCTCACCCCTGCCCGCTCTACCCACAGGCCACACTGGTCGCCTCCTCCAGGCCCTGCTGGTTTTCAGCCTCCTCTTCCTGGCAGCCCACCTGGCCTTCCAGATATGCCTGCACACCGTGCCCCGCCTGGACCAGCTCCTGGGGCCCAGCTGTGAGTTTCCATGGGTCTGGGAGAGCTAGTGGCCTTCCTGAGCTAGCCTGGGGACCCGGAGCGGGGACAGCAGCCCTGGGAAGGCCGCCTGCCCCACCCGGGCTGTGCCTCCTACGGGCCCTGAGTGCCCAGCCCCAGTTCACATGGCCCAGGTTAGTGCCAGTGTCAGCTGCTCCCGGGGGCTGGGCCGGGGCGGCCCAGGGCTCATGCCACACCCCGGAATCCAGCAGCATCTGCCTCTGGCGCGGAGAGACTGGGGTACCAGTGGCCTTCCGTGCCCTGCCCGGCCTACCGCCCGGTGCCCTTCATCCTGTGGACACTGTCTGCAGCGGGCACCCACCCTCCCAGCTCTGGACAGGATCGACATCGGCCCGCCAGGTCCAGATGTGGGCGCCCTGGACGCCCAGCCCCCACACAGCCTAGGTCCTGCCTGGCATCGCTACCCCGCCCCGCCCGGGCTCCTGCTTCCATTCTGTGTTGATGTTGCCCATCCTGCAGTTTAGAAACTGAGCCACGGGGAGAAGCCAGGCGTCTCGTGGTGCCCTGGCCCCGGTGTCTCTGACACGGGCCTCCCCGTTCCGGCCCCCACGGGTCGGGGCCGGGAGTCCCCGTGCCAGACAGAACGTACGGGCCTTCGATCCACTTGGCTCTCCCCGGCTGGGCCTTCGTTTCCCTACGAGTAAAGGCAGCCTTCTGCGAGCATCCCTGACACCAGCCACATTCTGCGACCACGGGGCTCCCACGGGCCTCCTGGCGGCAAGGAGTAGGGGTGCTTGGTGCTCGCTGCCTGACCCCATCCCCTGCGCCTCTCTCCGCAGGCAGCCCCTGGGAGATCCTTTCCCGGCACGTGGGGATCACGAGGTAAGCACGCTCCCTGCCTCCCCTGGGGTCCCCCCAGCCTCTGCCTTCCCTGCCTGGCGCCTGCCCTCCCCAAACCACCAGTGGGCTCTCCCTGCCCTTCACAGGCTGGACCTGAAGGACATCCCCAATGCCATCCGGCTGGTGGCCCCCGACCTCGGTGTCCTGGTGGTCTCCTCTGTGTGCCTCGGCCTGTGTAGGCGCCTCGCCCGGGACGCCCAGCCGAGCCAGCGCGCCCAGGAGCTGGTGAGGGCTGTAGGAAGGCAGGGTGCACGTATGCTGGAGGAGGGGTGTTCCCGAGCTCTGCCCATCTGAGGACGATTTCACTTCCTCTTTTACACAAATGTGGACTTTTAAGTTTTAAGAGTCAGTATGTGCTCGTTGTGAAGAGATGAGGCATCAGAGGTGGGGGAGGCTGTGTGCCCCCTCCCTGGGATGCGAGGCCCCGAGCAGTACCGCCCATGTGCCTTTCAGACCTGGTCCTAGCAGGGCTCCATCTCGGGGGGACTTGTGGGGGCTCCAGGCCATGTCTGTGCCTTCAGAAACCTCCCAGGCCACAGGGCAGTAGGGAATCAGCCCTGCAGGGAGTGACCTGCTGGCTGTCAGGGAGCCCCCTCCAGGCTGGGGGCCACTCAGGCTGCCCCTGACCCCGCCTGCTGTCCCCCCGTCCCTGTCCCTAGCCCACCCGACAAGGCTGGCACCCCGCTTTCAGAGGGGAGACGGGAGCCTAGAGCTCAGGTTGCTGTTCCAGGCCCTTGGGGGGCTTGGGACCACCCTGCTGCCGGCCCTCGGGGCACCGTCCCCCGGGCGGGCGTGTGGGCCCCTGGGGGGGCCAGGGCTGCCTCTGGATTCCTTGTTAGCGGAGCCAGGCCTCCTGGAACAGCTCTGCCGCGCAGGGGCGGGACTCGATCCTGAAACCCAGGGTAGGACGGGGCGGGGGGGGGGGGGCAGCACTTCTCCCGGCCCATCCCACTCACAGTCCAGGGCTGCCTAGAACCGGGTCTGCCCCGCGACTGGGATGGGTCACCCCGTCTCCATGTCCTCAGTGGCTGAGAGCCTGCACCGACCCGGGGCGGCTGGTGTAGACGGCCTCGGAGTGAGGTGGGGGGGCCCCTCACGGGTGCGAGTTTCCACCCCAGGCCTATGTGCACATACACACGACGCCATCCACGGGACGGTGTGCACACGCAGTCATGCACACGCGTCCTGACTCACGTCACACGCAGGGACATGCATGCTCTCAGGGGGTCCGGCGGGCCACAGGGGGGACGGGGAGGGAAGGAGAGAGGAGGCTCCCGCCAAGGCCCCTGTGGCGGCCCCAGGGCCCTGCTGAGCCAGGGCTGGAGCCGGGACTGGCCGGCTGGACGCTGCAGGCGGCCGAGCACCTGTCTGCCCGCCCCGGCAGCTGCCTCTGCTCTTCCCGCAGACGGGGACTTTCCATAGGCGCTCGGACCTGCTCCCAGGGCTGCGGCCAGCGGTGGGCGGGGGTGAGCTCAGGCCTGGCTCCTGCCCCTTCCCCTCCCTCCGGGCTCTGCTCAAGGGCTCCTCCCCGTGGCCTCCCCACCCCCAGGCTCTGGGAGGGCAGGACGGAGGGGAAACGGAGAGGTCAGGTGACTTGCACAAGGCTGCTCAGCTGGGGGCGGGAGCTGGGACGGGAGCAGGTCGCCTGGTTCCTGTGTGCTTAGCCTGGACGCTGAGTGCCACCCTCTGGGAACGCGCCCATTTCGCAGGTGGGAACGTGGTGGGGGAAGGGGGCTGGGCGCCGAGGAAACAGCTTCATTCTGGGAAACCTTGAAGGAGGGCCAGGGAGGGAGGCCCTGACCGCTGTGAGGCCTGCAGGCCCCGCCCCTTGCTGTCCAGGTCCCCTACAGGCGGCAGAAAGGCAGGGTCACTCTGGGTGGACTCGGGGTCTCCTGTGCACCCCTCTTCCTCTACATAAGAGGAAAGCGCTGCTTCAGCCCTGGGACCGAGGGGCAGGGGCCGGACGTGCTCACCAAACTGGCGTGCGGGGACACCGTGTGCGCACCGCTACCTTTTTCCTAAAAATCCCCACTCGGGGCCTCTCAGGAGCCAGGGGTTTCGAGGATGCGTGCCGGAATCTGTGGGGGCTGCCCGGCCTTTGGGGGCCCCCAGTCTAGAGAAGGAGATAAAAAAGAGGCACTTGTAGGGTTCTGGAACGGTCTGAGGCCGGCTGCAGGGGTCGGTTGTCACGCGTACCAGGCCTGGTGGCAGCGTGTCTAGGAATTGAGCCAGGCGGTCTCCGGGAAGGCCTGGTGGGCAGACCTCTGGGTCCACGCTCGGCCAGCAGCCCGTCCCCTCCCTCCCCGAGTGGCCCGAGTGCCATGTCCCTGACCTCTGCCCCTCCTTATGACCTTGGCAGGACGATGATGACAGGGAAGTGGGCCCCGGCTCCCCAGTGGGGTCTCAGGGAGCCCCTGTGCTGGCCCCCACGCGGAGGTCGCGGCTGGCCACCCGGTTCCAGATCACAGCGCACTGGCTGCTGGTGGCCGCGGGGCGGACCCTGGCCATCGTGCTGCTCGCACTGGCAGGTACCCACTGGGCGAGGAGCAGGGACCCCAGCACCGACTGCCACGTTGGGAGGGTCTCAGCAGCCCGCCGAGCTCCCCACTGGCCACTGAGACCGTGGTCTCGTGGCCCGGCCAGGCGTGACCCCGCTGCCTCTGCCCCGTCCTGCAGGCATCGCCCACCCCTCCGCCTTCTCCAGCGTCTACTTCCTGATCTTCCTGGCCACCTGCACGTGGTGGGCATGCCACTTTCCCATCAGCCCCCTGGGCTTCAGCACACTCTGCGTCATGGTGGGCTGCTTCGGCGCCGGCCATCTCATTTGCATCTACTGCTACCAGACCCCCTTCGCCCAGGCCATGCTCCCACCGTCCGGCATCTGGGCCAGGTGAGGCTCACCTGCACAGGCCCTGTCCCTCCCCCTCGCCGGGCCCTGGCTGCCTGGTCCCCGGCTCATCCTCGACCAGCGGTCAGTGGCTCGCCTTCTCTGGGCAGGGTGTTCGGTCTCAAGGCCTTGGTGGCCCAGAGCAACTGCTCCCACCCCAACGTGCTGGTCCTCGATACGAGCCACGACTGGCCCGTCTACGTGAGCCCCGGAGTCCTGCTGCTTCTCTACTACACCGTGACCTCACTCCTCAAGCTCCGCACACACCAGCCCTTGGACCAGGTGAGGCCCGGGCCAGTGGCCTCTGATGGCCTCCCACCCCTGCGCACCTCGTTGGGGGTGGGCGCTGAGCTCCGCCCTGGTCTCTGCAGAGGAAGGAGGCGTCCGGGAGCGACGAGGAGCAGGAGGTGGAGCTGACCCAGGTGGACCAGTGGCCCCAGGGCCAGGCCAGGGCTGCAGCCACCAAGGAGGAGGGGGCTGCCCAGGTGAGGAGCGGGGGCTGAGCTGTGGCGCTGGAGCCTGCCCGCCCGAGGGCTTGGCTCACGGGGTCTCGGCTCGTCTCCGCAGTGCATGCTGCCCACAACCACGGGGTCTGACTGGGAGACCGACAGCTGCACCGTGCATGACCTGACTGGCCACAGCCCCATCCAGCAGCGCCCCGGTGAGTGCCCTATGCCCCCGGCTGCCCCGGGTCACCGCCTTCTGCAGGTGCACTGGTGCTGCCCCCTGCTGGCCGGGGTGCCCTTGCTCTGCGGACCTCTCTAGCTGTGCCGTCTGGGGCCCACCCAGGGCCGGGACATGGGGTCAGGCCGCCCACCTGAGACCTTGCTGGAGGCTCCAGCTCTCCCACCCCCTCCCCACCTACCTTCCAGTTCCTAGAGGACTGGACTGCTAGCTCTCGGGCTGGCCCAGGGCCCCCGGCTGCCGGCTGTCTCCGGGGAGGGCTGTGCGTCCACAGCGGCCCCAGGGGGAAGGCGGGGTATTTCCCTGGGCACTTCTCCCTTTCCCCTGAGGCTTGATCTCCATTTTGCATGAAGCTGGAGGTGGAGTCGTTGGCGCCCTGGGGACTTGCCGTGCACAGAGCTGGAAGGGGGTCGGGTCCATCTTGTCCAACCTGTCCCTTCACGGTCTTGGAAACCAAACTGGTGAATGGGACCAGGACCGCTGGGAGCAGCGTCAGATGGGAGCCGGGCCCTTTGCTGGCATGTTCTGCTCCTAGTGCTCCTTCCTCCCCACTGCCTGAGTTTGGTGTGGGCGAGAGCCTCCCTCTGTTGATGCTCGAGCTTCCCCAGCTAGGGTCCGGCTCCCCGGTGACCTCTGTCCCCTCCCCGCTCAGTGCGCCCCGGGCTGGCTGAGCCTCGAGAGCCATCTCCACTACACAGTCTGGGTCACCTCATCATGGACCAGAGCTACGTGTGCGCTCTCACTGCCATGATGGTAAGGGGCAGCGGCCTGGGTGGCCCTCCAGGGGGGCCCTTCATGCTGCTTCCCTCGGGACGTTCTGGGAGGCGGATGGTGGCCCATGTCTCGCAGAGCCTGGTGCCTTGTGGCCAGAGACGGGGCTGTGTCCTGCTGGGCCACAAGCTGCACGGCAAGTGTGTGCATGTGCACACGTGTGTGCACACGTGTGTGCGCTTGTGTACGTGGAGCGGGTGGGTGCCCACATGAGCATGCGTCCTGTGCCACCGGGCTCGTCTGAGGAGGTGTGTTGGCCTCCCTGTCCCCTGGCAGGGCGGAGGGAGCAGGGCCCAGAGAAGAGGGCCGGGGGAGCAGGGCTGGGGAGCAGGGCGGGGGGGCAGGGGGAGCAGGGCCGGGGGGGGGCAGGAGGAGCAGGGTGGTGGGCAGGGAGCAGGGCTGGGGGTAGGGGGAGCAGGGCCGGGGGGGCGGGGCCGCGGGGCAGGGGGAGCAGGGCCGGGGGGGGGGGCAGGAGGAGCAGGGTGGTGGGCGGGGAGCAGGGCTGGGGGCAGGGGGAGCAGGGCCGAGGGGTGGGGCCGGGTGCGCCCTGCAGCCCTGCCCACCAGCCCTGGCTGCCCAGGTGTGGAGCATCACCTACCACAGCTGGCTGACCTTCGTGCTGCTGCTCTGGGCCTGCCTCATCTGGACCGTGCGCAGCCGCCACCAGATGGCCATGCTCTGCTCGCCCTTCATCCTGCTCTACGGGCTGGCGCTGTGCGGCCTGCGCTACGTGTGGGCCATGGACCTGCGTCCCGAGCTGCCCACCACCCTGGGCCCCGTGAGCTTGCGTCAGCTGGGGCTGGAGCACACCCGCTATCCTTGCCTGGACCTTGGCGCCATGGTGAGTGACCCCCGTGTCCCCCCCTCATGTGGCGAGTGTCTAGGGCGCCTGGGAGCTTCCACGACGGTGCCGTCTGCTCGCTGTCCGGCTCCCCCGTGGACATGGGACCTCTGGGAGGGCAGGGCCGTGTCCGGCTGTCCCCGTGGGGTCCCCTGTAGCCCGTCTGGAGCAGCGGCTGCGTCGATGTTTGTTGAGTGAATGAGTGATGACCTTGTGTCCTCGGGGGCGTGTCCCTGCGTCCCTGACGTGGTTTCCACGGTGTCCCCGTGTGAGGCTGCTGTGTGCAGAGCGCCACGGACCCGGACGTCTGTGCCCCCGCCCGGCGGGTGCGGGCGGGTGCGGGAGGGTGCGTCTGGGCCCGCGGGGGGGCTGGCGCCGGGCCCTGGCTTCGGGGGGGTGACGCTGCCCCCGCTCGTGCCAGTTGCTGTACACGCTGACCTTCTGGCTCCTGCTGCGCCGGTTCATCAAGGAGAAGCTGCTGAAGGCGAAGGCCCCCGCCGCGCTGACGGAGGTCACCGTGGGTGACAGAGGTGAGGCCCGGGGCAGCGGGGGGGGGGGGGGGGGCAGTCCCCGCCCGCCGCCCGGCCCAAAGCCATGCCCGCACCGGCCCCCGGCTTGACCCCCAGAGCCGCCGCGGGCGCGGACGCTGCTGCAGAGCCTGGGGGAGCTGGTCGGCGGCCTGTACGCCAAGTACTGGATCTACGTGTGCGCCGGCATGTTCGTCGTGGTCAGCTTCGCCGGCCGCCTGGTCGTCTACAAGATCGTCTACATGCTGCTCTTCCTGCTGTGCCTCACCCTCTTCCAGGTACCCGGGCGGCGGCGGCGGCGGGGGACACGGGGGACATGGGCAGCCCCCGCCGCCCCTCACCGGCGTGCCCGCCAGGTCTACTACAGCCTGTGGAGGAAGCTGCTCAAGCTGTTCTGGTGGCTGGTGGTGGCCTACACCATGCTGGTGCTCGTCGCCGTCTACACCTTCCAGTTCCAGGACTTCCCCACGTACTGGCGCAACCTGACGGGCCTCACGGATGAGCAGTGAGTGGGGCCGGGGGATGTGGGGGCCTTCCCGCGCCCCCCGAGCCGCCGGCTGCGGGTCTGACGGCTCCCCCCCCCCCAGGCTGGGGGACCTGGGCCTGGAGCAGTTCAGCGTCTCGGAGCTCTTCTCCAGCATCCTCGTCCCCGGCTTCTTCCTGCTTGCCTGCATCCTGCAGCTGCACTACTTCCACCAGCCCTTCATGCAGCTCACCGACCTGGAGCACGTGCCCCCGCCCGGTGCCCGCCTCCCGCGCTGGGCCCACAGGTGCGTGGCCGGCCCCTCATGTCTGCGGCCCCCTGGGGTGCAGACCGCCGTCCAGGCCCATGGTGGGGCCGGGGGGCCCTGCAGCGTGCCGCCCCCCCCCCCCCCCACTGGCACACACGAGGGAAGGGAAGGAGGCCGGCGGGTTTGCACGGGAGGGCCCGGAGCCCAGCCAAGGCTTCAGCTGCCCCCTTCAAACACCGCGGGCGGGCCTGGCGGGTCAGGGTGACAGAGCATCAGCGGGGGCTGTGGGCGGGGCTTTCTTCCGCAGCCCTGGGGAAGGCAGGGATGGGAGGGGCCGGTGGGGCCGACCCCAGAAGCTGGGGTAGGAAGTGACGCTCTGGGCCCCCAGGCAGGACGCGGTCAGTGGGACCCCACTGCTGCTGCAGGAGGAGGAGGAGGAGCCCGGGGAGGAGGGGCCGATGAGCGCGGCTGGCCCCTGCCTGGCCATGCAGGGCCCGGAAGGTGAGTCCCACGGGCAGCTGTGGGGTCCCTCTGCCCCCTGTGAGCCCCTCTTCCTCACGGCGCCTCCCCCTCGGCTGCAGCCAGCAAGTGGGGCCTGGTGGCCGAGCGGCTGCTGGACCTGGCCTCCGGCTTCTCGGACGTCCTCGCCCGCGTGCAGGTGTTGGTGCGGTGTCTGCTGGAGCTGCATGTCTTCAAGCTGGTGGCCCTGTACACCGTGTGGGTGGCCCTGAAGGAGGTGAGGGCGGGGCGGACACCGCGCCCCCGTTTGCAGCAGGGCCGCTTGGCACGCAGCTGCTGGCCTCCCGGGGGGCACCCCGGGGCGGCAGGTCGCGGGGCCCCCGGGAGGTGCCGCTGCGCCCGCCCCAGCCTGCCCCCACCTCCCAGGTGTCGGTGCTGAACCTGCTGCTGGTGGTGCTCTGGGCCTTCGCCCTGCCCTACCCCCGCTTCCGGCCCATGGCCTCCTGCCTGTCCACCGTGTGGACCTGCATCATCATCGTGTGCAAGATGCTCTACCAGCTCAAGGTCGTCAACCCCCACGAGTACTCCAGCAACTGCACCGAGGTACGGCCGGGCGCCCGTAGCTCAGGGCTCCACGGTGACGGCTCCTCAGCTCAGGGTGGTGGGGACAGAGGCGGGGGCCCTCCTCTCTGTTGCCCTGCCCCAGTCTGTGGCCGCCTCGTGCCCAGACACGCTGGCCCTTCCCCGTCAGGGTCGGTCAGAGGCTGACAGTCCACATGCGTCCCTGGTGGGGGGTCGCTGGGGTCTGGCCTGGACCTGTCCGGAGCTGTGGCTGATGTAGGGGGGGCCGGGTAGGGTGGGCCGTCCTGGGGCCACAGTCTAGCTACCGGGGGGCGCGGGGAGCACGTGCTGATTCTCCATTTCCCCAGCCCCTCCTGAACAGCACCAACCTGCAGAAGGCGGAGATCAAGCAGTCCTTGCTGTACCGGGGGCCCGTCGACCCTGCCAACTGGTTTGGGGTGCGGAAGGGCTTCCCAAACCTAGGCTACGTCCAGGTGAGCAAGGGGCCGCAGGGTCGTGGGGCTGGGCGGGGGAGGGGGGTGGAGCGTGACCGCGCCCCCCTCCCCAGAACCACCTACAGGTCCTGCTGCTGCTGGTGTTCGAGGCCATCGTGTACCGGCGCCAGGAACACCACCGCCGGCAGCACCAGCTGGGCCCGCTGCCCGCTCAGGCCGTCTGCGCCGACGGCACCCGCCAGCGGCTGGACCAGGACCTGCTCAGCTGCCTCAAGTACTTTGTCAACTTCTTTTTCTACAAATTTGGGCTAGAGGTGAGGCCCAGCGTCAACCCTCACCCCTTCCCTGGGCAGGACGGGGGGGCCATGTCACCCTCTGTGTGGCCTTTGCTGGACATCAGCAGTGTGCAGGCCCTCGAGGGCCACCTGGGGGGGCGGGGCGCACAGGGGAAGGACCTCCGAGGGGCTGGACCTCCCGGGCTCAGTCGGCCTGCCCTCGCAGAGTAAGGGCTGTGGGGGTCTGGGACCCCGGCCGGAGACCGGGTCACAGGTCCACTGTGCTTGGAAGCCCCTGAGCCGTGGCTCCCCCTGCCGCCCCCACGGTGGAGGCGTGTCCGGCCTCTCCACGCTTCCACGAGGACGGTGTGGGCCGTGGTGAGCTGGGCTGCTGCCCCCACTGCTCGGAGCCCACCCGACCTCCCAGTCTGCCCGGAAGCGGGCAGCTCACTGCGCGCCCCGTCCTCTGCCACCCCCAGATCTGCTTCCTGATGGCCGTGAACGTGATTGGGCAGCGCATGAACTTCATGGTCATCCTGCACGGCTGCTGGCTGGTGCTCATCCTCACCCGCCGGCGCCGTGCAGCCATCGCCCGCCTCTGGCCCAACTACTGCCTCTTCCTGGCGCTCTTCCTGCTCTATCAGTACCTGCTCTGTCTGGGCATCCCCCCCGCCCTGTGCATCGGTGAGCGGGCGGCGGCTGCGCGCCCCCGGGGGCTACACCAGAGTCTCCGAGGGCGGGCGCCTGGGCGGGGGGGGGGGGGCCGCACGCGGCCGGCCGTCCTGCACGACCCCCAGGTCTGGCCTCGTCCCCTGGGGTGCCCCTGGCGGCACTCTGCCCCGGCTCTCTCCGGGTGGTCTCTGGAGCGGGCCCGTGGGTTTGCCGCGGTGCATGGCGGTACGGCGTCCTTGGCGTGGCCTGCACCTCCAGTGTCCCCAGCCCCCCAGCGGAGGGACCGCTGCTTCCTGCGCCATCGGCGAGCGCGGTGTCCGCGAGCAGGGCCTCCTGAGCGGGCCGCGGGCGGGACTCGTGGGGCCGGCGTTCTCGGCTGTTTCTGGCGCACTTGTCAGTCGGCCGGTGGGTGGAGAAGTGCCCGGCTTTCTCCCCGCTCTGCTGCTGTCGGAACGGCAGCCCCCCCACCCCTCCGCTCCTCGAGGCTGCCCCGCGGGCCTGTGGGCGCGTGAGGCCGTTGGTGAGTCACATGGGGGCGCTTGCACCCCAGCTCCCTGCCCCACGCGGCAACCACTGGCCGGACCTTTTCCGGGTGTCTCAGAAACCGACCCCACGGCACGTGACCTTGAGGCCAGCTCTTCAGCCAGACACATTCCGGACTCCCTGTCCTTGCGTCTGTCCTTCACTCCTGTTTCGGGGGCTGTTTTGGACCTTATTACGCAGAATTGCTGAAGTAGGACCTTCCCGGATGCCCTTCGCGCAGCTCCCCCGAGTCAGCCGGGGCGTGAACCACAGTGCGGTCCCCGCGCCACCTCCCGTCGTGCCGTCTCCTCGGTGCCGGCTCAGCTCCGTGGTTTGCCTTTTAGGACCTTGGAGCTTTTGAGGAGCCTGGGCTGTGTCCCTCAGTTGGGGATAGTCTGGTGTCTGTTAGGCCAGGTGAAGTCACCCTTCTGGCGGGAACGCCGCAGCCGGGAAGCGTCCTGCTCCGCGGGGCTGGCGTGTCTCCGCTCGGGGGCCGCTCCCTGTCCCTCGGGGGCAGTGCCGACTGTGGGTCTCCCCTGAGCTCTGCGAACGTGCTGTTCCTCCCGGACGTCTCGGGCTGCTTCCAGCCTCCATCGGAGGGTCCTGTCCGTGGGGGCCATTTGCTGGGTTTTCTAGTGGTGACTTGCTGATTCTACAGTTACTGGTCCTCTGTCCCCCGCTGACGTGTCCGCTTGCTCTTTCCTGTGGACACGGGGTGCTGCTGCTTTGTTGTTCACACGGTGGCTGTGTTGGCCCCAGGAGCCCTGGGCCGTCGCGGGCCCACCGCCTTCCAAGCATGCCCACACTGCGCCTGTAGACGCCCCTGCCTCAGCCTGCACCCTCCGCCCAGCCGGGGAGTCCTCCCCGCCCCGTGGAGCGCCCCTTCCTGTCCCCGCAGGCTGAAATGGAGAAACGAGATCTGGGCCCGGGGTGTGCTTGCTGCTTCGGGTGCTTTTCTTCAGGCAAAACACTGTTTTCCAAAGCGGCGTGGGTGGCCTCTGCTCTTCCCCATTCCTAGGGGGTCTGCCACACACGGGTCGTCCAGGTGGACCCGCAGTCTGTGCCCCATCCTGGGTCCCCAGCATCCATGTACTTTCTGGAGTTAATAATGTGGTCAAGTTCATTCTCTGGCGGTTCCCTAAGGCCTCCCCAGCACCCTGAGCTTGGGGCCGTGTGGGCCCCTTGCAGCCTGCCCGCCCCCCGCTTGGGCAACCACAGGTGTCCGTCCCCAATGTCACGGAGCTAGAATTGTGCCCCAGGGCGCCTCGGGGCTGGCTTGTTTCACTCGGCGAATGTAGCTGGGGTGCGTCTGGGCGGCCATGGGCGTTGGTGTCTGGTGCTCTCCCCCGCTGAGGACTGTCTGTGCTGGACGGACGTAGCTCTGTCATCTCTGGCCCCTGGCAGGTGCAGGTTGTTGCTGGCATGGGGCTCTCTGCAGGGACACTGTCGGGGGCGTCCAGCCACAGGCTTCTGTGTGGGCATAGTTCTCGCTTCTCGGGGACTCGTGTGCAGAGCTGGTCGTTGACGTTCCTGCCAGGGATGGACGTGGGACCTGGCTTTTCTGCATCCTCACTGGTGTTTGTGGTGTCCCTGTATTTTGTCTTGGCTGGTAGGTGCATGACAAAGCCTCATTTGGGGCCCTCCATGCCGTGACCACCCCCAAAGCAGGCCTGCCCACCTGTGACTCCCCGGGCTGGCTCTTAGGTCCTTGCATGGGGCCTGGGCCAGTTGATGCCTGAAGAATGCGCTAGAATCTCTGGCCTGTGTGCTCTGAACAGGAGGTGGGGTGTTTCTGAGACCGTGTGAATGCACAAGTGGGTGCAAGAATGAGGCCTGTGAACCCGGAGGCTGTGGGCCTGCAGGTGGGGTCCTAACGCACACCCCGCACCCACAGACTACCCGTGGCGCTGGGGCCAGGCCATCCCCATGAACTCGGCGCTCATCAAGTGGCTGTACCTGCCCGACTTCTTCAGAACCCCCAACTCCACCAACCTCATCAGTGAGTGCCTGTGGCCCGGCCCCCCACGCACCGCCTGCCAGCCTCATGGGAGGGCACTGAGGTTTTGCGTGGGGACGGACAGCCCTTGAGCGGAGGCCTGCCTCCGCCAGCAAGGGGCACGGTGTCTGGGCCTCCCTGGCCGGCCAGCCCTGTGGGTCCCCAGAGGGGCCTTGCCCCATGACGGTGTCCAGTTCTCTGGGCATGTTTCCTGAGACAGGCCCACCTCCCGTGTGTACGCGCAGCCACACACACCTCCATCTGCTCGCAGGTGTGCGCACGGGGTGGACACCAGCAGGGCCCCTTGTGTGCACGCAGGTGTGCGTGCGGCTGTGGGGGGGGTGCCCCCGCGGCATGGGCAGACAGGTACCCACGGACAGGCACGTCCCCCGCTGTCCATGCTCACGTGTGGACATCCGTGGTTCCCACGGCGGGCCCCCGCAGACACACAGCGGTGCTTCCCCCCGGCCCGGGCTGCCGAGCGCTGCACTCGCGTGGCCAGCCGTCTCCCGTGTGCCCGCAGGTGACTTCCTGTTGCTGCTGTGTGCCTCCCAGCAGTGGCAGGTGTTCTCCGCCGAGCGCACGGAGGAGTGGCAGCTCATGGCCGGCCTCAACACTGACCACCTGGAGCTGCAGCTGGGCGAGCCCAGCGCCGTGCCCAACTTCATCTACTGCAGGTGGGTCCTGGGCGCTGCAGAAGCGCTGGTCTGCGGGCTGGGCACACGAGCCCGGGGCGGGTGCTCCCAGCAGCACGCCTGCGCCCAGGAGGAGGGGCAGACGCTGACCTGGCCGCGGGGGCGCGTTCCGCCGGCGTCCCTGGTCCGGGGCGCCGGGAGGGGGCGGGGGCTGCCCGGTCCCTGCAGTGACGGCCTGTCTGACAGGTCCTACCTCGACATGCTGAAGGTGGCTGTCTTCCGCTACCTCTTCTGGCTGGTGCTGGTGGTGGTGTTTGTCACGGGGGCCACGCGCATCAGCATCTTCGGGCTGGGCTACCTGCTGGCCTGCTTCTACCTGCTGCTCTTCGGCACCAGCCTGTTGCAGAAGCACACGCGCACCCGCCTCGTGCTGTGGGACTGCCTCATCCTGTACAACGTCACCGTCATCATCTCCAAGAACATGCTCTCAGTGAGCCCGGCTCCGCCCCGGCCCCCGGCCCCGGTCCCGCCCACCCAGGCCCCGCCCCCGCGTGGTCTCCCCGGCCCTGGCCACGCCCATCCAGGCCCCGCCCCCGCGTGGTCTCCCCGGCCCCGGCCCCGCCCATCCAGGCCCCGCCCCCGCGTGGTCTCCCCGGCCCCGCCCATCCAGGCCCCGCCCCCGCGTGGTCTCCCAGGCCCCGCCCATCCAGGCCCCGCCCCCGCGTGGTCTCCCCGGCCCTGGCCCCGCCCATCCAGGCCCCGCCCCCGCGTGGTCTCCCCGGCCCGGCCCCGCCCCGCGCCCCGCCGGCCCCGCCCCCGCCGGCCCCGGGCCCCGCCCCCCGCCCCTCCGGCCCCAGGCTGACCTTCTTCCTGCCCCAGCTCCTGTCCTGCGTGTTCGTGGAGCAGATGCAGAGCAGCTTCTGCTGGGTCATCCAGCTTTTCAGCCTCGTGTGCACCGTCAAAGGCTACTACGACCGTGAGTAGGCGGGGGGCGCGCTGTGGGCCGGGCCCAGGGACGCGCGCTGCTCCTGGGGCCCCTGCCCTGAGCCGGACCGTCCCACAGCGAAGGAGATGCTGAGCAGGGACCGGGACTGCCTGCTGCCCGTGGAGGAGGCCGGCGTGCTCTGGGACAGCGTCTGCTTCCTGTTCCTGCTGCTGCAGCGCCGCGTCTTCCTCAGCCGCTACTTCCTGCACGTGCGCGCCGAGCTCCAGGCCACCGCCCTGCAGGCCTCCAGGTCAGCCCCGCCCGGGTGCCCAGGGCCCCGTGTCCCCGCTCCAGCCGCACGTCGCTCGCGACCTCCTCGGGCCGAGCGCCTCATCTCGGCGGGCTCTGCCGCTGCCGGGCCCGTCCGATCCCGCCCGCGCGCTGCCGCAGGGGGCCCGGCTCCTGCCCGCTGACGCCTCTTCCGCTGCGCGTTGTCACTCTCCGTGAGCCTGGAGGCGGCGGGAGGGTCTCCTCCTCCTGATCCCAGCACGGGGCAAGGGGGCAGTCAGCTGGGGCCGAGCCCCCAGGTGCAGGAGCCGGGGAGCTGGAGCTCAGCGGCCCGGGGTGACACCTCCCCACAGGGGCTTCGCGCTGTACAACGCCGCCAACCTCAAAAGCATCGACCTCCACCGCAAGGCCGAGGAGAAGTCCCTGGCCCAGCTGAAAAGGCAGTAGGTGGCATCCGGGGCGGGGACCCCGGGCTCCCCTCACCAGCTGTCCTCAGCTCGGTGCTCAGGGCCACCCCCACCCTCACCCCCCACCCCCCAGGATGGAGCGAATCCGTGCCAAGCAGGAAAAGCACAGGCAGGGCCGGGCGGGCCACAGTCACTCCCAGGACCCCCCAGACCCCACCCAGGAGCCAGGTGAGTAGGCAGGGGGTGGAAGGGCTCCCGGGTCCTGGCGTGTCCGTGCCACGTGCTGTCCACAGGCCTTCCCGCCCATCTGTCCCGTGCCGTGTGGTCCCCGTGTCCCTGCAGGCTCTGTGGCTAGCCCGCCACTGTCTGCGTGCACTTGTGGGCTGTCCGCTGCTCCCCGCAGCACGGCGAGGCCCCCCCGTCCGCACAGAGGTGGTCTCCGTCAGGGGGCTGCCCTCGCCCTCCCCGTGCCCCTCCCTGCTGGCTCACGTCCGCCCCTCCACAGGGCCTGGCAGTCCAGGGGGCTCCTCCCCACGGAGACAGTGGTGGCAGCCCTGGCTGGACCACGCCACAGGTACCACCCTAGCCTGGCCTGCCGCGGCCGCTGTCCCGGGCCCCTCCTTTCTCAGCTGCTGTCTGCCTTCTGGGCGAGGGAGCTTGCTCTGTGCGCACCTCTGGCTGTGCCCCCGGGCCTTTCCCTCAGGCCTCACCCCAGCCTTGATTGAACCAGGTCCCCACGGCAGGCTCTGCGCTCTCCTCCCGTCGTTCGGACTCTCAGACGCACAAGTCTGGGTGTTCAGCGCTGATCCCCAGCCTGCCCTTGTGTTCCTCTCGTCCTGTCTGGTCTCGTGTCAGTGCTCTGGCCTGTCCCCCATTCCGCCGACCCCAGCCCGCATGGGCTGTCCCTGAGGGTGGGGAGGGACACGCAGGCCTCTACCCATGGGTCACGGGATGCTGAGGGAACCCACACGCCTGTCTTGGGCCCACCCCAAACTGAAGAAACGAAGCTGAGAGGCTTGTGGGTGTGGGGGTGTGGAGGCCAGGCCCTCCCCTGGGGAGGACGGTCCTCAGCCCCGCCCTGCCCGCAGTCATCCACTCGGGGGACTACTTCCTGTTCGAGTCGGACAGTGAGGAGGAGGAGGAGGCCGTGCCCGAAGACCCCAGGCCATCGGCACAGAGTGCCTTCCAGGTGAGGCGGGAGGGTGCCCTGCCTTCCCCTGTCCACGGGCGCCTGTGCAGAGACACACGCTCTGGCCAGCCTGCCCAGATCCATTCAGACCCCCAGAGCCCACTGGTCAGGTGGGCAGGCAGGCTGTAGGAGGCGCAGGTCGTGGGCAGCTATGTGCCCCTGTCCACCGCCTCCTGAGGTCAGCACTCCGACCGTCCAGGCCTGAGTGGCCACCAGTGGCCTGGCCTTGGAGAAGGGTCACGCGTGTTTGCTGGAAAAAGGACGGGCCAGGAGCCTCTTGCCTGTCTCTGGGCCCGGAGTTCTCAGGGAGTGACAGCCGTGTGCGCGGGCGGGCGGTTTGCCCTGCCTTCCCGCCACAGTCCCACGGGACCCGGGTGCTGCCCCGAAGCAGGGAGCCAGCTGAAGGCCCCCAGTGGCGGCCTGATCCCAGCCTCGTCCTCGGGAGCTGGCAGGTGGGCTGACCGGGATGTGCCGTCCGGGGCGGTGGGGCGCTAACGCGAGGACCCGGTCCACAGATGGCCTACCACGCGTGGGTGACCAACGCGCAGACGGTGCTGAGGCAGCAGCGGGAGGACCAGGCGAGGCAGGAAGGGACGGAGCAGCTGCCCACAGGTGCGCTGGCCGCGTGCGGGGTGGGGGCGGGCGCGCGGGGCTGCAGGGGCTGATCAGCACCCCGTGCCCAGGAGGCGGCCCAGGCCAGGGGGCAGAGTCGGCGGACGGCCCGGACGAGGCAGTGGCAGCTGGTATGTGCGCCCCGGGGCCTGGGGGGCTGGGGGCCTCCTGGGGCAGCCTCTGCAGCGTCCTGCCCCCCGCCCGCCCCACAGGCCCCGGCCACGTGATGCAGCGCGTGCTGAGCACCGTGCAGTTTCTGTGGGTGCTGGGGCGGGCGCTGCTGGATGGGCTGACGGACTGGCTGCTCGCCTTCACCCGGCACCACCGTGCCATGAGCGACGTGCTGCGTGCCGAGCGCTACCTGTGCAAGCAGGGGCTGAGTGGGGTGAGTGTGCATGCCCCGCCCCGCCAGCGCCCCGGGGAACCGCGGCCTGAGCCCCCCTCCGTGCAGGGCAGAGAGGCGCCCCGCAGCTGGGCGGAGCAGAGGTACAGCAGCGAGGCCGAGGCCGCACCCCCAGGCCCCTCGGAGGCCCAAGACGCACCGAGTACAGCTTTGAGGTAGGTGCGGGCTGGCGGCGCGCACGGGGTACGCAGACCAGGGGGTGCGTGGCCTGCTGGCCCCTTGTCCGCCGGGGCCCGGGAGGCCCCTCCAGCCCCAGAGCCTGGGCAGAGCAGAGAGCAGGCTGCCTCGGTGACAGCCTGCCTTCCCACAGCGGGCCGGGGGCCGAGGAGCCGCTGGGCACGACGACGGAGGACCTCGGCGGCCCGCTGGGCACGGGGTACCACACCCGCGGCAGTGGCGGCGGCGAGCTGGCCACCGAGCCTGGGGCCTCCCCGCACAGCTCCCGGGAGCTTCCTGCCGGCGCCGCGACCCGGATGCGCACGGCCAGCGAGCTGCTGACCAGGTCGGGGGGCGGGGGGGGCGGCGGGGAGGGGCGGTGCCCCCTCGGAGCCAGGCCCGGTGCTGAGAAGGGTGTGGGCGCGGCTCCCCACAGGCAGCAGCGCATCGAGGAGCTGGAGGAGGCCGCGCAGTTCGAAGCTGGGCAGGGCCGGGTCATGCGGCTGCTGCAGGCCGCCTACCAGTGCGTGGCGGCCCACTCGGAGCTGCTCTGCTACTTCATCATCATCCTCAACCACATGGTCACCGCCTCGGCCACCTCCCTGGTGCTGCCCGTGCTCGTCTTCCTGTGGGCGATGCTGTCCATCCCGAGGCCCAGCAAGCGCTTCTGGATGACGGCCATCGTCTTCACCGAGGTGGGCTGCGGCCGGGGCGGGAGGGGGCGGGGCCTGGCCCTCCATGCTGAGCCCCCTCCCCCACAGGTGTCCGTGGTCACCAAGTACCTGTTCCAGTTTGGCTTCTTCCCCTGGAACACGCACGCCGTGCTGCGGCGCTACGAGAACAAGCCGTACTTCCCGCCGCGCATCCTGGGCTTGGAGAAGACGGACAGCTACATCAAGTACGACCTGGTGCAGCTCATGGCCCTTTTCTTCCACCGCTCGCAGCTGCTGGTGAGTCCACCGGGCCTGGGCCGGCGGGCAGCAGGCAGGCACCTCCCTGCACACGCCCCACCCGCCGGCTGCCCAGCTGCAAGAGGCAAGGCTGGACGTCGTGGGTTCCAGGGTGGGCCTGGCCATCTTGCCTGTGTGGCCACGCCGGGCTCCTCACCTCCTTCCCTCCTTCTCTCTGCAGTGCTACGGCCTCTGGGACCATGAAGAGAGCCAGCTCTCCAAGGAGCAGGACCGGGGCAGTGGGAAGAAGGGGTTTGAGGAGGAGCGGGCACCGCTGGGACCCCAGACTGAGGCGGACATGGGGCCCCAGGGAGAGCCAGCGGTGGCCGGGGCCCTCACCCAGGACCACATCCCGGCAGAAGCAGGGGACGGGCCCGCGGAGCCTCCTGTGGAGCTCAAGCCCCGAGACACGAAGCGTATCAGCCTGCGGTTCAGGAAGACAAGGAGGGAGAGCACGGAGCCCGTAGAACCCGCATCCGCTGGTACGACGGCCCTGTCCGTGCACAGCCACCCCAGCCCACCCGGGTCCCCGCTGCCCCAGCCGGCCCACTGCCCGTGACCTGCGGAGGTCCCCATGCTCAGCCTGCTGGTCTGTGAGCTGGGCTGATGCCAGCCCCCGGTGGGAGGGGGTCTCGGGCTGGTTGGAGTCCGAGCTGCACTCAGCTCTCCAGGGCTCCGGTCAGCAGTGGCTGCCCCCCACAGAAGGTGTGACGGCCGCCTCTGGGAGAGAGAAGTGGAGTCGCCGCCCCCGGGAAAGAGTGACAGCCGTGGGGCTCCGACTGCAGAGCTTCTGCCTGGCCATGTGCGTGACTGCTGGCTGCTCCCGGGCGAGGGCGGGTGGGAGCAGCCAAGGCAGGCGCTGAGCCCCCTGCCCACCTGCCCTCACCCACAGGGCGCGGAGCGTGTACCGGCCCCTGCGGCGCTTCTTCCACGATATCCTGCACACCAAGTACCGTGCGGCCACCGACGTCTACGCGCTCATGTTTCTGGCCGACGTGGTCGACTTCATCATCATCATTTTCGGCTTCTGGGCCTTTGGGGTGAGCGCAGAGCCCGGCGGCCACCCTGCTGCCTGCCCCCAGCTGCCCCCTGACCTCTGCTCTCCCGGCACAGAAACACTCGGCAGCTACAGACATCACGTCCTCGTTGTCGGACGACCAGGTGCCAGAGGCCTTCCTGGTCATGCTGCTCATCCAGTTCAGCACCATGGTCATCGACCGTGCCCTCTACCTCCGCAAGACCGTGCTGGGCAAGCTGGCCTTCCAGGTCGTCCTGGTGCTGGCCATCCACCTCTGGATGTTCTTCATTCTGCCCGCCGTCACCGAGAGGTGGGTGTCTGGCCCCAGGGACCTTGGGGCTCTGGCCTCGGGCAGGGTGCCCTGAACCGGCCTTCCTGTCCCCCCAGGATGTTCAGCCAGAACGCAGTGGCCCAGCTGTGGTACTTCGTCAAGTGCATCTACTTCGCCCTGTCTGCCTACCAGATCCGCTGTGGATACCCCACCCGCATCCTTGGCAACTTCCTCACCAAGAAGTACAACCACCTGAACCTCTTCCTCTTCCAGGGGTGAGTGCAGGCCGGCCCGGGGCGCCAGGAGCCAGGCTGCCACCCACGGGCCCTCCTGACGGGCTCCCCGCCTCGGGCAGGTTCCGCCTTGTGCCATTCCTGGTGGAGCTTCGGGCCGTGATGGACTGGGTGTGGACAGACACCACGCTGTCCCTGTCCAGCTGGATGTGCGTGGAGGACATCTATGCCAACATCTTCATCATCAAGTGCAGCCGCGAGACTGAGAAGGTGCCTGGCTCAGGCGGGGAGTGGGGTAGATGGGCCATGAGAGAGCCAGGTGGTGCTGGCGGTCCCCCGGGGGGGGCGGCGGGGACAGTGCCGTGAATGTGGCCGTCGGCGGGTAGCTGGCAGAGCGGGCCTGAGTGCATGCCCGGCCCAGGAGGCTTGACTGCTTGGCTCACAGGCATGAGGGCTGGGAGCTGGGGCAGCGGAGGTCAGCTGGGTTTTCTGTGTGAGCGGCTGCAGTGGGAGGTAATGGAAACAGGGCCCCCCTGTGCACGGGTAGAGTTCAGAGAGTCCTGGCGTCGTCACAGAGCTGGCCACTATCACCAGGCAGGTCTAAGATACGCTCACGCTCTGCAAAGACCCCCCAGCCCCCCGACTCTGCACAGACTTGTCTGTTCTGGAAGTTGGTGTCCACGCCGTCACATGCTGCGTGGCCCGCGTCTGGCTTCTTTCATTCTGCAGTTTCAAGGCTAGTCCATGTGGCCTGTGTCAGAAGTGAGGGTTTTGTGGCTGAGGAGCGTTCCTTTGTGTGATTGTGCCACCGTACATATACCCAGCGGTTACAAACAGCCCTGCACAGCGGGCTGGTTCCTCCTGTTCATTGCAACGCGCCCTGCTATGGACACACGCTGCGGGGGGCCGCGTCGGGGGCAGCTCCTGGTCTCGCCTCGTGGGGACTGCCCCTGCTGTCCGCAGCGGCTGCCCCCTCCCCCATCCCCGCCGGCGCCCATGACTCAAGGGGGTTTTGATTTGCGTTTCCCTGATGGATGATGGCGATGATCGTTTCGTGTGCTTGTCGGCGATCTGCTTTGCCCCTTTTGTCCTTGGCTTGCTTGTTCTCTTTAAGAATTCTTTCTGCATTCTGGACACTAAACCCTTATCACATAGGATTTGCAGATAGCTTCCATTCTCTGCGTGGTCTCTTCGCTTTTTTTTAAAGATTTATTTGAGAGAGGCGTAGAGCACAAGCAGGGCGAGTGGCTGAGGGAGAGAATCTCAAGCAGACTTCTCAGTGTGGAGCCTGACCCAGGGCCTGACCTCACGACCTGAGCCAAGGCCGAGTTAGACGCTTAACCGACTGAGCCACTGAGACGCCCCATCTCCTCACTTTCTTGAAAGCATCCCATCTTTTGAAGCACAAACTCCTTTTTTATAACGTAGTGTTTTTTCTCTCATTGCTCATGCTTTCCACGTTAGGTCTGAGAATTTTCCATTGAATCCAGATTGAGATCTTAGATGGGGTCCTGCTGCTTTGGCATGTGGACAGCCATTTGTCCCAGCAGCATCGCTGAAGAGACGGTCCGTCCCCCCATGGAATCATCCTGGCAGCACTCACTGGGCGGCGGGTCGCATTCTGGGTTCTGGGCCGTTGGGTTTCTGTGCTCACGTATCCACCCCGTCTCGAGTGCTAGAGCTTTGCAGTCAACTGTGACGCTTTAAAATCTGGCTTCACGAGCCCCTGGGTGGGCCCCAGGCTGTGGCTGCGTGAGGCTCCGGGGCTCTGGGCCAGTGCCCGCCTTCACCCTGGGGCAAGGGGGCGGGCAGGGCTGAGCCCCTGAGCCATGTCCCACCCCCCAGAAATACCCCCAGCCCAAGGGGCAGAAGAAGAAGAAGATTGTCAAGTACGGCATGGGTGGGCTCATCATCCTCTTCCTCGTGGCCATCATCTGGTTCCCACTGCTCTTCATGTCCCTGGTGCGCTCTGTGGTCGGTGTTGTAAACCAGCCCATCGATGTCACCGTCACCCTCAAGCTGGGCGGCTACGAGGTGAGCCACCAGTCTGCCCGCTGGAACAGGTGACGGCGGGCATGGGCTGCACCCCACCCCCCTTCCCAGCGTTCGGCACCGTGGGGCCTCCCTGCCCCACCACAGTCGCCACCCCCACCCCTGCAGCCCCTGTTCACCATGAGCGCGCAGCAGCCGTCCATCGTGCCGTTCACACAGCAGGCCTACGAGGAGCTGTCCAGACACTTTGACCCTAACCCAGTGAGTGGGCCCCACCCGACAGCAGCAGGGGCTGGGGGGGGGGGTGTCCAGGAGCCCCTCACTCAAGGGCTGCCTGGGGTCCAGTTGGCCATGCAGTTCATCAGCCAGTACAGCCCTGAGGACATCGTCACGGCGCAGATTGAGGGCAGTTCCGGGGCGCTGTGGCGCATCAGCCCGCCAAGCCGGGCCCAGATGAAGCGGGAGCTGTACAATGGCACGGCTGACATCACCCTGCGCTTCACCTGGAACTTCCAGAGGTGTGTGCTGGGCTGGGGCGGGACCCGGGGGGGCGGGTGCAGCCCGCAGTGGGTCACACCGTGCCCTGGCACGTAGGGACCTGGCCAAGGGCGGCACCGTGGAGTACACCAACGAGAAGCACACCCTGGACCTGGCCCCCAATAGCAGTGAGCGGCGGCAGCTGGCCAGCCTGCTTGAAGGCACCTCCGACCAGTCCGTGTGAGTTGGGGCCTGGGGGCAGGGAGGCAGCTGGAGGGCCGGCTGGGCCTGACCCACCGGCCTTCTCCCTGCAGGGTCATCCGCAACCTCTTCCCCAAGTACATCCGGGCCCCCAACGGGCCTGAAGCCAACCCCGTGAAGCAGCTGCAGCCCAGTGAGTGTGTGTGTGTTGGGGATGGCGGGGCGGCCTCAGCCCGGGGGGCGGGCGGTGGCCCTGACCCACTCTGCCCCTGCCCCAGACGAGGAGGAAGACTACCTCAGCGTGCGCATCCAGCTGCGGAGGGAGCGCGTGGGCGCAGGGGCCGCTGGCTTCCTCGAGTGGTGGGTCATCGAGCTGCAGGACTGCCAGGCTGAGTGCAACCTGTTGCCCATGGTCATCTTCAGTGACAAGGTCAGCCCACCCAGCCTGGGCTTCCTGGCTGGCTACGGGTGAGTGTGCTGCACGTGAGGGCAGGAGGGCGGGGGGGCGGGGTGCAGCACCCCCAGCCTCACCCCGCCCCTGCCTGGCAGGATCATGGGGCTCTACGTGTCCATCGTGCTGGTCATCGGCAAGTTCGTGCGCAGCTTCTTCAGCGAGATCTCGCACTCCATCATGTTCGAGGAGCTGCCCTGCGTGGACCGCATCCTCAAGCTCTGTCAGGACATCTTCCTGGTGCGGGAGACACGGGAGCTGGAGCTCGAGGAGGAGCTTTACGCCAAGCTCATCTTCCTGTACCGCTCGCCAGAAACTATGATCAAGTGGACCCGTGAGAAGGAGTAGGAGCGGGGCTCCTGCACCCACGCATGAAGGAGCCGCCCAGCACACTGCTGAGCGCAGACACCCCGACCCCGGCCGCCACGCCCTGACGCTGCTGCCAGAAGGAAGCTGGGGCCCTCCTCGGCCCGGCGCAGGGCCCAGCGCAGCCGGCACACTGGGCCAAGGGCTCCAGCCTTCCCTTTCCCATGCGTACTGTAGGGTTTTCTAATTAAAAATGTTTTTATTTATACAATCACAGGCTGTCTGCCCATCCTTGCCCTCCTGCTCCGGGGGGCCCCAGGCTCCGCTCCCGCTGGTGTGAGCCTCATCGTCACTGTTCTCCAGCAGATACTCCTGGATCTCTGGCGAGGGCCTAGGGAAAGCCGTACACTGGGAATCTGCCCTGCGGGAGCCACCACCCAGAAGGACCCCTCCGGCGCTCCCCCAGCCATGTGGCTAGCCCATACCTTTGGCTGCGGAGTTGGGCCTCGGCCAAGATGTAAGGTGGCAGGGGGTCCAAGGAGGGCTGCAACAGAGAATGGCCGTGGACAAGGGGCTGCGTAGCACCAAGCCCCGGGGGGTGGGCCTCCCGTCACGACCCAAGAGTGAGAACGACTCACCACATCCTTCATATTCACGCGGCAGCCGTAGCATAGCTGCTCGATGACATGGGCTCGCGAGTCCTCCCTGGAGGAGCAGAGCTGTGCCTGAGCACCGGCTCAGGGCCCCGGGGGCCTCACCTAGCCTGGCTGGTGGCCTGGAGCTGACCACGGGTCAGGGCAGGGCCAGGAAGGGACTCACCTCCTGCATGGCCTGGTCCCCTGGCAGCAGTTCGGGGCCCTGCCCACCTCTGCAGAACGGCAAGGCACCGTGGGGGCCCCAGCTGGCGGGGTGGAGGGCTGCCTCTGGGAGAAATGCTGGGTCTGAGCCCCGAAAGCTGTGGCACTATCTGCAAGCAGAGACAGGCTGAGGGTCCTCCTGGGGCTGGACCCCAACTCCCACTGCCCAGCGCCCCTCCCCCTCCTCACGGACCAGCAGTGTCGACGTCCAGCGAGCACATACAGAGCAGGCAGCGGGGGCCAGCGGCACAGCCGTCCCTGGGGGCCTTGACCAGCTTCTCACTGGTCCTGATGGGGTGGGAGACGGGGCACCAAGGCAGCCTGAGGCTGGGCTTCACCCTGCACAAGCGCCCGGGGGAGGCTCCGCGCCCACGCGCCCACCCCGCCGTGGCACTGGCTTGCACGCACCTGTACACGGTGCTGACCGTGGAGGGGAACCGGGCCTGCAGCCGCAGCAGGAAGCCCTCCACCAGCCGGTGCATGCTGGCCTTTTCGGGGGCCTAGGGATAATCGGGGGGCTGTAAGAGTGGCGCCCCAGGCCTGGCCCAGCAGCCACCTAGCGTGGGGGCCAGGGCTTCACACCATCAGCCCTGAGAGTGCCAAGTCGGGGCTGGAGTGAGCCAGAGCACCCGCATCTGAGGCGTCCCTGTCACTGAACACACCCGCCGTTACACCCTCCATGCAAGCCCCCCTTGGCCGAGTACCAGCCTGCCTCTCCTCGGCAGGGGAGTGCCCTGCGTGTGCTCCCAGGGAGCTGGTGCGGACACAGCTCGGGCCACTGAGAGTGTGCTGGCCACCTCTGACCCCACGCTGGAGGGGGCCACCTCTGACCCCACGCTGGATAATCCCACAACGCACCTTGGTGTCGATGGCTGGCGTGAAGACAGAGGGGACGGCAAATAGGCGGTTGTAGAAGGCGACCTCCTTTAGCGTGTGCTCACGCATGGGCCGTACCACCACCACGTCACCGTGCCGCTCGTCAGAGAAGCCCTGCAGTGGGGGCACATTCATCACCGCACCCAGCACACGGGCTCACAGCCCCGCGTTCCCTGCGCCACAGGGGAGACCCTGGCACGGACTCCTGACACTACTTTCAAGTGACGTGGGCCAGAGGGGCCCCTGAAATGCCCATACCCACGTACCGTGTCCCAGGCGAGAAAGGCCCCTCTCCCCAGTGCCAGGCTGGTCATGAGCTTGATGGCCAAGCGGGTACAGCTGTCTCCTGTCATCACCTTGGAGTAGCCATGGGTCCGGGCCACGTGCAGGATCAGGTGGGTCCTGTAGAGCAGAGCCCAGGGTCTCAGGCAGGCTGGAAGAAGCAGGGCCTAGCTGCCAGGGTGGGGATGGGGGCTCACCGCAGGGTCTGCAGAAGCTCCTCTTTGGCCGTCAACGTCTTCACGGAGTCAAACAGTCGGGACAGAGCCTCGGTCTGGGCAGCCAGGGGTGGCCCAGCCAGGTCCTGGGGGTCCTGGGTGCAGGGCTGGCTCGCCTGCGCCTCCCCCTGGGCTGAGCTGGGGCTGCCCCCAACCCCCTCAGCCCCCAGCGTATGCTGCTGCTGAAGGAAACTGTCCACAGCCACCTTGTAGGTCCCCACAGTCCCCACCGGCTCCTGGGCAGAGCAGCGCAGCACGGACGGCGGCAGGGCAAACACCTTCCAGGGCAGGGACAGAGCATAAGGCCCAGGTCTGCCCCCCACGTGCCGGGAGCAAACAGGCCAAGGGTGAGGCCTGCAACTGACCCCACCAAGTAGGCACAGGCCCTTGTGGGCACCCGGCGGCCCGCCCTCACAGTCAGGCCCACCCACCTCTTCCAAGGTGACAACGTGCCACGGAAAGCCGAGGGTCTGTAGGATCAGCTTCACATCAGACAGAGTTTTTGCTCTGTCCTCCCGGCTCTGGCCACAAGCTGCTCCCTCTAAAAAGTGCAGGCAGAAAGCAATCATGACTACAGAAGAGCCCAAGATGGGATAAGGCCCATGTCCTGTGAGCAACTCTACGAAGCTTTCTGGTGGAAACCACAGGACACGAACCTGTTCTCAGGGAGGGCAGCATTATCAGAGTGGGGAGTGGCTTCTCTCCAGTGCACAAGGGAGGGGCGGGGGGAGGCGTGACGGACCCCAGTGCCCCAGACCCAACTGGGAGCCTATCTCAGGGAGCATCTGGCCCCGGCCTCTCCCACCCAGGGCCCCTGATCCATGGACACTAGGCACATACGCCTGCCTGACTCTAACAGAAGTCTAAGACAACAACAGTGCCTTTGTTGCCAGACCCATGTGTTGTCTGCAAAAACTCATTAAGGTCAAGTGCCTCATCAAGGGCACAGCACCAGCTGTCTCAGTGGGGCTCCTCCTGAGCGGCTGGGGCCGGGGCTGGCATGGCTGCACGTACCATCGACGTATACAACCCCTGGCACGAAACGCAGTCTTTTGGCGGAATCTCGACTCAGGCCCTGGAGAGAAAAGGGACAGGGCCTCAGCCCCACAGTCAGAAGCCAGAGGACACCTTCCCGGCACGAACCACTCTCCATCTGAACTGATGTCCTCCAGGAAGGGGTGGTGGTCCCCACCCGGAACAGACAAACCACTCAGACAAAGTGCCGAGCAGGCCCCACGGGGAGGCCACACAGCCTGACGTGGTCAAAGTGGCTGCCTAGGCGTCTTCACCGCCCCAGTAACACCTGCTCCTCACCAGTCTGTCTCCCACCGCCCCCAGACGCCCCCCCAGCAATGTCCTGAGAGGAGCCTGCCTGAGCACCTCTGACTGCTGAGTGCAAGAGGACAACAGACTACCATCAAGGTGTTATCAGTTAGAGGAAACGGGCTCCAGGTGCTGGACAAAAGGCCAACGGAGTGGGCACTTATACCAGGCCAGGCTTAGGGAGCCATGAAGTGAGAGCAGAACAGCACCTTGCTGGAGCCCCCGGGACAGACCACCTCTCTCATCTGTGCCCCTCACTGGGAATGCAGAGAGTCTGTGTATGTCCCAGCGCCAGGTCAAGGCCTCCACGGCAGCCAGGGCCCTCAGGAAAAGCCCTCGCCATCTCCAACACGCTGGACAACAGTGTGAGTGGGCTGCTGAGAGCCTGGAGCACAGCTCCCCAGAGAGCACCCTGTCCCGTACGCTCTCCCTCCCCACCCAACTTCACATCCCCTGGCATCCCCACTGCTCATTTGGGTCTCCCCTTAAACTTCTCAAGGAAGCTGCCCGACCCCAGCCAGGCTGGACCCCTTTTGGGTTCCCCAAGGCACCTGCTCGTATTTCAAGGTTTTGTCCTGGACCCAGGACCAGGGGGAGGCCCATGAACTCGGGAACACCTCAAGCAACGCTCCACCATGCCGCCACATGTTCCCTGTGAGTAGGATTCTACGCGGTCAGCAAATAGTCCTACGCTTGGGCACAGCTGGGTGCTCCGGACTCAGCTTCCAGTCTGTGCACCTCTGTATACACATCCCACAACCCTCCGGGCATCCCAGCTAGGGGTGGGCTGCTCTCGCTAGCTGCAGGCAAGAGCCCCTCAGTCCTGGGCCCCCAACTCTGCAACTCAGCAGGGAAGCAGCCAGGACCCTGGAAGACGCTAGGAGACGTACCTCAAGGACCTGCCAGACCATGGAGCTGGATGAAGGCCCCCCAGACCATGCCAGGAGCACCTATGGGAGAAGGAACGTCCCTGGAGAGCGCTGCGTCTCCCCCATGAGCAAGCCCACCCTCTCCACCACCACCATCACCTGTGCATGACACTGGGAGGGGAGGCCGGGGCTGAGAGCCAGGGCCCAGGGGGGCTGGGCTTCCCAGCTGGGGACCCCGCAGAAGAGTCACCCCAACACACTACCTTCTCACCCGGAAAGATCAACCGATTCTTCCCAAGCACGGCTCTGAACTTGTGGATGTAGAAGGCCCTGAAACAGTCCCTGCAACACACAACCAGCAGTTGTGGCCACACGGCCCCGATGGGGACGCAGCCTGAGACGCTGCAGGGTTCCAGCTTCCTTCTCTTACCAACGTCCATCTTTAAAAGCAGCATCGTGACAGAGGCTCTGCCCAGAAACTGACAACGGAAGCCAGGGTTGAGGGGTTCTTGCCAGCTGTGTCTGCCCCAGGACCAGCCCCGTGCTGCACAGGGAGGCCCCCCCTTGGTCCCCAACAATCCTTACTAGTGTGAGCTGATGTCTGAGGGGCCCAGAGCCCAGGACCCCCCTGTACCCCCAAACACTCAGGAAGGCCCAGCAGGCAGAACGGACGGACACAGGCAAGTGCAGGGCAAGGCCAGCCGGACCCTTCCTCAAGCAGAGTGGAAGGCCCCTTCCAAAACTCCCACGGGGAGAAGTACTATCTCTTGGGGTGAAGGGGGAAGCACTGAGTAGGCAGCAGGGGGTGCCCCGGGTCCCAGAACACCATTCCCGAGCTGATACCATCTCGACAAGAAGTTACCATCTCGACAAAGTTCATGCAAATAAATGCACAGTCCTGGCTTCTTCAAACCCACAGAATCAGAACTTCCAGGGCGGGCCCTGGGAATCCGCATTCCTGAAAATCCTTCCACCTGATTCTCAGGCTCAGCTACAGGTTAGAATCACTCAGGCCAAATACATCGGACAGAAGGTGCCAGAGTGAGGCCCAGGCATCTGCATTTAAAAGCTCCCTGGCAACCCAGGCAGGGAAGTCAGGGTCGATGACAGCAACGCGGCTCCCTGAGAGCTGCCCCACACCTGAGGCTGCACCGCTAAGTCTGCTTTCTTTTTCCGACTAAGACATACCAGGGGCGCCTGGGTGGCTCAGTCAGTTAAGCATCCAACTCTTGGTTTCGGCTCAGGTCATGATCTCATGAGAAAGCCCCAACTCAAGCTTTGGGCTTAGCGTGGAGTCTGCTTGAGATTCTCTGTGCCCCGCCCCCTTGCCCACACTCTCTTTCCCTTTAAAGTGAATAAGTAAACCTTTCTCAAAAACAATCTTTTTTTTAAAAGCCTTTACTTAATTATCTATTTTTTAGAAAGAGAAAGAGAACGTTGTGTGTGTGAGGAGAGAGGCAAGGCAGAGAGAGAGAAAATCTCAAGCAGACTCCATGCGGACCGCAAAGCCCGATGTGGGGCTCTATCCCGGGACCCTGAGATCATGACCTGAGTCAAAACAAGAGTCGGACGCTTAACCAACTGAGCCGCCCCTGAATAAATCTTAAAAAAAAAAAAAAAAAAAGACACAGCAGTGTCCACAATTCCCCCTGCCCCCCACTGAACAGGCACCAGTCTGAGGGGTTGACCAAGCACCCCACATTCCTTTGTGGTCAGTAGGTCAACGTGGTGTTTAATAAAATGCCAGGACCCCAGGTGAGCAGCCACAGGCAGCGAGTCCCAAGAACTCACTCACCATCGGGGAGGGTAAGGCTGCTAAAACACAGATGCTTGCTTGGGGCACAAAAAGAACCTGTGGCTGCCCACGGGCAGGGGGAGCTCTGAGCCCAGAAGGAGCTGCTGCAGCCTCTTCTCCTAACAGTCATCACTTCAGATGCTCTGAGAGATTAAAGCAATGGGTGCTTTGCCTATGTTTATTCCAGTAGCACACACCAAGTTTACTGTGTTCCCAAAAGATGGCTGGGGAGGAGAAAGCTTTGGGAAAAAACCTCAGTCCCTTCAGTTTCTCTTTTGGAACATTCTGGAAAGTAGTGTCCAAGACTCGTGGAGACTATTTTAAAAACATAAGCTGGGGGACGCCTCGGTGGCTCAGTCAGTTAAGCGTCTGCCTTCGGCTCAGGTCATGATCCCAGGGTCTTGGTATCAAGTCCCGTATCAGGCTCCCTGTTCAGCTGGGACCCTGCTTCTTCCTCTCCCTCGGCCCCTTCCGCCGCTTGTGCACCCCCCAAATAAATAAATTCTTTAAAAAACAAAATCAAAAAACAAAAAAAAAATAAAAAATCATCCCCAGAGCACCTGCCCAAGATCTCAGGATGCTCTAATCTGCCCCTAAATGCGTTCCAGCTGCCCCGAAATGCTCATCCTGCCTATACCTCACCTCACCCTCACTCTGCCACCTTCCCATAAGTGCCATCAGATGCTCTCCTGCCACCTGATCCACAGCTGGACCGTGGGAGAATTACGGCGTACCCACACAGACACCCAATACCCCACACATGCACCAGAGTCACTGGAAGCGATGTTAGAAGTCCATGCTTCAAAACAAGAGATAAAGCCACAGAAGAGGGGCAAGCCTGGCTGCTAAGCCAGACCTCCCACCCACCTCCAGGCCTCACCTGCAGAAGGCATCTCCTGCTCGAATCACCACCACGGGAAGGCCTTCCGTGCACTTCACACACTTCAGTTCACGCCTTTCGAGACATGGCGGGGGGAGGGTAGAACACAGATTGCAGACCTCCCTCCAGCGGGCTTTGGGGGGGTGGCACTGCGATTCTCACCCCAACTGGTGTATGGGAAGCTCATGCGAGCAGCTGCACACACACCAACCAAGGCTTTTGTTTTATCCAAACTACCGATACGAAAAAAGACAAGGGCCGTGGGGGGATTTGAGTCTGCTTAAACCACCCGAGAAAGCACATAAAGGCCACCTGTCAGTCTCTCAAGTGCCGGCATGCCTGGAGGAACAACCTCCTCTGTGTGAATCGGGAGGGGAGAGATGGAAGCAGCGGGAGGAAGGGACCAGGAGGCCGACTCCTCTTCGACTGAGGGCCCAAGCTGCAAGAATTACCAGCGCCAGAGCGCAGAGGCAGCCCCTTCCTGGGGTGTTCGCCCCCGGCTAGAGAGGCACCCCCGGGGTGCTGCGGAGCACGGTGCAGCCCCCACCGGGACCCCGGGGCTTCTGGGCCCCAGCCTCGGCGGTCTCCTGGCTCCCGCAGCGCGGCGCCGGGGGCGAACTGCAAGGCGCGGGCCGGGCCCTCGGGGCAGGGCTTTGCCGCCGGCCCCGCGCCGGGAAGGAGAGGGGCGGGTGCGGACGCCCAGCTCTTACCCAGGCCGCAGTGGCGGCGGTCCCTCGGGCGCTGGGTCCCCGTAGTCCTCGCCAACCTGGCACATGGCTGCGCCCGGTCGCACGATAATAAGCGCCGGCGGCGGGGAGACGCGCCCTAATAACGTCAGCGGGACGTCGTCGGGGCCGTGGCCACCGGGTTGGGGGCGGAGCGCGCGCTTATGACGTCAGCGCCGCGGCGCCGCGGCCGTGACGAGCGGGGCGGGGCGCTCCCTAATGACGTCAGCGCGGCGCCGTCGCGGCCGTGACGCGCGGACCTGGCCTGGCCGAGCCGGAACAGGGGCAGCGGCGGCGGCGGTGGTGGCGGCAGGCCCGGCGCCGGGATGGCGATGTTCCGCAGCCTGGTGGCTTCGGCTCAGCAGCGGCAGCCGCCGGGCGGGCCGGCGGGCGGCGACAGCGGCCTGGAGGCGCAGTACAGCTGCCCGATCTGCCTGGAGGTGTACCACCGGCCTGTGGCCATCGGCAGCTGCGGCCACACGTGAGTGCGCCGGCCTGCGGGAGGCCGCGGGGCCGGGACGTCGCTGCGGGGAGGGGTCCGTGCCCGCCCCGGGAGGGGCCCGAGGCTCGCGGCCGCCCGGCGCAGCCCCGGAGCCAGGCGCGCGGAGGACTCGGGCGGGGGCGCGGGGCTCCCTGCGCAGCGCCGTCCCTGTCCTCTGGGCGCGTTCCTCCGCCTCAGCCCAGCCTCCTGCCCGCCAGTCCCCGGCGAGCCGAGCACCCTGTCGGCGCATCGGGCGACCTGCAGCCCTGTCCGGTCCCGACTCCCCTGGGGCCTGCTTACGGCTTCGGCGGGCCTACCCGGGTACTCAGAGGGCAGCAGGCGACCTCTGCGCCAGTCGCCTTCGATTCGGTCCCCTGGAGACCGGGGTGGGCATTTGTAAATAAATGCCTTGTGGCTCTTCTTATCAACTCTTTTTCGGACCCGCTGTCTGCTTGTCTTAACGGCAGAGGAGAGGAGTTCCCTAAAGTTAGGAGAGGGACTTGTTTGGAGTTTGGTGCTGTTTTGTTTTGATGGAGATCTTGGGTCATATCCATCATTGAGCAGGCGGGCTGGCCCTGGGGACCAGACACCAAGCACCCTGCTAGGGTTTCCAGCTGCACCGGAGCCTCCAGGAGGGTCCTGCAGGGGTGTTTCAGCAACAGAAACCTGAGGATGTGGCTCTCCTTGCAGCCGAGAGCTGCACTCAAGTCTTCTGCGAGCTGCCAGCCTGGTTGGAAGGGCGCCGAGTTCAGAGTGTCTACTCTCCGACTGGCTCCTGGCTGAACAGCACAGCTCTTGAGTGAAATCAGCAGTGTGTGAAGCGGGGTCAGGAGGGCTCGGTTGCCAGCAAGCAGGGCTACTGAGGCGGTAGGGCTTTCACCCTCAGGGGTTGGGCAGAGGTGCATCCAGGCAGGTAGGTGCCCCTAGAATATTTTGCTAACAGGCAGCTGACTTAGGAGGCTCCTGATAGAAAGGGGGAGCTGGGTAGGTGTGTGCCTTCTCGTCACCCAGGGACAGTGTCAGCATCCAGAAAGCCTCCGCTTTCCTTCTCCTCCCATGTGGGGCAGCACAGGCACCTGCCCACACCAAGGGAGTACAGCCAACTTGTCGGGAAGGGCCGTGCCTCACTGTCACACTGCTGGTGACGTCTTGTCAGGGGCAGCCTCTGAACAAGACTCCTTTCTTGGAAGCATATGCTGGTGGGTGTTTTCAGGTGTGCTCTGCAGTTTTTAGTCCATCACTGAGAGAACTGTAAGGCTTGACCCAACTTTAGAAAGCCTTTTCTGGTTCTCGGATGGTCTCCCCTTGGCACCAACAGTTACTCATCCCAGGGCCACAGCATTTCCAGTCTCCGGGTCTGTACAAATCAGTGTACGGATTTTTTTTTTTTTCCAGATAAGTCTTTTTTTTGTCCTCAAAAAAGTCTTTTCTTAAAATGTGGTCTTCAGAACACAGGACTGCACAGAATTATGAAAGCATCATGTCCTCTAAACCCTTCCCCCACCCCATGTTTTTCTTGGCAGAATCTGATCTCTCTCCTGTTTCTGAGGCTGGTCCCGCGAGAAGCTCTTCCAGGGCGTCCTCCTTAGAAGCCCTCCTCCCTAGCTCTCTCTCTGCCTCTGTTTCTTACTCTTCCCAAGTTTCTGGTCTGGTGTCATGAAGGCACATGCACGAACAAGCACAGAGGACTTAAAGGCTCACGCTTTTCCTTCAAAGAACCTGGTGGTGGTCTACGTATTTGTCCCGCACGGCCACCTAACCGTAAACAGTTTGCCTCCACAAAACAGAGTTTCTGGTGCTGAGCGGCTGTGCGTGGGCAGCACCAGACAGAAGAGGAGAGGTCGGGGTGGGTTTCGGTCAGGAGGCCCTCAGTGGGGCTTGTGAAAGAGCTCCCAAGAGCTCCCCAGGAGCCCCAGAGGGAGCCGGTTATTTCTCATATTCGGGGGACATCCTGGGCAGTAAGTCCCATCTGGAAGCAGAAGCTGCGTGGCTATGTATGACCCTCTGATGGGCCCTCCCCTGAGGGCCTGGGGCGGGGCAGGCTCCCCTGGCCTCCGTTCTCCTCTCATGCTCTCTCAGCACCGCTGTCCCACGGGTCCCTCCACCTCCACGTCCCCACATGCAGTCAATGAGCAGAGATCGTAGAGAAGAGCGCTCACGTTTAGGGGGAAACGTAGGGAATGATGAGGAATGGTGTGTCCTGCGCGCTCGGCGTGCCGTGGCCCCGTCGGGCAGGTGCTCTCGCTATTTTGTACAAGAGGCTGAGTTCCCAGGGGTCGCAGCAAAGCCAGAGCTTGAGCTCGGGCAGTCCGGAGGGGCTGGCCTCTGAGGCCCCGCCTCTCCCCCCTACCCCCCGGTGAGCGCCCTTGCAGCAGTGACCCTGGAGACCCTGGGGACCGCTGAGCCTTGACAGCCCCCTGCCCACCTGCACCCAGACCCATGAGCGGGCTTCTCTGGGCGGGGTCTGTCACTCCCTGCTTGGCATGGGGAGCGCACCTCCAGCTGCGTGTGGGTGGACCAGGATGTGGGCGATTGAGATCATCCACGTAAGGCTTTGGAAGTCGGGCTCTGCCCCTGAGGACAGGTCCTGGCCTTCGTGGGTCCCCTGCACCGTTGGCCAGCTCTGGCACGGTGGTGTGTGTGAGAGGCCCGGGCAGGAGTGAGACGCGGCGCTGGAGCCCGTGAGGTGGCCGTCGGGTCTGGGGGCAGAGAGCAGACCCCTCAGCTGGCTCTGTCCGCTCGTGCTGGCAGAACCTCCTTGGAAGAGGCGGGCACGGCTTGTCTGGGGCGGCTCCGAGCACCGCGCTCATAGCGTGGAGACTTGGCTGCCAGCCGATGGTGCCCACAGCCCCTCAGGTGCCACGACACACGGACCAGCAGAGCTGCGGGCGGGCAGGTGGGCGTCCACGCATGCCTTCTCAAGACCCCAAGCTCCCTGGCCCCCTCCTGCTGGCAAAGAGGTGCCCTTCACCCCGACCTGTGCATCTGTCGTCGGAGACGTGGCCCTGAGGCCTGCCCTGATGACATGGTGACTCGTCCCGAGTGCTCCTGGGGCCATCCTTCTGCGTGTGCGTCTTACAGCGTTGCTGAAGGAGGATGCCCTCGTCTGAAGTGTGCACGTCGGTGGTTCCCGGAGTGTGCGCTGTTGAGCCGGCGTCCCCGCCGCAGCAACCACGGGTCTGCTCTGACATGTCAACGGGGTCACACAACACACGTCCTCAGCTTGGCGTCCCCAAGACTCACCCATCCTGGGGCTCGGACACATCCGTGTGTCCGTTACCCATGGATGACGTGGCTTGTGTCTGCCCCGTGGCTCTTGTGGTGGCGCCGCCATGCACACCCTCCGTGACAGTAGCAAGCTCTCCTCCCGTGGCAGGCGGAGGGAGAGGCCTGCGTCGGCCGTTAGGCTAGTCAGACCCTTGGAGCCGCGAGAGGCAGGCTGGGGCACTCACCAGAGTGCCATGGGGTGGTGCCTGGATGCCTCTGTCACATGCCCACCAGGTGAGGCGATGGGTGGGCCATCCTCCTCCTCCTGGGGGAAGGAGGCTGCCGGGAATGCTGCATCTTCGATGGGCCTCAGGCCAAGCCGGGCCTTCTGTGCACATGTTCCTGCAAATGGTGCCGAGCCAGGTGGGTGCTGCACTGGAAGCCAGCATGTAGGAGGAAGGCCCAGGCGTGGGCAGCAGGAGGGACTCCAGATCACCCCCACTGCCTTCTCCTGGGAAGGAGGTGAAGCTCTCCTGGTGGCAGAATGCTGGCCGCTGAGCTGAGCTGAGCGTGTACACCTGGGAACACCCTCACATCCCGTGGCCCCCACACCCCCCGCTTGGTGCACACAGATGACGGCACAGTCGTGCACATCCCGGTCTTTGCAGTCTTTGAAGGGGCTCCCTTTCTTGTGGGTGGGGGCTTAGCCCTCATCCTGGGGCCGAGTGCCCACTCATCTGGGGCCCTGGGGCTCCGTCTCAGCGTCTGCAGGTTCTAGGTCGGGGTCATAGCTGAGCGGCCCCCACAACACTTCTTAAGAAGCTGGACCAAGGCGGTCCTGGGATCGAGCTCCCTCTTGCTGCCTGCTGGGTGCTCTCCAGCCCGGTGTCCCCGCGGACTGAACGCTGCTAGTTTCTCTGTGGCACGGGGGGCTCGGGTGAGAAGGGCTTGCTGCTGCGGCCCAAGCACATCCGTACCCACTGGCTGGCCTCTCGATGCGGCATCTCCAGGGACAGCGCCAAGAGCCTCGGGCGCCCAGGGGTGTGCTGGGCCATGAGTGTCCCTGCTCAGCAGCCAGGAGCCCAAGCAAGGCCCCTTCCGTCACCACGCCTCTGCCCCGGCACTGTCACGGGGCTGGACAGCTTTGGCCCCGCCCCGTCCCATGAGTCTCAGGCCCCTGGAGCCCTGTGGTTTCCTCTCCCAGCATTGTTGATGATCTTACTCTCCGACGCTTTGTGGGTGGAGGGTTTTCAGAGCCCCCCTGTGCTGTGTCCCCAGAGCACCTGGGGCGCTGGCATCACCACGCGGCCGTGAGACGGGCAGGCTGAGCCTCGGGCTGGGCCCAGGGCCGCGGGGCCAGCACAGCTCCCGGAGAACCCTAGCCACAGCCCCACCAGCCTCGTGGATACGGCAGCGGGCCCCAGAAACCCACGGCTGGGAGGGGACCTGGGGTCGTCGTTTAGGCAGAGGAACAGAATGACGGTCTCCAGAAACGTGCCGCCGACACAGAGGGGGGCTGCCCTGTGAGGCTCAAAGCAGCCAGCAGCCCTCAGGCCCATGCCCGCTCCCCCTGCAGGTTCTGCGGGGAGTGCCTCCAGCCCTGCCTCCAGGTGCCGTCCCCCCTCTGCCCGCTGTGCCGCCTGCCCTTCGACCCCAAGAAGGTGGACAAGGCCGCCCATGTGGAGAAGCAGCTCTCCTCCTACAAGGCGCCCTGCAGGGGCTGCAACAAGAAGGTACCCACCCCGGGGGCCCTCCTGGGGCTGGGCAGGCCAGCCAGGCGGGCGGGGCTGTGGTCTGCAGCTGCAGGGCCTGCTTCCGCTCCCCCCTCTCCTCTCCGGCAGAGAGGAACCTGTGCTCTGCCCCTCCCCCACGGCACCACTCACTTCCCTGGGGGCCTTCCCACACCCCCCACAGCCCCCCACATCACCCCCACCCCTGCCGCCTGGCCTGGGCTCTGGGTCTTATGTTGTTGCGTGGTCGCTGTTGTGGGGCTAATTTGGGGAGATGGGAACTGAGCCTCGGCCCTGCCAACGGGGGTTGGGGCCCCAGGCAGAATGGAGGGGGGTGCCTCTCCAGGGCTGACCACCAGCACCCACCTGGCCTGTCTCTCCACCCTGCCTGGAGCCCCTCACAGTGGCCCAGCCCCAGGAGCGGATTTTGAGTTTGCATTTTGATAGAAACATCACAATAGAAGGCGACTGCTGGTTGCTTTGTCCTACAGGTCAGAGTCAGAGTCAGGACATCCTGGAGCTACTTGGGTTCTGCAGTGAGGCTGCTGGCCTCCTTCCCTGGCACGCAGGCTTTCTCCCGAGAGAGAGCAGGCCAGGCCCATTCTCGGCTTCCCACATGAAGCGGGCTGCTCTGCCACAGTGTGCTCGGGTCTGTCCATACTCGTGGGCCAGTGGGACAGGCCTGAGCAGAGCGGGGAGCCAGGCAGCCCTCGAGCGGACAGCTGGGGGGGATCTTGGCCCCGGGGACCTTACCCCTCGCTCACACCCTCCTCGCTGCTTCCTTGGTCCTGTGAACGAGTTTCCTATTTGTGAGACATTTACTCCCAGCCTGTTGGCGTTGGTGACAGCAGGATTGGTAGCATCTGCTCCCCAGGGAGGGATGGCTGCACCTGTCTCTTTCCTTGGGTCGTTCACTTGAGCCACACCGAGGTCCGCACACCTGGCCCCTTTCCCTGCCCCTCGGCCAGAGCGTGTGCCCCGGGCCGGGCTGAGGAGAAGGTGTGCTGTGGTTTGGTACGTTTTGGTAAGAAGTTCTATCAGGTAGATGCTTGGCTGTCTACAAGAACGCTGTATCTCAGTTTCTGTAATGAGGGCTGTCCCCTCTGCCCCGATACATCTCTTCTGGTTTCCTCAAGGACTGCTCCTGCCCTCTGCAGCCCCCGAGCGACCCCAGCTGAAGTGTGCTCCTGTCCAGCAGCTGGTGGCCAGACGCACCTGCCAATGGGTATCCAGAGTCTGTGTCTCCTTCCTTTGGTGCCCCTTTTCTGGCAGGGCCGTGAGGCCCCTGAGTGAAGCCTCCCCCCTGCTTACGCAGCACTGTGGGGCCGTGAACGTCAGGTGCAGGGACGGGCCCTGCTGCCTAGTGGCCCTCTCATCCTCTGGAGCCTGACCCCAACGCCTCCTCGGCCTCTGTCTTCCTAGGTGACATTGGCCAAGATGAGGGTGCACGTTTCCTCCTGCATGAAGGTCCAGGAGCAAATGGCCAACTGTCCCAAGTTCGTCCCCGTGGTGCCCACGTCTCAGCCCATCCCCAGGTAGGCCACCCCGCTCCAGTGCTCAGAGCCCCTGTTCCTTGTAGGGGCAGCTCCTGGCTGCCCATGTTGCTCTCCCTGGAGGAGGTGGGAGAGGCTGTTGTGTCTCCCTCTGCGGACAGCCTCGCTGCCCTGCAGGAAGGGCACCCCAAGGAGGGCCCGCACAGGCCCGCGAGTCACCTCCCAGCAGGGGAGTGTGGGGGGGAAGGGATGGGACCCAGAGTGCAGGGGAGGCCCAGCCGGGTGCCTCCGGGGCGGGCCACGCCGCAGGTGGGGGCAGTGCAGGCCCCCACTCACCTCCCGCCGCCGCCGCAGCGCCGTCCCCAACAGGTCCACCTTCACCTGCCCCTACTGTGGCGCCCGCAACCTGGACCAGCAGGAGCTGCTCAAGCACTGTGTGGACAACCACCGCAGCGACCCCAACCGCGTGGTGAGCCGCCGGCCCGGGGGACGGGGCGGGGGGGTCGGGGCCGGCTCCCCCGAGCAGCGGGGCGCTGCTTCAGCCCGCACCCCGTGTTGCAGGTGTGCCCCATCTGCTCGGCGATGCCCTGGGGGGACCCCAGCTACAAGAGCGCCAACTTCCTGCAGCACCTGCTGCACCGGCACAAGTTCTCCTACGACACCTTTGTGGTGCGTGCCCCGCCCCGCGGCCGCGCCCCCGCAGAGGCCCTGCCCTGCCCCTCCCCGCGGCCGCGCCCCCGCAGAGGCCCTGCCCTGCCCCTCCCCGCGCCTCTCCCCGCGGCCGCGCCCCCGCAGAGGCCCTGCCCTGCCCCTCCCCGCGGCCGCGCCCCCGCAGAGGCCCTGCCCTGCCCCTCCGTGGTGCGCGCCCCCGCAGAGGCCCTGCCCTGCCCTGCCCCTCCCCGCGGCCGCGCCCCCGCAGAGGCCCTGCCCTGCTCCTCCGTCCCCTGGAAACCACGCCCCCACCCGGCCCGCAGACCCTCCCGCACCAGGGCCTTTGGGGCTAATCGCCCCGGTCCTAGTTGCTCCTCAGAGCCCAGTTCCTCACTCCTCGCACAGACCCGCCCGGCACTCGGTCTCCGGGCCAGGTGTCTGCGGGGCGGCTCGCTGCGGAAGGCCCGCGGTGCCCTCGAGGAGGAGCCAGAGGTGGATCCCGTGCGTGGGCCGCCCATCCCAGGAGCCCATGGCCCTGGGCGGGCAGCACGGCTCCCTCCGGGCCGCGGGACGGAGGGTCTGGCCCTGAGGGGCACCCGCGCATCCTCGCGTCTTCCCTCGTGTCTTCCAGGATTACAGCATCGACGAGGAAGCTGCCTTCCAGGCTGCCCTGGCCCTGTCTCTGTCCGAGAACTGAAGGCACAGCCCAGCCCCTGGACCTGAGCCCTCCTGCCTCAGGGCACGGGGCCGCGGCTGGGGGGACAGGCCCAGCGCCTGCGTGGAAATGCGCCTGTGGGACGAGCGGAGCCTCCTGTGTTGCAGGACAGACGTCCCCGAGCCCGCCAGGGGCCCCGCCGTCGGAGGGTGGCCACCAGTGCTCCTGGCCGAGCCTTGCTGGTTCCTCGGTGCTTCGGGCTGAGCAGGCGGCCCGCACGGGGCTGGCTCGTTGGGCCCGCGAGCGGTGGGCGGCCGGTCCGCCTCAAAGCCATGCTGTCCTCCTCTCGGGCACAGAGACGCACTGTGCCCCATCGGCGTCGCGCAGGCCTGGCTGCTGAGCAGGGGGCGCGGGGGAGCCCAGCCGCCGTCTCTCAGCGCTTCCAGTTCGCGCACTCGGTACTGGCTTTTGTGATACTTAGAAATTCTGGCATTTTTCTATATTATCCAGTGTGATGATCTTTTCACATTTTATAGAGCAAAGACCGAGCAGTTACTCTTCATATTGCAATACCCGTGTTTGACTAGGAACAATAGTATTTTTATGGAACATTTACAAAATTATATTTTTTAAAAAAAAATAGTCAAAAAGCAACAGTTGTGGGATCAGCGCGGGGGGGAAGGAAAGAGGCGTGGACGCCAGAGGCAGCGCATGCCCTGGGGCTTTGCTCAGACAGATCCTGGCACTGCTCTGCTGGGTCCCCCTTCCCAACTGCCAGAAAGAACCCCCAGGGCCCCTGGCCCCTCGCAGCGGCTGCCCCAGCAGTGCAGGCCTCCTCCCGCCAGGGCCCTGGCCCCCGCCCCACTGTCCCATTCCCAGGTGGACCCCGAACTGTGTTGGTAGGCCACCCCTGGGGTGACGGGTGGGGTTGGAAGGCGCCGTCTTACTCTTTCGGTTCATGGCATAAATTATTGCTCTTTTAAAAAAAACTTCAATAAAACATTTCGAAGCATCTATAGCAACCTCGACCGCTAGGTTTCATCTGGGAGGGTGAAAGGCAGGTGGGGGCTGGGGTGCAGCTGTGTGTCTGTCCTAGGCAGCTCGAGCACCTGGTGGGGGACGGTGCTGCCCACCTGCCCCAGGCCCCTCCCTGTGCGCACGGTGCCTCCCTACACTTCCCTCAGCCCGAGGCTCCCCCAGAACACATCCTCTCTCTTGAACCCCGTCTGGTACCTGGTGACACATCTGGGCAAAAGTTTGCCAGGTGGTGGTGGTTTTCACCTCCTTCCTTGTCATGAGATAGGGTCCCCCCAAGGCCAGCACACTGGACTCAAGGCTTGTTCTGGGGGCCGGAGGTGGCCATGGAGGCTGGCGGGCAGTCTTTGGGATGCCCTCGGGGTGGGTGAAGCCCCGCGTCCCTGAGCAGCCACTCTCCCCATGGCTGGTTCTTGCTCTGCAGCTCCCCTGGGCATCCTCCTGGTGCCCCAGCATGTGACCTTGGCCCCCCAGCCTCATGCAGGGCCTAGCGGGCGGAAAGAGCCATTCAAATGTGAAACGTCCGGGACGCCTGGCTGGCTTAGAGCGTGCCACTCTTGGTCTTGGGTTCTATGTTCGAGCCCCACGTTGGAGCTGGAGATTATTTAAAAATATAATCTTTAAACATGGAATGTCCAGCCAGAGATGGTGGTCTGGGCCACCAGGGCAGTTTCCCTGGGCAGGGCTGTGTTCTGGGCTGTTCCTCAAAGTAGGTGGGTCTCCTGAGTTTGAAGCCAAGGCAGGGCCAGGCAAACAAGCCCCCACAAGCTGCCACTCGGGAGAGCGGTGACAGGCTGGTCACCCCCTTAGGTCCTTCTTTAGGAGCCTCCAGCCCCAGCCTCCCCTCTTCAACCCCACTGGCCGAGGACGCCAGTTCCAGGGGGCAGGCATGGTGGCGGGTCCCTGCTGCCACCTGAGGACACCTGAGGAGCTCTGCCCCCTCCGTACAGCCACGGAGGCAAGAGCCACAGGACAGCGTCCACACGTGGCCTCTCATCCCCAACACCTCAGGGCAGTGTGCCCAGGGGAGGACAGAGTGAACCCCAACACAGCATGGGGGACACGGGCGAGCTGGATCTCGGCAGACCCCACAGTGTCAGTGGGGACGCTCGGGCTGAACGCCACAGCACAAACAGCCTCCCTTGTACTTCGAGTGAATCCCGTGCCAGTGGGGCTGTCCCGCCAGGCCTCCCTGTAAATCAGCTCGGCCGCCTCCAGGGTTTCCCGCCACGTGCGCGCGCACACACAGACACACACTTCAGGCTGGGAGTTCCCGGAAGCCAGCGTCCCTCTCCCACCCTGACACGCGGGGCCGACCACTGCAGGAGCTCACGTCCCCCACTGCCGGACAAAGCCAGACAGCCCTGCATCCTGGGGCGCCCCCCCCCGGAGTGCACACTTCCTTTCACGGTACGCACAGCACCGCGGCATGGGGAGTCCACACGCACCCTGAGGCCTAGAAAGCATGCCTGGATCTCGGGTACCTACGACCGCCTATGTTAGCACGGGGCCGGCCGGCAGGACGCCCAGAGGGCAGAGCCCCCAGGCCCCCGAGCGCTGGCGCGGTGCTCACCCCCGGGTCGCACGGGAGCTGAGCACGTCTGAGAGTTTGGCCCACCGCCCTGACCTAGCCCGGGGCACAGCCAGCCGGGCTCCCACAGAGGCACCCTGCTGAATGTGGTGGCCAGCCAGCCAGGCCAGCAGAGGAGGCGCTTTGGACCCAAAAGCCCCGCTGCTGGCTCCTTCGGGGCCAGAAGAGACTCCAGGCCCTGCAGTCAGTGGCTTCCAGAAAGCCTGCGCTAGGGACCCCAGGCCTGGGACCCAGGAGGCTCCTGTCTGGCCGATGCACTCGGCGCCTTGGAGGCAAGTTGCAACAGAGGTCTGAGTGCCTGAGACGCCTCTCCGAGGAGCCTCCAAGGGCAGGCCGCGCTTACTGGCCTCTGCCCCCTGGTGGATGGTGTGAGAAGCACAGGGCGTGCCGTGGTGCGGAGGCTTGGCTGGGGGCAGGTCTGCAAGATGGGGACTCCAGCCCCTCCCGGTGACAGAGAGCTGCCCGACAGGTGGCCCTCCCTGTCTCCAACAACCTGCTGGGAACAAGGGGCCAGCTCCAGCGTGCAGGGAGGAGGCAGTGGGGTGCAGAGTGGGAAACCCTGCTGTGGACCCGAGACCCTTCTCCTTGAAACCCCGCAGGGCATCCTGCTGATGCCTGACGCCCATATCACACGGGAACAGCACCTGCGGCCTCACAAACACACGTGTGCACACACATGCATCATGTGCGCACGCGGCAGGCCACAGCCCAGCACGTGCGTGCACCCCTGCTCGGCCCCCCGCTGCTTTCTCCCCCTTCCGCCCCAGCCCCTAGAACCCCTCCTCAGCACCCAACACCGTGTCCCCTGGCATGCCTAGGACACCATGTCTAGGACTCTCCTGCATGTCGAATAAGCTGTGTGGGAAGGGACAGTGTCCCTTTCTGTCTCACACAGACATGTCCCCCAGACCCCAGACTAAGAACCAGCATCAGCTGTAGCAGGCCTCAAAATGGAATGAGCTCCCCTTCTCTGGGGGTGACCAAGCACTCACTGGCACCAATCTGACCAGATGTTGGGAGCTGGAACATTTGGTCTCAGTTTCCACAAGTCCATGACCTCGTACAGCCATGAGGTTGCCCTAAGTCAGGATATCCCAGCTACAGCCACACCCCAATGAACACCCCACATGCTGGTGCAGGGGCCCTTTGTCCCTGCGGCTGGAGCCCCCAGTGCGAGGGGCCATCTGTCCGGGGTCCTGGGACAGGTGAGCCCCAGCTGTGAGGTCCAGCTCTGAGCACTGTTTTGTTTTTTTTTTTAAGATTTTATTTATTTATTTGAGAGAGAGAATGAGAGACAGCACAAGAGGGAAGAGGGTCAGAGGGAGAAGCAGACCCCCCGCTGAGCAGGGAGCCCGATGCGGGACTCGATCCCGGGACTCCAGGACCATGACCTGAGCCGAAGGCAGTCGCTTAACCAGCTGAGCCACCCAGGCGCCCAAGCTCTGAGCACTGTTCCAACAGTCTTGGTCCCTGGGGCCTGTGCTTCATGCTGATATGTCCACACTTGAGAGCACAGAGGCTCACCCTCCTCCAAGCCCCAGGGACGTGCATGCCAGGGGCCACGCTGTTTTGGGGTTCTCGATGCCTTTCCATCTCATCCACAAGCGTTGCCGGACCGTGCACATGCAGGTACTGTGCAGGCGTGAGGGCTGGCTCCCAGCGGCCCCCCTTGGGCACAGTCTGATAGGGAGCAGGGCCCCCCAAACTAGGTCATGAAACCCAATCAGTTAAAAAGTGAGCATGCAGTGCGGGTGCAGATGTATGTGTACATACATAGGCAGAGTCAAGCACTACCTGTCTTACTCTTTGTAAGGCATGAAAAAAAGACTCCAAACACATACACATAAAAAGAGAAACTAAGTAGAACTGTAGCAATCGCTCGGGAGGTGCCTATCCTAATTGGAAAGCGCTGCTCAGGCGGCTGATAGAGGCAGATGGGTGGGGCCCACAGCCTGGCTCCCAGCCAGCTGTCATCCCTAAGGTCTTAGGTGCCAAGGGAAGACTGCTGTGATTTCTTCTGGAAGGCAGAGACTCTGGTCCCTGCAAGTCCTGCTCTGGTTGAAAGAGGGGCAGTTCCAGGAGACTGGTGGGAAGTGGGCAGGCGTGAGGCTTAATGGCCAAGTAAAGCGGCCATAAGGAGGATAGAAGGACACAGAGCAAGAGTGGAGGGGGACAGCTGCACCCCCTCCCTGGCACTGCACAGGTGTGGACAAGTAGATGCCAGTGTCCTCCTCTGTGGGTCCTTCCTGGGTCCAACCCAGACGCAACCCTGTGAGTTACAGCCAGTGAGTCTGCGTGACTCCAAGGAGGGCTGAGAAGTGGGTGGGGGTCGTTTGTAACGACAGCCCTAGGAAAAGAATATACTGCCCCTACCCCACAGTGGCTCCAAGGACCCTTGGGATCCCAGGGAGCATTTCCAGGATGAGATCAAGGACACTCAAGTTTCCCTAAATAGTGTGAGCATCTCTCTGGGGATGAGGGACATCATCTTGGCGGGCGGCCACACAGTGCGTAACCGGGTGAGGAGGGACAGTGTGGGTGGAGGGCTGACCCAGGTACCTGCAAGCCTTATCTACGTCTGGCAGGGGAAAGAAGGAAGAGCGGGTATAAATAGAAAGCTTGCGAGGCCACAGAACAGGTGAATAAGCAGAAGGCAGCCACGTGTCCTCTGAAATCCACACGCACAACAGCACGGTGCCAGGCTATGACCCACAGGAGAGATGCGTGCCTTCTGTCCATGCACCACCTGCCCTTCCATGCTCTCACCAAGCCACATGTGCTCCCCTGGGTTCCTATTCCCCCACTTCCTAACTTCTCAGAGCCTCCACCTTCTCGTCTGCAACACTATGAACATCAGACCCTGGGTGACATGGCCCTCCCTCCCTGCTTCTCCAGAGGTCCTTCTACAGGCTCACCATCAACTTCACCTCGTCGCCCCCCAAGCCCTCGGTGGCAAAGAGCACCAGCAGTCCCTTGGCACCCAGGCCTCAAGGGCACCGCCAGAAAGGCAGGCCTGCTGCACAGCCACAGAAAAGCCCCGCAGCTGTCAGGGGCAGGCTTGGGGCTGTGTCCACTCGTCCAGAGAATGCCCCATCTGACCCCTGAAGTCCTGAAACGTCCACATCAAAAGGGACCAGACACTCAGACATGGCTCGTCCAGCTCTCTGCCGCACCGAAGGAGGGACACGACTGCCCAGAGTCACAGACTAGGCTGTTGCACAGCGCACGCACTTCCCCCCCTTTGATGAAACTTCCCATAAGCGCAGCTCAGAACCCCTTGGAATCCCAGAATTCCAGGCTGTGTCCCTTCTCCCAACCAAAGGAGCCTTCTGGAGGCGCGGGCCAACTCCTAAAGCCCTGTCCCCAGAGGGAAGGAACCCTCCCCAGGTTTCACCCCCTGGGAAAGGCCTCTCTCCCCCAGGTCAGCTGACCCCCGTCACCACTATGGCTAGTCAGGTGGGTCAGCTTTGGATTCGGGGCTTGTGCTCATCAATCCTACCGTTGCGAGTTTGCGCAGCAGGCGGGGCGGGTGTAACCAGCTGGAGCAGGGGTTCTGCGCACGCCTCCACCGCCGTGTGGACTGGAGCCCGGCTCGGCTTCCACCCAGCCCTGACCTCCGCCCTTTAGTCCACGGTGAGTGGGTGCGCCAGGCCCCAGGGGTCGGTGTGACTCGCGGCGCGCGCCAGGGCAGTCCCGTGGGGAGGACTCGGCGGCCACGCGCTCCCTCCCCCGCGGCCCGCGCACCTGTCCTGGGCGTGGCCCCGAAGCCCCGCCCCGCGACCCCGCCCCGGCCGCGCCTTGCGCTGGTTGGCCCAGAGGGCACGCTATGCTAATGAGCCAGCCCTCCCGCCACCTGCCTGCAGCGCAGCCCGCGGGCGTTGGGCGGACGCGCTGGGGGACCCGCGTTAGCAGGGGGACCATGCCGCGCTCCTTCCTGGTGAAAACGCACTCCAGCCACAGGGTTCCCAACTACAGGCAGCTGGAGACGCAGAGAGGTAGGGGCTGCCGGGCTCCTCGGACTCCCGTCCCAGGCGGGAGGAAAGGAGTTACCTTGCCAGCAGAGCGGGAGCGAGACCCCGGGTGAGTGGGTGGGTGGCCTCCGGGCGCCTCGTCCGCTTCGGGGGCCTCGGCCCCGCGTTGGGCTGAGCAGGCGCGGATTCCCTCCCCACTCAGAGAAGTTTCTAGACCCCCAGTCACTTTGGGGCTCTCCCCCTGTGGCCTGGTAAACCCATCCCAGCTAAGGGAGCCCTGGAGCCATCTTCCTGGTGCAGGAGGTTTGGGTGGGTAGGTGGGTGGGGACCCAGGGATTGGTGGGGAGAGAGATGGGAGGACTTGGGGCTGCTGTCCAAGTGCTCCCCCAGAACATCCAGAGAGGACCAGAAGAGCTATCCATGGGCTCTGTGTGCCAAGGCCCAGCTCTTGTAGCGCTCCTCCAGTCCCCTCCATTGCTTCCTCACCCCTCCCGTGGGTCACCTTCCCTCGGGCCTCCCCTCACCCCAGTGACGGTTCCTCAGAGGAGGCTGGGGGAGCTGAGGGGCTGCAGTCCTTCCCCCAGCCCCCAGGGTGGCTCAGTGGGGGGACACATGTCCAGGACCCAGGACTGTCCATGTATCCCCATTCCCTGCTAGGCATAGGGACACGAGAAGGTCCCAGGACATAGGCCTCTCTAGAATGATCAGGGCCATTCCCCACAGCTCAGCAGCTTCTTGGGGCTGAATACCCCCCAACCCCAGGAAACTGCTTGGTGACTCAGATAGAGAGGGGAGGAGGGACACTGCGGAGGCCCGCGAGTGGACGCCTCACTGATCCATCCTGGGGCCCACTGCCGCCAGGGGGTGCCTTCTAGGACTGGGCTCCTGAACTTTGCATTTTGAAATCAATTTAATGAGTCACCACCAGCAGTTTCATAAAATGAAACAGAACAGAAACCATCAGAGTGCAGGGCTCAGGTAAAGGAAACTTGTTTTAGATATATGTGTATATATATGATGGAAAATGGAATTGACCTTTGCCATAATTGTTAACGTTTCAAACCTGTTGTTTAAGCCCAGCCTTAATGTGCACCCCGCTTTACATGCAGACCATGCAGACCAGGGCAGCCAGTGACGAGCGTCAGACTCAGCTGCCTCCTGTCCCCCACCCCTCCTCGATGTCACTCCCCTTGCATGCGAAGACCTAGGTGACCACTGTGAGCCTCTTCCTGCCAGGATGTTGCCTGGGGCCCCTCACTCATTTTAAATAAGTCCCTTTTCAGGCCGCCCCCCAGGGAACTCTGAAACCAGAGGGGACTTAAAAGTCTCTTCTCCCAGGAATCTGAGTCCCAGGACCAGTAACAAAATGGAGCAGCCCCAGAGGGTGTGGGGAGGCATTTAAAGGACCAGCAGAAGCTCGGGTCAACACCACAGCACAGCTACCTCGCTCCCCTGCCCTCTCCCTGGGACTGCCCCCCCCCCCACAGGGTTTCGCTCTGGCGATGCCTGGGGCCAGGGTGGTGGCTGCATCCCAGAGACTTAAGAAAGGTGACTTTTTTTCCCCAGTAGAAAGGCTCCTCTTGGAGCTTATGTGGGGTCCTAGGCTTTCCGGCATCCCAGGGCTGTCTTTCCAGAACTTCCTTGGCCTTTGTCTCTTAGCTGGCCACTGCTACTCCCTCTTCCTGGGAGGACAGAAATTTGGTGTGCTATTTTATAATTAGGGGATTTAGGGGTGAGGTCAGGACAGAGTGGTGGGTGGGAACCTTCCTTAAAGGTCCTCATTTCTCTACATCCTCACCGACACTTGTAACTGGCTATTTTTAATTCTAGCCATCCTAGTGGGCGTGACATGGTATTTTGTTGTGGCTTTAATTTGCATTTCCTTGATGGATAATGGTGGCAAGCATCTTTTCCTGTGCTTGTTAGCCATTTGTATCTCTCTTGCTTTTTTTTTTTTTTTTTTAAGTAATCTGTACGCCCAAGGTGGGGCTTGAACTCACAACCCTGAGATTAAGAGTCACGTGATCTACAAACTGAGCCAGCCAGGCACCCTGCCATTTGTATATCTTGTTTGGAGAAAGGTTTCTTCAGATCCTTTACCCATTTTAAAATTGTATTCTCTTTTCATTGTTGAGTTGCTAGAGTTCTTTGTATATTCTACATGCTAGTTACTTATCAGATACATGATTTGCAAATATTTTCTCCCAATCTGTGGGTTGTCTTTCTCTACCCAAAGCCTTGGCATTAAGGTAGAAATGGGGCCAGAGATTTATTTCAACACATCTGGAGTACGAAATGGGTCGGGGACTGTGGAGATTTGGGCTTGGGGGAAATGCTCGCCTGTTTACTCTGGGGGATCCTGCCGCTCTCATCTGGTCAAGCATGGGCATGCTGGCCCACAAATGTGGGAGCAGCGGCCCGGGGACCAGCTGCCCCTGGAGGCCGTTGTGGTACCACCGAGGACAGCCGTCAACCCGGGAGCGTTGGCGGGAGGCTGTGTGCACCTCCGTCACGGGTGAGGGGTGATCGGGGTGACTGAAGGCTAATTAGTTCTCTTACACATCGTGGCGGACTGCCGAGTGTCTGTTCTGAATTAGCTCTGTGTAGGAGCCTGGCGCCACAGCTCTGAGCTGGCCCCGAGGTGGGACGGGGGTCAGGGAGGCCTGCCCTGCCTGGGCAGTGGGGGAGCCTGAGATCTCTCCCGTAGACCCTGCGGTCACTTCCCGAGCTGACACCCCACCTCGTCAGCCCTTTCCCTTTGCGCGGACTGCCGACGACCTAGAAGAGGCCTAAGGTCAGACCAAGCAGGGCAAGCGTGAGGACAGAGTGTGGGGGCTCATGTTCACCTGTACCTTCTCTCTCCGCCCTCCCTTCTAGAGATCAATGGCGCCTGTTCTGCCTGCAGGGGGCTGGTGGTGCCCCTCCTCCTCCCAGATAAAGCAGCCTCGTCCACACCTGGTGACCCTCCCTGGCCCTGGGACTGCACCTCTGTCATGGCCCGCATCTCGCTGCCCCTTCCCTGCCACGAGGAAGCGTGGGGGGCCTCCGGGCCAGACCCCCTGCAGATCAGCCCCGTGCACCCTTGGGCCGGCCGGGCCCCCAGTGTGCCCCTCAAAGACAGCCTGAACCAGCTCAACCTGCCCCCGCGGCTGCTGCTGCCCACACGGTGGCCCCCGATCCCGGGCCCCGCCGGGGACCAGGCCGCAGACAGACTGCCAGGGGGCGCGGTGCGGGCCCCTCGCGGCCCCGGCGGCTTCCAGTGCCCGCACTGCCGCAAGCCCTACCACACGCTGGCCGGGCTGGCCAGGCACCGCGAGCTGCACTGCCGGCTACGGACGCCACGCTGCTTCCCCTGCAAACACTGCGACAAGGAGTACGGCAGCCTGGGCGCCCTCAAGATGCACATCCGCACGCACACGCTGCCCTGCCCCTGCCCCATCTGCGGCAAGGCCTTCTCCAGGCCCTGGCTGCTCCGCGGCCACATCCGCACCCACACAGGTGGGTCCGCCGGAGGGGCCCGGCGGGGCGAGGGCCAGGCCTGGCCCTTGGAAAGGGAGGGAGGGGTCTGCGTCTTGCTTTCCAAAGCCCCACAGACCAGAGGCTCAGACATCAAAAACGCCCTCTCTCCCCGTCCTGGAGGCCGGAGTCTGGAACAGGGTGTGGGTGGGGCCACGCTCCCTGCCGAGGCTCCAGGGGAGGGTCCTTCCTGCCTCCTCCAGCTCCAGGGGGCCTGGGTGTCCCTCAGCGGTGGCCGCGCCCCTCGCCCCTGCCCTGTCCTCACGGGGCCTCATTTCCATCTGTTGTAAGGACACCAGTCATATGGGACCAGGGCCCACATACCCCAGGGCGACCCCACCCTAACCCAGTCACATCTGCAGGGGCCTGTGCTCCAGGTCAGGTCACATCCACAGGCACCGGGGGTTACGACGCAGACACCTCTGTTAAGAGACACACAACTCAACCCACAACACCCGGCAAAGCACAGGACGCACCTGCCACGGCCTTCCGGAATCTGGAGCCGCAGGAGCAGGGCATGGGGCAAGGCGGGTGGCAAGCACGGGGGCCACACAGACTGTCTAAAGGGCACAGATGGTGGCTGCAACTTGACCGGGGCCCAGGGGCAAACCCATCCCCGGGAAGAGGATGCCTGAACACAGGAAGGGAGAGAAGGGCAGCTGTGGACAGACAGACGGACAGACACAGACGAGCCAAGGAAGGAGAGGGGCCCAGGAGCCTCCGCACTTGGTCTGTAAACCACCGCTGAGCTGGGCCTGAGGGCAGGGGGTAGGACCACACCTCACCCCAGGCCCACCAGGACAGGGAGAGGCAGACACAGACAGAAGGCCAGGAATAAGACTCGCAGGGCCGAGGCCCATGGCTGCCACACACGCCTGCTGTCCCCGGAGCCTCCCTGGCCCTAAGTCACGGCTCTGTAATTAGGACTCTTCGGAGTCCCAGCCAAACGCTCGAAAGAAGGGTTTTGCAGAAGCTGTTCTCTGGGCTGAAATTCCATTCGGTTTTCCTTAGCTCCCCCCACAAAGATGTCCCTGAGCGCCCCACACACACCCTCGGGGGCTCAGCACTCTCAGTCTGGGAGCGCTGAGGGCAGGAGGCCCCGCAGGAGGCTCACCTGGCTGGGAGGACACGTGGGAGCTTTGGGCTTTGGGAGCTTTGGGCGGCAGGGATGAGATGCCCTGGGGCCGTGGGGGCTGCAGGCTGGTACCTCTCAGGATTCTGTAGGGTGGAGGACCAGGAGTCACTCCACATGGGCAGAGGAGAACAGATGGCCCCCAATGGTCCTCTTATACTTGTTAGGGTCGTCCTGGGGGCCCAGCTCCCAACAGAAGGACTTTGTCTAAATCCCCGGTCGCCCTGATTGGAGGTGCTCCAGGGGACACAAGGTTCTTAAGCCATTCCTAAATGCCTGCTTCATTGCAAGGGCTGGGCCTCGTTCCTCCCAGCCCGCCTTCATGGCCGACTCTGTGGGAGCCATGCTGCTTGCCACCCCTGTCCTTCCATGGGTGGGAACAGCGGCCAGAAGGCCCCCAGTGCTTCTCAGGGGCAGATGTGGGCAAAGGGCCCCAGGAGGGCTCTGGCAGAAACAGAGAAAGATCTAGCAACCGTGGTAGATCCAGCAAAGACCCATGCTAGATCTTTCCTCTTAGAAAGGGTTTTAGGTGCTGCAGTCCTGCCCGGATGTTACATTCCATCCTATTCCCAAGCGGCTTGGACCTCGACAGTGTTTGTGGGCCTGTTGGTCCTAGGGCTTCCTCCTGGATCAGGTGCCAAAGCCCCCACCATGCATCTCCTGAGAAGGGTGCTGAAGGAAGATAACGCATTAGAATTGCCATGAGCATTTGGGGGAGGTGGAGGGGATTATTCATTTATTTTCTATTTAAAGATTTCATTTATTTGGGGCAGGGGAGGAGCAGAGGGAGAGGGAGAAGCTCAAGCAGACTTCCGCTGAGCACGAAGCCTGATGCGGGGCTCCTTCTCACGACCCTGAGACCGTGACCTGAGCCAAAATCCACAGTCAGATGCTCACCAGCTGAGCCACCCAGGCACCCCGGGGCTTTTCATTTATAAATGGACCCATGAACCTGGGGCCAGCTCCTGTGACCACGCAGAGGGACACTGATCCGGCACTCCTCTTCCTCCCCCAGGTGAGAAGCCCTACACCTGCTCTCATTGCAGCAGGGCCTTCGCCGACCGCTCCAATCTCCGGGCCCACCTGCAAACACACTCCGACACCAAGAAGTACCAGTGCAAGAGCTGTGCCAAGACCTTCTCCCGCATGTCGCTCCTGGCACGCCACGAGGAGTCCGGCTGCTGCCCCGGCCCCTGAGGAGCACGGGCTCGGTGCAGGGAGGAGGGACAGGACGTCACCCCAGGAGCTGGTGGCTGACCCGCTCCAGGCAGCCTATGCTGCCCGGCCCCATGCTCGCCCGCTGGGTGTTTCTCCTCTCCGTCTGTAGCCGCCCGCCTCCGTCCAGAGCCAGAGAAGCCCGGTGGGCTGTTCGGGTAAGTGACCGAAGAAGGTCACCGAACCGTGAACCACAGTCCTGTGTCTGACTTGCTCTGGTTTCTGGTTCTGTTCTCCCAGGGTCGGCTACCAGCACGGACAGCTCCTGCCATTCAGCTGGCCTTTGCGGGCAGAGCGGCCTCATGGCTCACCTCCACCTGCTGCTGGTCTGGACTCTAGGCCAAGTCACGTCACGGGTGCGCGCACGCACGCCCCCCTGCCCACCTCACCGGGCGGCCCCGGGGACAGAGCTGGGACCCCACCACAACCGCACGGCAGTGAGGAGCCTAGAGCCCTGGCTGCCGTGTCCTCTGAGGCTCCGAGTCTATGGCGGAGGCTGAGCACGGAGCTATCCTCCAGAGGCCACAGATGCCTGGGTAATTTGGGCCTCTGGCCACGGAGTAGGGGAGGCGATGGTGAGGGCATGGAGCCATGAAGTGCAGGGACAGAGAGCAGGGCTGGCGGGAGGCAGGTGGCGAGAGCACAAGCAGGTGAGCAGAGGCACCATCTTTCGGAAGAAAGAGACCAGCATTAAATAGGGAGGGAGAGTAGCCACGGGGCGAGGACATGCTGGGGTGAGGGCGTGAGAGCAGAGGCCCGAGGAAGAGGCAGCCATGGGCTGCGTTGGCAGGGTGCCCAGAAGACAGTCTAGTCCTGGGTCTGCACACGTCTCTCCTGAGCCCACCACGTCACCCAGGAGCTGTGTCCATGGCACCGTCACCTCCCTCTGCCTGCCTCTCCTGAGGCCACAGGTATCCACCAGCTGAGTGAGCAGCAGACGCTGGCACTGCCCAAGACACGCCTCCCAAACTGACTCAGGTAACAACAGGAGACCCCTCCCCAGCCTCGGGCCCCCATGTGGCAGCCTCTTCCCACCCGAGACCTCCAGGCGGTCACCTGCTGGGCTGGTCCTCCCTCTTGCCAGCACATCTCAGCGTCTCCGGCTGGCCTGCATCTAACGGGGACTGATTGAGTTCTCGACACCCGGAGGGGACACCTGCTCCTCTCTTCAGGAGAGCTGGCCTGCTGTCAGCAACACCACTTCTGGCCCAGGCTGAGGGACAAAGTCAGGGACCTTGGTCTTGGCCCTGAATGGGGCCATAGGGCAAGCAGCAGAGGCCCCTGTCTCAGCCCCAGGCCACATGGACCTGCTAAGGAGCATTTACCAGCCCACGCCGGGCCACAAGGCCCCTGTAGATTCCTCCGGAAGCTCCTCCAGGGCTGGTTTGATGACGGCCATTGGAGGAGCCTTGGGGACACCCCAGAGGAAATGTGACCATGATCTTGGGCTTCTCTGGACCAAGGGTGACCTTGATGAAACTGGCCACCCAGGACACCGCGGCTCCAGCATGCACCAGACTGTATCAGCAGGTGGAATGATGACACCCTCTGGGAAAGCCTCGCTCACATTCCCAGGCCTGCACCGCTGCCTTCCCTCCGCAGGGATCAGCCATCCCTCGAGGCTTAGCTAATATTATCAGTTTGCTGGGGCTGCCGTGACCAAGTCCCACACACTGGGCGGCTTGAACCACAGAAATCTACTCTCCCACAGTCTGGAGGCCAGGAGTCCCAGACCGAGGTGCCGGCACGGCTGGTTCCTTCTGGGGCCCCTCTCTCGGCTCCTACTGGCTCGCTGGCATCTTCGATGTCCTCGGCCGGTAGACCCATCTCACATCTCTGCCTCCACCTCGCTCAGCTTCTTCCTGCCTCTGGGTCTGTCTCTGTGTCCAAATTCCCCCTTTTTGTGAGGACACCAGGCATACTGGGTTAGGACCTACCTTGATGACCTCATCTTAACTTGATCAACTCCAAAGACCCTGGTTCCAAATAGGGACACATTCTGAGGTCCTGGGGGTCAGGATTTCCAACAGCTAATGTGAACACAGAGTTTGCCAAGACGCCTGATGGGGGGGTGGTCCCTGTGCTTGACTCCTCTGTCCTCTCAGTCCACAAAGGATCGGGGGGCAGGGGGGGTGCAGTCGATTTAACTGACAGATTTACTGGAAACACTTCCCACTTCCCACCTGTCCATCATCTGAGCAGGGCCCTGCGCTCACAGGGCAGCCTTTCCTCCCAGCAGTCTCCCGGAGCACTGGGCTCCTCCATTGAGCGGGTCAAGCCAGCGATCGGGCCTATGTCCCACCATCTCACAGGAGGCCTTTTTGTTTTTTTTTTTTAAATAGCATCCAGATGCCTGAAGGAAGCTATATTGTAGATTGTGTTCTATTTCTGGGCCCCGATGTCTAAATGAGGCGATGCACCTGTTGGGTATGAAGGGAGAGAATTTCGCGGCCCTAAAATAAAGTCGAATGCTTGCCCTTCTGTGCCGGCCCATGGAAAATGCTCTTATATTTATATCTGGACTGGCAGAGGGCAGGGCAGTGGAGGCTGGCTTGGCCAAGGGTGTGAAGAAAGGCCCAAGCACCTGCCGGGGAACCAACGGAGGATGAATGGGGGAGACGGTCCACCAGGAGCGAGTTGGCTGTGGTCAGACCACAGGGAGGCCATGCCACCCCGCCTGCGCAGGGCTCGCAGCTCCCCCCTCCCCACCACCCCCACCCCCGCTGTTCCTTGTCACTTTGCCTGGTCGTCAGAGTTCACCTGGGACACCATTTAAAAGCTGGCTTTCTGGAGGCCCCTCCCAACACCTACAGAGTGGGAATCAGGAAGGGGGTCTAGGCCTCGTTCATGTCTGTCCTGGTGAAGTGGGCGTGGCTGGTGCTTTTCTCCGGGGGCTGCTGTTTGGGCCCCTCCACCCATAGGCTTTCTTTTTCCTACCCAAATTTTACTGATCACATTTCCCCTCTTCACCCTAAAGAAGGCCTTTGGGAGCAAGTGGAGGAGCGACCAGAGGCCCTGGGGCTGAGGAGCTGGGAGTGGTGCTATGGTTGTAGCCCGGTTATGTCTGGAGAAAAGCAGAAGCCTAAGAGATCAGTGAGGATTCTGGACAAGAGGAAAACCATGTAACGAGCCCTCCAAGGTTGGGGACCCCGTCTTTCAGCATGAGAGGTGCCCCTGGATAGCAGCATGAGGGCCATGGACAGGGTCAGCACCAGATACCCGGCCAGGAAAACCACTGTTCTCGGACTCAGATGCCAGCGCCTGGCCTCCGCGGGCTCAGGTCCTGGAAACAGGTGCGAGAGGGACACCCAGTTTCTCAGTGGCCTGGTCCCCTGCCCCGCCCCCCGTCAAGGAAACCTCTCTCCTGAAGCTGCAGACACACTAAGGTTATGCCTTCCCTTCCAAAAGCCCAGAGGGTTCCATAAATATCATTTTGGCCCAGAATATTCTGGGGAGGGTTCTCTGGAAGTTTGAAAATAGACCGCTTGTTACTATCTATATTCAGAGAACCCACTCCTGGCCTCCACTTGGTGGCTAAGTATAGCTCGCTGGCAAAGTTCAATGGAACAAAAGTTTCCAGGCCTCTATCACTTGCGGATGGCATAACATTCCAGGGAGGGCACTGCCAGGACTCAGGGGCTCCAAGGAGCCTGGGACAGCAGGGCGCCCCCGAGCGGGGGAGTCCATGGGACTCACTGGCAATCAGGGTGTCCTGGCCCGGTGCCCAAGTGAGGTGTTCTGATCCCAGCAGAGCCAATCCCACTATAAAGCCTTGGCTTCCGCTTCTGTAAAAAAGGAACCATGCTAAACTCTATTTCACAATTCAGGGGAGTGCCAAATACATATAATAGCAAAAAAAAAAAAAAAAGACACTTAGGATGCCTCAAATAAAACCAAATTGCTAACTTTAGAGAAACCGTCCACCTTCACCTCCTCTTAGAAACTGCGTGTACTTCCCGACCACCGAGTTCTGGCTCCTGATCTCCCCTCCCAGCTGCCTGCGCTGCTAAGAGCATCCTCAGGGCCCAGCAGACACGGGCAGGGGCTCGAGTACCCAGCGGTGCCAAGGGCGGGAGGGCTGAGGGGCAGAGGTTCAGAGGTTCTGTCACGGCGGCTGGGCACATACGTCTCTGGTAGGTGCAAAAGTTCAGGGCTGCCTCCCCCCATCGTCCATCCATGCTGCAACCCCGACCCCCAGGCTGACCTGAGGGCATCCACCGCCCCCCTCCCCCCACCCCCATCTCCCGGCACCTCTGCCCCTCGGGGCCTCTCTTCTGTTTTCCTGTAAAGACCCAGCCATCAGGGGTCCTTCAGGAAGACGTGTAATCACATGGCTTACCTAGCTTAAGACGCCAGCCCCGCTTTCCCTCCCCTGGGAGCAGGCCTGGGCTCCAGACAGGGACACTGTGACCTCAGAAATGAGAGTGTGTAAGGAAGGTGGTCTTGGAGCCACAGGGGACTCTGAAAACTGCATGTTCACCTTGGGAAGGCAAGTGTTCTGAATCGGCCAAAAGGAGGCTGGGGTTGAGGACAGCCCGAGCCCAATCCCACTGCCGGTTCCTCTGCTGAGCATGAGCTGAGGCGCGCCTGCTGTCCCGTGGCTCCAGTGACCGTGGTGGCGGCTGTCCCTGTCCCCCTCTCAGAACCCACACAAGTGGTCTGCAGGCCTCCCCCCACGGCGACTACGTGGGAGACCCCTCACCGTGGGGCGCACACGCCGATGGTGCAGAAGCAGCAGGGGCTTTAGTGCTGGCATCTCCGCACGGGCCAGCCAGCTCGCTGCCCCAGGGTCCTGGCACATCCCCACCACACACTCACGGAAATCACATGCAGCCTAAGGACATCCTGAATTGTATTCAACCTCAACCCTGGGTCCTGGTCTCGGTCATGTTCCAAGTGAAGAAATGGGAAGTGTGCACAGAGCCCCAGCCACCGGGGGAGGGCACACGCCATGGAGACGCAGGCCTGGGCACCTGCAGGCATCTTGTCAGAAAAGAACCAAGGGAGCCTGTCACTTCACGGAGAACGAACAGGAGTCCTTGCCCATGATAACACCTACACGTTTAAGAGAAAAATGACCATTTCGGAAGCCTTCTATCTTTTGGCAGCTTTCATGCTTAAAGACTTTTCTGATGAGAAAATGATTTTTTTAATTATAAAATGAAACGTCAACATGTGGACGTTCCGGGTAAATCAGTGAACCAGTATTTTCCCAATGACTGATGCAGATGCTCCAACATCCCGCCTGGGCCAGAGACCCCAAGGACAGGACTATTTCCATGGAATGGAGCCCGGGAGGCGTTCACTGACCAGTCAGATGCCACGTCGCAGCTCACCTGGAGGCAATGCGACCAAAGATGAGCCCCAGGTATCCGGAGGCTGCTGGGGCGTGTTTCTGTCCCCACGTCTGTGGGGGTCGGGCAGACGGGGCAGCTGGGCCGCTCCATCCAGGACACCAGACACCCAGATTTGCAACAATGCAAAACAATGCAAAACAATTCTACTCTCCTAAAACTCTGTTTTGGAAAATCATTCTTTTTCACACAAATGTGTTACCACATGGTAGGTTTCTTACTGATGATTCTAAATGAATGTAGTTAGCAAATCTTTAAAACATCATTTTAAATGCAATATATGTTAAGAAAGAAAAAAAGAAGAAGAAGAATGTAGCAGGAGGGGAAGAATGAAGGGGGGGAAATCGGAGGGGGAGAAGAACCATGAGAGACAATGGACTCTGAAAAACAAACTGAGGGTTCTAGAGGGGAGGGGGTTGGGAGGATGGGTTAGCCTGGTGATGGGTATTGAGGAGGGCACGTTCTGCATGGAGCACTGGGTGTTATGCACAAACAATGAATCATGGAACACTATATCTAAAACTAATGATGTAATGTATGGGGATTAACATAACAATAAAAAAATTAAAAAAAAAAATAAATAAAACATCATTTTAGTTCCTAACATAGGTAAATGTAGAGGAACCGCATAGACACAGCTCTCGGGTGCTGAGCCTGGAGCGGGAAAGCACTCTGAGACACAGCTGGAGAACCACGCTCCCACGTGTGGTCCTGGTGTGGGAGCAGGAACCCGTGGGGGTGCACGGACGCCGGCCGGCCGGGCGCTACAAGAGAAGCTTGCACCAGGCGCAGCGAGAGGTGTCCGCTCGGCCTCACGGGGGATGTTAAGGGGTTATTTGGGGTAACTCAGACTATGTGTTTTCTGCTTTTACCCACTGACCCTGGAAACAATCCCTGAGGCCACGTGACTCCTCACATACATGCAGTGAGAGACGCCCCGGTCGCTGCTCCAGGGGGGCCCCCTGCTTCCCTGGTGTGCACTTACTCACACGCACCAGGCTCTTCCTTTCTGTCCTCCCGCCACCCCCTCAGCTCAGGCCCTGCGCTCTCAGTGACGCTCCCAGTGACGGCTCCTCCTGGGCCCTGCTCCCATCTTCTACCCACACCCACCTCCCCCGTCCCCAGTGCAGCACCCCGGCAGCCTCACATTCAAGACCATGATCCGGGGCATCCTGTGGGAAGCCACCTTCTACCCTAAACCCCACTGAACAGGAGCAACTCCGCCCCACGTGCCTGGCCGGAATCTGATCGGGACAAGCGTTCAACAAACCCAAGGAATGAAGGAAGGGGTGCCCGGCTGGCTCAGTCTGGCACACAACTCTTAATCTCAGGGTCGTGAGTTCGAGCCCCACGTTGGGCATGGAGCCTACTTAAAAAAAGAAAGGGAATGAAGGAACAGACAGAGAACAGGCCAAGGCTCAGTCTAAACCAGCCTTTATTTTTGTTTTCTTCAGTCCATTTCTGGGGCTAATCTCACAGTCGTGGCCTTTTCTCATCCTTGGAAAGGAAGCTGCTAGCCTCGGCACAAACGTGGGGACCATGATCAGGCCCAGGGGGCAGGCGAGCAGCCTGCTGTGCCCCCCCCCAGGCTGGCTGTGGTGCAGACACGGCAGGCGGGCGTCAGCAAGCAGGCGATGAAGGCGGTGGAGGAGACAGTCTCCACCGTGAGCGGCACCGGCAGGGAGACGCCAGCCGGCTGGCCCCACCTAACAAGGCTTCCAAGGCCGTGTGCACGCAGTGAGTGATGGTGCCTGTGAGCTCATTTCGGAGAACCGGAGGCCACGGAAGAAGCTATGCCACTCACTCACTGATTTAACCACCCGACCACTGTTTCTTCTGAAAGGTGGTGGCACGTACTTGAGCGCTTCTGGGGCCACTGCGGACTGCCATGGGCGTGACATCGGCCGGGCCCTTCCAGGCCTTTCTCCTCCACCAGAGAGGGAGCGCAGCCTGTCAGTGGCGGCTGGGATTTAAACCCACGCACTCTGGCTTCAGAGCCTGTGATCTCAGCTACTAAACCATGTTGCTGCTCAGTAAGACATTCTGAGCTTTCCTTTCTCTTGGAAATCAGAAAAAGAGTAGAGATCAGGATGCAGAGGCTGTTCTTTCAGCAGCAGGCCTGGGTGTGCGGAGATGGCTGGAGGGCGGCCGGGGACGTGCAGGAAGGGGAGCCGCCCCAGGTCCTGGAGGAAAACTGTCCTAGCTGGCAGGTCTGGGACTTGAGCATTGGAAGCGGGGCTCTCCTCACCCCTGCCCAGTGAAAGAGAAGGGGTCGTAAGCAGAGGGAGGGGGGGCTGGAAAGTCATGTAAGGACAGCCGGATGCTCGGAATCTCACCGAGCTGACCAGGTTTTGAGAAACAGGACAGAAAGGCAAGGAAGAACAGAGAAGGGGGAGGTCAAAGAGTAGCAGCCAGGACTCAACGAGTCCAAAGGCAGATTTGGAAAGGATTTCTCCTGAGCCAGGTGTGACAATGCCACTCAGAGCTGGGCTTGGGGACCAAACAGGTAGCAGGTAACCTGCCTGGCACAGCACTGGACACCCAGCAAGTGCCTGATACTCAGCCCTCCACACTGTGTGACTCACAGCTCTGGTCCTTCTCGTTTACAATGAGACCTTAAACTGTTCCTGCTGGAACCAAAAACCTTTCAGGGAAAGACCAGCAGCAAGATGCCAGCAGGTACAGCTCGCAGGCACCTCCCGAGACTAGCCAGACACCTGCTCTTGCAGGTGTGCGCAGGGCTAGGTGAGAGGCCCCGGCCACCGTCTTCAGTGAAGCATACACGGACCAGCCTGCAGAACGCCCTCTTCCCGAGTACCTGGGGACTACAGTGCGTTTTAACTCTGGGATGCTGGGGCTGAGAGCCCAGACACTCACTCTCCCCCCATCCTGGGGGTTGCCGGTTCCAGACGAAGGTGTGGGCAGGCTAGTCCCTGCTGAGGCCTCTCTATGTGGCCTGCAGACTGGCATCTTCTCATCTTCTCCCCATGTCCTCGTGTGGTCCTCCCTCGGTGCACGTCTGTGCCTGATTTCCTCATGTCCCCGTCACTGGGATCAGGGTCCACCCTACTGACCTCACTTTAACTTAATCACCTCTTTAAAGACCCTCTCTCCAAATAGAGTCACATCTTGAGGTCCTGGGGGTCAGGATGGCAACATGTACATTTTCAGAGGGCAACTCAGCCCGAGAGCTCCCTTTCAAAACCGTGTAATCTTGGGATGCCTGGATGGCTCAGTCGTTGAGCATCTGCCTTCGGCTCAGGTCACGATCTCAGGGTCCTGGGATCGAGCCCCACATCGGGCTCCCTGCTCGGCGGAGAGCCTGCTTCTCCCACTCCCACTCCCCCTGCTTGTGTTCCCTCTCTCGCTGTCTCTCTGTCAAATAAATAAATAAATAAAATCTTTAAAAAAACACAAAAAACAAAAAACAAAAAACCGTGTCATCTTATTTAAACAGCAGACCGCTGCCATGACCCCCAGGCGCCAGTGTGCCGCAAGCAGCCTTCCCAGGAGTCAGACTTTTGAGCTCTGAGGTTGGGGGTGTCCCAGCCCGGCTCAGGGGTAGGCAGCACAGGAGGTGGCCTAACCCGCTCAGGGGCTCCTAGCCACAACACACAGGACCGGATTTGAACCAGGCAGCCTCCCCCAGACCCCAGAATTCTCAGGCCCCGTTCTTGCTGGAGAGCAGCCCTGCAGGGACAGGTGGGCCTCAGGTTAGGCAAGCGCCTTGCTCTCCCCCACGTGAGGACAGGTAACTGCCAGCCTTCCCTGGAGCAGGCTTAGGAATCCACATCTCCCTGCTCCTTGTCTTCGGCACCTTCCCCTGGCTGCGCCCCCACACATGCCTCACGATGCACCTCATGCATCCCCAAGACTAACCCCAAAGCATAAATAAATAAAACACGGATTAGAAACCTGTACATATGGGCTCCTGGGTGGCACAGTTGGTTGAGCATCTGCCTTCGGCGCAGGTCATGATCCCAGCGTCCTGGGATTGAGTCCCGCATCGGGCTCCCTGCTCAGTGGGGAGTCAGCTTCTCCCCCTGCCCTTCTCCCCTCTCATGCTCTCAATCTGTCTCTCTCTCTCAAATAAATAAAATCATAAAAAAACCAATAAAATGAAAATAAAAACCTGTACATGAAGTCCTGTCGTGTCCTCTCTCTGCTGATGGAGGAGGGCAGACAGTGAGCACCTGCTCCGTGCCCGGCACACCCCCCCTTAGCAGCCCCGATGAACAGGGCTCAGGAGGAAACGGGAGCACCCAGCGGCCAGAGGGAGAGTGGAGATGCAAACTTGACCGCTCTGCCTGCGTCATGGTGGACATGAGCCCTATGAGCGGAGTCCCACAGTTTTGAGAAAAACACCAGTAATCTCAAAGGGAAGAGCTGGGACCGTGCAGACAAGACAGGGGTGGGCTCAGACCATGGTGCACGCAGATGCCATTCCTCCTGAGCCCCTGTTGGTGGGTCAGACCCTGGCATGGACCCCGACGTGGAGGGCCCCACACTCGGGTGAATGCTCTGCCGGGCTCATCTCAAAATTCTTCCTACTTTTTGGACAGGGGACCCACACTTTCAACTTGCACGGAGCCCTGCAGTGACATGGCCGGTCCTGCATCCGAGGACAGGTGACGAGGACACAGATAGTCAGACGACTCCAGACGGAGGGAGCCCAGCGCTTAGTGACATGCTTCCCCTCCCCCACTGTCACCTCGGCTCTGTCAGCACGGAGCTGCACGCCACGCCCCCTTCACCGCACTGGGCTCCAGGTTTATGCCTCATTCAAAGAGCTCATTGTGGTTCAGAAATCAAAGGGCAAATATTTTTAGACGAGCTGGTCAGCAAAGACAGTGTCTGTGATCCTGACATGATGAGCATGTTGGTTGTCTTCTGACATCAGGGGGAACCCACTCAGGTCAATCAATCTAACACAGTTACCAGACCCCTCAGTTCATAACCACCCACCTGGTGGCTCACACACATGAAATCATGGCGTCACTAGGCAGCCGTACTGAGCGGTGACTGGCATACAACCAAGTGCACATACGTGAGTGTGTGAGCCGATGAGTCAGGACACCTGCACGCACATGTAAGGCCGTGGTCTGATCCATGTGACAGACACACCCAGGCAGCCGCCTCCTGCCCCCGTCTGTCTCCCCCAGCCCAGCCCCGTCCCAGGCAACCACGCAGCTGCCTTCTGTCACACAGGTCGGTTGCTGGCACTTTCTAGAATTCTTAGGAGTGGAGTCTGCCACGATTGTTCACCCATCTCGTCTCCTCAGTCCTGACCCCAAGGCCTCAACATGTCATGTTTTCTTCCCATAGACTTCTCGAGGCCTCAGATTCCTTCTGCTGACCCTCCAATGCTGGTCCAGAACCTTCATTACAGACCACCACAGTCTGTGTTATAGAGATGACCGATGTCACAGACCATGTCTACACAGGATACAGACGTCATGGTCCAGACAACAGACGACACGGACCGTCCTGGCCTTTAGATGACATAGGCCATCACGGTCTAGAGACGACAGACACGGGCTGTCACGGTTAACAGATGACAGACGACACGGGCCGTCCTGGCCTACAGATGACACAGATTGTCATGGTCTATAGACGACACACATGGGCTGTCACAGTTGACAGATGACACGGGCCGTCATGGTCTACAGACGACACGGGTGACACAGACCATCATGGTCTAGAGACGACGGACGCGGGCTGTCAGCGTCGACAGACGACACGCTATCACGTCTATAGATGACAGATGTCACAGACCACCACAGTTGTAGATGACAGATGTCACCATCTAGGCTGCGGCAGACAACAGAGGTTACAGACTACCGTGACAACCTTTTCGGGGTCTCCCTGCTCCAACTCATCCACGTGACCCATGCCCTTTGCTCAAGATACAGTTACAATCACGTCATCCCCCAGACTGAAAGCCAGACCTTTCTCTGGTCTGTGGGGCCTGAGCATTCACACCACCTCCAGCAACACTCTAGGAGTTGTCTCCTCTCCACAGGCAGGCTGTGAAGCTCCCAAGGACAGTGCTCCCTCCTGCCTCACCTGGCATCATGCCCTGCTGGAGGGGCCCCAGGAAGGCGTCACGAATGGAGAGAGAGGAGCATATGTGACTTCGACAGAGCTTAGAAGAGAATCATAGGCTTTAGACCCTTCATTTTGTGATGATGAGAAAGTCACACAGCTGCTTTCTGAAGAGGGACAGAATGAAGGACAGTTTTGGAAGTTGGAAAAGGTGCAGGCTAGGGGTGACCTCGTGCCAGGCCAGTTTTTAATTGCTTCTTGTTCCATCTCTGCCACAAGCCCCGCTACCTCTCACCTTCCTGTGATGTCAGCAGGTGCCTGGCGTCTGAAAATGCTGGGCTCTAGCCAAGGTGGCCCTGGATCCACAACACGGAATCCTCCCTGTAAAGGAGAGAGCGTGACCCTTAGAGACGTAACTGTGTGTGAGAAGAGCGAGGCTCAGAAGCCACACAGTGCCACCAGCGACAGGACCACAACAGTAGCAGGGCCCACCCACCAACTTGCATTCTGGTGAGCAGACCCGGGAGGGACGGTGGCCCCAAGGATTTCAGAGAACTGGTCAGGATCTCAGAGTGAGTGGTGGAGGCTGGGGGATGCCTCAAATGACCACATGACCTGTGCTCTGTGCATCAAACATTCCTTAATGAACAGGAAAACTTTACAAAGAAACAGTGGTTCTGGGAGAAGAAAGAGACATCAGGAAGGGGGGGCTGGTGTCCCCTGCAGCAATCATGGGACAAGGTCCAGCCCCTTCTCCCCTGAACACGGGCTCCTGAAGGTCTCCGGGATGCCAGGAACGCTTGTACCAGATCTATCCCAGCCAGCCCCCAGCTCTGGACACTCTGCCTCAGATCCATTTCTCTAGATGGGAATGCTTGGTGAGCTGGGGCAGGTTCTCAGGGTAATTAAAGGACACCAAGCATACCTCACTGATCTGCCTAGCAACTGGTGTTTAAGACAACAGTCTATCATGAGCATAAATGAAACAATTCATGTAAGGACTCAGTCCCCAGTGCACAGGCTGGAGCAAAGTGGCCAGAGATGGGCGGACCAGGCAGCTGAAGACTCAGAATTGTCATGCAGGAGACCCGGGAGCGCTAAGCTCTGGTCCCTCTCTGGTCCCCAAGCAGGAGGGAAGGGCAGCAGCGTGACTAGGCCCAGGCCCAACTTCCTGTGCCAGGCCGTGGCTTGCTTCTGCTGACCACACTCCCGCACCAGCACTCGGCACAGAATTGTGACGCAGGGCAGACCCCTGATGGATGGTCAGTGAATGAGCAGTGAGGCCCTTCGTGCTCTCCTGAAATGCCAAGGCACCCGTGCTCAAGGAAGGTCAGACCCTGGAGCCTGCAGCTGGGAGGGGACCCTGGGCCCCCATGCCCCACCGCACATAGGGTGCCTGCTGACGGCTCATGAGGACCCCACTTCTTCAGTTCTGCCTCAGGCAGCTCGCCCAGCACAGATGGGCCAAGCAGCAGCTGCCGGGGACGGCCGTCATTTATTCTGTGTCCGAGCCCTGCACTTCGCAGTTTACGGTAGGGGGCACTGCTATCGGTCCACAAATGAAGACACTGGGGTCACCACAGCTAAGAAACTTATACACGCACCTCAGTTCAGTTCGCCTGATTCTGGAGCCGATGCACTTCTTGTCGTCTGTCTTTGCTACTCACAGGTAGCCTTCAGACCAGCAGCTTTTGTCACTGGCATCCCCTGGGGCTTGCTAGAAATGCAGAGGCCGCACTCCAGATCTCCTGAATCCAGATTTCCACGAGCTCCCGAGATGACTTGTGTGCATATTAACACTGGAGGGACACCACCCGAGACTTCCTCTCAACACTGCGAGACCACCTGAAATAAAGCGAAGTCTGGGAATGCAGACCAAAACCACGATGAGAAGCAACTTCACACCCGTTAGGATGGCTGTTATTAAAAACAAAGAAGAAAAAGAAAATAAGTGTTGGGGCGCCTGGGTGGTGTAGTCGGTTGAGCGTCGACTCTCGGTTTTTTGGCTCAGGTCGTGATCTCAGGGTTGTGGGATCGAGCCCTGCGTCAGGCTCAGCGCTCAGCGGGGAGTTGGCTTCTCTCCCTCTAAAATAAATAAAAAATATTTTCTACAAAAAAGAAAAGAAGAATTGAGAGGGGTGTGGAGAAACTGGGATCTTTGTACACAGCTGGTGGGAATCCAGGATGATGCAGCTGCCATGGGAAACAGCACGGCAGTTCCTCAAAAAACCAAGAGAATTACCATATGATCCAGCAAGTCCATCTCTGAGTATCTGCCCAAAAGAACTAAGAGCAGGGACCTGAACAGATATTGGTACACTGTGTTCACAGCAGCATCACTCACAACGGCCAAAAGGTGGAAGCAAGCTGAGTGTCTCTCAGTGGAAAAGCACGATGTGGCCCATCCATGCACTGGACTATCACTCAGCCTTAGGAAAGGTCATGACACCTACTATAGCAAATGGATGGGCCTGGGGGACATTATGTTGAATGAGAAAAGCCAGTCACAACAGGACAAGCACTGTAAGATCCCACTCATACGAGGTCCCTAGGAGTCAGATCCATACAGAAAGATGGGGGTGGGGGGCAGGGGCTTGGTACAGGATGGGGAATTTGTGTAATGGGGACAGAGCTCCAGTTGCAGAAGATGGAAAAGTTCTGTGAACGGGTGGTGGTGTTTGCATTACAATGAGTGTGCTTAACGTCCCTGAGCTAATAAAAAAATGGTTAAGATGGTAAATTTTAGGCTATGTACATTTTACTTTTTTGAAGATTTATTTATTTAGACGGGGGGTGGGGGGGAGTACACACAGGGAGGGGCAGGGACAGGGACAGAGAATCCCAGGCAGACTGGGCACTGAGCACAGACCCCAACACGGGGCTCAGTCTCACGACCCTGAGATCATGACCCAAGCCGAAACCAAGAATCAGACTCTTAACTGACTGTACCACCCAGGTGCCCCTAGGCTATGTATATTTTAGCACGATTTAAAAAAAAGTGCTTTAAAACAGAAAAAAATCTGAGGAGGATAATGGGAGATGCTTTAGGCTTACAGGAGTACTCCCCGCTTTTCATTCTTGGTACTTAGCCTTGAAATTTCAAGCTTTACTCCCTGTTTTCCACGCACCTTTGAAACACTTGAATGGAACAAAGAGAAAATCAGAATAACGGGACCTCTGGCTTATCATTCTCTCTGTGACCTAAGAGGCATTAACGCCACAACCTACGTAACCAAAAGCTGAGAGCAGGAAAATAAATATATTTATTTACCCAAGAGGCCCTATGAGGAGTTGATTTTATACATGTGGGTAGGTCCTGGGCTGAAGGTGTTGGTGTGGGATCTAGGCCCAGCCCTCTTATAGGGGACTTGTTCCTTCAAGGTTCTCCATTAAATAAGGGAGCCTTTGCCCACGAGCACGTGGTCATTTATGCCTACTTGACTGAACAGAGTACAGTTTAAATAATCATAATAACAAAAACAAAGGAATACCCATTTGACTACATGGGGAGGACAGGGAGGAAGGGATGTTGTTGGGATAGAATAGAACCCCATCTTTCTATGCAGTGGTAATCAAAAGATGCTATCCAAAACTGAAAAAAAGAATAAAAGAAATTAAAAAAAAAAATATGAACAGGTTATTTAGAAATATGGAGGAAAATAAGAGATTTGAATAGTGGCCGCCTTTGGGGTGCCTGGGTGGTGCAGTCGGTTAAGCGCCTGACTCCTGGTTTCAGCTCAGGTGGTTATCTAAGGGTCGTGGGATCGAGCCCCACTTCAGGCTCCATGCTCAGTGTGGAGTCTCCTTGAGATTCTTTCTCCCTCTCCCTCCGCCCCTCCCACTAGTGCTCACTGTCTCTCTAAAATAAAATAAATAGGGGCACCTGGGTGGCTCAGTTGTTAAGCGTCTGCCTTCAGCTCAGGTCATGACCCCAGGGTCCTGGGATCGAGCCCCGCATCAGGCTCCCTGCTCGGCAGGAAGCCTGCTTCTCTCTCTCCCACTCCCCCTGCTTGTGTTCCCTCTCTCGCTGTGTCTCTCTCTGTCAAATAAATAAAATCTTAAAAAAATAATAAATAAATAAAACCATGCATATACAATATTATCCTAATCTGTTCAGGCTGCTATAACAAAAAATACCCCAGACTGAGGGACTTACAAACCTCCACTGATTTCTCACAGTCCCGGGGGCTGCAAGTCCAAGACCAAGGTCCTGGTGGATTCTGTGTCTGGGGAGGACCCACTTCCCGGTGCAGACGGCGGCAGAAGGGGCGAGGGCGCATGCTCTGGGGCCTCTGCTGTAAGGGCTCTAATCTCATCCTGAGGCTCCCCGCTCCTGACCTCACGGCCTCCCACCGGCCCCCCTCCTGACACCATCACAGTGGGGGCTGGGTTCACCATATGAACTTGGAGAACTTCGTAAAGATCTGTGCTGTCCTTTGCACCGCTACCACGGCAGAACATAAATTACTGAGACTCACAGGTGACCTGTCTTCAGAGAATACACCCTGACTGTTGCCCAGAGCAACCTATCATTAACCTTTCAAAATAAGTTTTAGCGGCTTTGCATGAAACAAACATGATTGCAAGAACAATTTAAAATAATAACCATCTGAAATGCAAGTGTAAACAACAGCGAGATACTATTTTCACCATCAGACTGAAGAGCTGTGTGCTGGAGAAGGCGCACATACCTCCACACTTTGGTGGCCAGCCTTCAACACCTGATTCAACTTCCTCCTAGGAACTTGCCAACAGCTATCAAAATTACCCGACACGTTCTACTTGGCCCGGTGATTCCTATTCCTGAAATTTCTCCTAAGGAATACTAACATTTACACAAGATGCGCTACATAAAAAGCAGCTTATACCATATAAAAAAAATTGGTAACCGCCTAATTGTGCACCAACAGGAGGCGAGTTGGGAAGACTAAGGCACATGTAGACAATAGAACCAGATGATCTCCAAGAAGCGCCCAAATGGGAAAAGCTGGGTGGGAAAGAAGGTCTTTGCATGTATCATGCATAAACTTCGATGGAAAGATAAAGACTTCTGGGAAGAGAACTGGGTGGTGGCTGGGGTGGCAGGATTCATTCTGCATTCTCACAACTTGACTGAAATCTCAGCCATTTTAAAGGTAAAAAATAAATGTTTATAAAGGGAAGGAAATTGGGAGTTACTGTTTAATGGCTCTGAGTTTCAGTTTAAGATAAAGAAAAGGTTCTGTGGCTACACGGTGGTGATGGCTGTCAAACGGGAATGGACTTCAGGCCGCAGAACCACACACTTGAAAACAGTTAAAATGGTAAGTTTTACACTACGAATATTTACAATAAAAAACTCAATGTGCATATAGATATGGCAATCCATCTTAACAGTGAAAAAAAGATCCCTGCTTATCTGGAGCTTAAAAAAAAGGGGAGTGAGTGGGGCGCCCGGGTGGCTTAGTGGGTGAAGTGTCCAACCCCTGATTTCTGCTCAGGTCGTGATCTCAGGGTGGTGGGATCAGCCCCCCAGCTGGCCTCCACACTCAGAGGGAGTCTGCTGGGGATTCTCTCTGCCTCTTCCCCCTCCCCCGAAAAAGTAAATAAATCTTTAAAGGGCGGGGGGGGGGGGGGGCTGAGGTTTGAAAGAGCCTATCTCTGAAGCCATTCATCCCTTAGTGCCCCCCAACCCAGCACAGGTGGGGGCAGGGATGCGGACCCCAGAGTGCTGCCAGACCCCTGGGTCGCAGGGACTCCAAGTAGTGAGGTTTGAGGAGAACTACATGCACCGCGCGGCACAGGGGACCCGACCATCAGGTGTGGGGAAGAGCTATGCGCACCGCGGGGGACGGGGGACAGGGGACCCCAGCAGTCAGGCGTGGGGAGGACCTACAGGAACCGCGGGGCACGGGGGACCCAACGGTCAGGCGTGGGGAGACCTATGCGCACCTCGGGGCACGGGGGACCCAACGGTCAGGCGTGGGGAGACCTATGTGCACCTCGGGGGACGGGGGACCCCAGCAGTCAGGCGTGGGGAGGACCTACAGGAACCGCGGGGCACGGGGGACCCCGACGGTCAGGCGTGGGGAGACCTATGCGCACCTCGGGGGACGGGGGACCCCGACGGTCAGGCGTGGGGAGACCTATGCGCACCTCGGGGGACGGGGGACCCCGACGGTCAGGCGTGGGGAGACCTATGCGCACCTCGGGGGACGGGGGACCCAACGGTCAGGCGTGGGGAGACCTATGCGCACCTCGGGGGACGGGGGACCCCGACGGTCAGGCGTGGGGAGACCTATGCGCGCCGCGGGGCCGAGACTCCGGGGCTTGCCCTTCAGCTCCGGCGGCACCCCTGACGCGGTCATCCCGTCTGTCGTCCGGAGCTGCTGAGGGCGGCTGGGCTCCGGGAGCCCCTGAGCCCAAGCCGGCGGGACAGCCCCTCGGGGTGTGGTCCCCTACCGCGTCCGCCCGCGGGAACCTTCCCCTCAGCCGCCATTCAGGCTCGCTCCAGGGAAGGCCGACGCCAATCGCCTGCGCAGACTCCTGCGCCTGCGCGGTCCCAGCACCTACGCAGACCCCGGCGCCTGCGTGGACTCGGGCTGGGCATATCTCCGCGCTTGCGCAGAGCCGGCGCGTGGTCGCTCGCCAACGGGGGCGGGCCCAGAGTCGGCAGTCCATCGTTCGATCCCCTTCATTGGCTGAGAAATGAAGCCGTGGCCGGGTCCACCGCTGATTGGGCGGCGTGGGAAACAGAGGGGCCCTGCGAGCCAATCGCAGGGCAGGTGAGGTGAGAGCCGGGCCCTGCTGGCCGCTGAGGGCTGAATTCGCCGTTTCTGGGCCATGGCTTCTGAGAAGCCGCTGGTGGCGGTGACCTGCACCGCGCCGGTCAACATCGCGGTCATCAAGTACTGTGAGTGCGCGGCCGGGGGCGCCGAACACGGCCCACGCGGGACGTCTACCCCTGCGGGGGCGAGACGGGGTTGGCGACAGTGTCCACGCGGACGGCCAGCCCCGCGGGGGCGGGACGGGGGGTGACAGTGTCCACGCGGACGGCCAGCCCCGCGGGGGCGGGACAGGGGGGTGACAGTGTCCACGCGGACGGCCAGCCCCGCGGGGGCGGGACGGGGGGTGACAGTGTCCACGCAGGACGGCCAGCCCCGCGGGGGCGGGACGGGGGGTGACAGTGTCCACGCGGACGGCCAGCCCCGCGGGGGCGGGACGGGGGGTGACAGTGTCCACGCGGACGGCCAGCCCCGCGGGGGCGGGACAGGGGGGTGACAGTGTCCACGCGGACGGCCAGCCCCGCGGGGGCGGGACGGGGGGTGACAGTGTCCACGCGGACGGCCAGCCCCGCGGGGGCGGGACGGGGGGTGACAGTGTCCACGCGGACGGCCAGCCCCGCGGGGGCGGGACGGGGGGTGACAGTGTCCACGCGGACGGCCAGCCCCGCGGGGGCGGGACGGGGGGTGACAGTGTCCACGCGGACGGCCAGCCCCGCGGGGGCGGGACAGGGGGGTGACAGTGTCCACGCGGACGGCCAGCCCCGCGGGGGCGGGACGGGGGGTGACAGTGTCCACGCGGACGGCCAGCCCCGCGGGGGCGGGACGGGGGGTGACAGTGTCCACGCGACGGCCAGCCCCGCGGGGGCGGTGACAGTGTCCAGCACGGGGCTGGGCTCCCTCGGTCTCCCGCAGCTGGCCAGCTGGGCCGCTCTCCATGTCTGTCATGCTCTCGTCTGAAGATCGCTGTTAGCGGAATCACAGCATATGTAGCTCTGCGGAGTGGCTCTTGTCACGGCGGTTCTGGAGACGTGCAGGCGACTGCTCACGTCATTACTGGCCTGTTTCGGGCTGAGTCCTGTTCCCTGGTGGGGACGTCCCACACGTTCCTTAGCAGCTGGGTTGTTTCCAGGTTGGGCTTTACTGTGAATCAAGCTGCTGCAAAACTGTACCGGGGCTTGTGTGAATACAAGTTGTCATGCTTTGGGGACCGATGTCCAGGAATGCCTCTGCTGGGTCATAGGGTAGTCGTACTTTAATTTCTTTATTTTTATTTTTTAAATTTTAAAGATTTTATTTATTTGAGAGAGAGTGCGCGTGCACAAGTGGGGGGGAGGAGCAGAGGAAGAGGAAGAAGCAGGCTCCCCGCTGAGCAGGGAGCCCCACTCGGGCTGGATCCCAGGACCCTGGGATCATGCATGACCTGAGCCGAAGGCAGGCGCTTCACCGACTGAGCCACCCAGATGCCCCTGCTTCTCCCTCTCCCTCTGCCATTTCCCCACTTGTGCTCTGATTCTCTCTGTCAAATAAATAAATAAAATCTTAAAAAAAATAAAGAAAAACTTCCCACCCCACTTTGCGTTCCCACCAACAATGTCCGTGTGATCCAGCTCTTCAGCCTGTGGTGGTGTTGTCAATAGCTTTTATCTGAGCTATTCTCATCGGTGGGGTGACATCTGGTTGTGGGTTTCGGGCCAGGGATACTGAACACCTGCTCTCCTGCTTACCTGTAACCTGCATGTCCTCATGTCCGTGTTCTGCTTGGACCGTGCACTTTCTTACTGTGGAGTTTTGCGAGTTTGCGACATCTTCTAGATGCTAATCCTTTGTTGGACATGGGGTTTGCCAATATTTTCTCCCACTCCGTAGCTTGTCTTCTCGTCCTCCTGATAGGGTCTTTCAAAGAGCTGAAGTTGTTAAAGTTTTGGTGAACTCCAATGTGTCAGTTTTTCCATGAGTGGGTCATGCTTTTGGTGTCAAGTCAGACAAATTTGCCTGGTCCTACAGCCTAAAGGTTTTGTAGTTTTACGTTTTAAATTTAAGTCCCCACCTCGAATTGTTTCTCTGTGTGAGGCACGGGGGTCAGGTTGCAGTCCTCGCCTGGCCTCTGGATGTCCCTTTACTGGGGCAGCATTTGCCGAGAAGGCTGTTCCTCTCATTTGCATTGCTTCTGCACTCTTGTCCCAGATGAGCTGGGCATGTTTGTGCCGGTCTGTGTCTGTGCCGTCATGGGTCACCTGCCAGGCGGTAGTCATCACCACCCCCTTAACTGTCCACCCTCCCAGCACCGCACATGAAAGTGCAATGTGCTGTGCCTGCTTCACCGAGAGGTCCGCCACGTCCCCCTCCGCGAAGGTTTCCTTTGTCGCTGGTGTGCGAGCAGTGGGGGTGGTCCCGCGTTGTCTCCAGGGCGTGAGAGCAGAGAGCTTGGAGGCGTTTCTGTAACCAGGGCTCCTCCTGTGTGGGAGGCAAGAACCTTACCATCAGAGTGCTCAGGGCCTGGAAGGCACTCCAACGTAATTCGTTGAACGGATGAAACAAGATTAAACAGAAGCATTGAAGCAGGGGGATGGGCTGGCCTCCGGCTCCGCTCTGGGAGTGGGAGCCCAGTGAAGTGGGGAGCAATCCAGGAGGACTTCCTGAAGGTGAGGGCACAGCAGGAAGAGGACGTATCCAGTGCAGAGAGCAGGCTCCCGGCAGATGGGGGAGCAATGGGATGGGAGTGAGGGTAACTGCGGAGCACTGGTGGGGAGGGGTGAGGGCAACAGCGTGCTGGTTTGCAGGGCTGGGAAATGGACTGACCTTGCCTTGGGTTGTTTGTTCCAGGGGGAAAGCGAGATGAGGACCTGATCCTACCCATCAACTCTTCTCTGAGTGTCACCTTGCACCAGGACCAGGTTAGTATGGGTCGGCACTAAACACCAAAGCAAATATCTACCAAACTTGTTCTGTTGACCTTTTGTGTGACAATCGGATTGGTAGTAATAACTCCCTAGCCAGTGACGGTTCCACACACACACACACACACACACACCCCGTTAGGACTGTTCTTCACATGCACTCCCATGCTCCCTGGTCTCCCCTGGAGGTCCGCATCCCTTCCTCCGGGAGCCATGCCCAGGGCTCTGCTGTGGGCCATGAAAGTGTGGGCTGCACCCTGCGTGCTGGAGGCCAGGCCTGGCACCGAGCCTGCTGCGTGGCTTGGGGCCTTCCTCACTGCCCGGCCTGGCCTGCCGGGCCTCAACAGCCCTGTTCTCCAGTAAGGCCGTCCCTGCCCTGAGTGCGTGACCGTGAAGGGCCGTCATAGGAAGGCCGTCCCCAGTGGAGGGGGCTGTTTAGCTGGCACCCGCCCCTGAGGTGGCCTGTGTTTTCTTTCTCAGTTGAAAACCACCACCACAGCTGCCATCAGCAAGGACTTCACCGAGGACCGGATTTGGCTGAATGGCCGGGAGGAGGACGTGGGGCAGCCCCGCCTCCAGGCCTGCCTAAGGGAGAGTGAGTGGGGTCCCGCGAGGGACACGTGCAGCGCTGGGGCCAGGCCAAGCTGGTTCCTTACGCCACTGTCCCTTCTTCACTCTGGCTTGGGTCTGAGTGCACAGAAGGTGCTGCTGCCTCTTGGCTCCCCTGACTTCCCACCGCAGCCCGGCCCCTTCTGGGGGGGGAGGGGATGCCTGTTAGCGCAGCCGGAGCCGGGTGTGGGTCTGGCGCTGGGGTCTGCGGCTTTCCCCTGAGCAGAGGCCTGCACAAAGTCTGCTGCCTCTTCCTGACTCATGGCAGGTGAGTTGCCAGGAGCAGGTCGGGGCCACTCTGCCCAGTGACCATCTCCCCCGTCCCTTCAGTCCGCCGCCTGGCCCGGAAGCGGAGGAGCGCCGGTGATGAGGACCCGCTGCCCCTCAGCCTCAGCTACAAGGTTCACATCGCATCAGTGAACAACTTCCCCACGGCTGCGGGCCTGGCCTCCTCAGCGGCAGGTTACGCCTGCCTAGGTGGGTGCCCACAGGAGACCCAGGGCCCCTAGGGTGCTGTGCCGCGGCAGGCGGCCCTTCACACGCTCGCAGCCTTCAGGGACCCGAGTGCTAAAATCTTCCCCGGGCTCTGTGTGTAGAATCCTCTAGGTTGTATGTGCCAGAAACCCATCTCGAACTTGCTTAAGCCTAAGATAGGGCCAGTTTCTTGGCTTGGCTGGCTCTGGGTGCTCCGGCAGGCTCCCTGGGAACCTGTCTCCCTCCCTCCAGACCCCTGCTCCGCTTTCCTCTGTGCTGGCTCACTCTCCAATAGGCCCTCCCCACCTGGGGCAAAGCTGGGTACCGCAGTGGCAGGCGGTGGGCTGACCGGGTGTGGCCTAGCAGAAACCCCAGGGGTGATGCTTACTTGCTCAGCCAGTTCATGTGCCCATGCTTAAGCTGCCCTCGATGACTGGCAAGGCCAGGAGGACACGCAGTGGTGGGGACAGAGAGCCTGCCTTGTGGGCCCCCAGCTCTGTATCCTGGCAATAGACCCTTGGCCAGACCTAGCCCTGCCCCCTGACGCCCAGCACTACCAGCCGCCATGCTCATGCCCGCTTTTCAGGCCTCTGCATTGGCCTCTGCTCCACATGGCTTTTCAAAGTCTTCAGCCCTTCCCCACCCATCTGAGCCCCCTGTGCCCTTCACCCTGTGCCTGCAGCATATGCCCTGGCGCGGGTCTACGGGGTTGAGAGTGACCTCTCGGAAGTGGCTCGCCGGGGCTCAGGCAGCGCCTGCCGGAGCCTGTATGGGGGCTTTGTGGAGTGGCAGATGGGGGAGCGGGCCGATGGGAAGGACAGCATCGCCCGGCAGGTGGCCCCGGAGTCACACTGGCCCGAGCTCCGAGTCCTCATACTTGTGGTGAGTGAGGCTGGGAGGGGGCGGTTCCTCCTGGCCTGTGGGCTCCCCGGGTGGTGGAGGCACCTGGCTAAGCTTTGAGTGACTCCCCGCAGCAAAGGGGCTACTGTTCCCAGGCCTGCCCTGTCTGCCCAGGGAGGCGACCTCTGTGGTTGGGGAGGGATGGGACGGGATGGGTGTTCCAGGCTGGGGGCTGCAGGGTGGGGTCCAGGCTATTTCTCTTGGTGCAGGTGAGCGCGGAGAAGAAGCTGATGGGCAGCACCGCGGGCATGCAGAGCAGCGTGGAGACCAGCTCCCTGCTCAGGGTAAGGCTGGCGGCGGCCCAGGGCAGTCCTGCACATCGCAGCGCGGCGGGCTCCGCCTGCGTCCTCCGAAGCCCGGCTGCTGGGCTCGGCTCAGCCCCCGCAGAGCCCCTGGCCGCCCTGCAGGGGGAGCGGCTGCACCTCACGGGAGTGTGCCTTGCAGTTCCGGGCTGAATCGGTAGTGCCGGCGCGCATGGCAGAGATGACCCGCTGTGTCCAGGAGCGGGACTTCCAGGCTTTCGGCCAGCTGACCATGAAGGACAGCAACCAGTTCCACGCCACCTGCCTGGACACCTTCCCGCCCATCTCTTACCTCAGCGACACCTCCAGGCGCATTGTCCAGCTGGTGCACCGCTTCAACGCCCACCACGGGCAGACCAAGGCAAGGCGGGGGGGCAGGTGGGGGCTGACGCCACTCTGCCGGCTCCCCGGACTTGCGGCGTGTTCCCTGGGACAGCCCTGGGGCCCAGAGCTGCCGGAGAGCCCGGCTGCGGTCCAGCACAAGCCGGCCGAGACAGGGCTTCTCCTGTCTGTCCCCCGCTGTCCCCTGCTGTCTGCAGGCGCTTTGTTTTTTGGCCGGCGCGGGGGTGCGTGGCCCGCACGTGAAGCCGCTGGTCCTGAGCTGGTGGGCAGAGGTGCCGCGGCTCCAGGGCAGGTCGCCTGGGCCCGGCTTGGCCGCGGGCAGCCCCGGGTCTCCGTGTGAGCCGGGCCGGCCACGCCGCAGACACTCAGCGCTGACCGCGCGGGCTCCAGGTGGCGTACACGTTTGATGCGGGCCCCAATGCCGTGGTCTTCGCCCTGGACGACACTGTGCCTGAGTTCGTGGCTGCCGTGAGACAGTGCTTCCCCCCCGAGTCGAACGGAGACAAGTGAGTTGGGGGTCCCCCACATTTGGGAGGCGCGGAGGGAGGAGCAGGGTCTCCCGCTGAGATCTGGGACGGTGGCCCGCGAGGCCGTGGTGCTGAATGGGGGTCCCATGGGAGTTTCAGTCTCTGCAGGGACCCCAAGCAGCGTGCCCCCAAGGGTGCCTTCCTGTGACCATCACGTGTCAGCCCGGTGGCCTCACGCGCAGGTCCATGCAGCGTCATGGCTCCTGGGGGTGGCGCCCGCGCCTCGCAGTGACGACTGGGCCTTTGCACTTCTCTCTTCCAGTCGTTTCAGCACAGGGACACTTCCCTGCTAGGGGTGCAGGGAGTATGTGGGGTCGGTTTATGTGTCACTGTGGTTGGGGCAACACTGACTTGTGGTGGGTGGGGGCTGGAAGGCTGACTTCCTCACCGTGGACGGACCCCATGACCAAGGACGGCCCCCAAGGCAGTTGGTGTCCTTGTGGGAGACTCTGAACTCATTGCTCTTGTCACCCCGTGGGTGGGTTGCAGGCTTTCGCTTCCTGGGGAGCGTGTCCGTGGACTCCCCCTCGGACTGAGGTGTTGCCTTTGTCTTTTTTTTTCAAAGACGTTATTTATTTGAGAGAGAGAGCATGCGTGGGGGGGAGAGCAGAGGGACAGGGAGAAGCAGGATCCCCACTGAGCGCGCAGCCCGACATGGGCTCGATCCCAGGACCCTGAGATCGTGGCCTGAACTGAAACCAAGACTTGGTTGCTCAACCGCCTGAACCACGCAGGCGCCCCATGAGGTGCTTCCTTCTTGAGCTTTGTTCCCCTCCCCGGGCCAAGCGGGAGCCGCGGGTGAGGAGTGAAAGTCCCTGGTGACCCCGCCAGGCACTTGCTCACTTGTACCGGACTTCGTGTGCGAGGGCACATCCACACCGCGTACCGTTAGTATTTGCGCAGCCTTGGAGTGCGCGCCCCGGGGCTGTGCCCACACACGGTTGTTAGCTCCTGACCTGCACTTACCTGCCTCTCCCGTTATCCCCATCCGGTTCCGGGGTTTCTGCATTTCCCCGGAAGAACCCTGCCCCCCTCCCCCAACCCCCGCAGCCGCCAGTCTGCTTCCTGTCTTGCATCTGCTGTCTGCACACTTCCCGTCTGTGGCCTCCCGACCTGCCTGCCTGTCTTTCCCCAGGTTTCTGAAAGGGCTGCCCGTGAGGCCTGTCCCACTCTCGGACGAGCTTAAAGCTGCGCTGGACGTGGACCCCACCCCCGGCGGTGTCAAGTACATCATTGCCACCCAGGTGAGGCCCAGCGGCCCCGCTGACTGAGGGGGGCGCCTCCAGCCTTGCGGGCGCAGACCGCACCTGCCCCCAGGCGAAGGGGCTCCCTTCAGCTGCCATCTTCCCAGTTGGCTGGGAAGCCGACTTGCCAAGAGTAGGAGCAGAAGACGCAGTGACATTACCTTTGGGTTTTCAGAGCATTTAGTACAATGTGGCTTGTCCCATTCACTCACTTACCCTGCAAGTGGATGTTTAAGAACCCCCGGCATTGTGGGGTGGTGTTCCCTGTGCTGAGGGGGCAGACTTAGGGAGACACACAGGTGCTGGGGATCCTGGGGACCTCTATGGCTCACCACACAGGATCAGGTCAGAATCCCTGTTTGAATGCCTGAGCCAGCATTTCACTGAGATCTGTCTGATTCTAATTCCTGTGACCTGAGCCCCCAGGCCCATGGTCTCTCCCTTCCACTTGGGACCTGCTGTCTACCCCGGGTCTGGGTGATGGAGGTCAAGCGACAGGGTGTCCCGTGTCGGTCAGGGTGTCAGGGTGTTACCACGTGGGTTGTTAGCTTCTGACCTGCACTTACCTGCCTCTCCCGTTATCCCCATCTGACAGGTGGGACCTGGGCCTCAAATCCTGGATGACCGTCACGCTCACCTCCTGGGCCCAGACGGCCTGCCGAAGCCAGCCGCTTGACTGCCTTCCCCGAGGGGAGCCCCGGCCGCTGCTGGGAGAAGGGCCGCTTCGCTGGGACTGGGGAGCTGGGTGTGGCGGCTGGCGGGTCCATGCTTGTTGGGGCCTGAGGGCTAGCCCCCGGGCTCCAGGCCGGAGCACGTGCTGTGGCTGAGTCGGGTCAGAGGAGTGAGCATGTGCAGCGCCCAGGCCGTCGGGAATGCCCCCCACCAAGGGCCTCACCTCGCTCCAGCCTCACCCAGTGCTTTGCTGAGAAGAGAGCGGGTATGAGCGCCAGGGATCCGATTCCGGGCGCTGAGCTGGACGGTGTGGAGCTGCCAGGCACCCCTTCAGAGGCCACTCCCATAGCCCCAAACAGCAGCTCTGCCGGACATGACGGGGAGTTGGCACCCCTCCTCAGAGCCGGAGGACAGGTCACCACTGCAGACCTCAGGGACCCCCCACAGAAGCTTCAAGCCTGAGATAGCCCCCATGGTCCCTCTGCCAGACTCAGGCATGCGGCACAAATGGAACGTTTCCTTACAGAAGGACCCCGGCTGTGTCTCCAGCGGGCGGTGGGCGAGCAGCACCCACGGAGCGTGCGGGCTGCTGGGAATAAAGGCCGCTGGGCTGACCGGGGCAGACGTGCTCTTCTGTGCTTCCAACACCCGCGCTCTGGGGCCCCTGCGCTGAGAGGCTGGGAGGGTATGGGCAGAGCACCCAAAAAAGCTGCCTTCTGTCCCCTTCGCTTGCCTGTCAACTGCTGACCACACAGCGAGGGTTCAGCATGTGGCCACAACCCACGTTTGGCGGCTGACGTGGTCACTGAGGCTCTGAGGGGTGTGAGGATGTGGTTTGGGTCTGGCCCTAAGTCCCTGTCCATGAAAGAAGGTGGGAAGTGGGTTTGCTGGTTAAGGACATGATTCCCCACAGCCCAGAAGTTTCTGGGTCCTGAAACCACAGGAATGCCACCCCTCCCCATTTCCGAAACATCAGTGCAATGCAAGGCAGGCTTCCAGGAGGAGGTGGACACCTGGGCCAAACCCCTGTCCCTCTCCCCCCAGGGTCAGGGCCATGGCCGTGGCAGCTGCTGCTGAAGCACCTGCTGGGCTATGATCCTGACGGGGGGGGGGGGGGGGGGATGACAAGGACGCACTCCTGCGTTCCGGATTTCCCCAGAAGCTTGGCACATCCTGTCCTCCAGAGGAGTTACTCCTCTGAGCAGAGGGTTGCCTGCAGTTTGACCTCGGCCACACCTGCTCCAGGCCACGGCCAGGTGGGGAAGTGGGGGCTGAGCCTGCCACCGTCCCTCGTGCTGAGTGCTGGCGCCTTGTTCCCTTGTGGGGCATCCATTGTGTGGCCGTCTAGGCCTTTAAAATCTAGGAACCAGCCTGCCCACACCTCTTTTGGGAGAAACCCCTGTTGCCGCCTGTGGGATCCTTGGTCTGGAAGCTGAGCGTTCTGGGGTGCCTCTGCCCTCTTAGGCGGGTGCCTCCAAGTCACAGCCTGATCCCCGTGTGACCCAGCCCTCCAGGGATCGCCCTGGTCCGAATCAGCCCAGGTGATGCTTGGGAAGTGGAGCACAAATGGTGGCCTCCCGCTCCCGTGCCCGGAAGGAGCGGGGAGGAGGAAGTGGGCCGGGCCCGGGCCCGGAGGCGGGCTGGCTGGGCCTGCAGGGGACCCCGCCAGGGAGGGAGGCCTGGGGCGGACAGGGCCCCCACGCTCGGTCCCGGCTCTCACGGAGAGCGGGACGGGGAAGGCCCCAGCGGGTACCCACCTGCCCGGCGGGGCGGGGCTGCCACTGGGGGCGGGGCTGCCGGGGACGGGCCGGTCGCTGGAGGCGGGGCGGGGGCGGGGCGGGGCGGGGGCGGGGCGGGCGGGCCCCCGGGCGGCGGTAACGCGGGCCGCAGTGTCGCAGGGATCCCGCCGGGCTGTGGTCGCCTCCGCCACCATGGGGCAGATCGAGTGGGCCATGTGGGCCAACGAGCAGGCACTGGCCTCCGGCCTGAGTGAGTGCGCGCCGAGACCCGGGCTGCGGGCCGGGAAATGGGGACTGAAGGCGGGGCTGGGGACCTGCAGCTGCAGGGCGGGCTCGAGGTGGGGGGGGCTGCGGCCAGCCGGGCAGTCAGGGACCTTAGCCTGCGGAGGGTTCGGAGACCAGTCCCCCGGCTCCTGCCCACCCTCCAGCTGTCCCCTCGACGCTCCCCCACCCCCGCCCGGACCTCTCCACCGAGAGAGGAAGTTGCAGCTAGGGAAGAGGCGTTTCGTCCTTGGTGGTTTCCGGGGAGTCACTGCCCACCGGGATTGGGTAAACCCAGCAAGTGGACGCCCGTGGGGGGGTGGGGCTGCTGCCCGGGAGTGGGGGGGCTTTGCCCAGCGGTGGGGAGGGGCTCCCTCTCTTCCTGGGCCCTGGGTGGCAGGCACTCTCCATGTGGGGCCCAGCCCCCAGTTGCACAGAAGGGCATCTGGGATTTCATAAGGTGGCTGGAAACCCCCAGAGTGACCCGCGTTCAGCTCTGCTCCCAGAGAGACTGCTTCTGGGGAAGGGTGGCAGGGCCCCCAGTCACCCTGCCACCCGTGCTCAAGAGCTCTGACTAGGGAGCAGTGGGGTGTGTACCCCAGCTCGGTACTCACAAGCAGGAACCTCTCAGGACTGGGTGGGGTAAAGCTGAGTCAAGAGGGGGCCCAGAGGCTCTGCCTGGTCCCCCTCCAGGGACCTGCCACTCCCAGGAAGGGCCTGTGCCCAGTGGGGAATATGCAGACAAGGGGGGGCTCTTAGCCCAGCACCATTCCCCTGGGACCCCCTTGAGACCTCCTGCCACCTGGGGAGGGAAGGCAAAGTCTCCCCAGCCCCACACTGTTGGATCACATTTTAGATCACGGGGTCTAGCGGTGTGTTGTATGTCCAGGCAGGTCACCCTTGCTTTGGGCATCTCAAGTGGCCAAGAACTCAGTGGGTTGGTCACATGGTGCTCCTCACTGTCCCCAGGCTGTCCACTGCAGACCAGCCTCCCAGGAAGTAGAGGGTTCTGGGCCCCGGAACCCCATTCTTTGAAGGCCACTGCATGCAGGCCAGCTGGCCGGGCCTTGGCTACAGTTGCGGTGCCTTGGGACCCGCACCTCTCTCACGTCCGCTGTGCAGACAGTGAAGGCAGGGCCTGGGCTTCGCCTTCTCCATCATCAAATCAAATAAGACTGTTTGTCAGAAGGTCCCCCAGAGCCCTGCTCTGGTTCCTCCCTTGCTGACTTTTCTCCTGGGTATAAACTGCAGCCTCCAGGGATGTCTCAGGCCTGGCGAGACCCTAGCCACAGTCACACCCCACAGATTTTTCTATTGTGGGAAACCCCATCTGACCCGATCTTGGCACCTGCTGCTGAAAGCCTTCCTGGGGTTTTCCTGTACACACACCAAAAGCCAGATTCGGGCTGCTCCGGGCCCTGAGCCTCCAGCTCCCTGCCTTGCACGGACTCTGTGCCCGGATCTCCTGAGCAGACCGCAGGGCCTTTGCGGAGCTGAAGCCTCTGTGGCTGGCTGGCTTCTCCATTTGTTTCTCAGCTCAAGATGCCACCTGCTTGGAGGCGTCTTTCCAGAGCACCAGGTGGAGAGTAGCCCCAGACATTCAGTCACCTTCCCCCTCTTCTAGTTTTGATGTTTATTTCTGCTCCCCCTGACAAGACCATGAGCCCCACAATAGCCGAGGCCTCATCTTTCCATGTTGCTGCTGCGTCCTGCGTGTGGTAGGGTTCTGTCAGCGTTTGGTGGCAGTGGACCAGTCCTCCTGCCTTCCTGGTGAGTCAGTGGTGTCTGCCCCCCTCCTGCTGAGGGCAGGCGGCAACACTGCAGCTCGGGATGGGGAAGTCACGCACCCAAACACAAGTGAGCTGGCTGAATGCAGAACACCTCCCTTTCCTCTTCTAGTTCCCCCAGATGCTGACCAGCCAACAAAAAAAGTTAATATGTACCAGAGCTCAGCACCACCGGTAGGAAATCTGCTAGCCGAAAAGCAGAGTGAGGTTTCAAGGTGGTGTATCTGGGCTGAAGGAAGGGGCTCAGGCTCTTACCTGGTGGGATGTGGGGGCCTCTGCGTGGAAACAGGCAAAGCTGGGCTGCATGGCTGGACCGGGCTGGGGAAGGCCACCTGCACAAGAAACAGAGTAGGAAATGGTCCCCTCCAAGGACACTTGGGACCTGCAGCCAGAGCTGGATTGAAGAAGTCCGGGACAAGGCAAAACCGTGGAAACTCAGGCCCGTGCTGTGTGTGGGGAAGGGCCTAATGTCCCCTACCCTGTGCCAGAGATTCCCATGCACTGGGCCCAGGCCTGGAGAAACCCCAAAGCCCCCAGCAGAGGCAAACGTGAAAGTTGTCTACAAGGCCGTTTGCTCCCTGGGGCCGCAGGAAGCCTGACCCTGCCAGCTGTCTGCTCACCACCCCCCACCCCCCCCGCCCCGAGGAAGCACGCCGCCTGGGGTGGACCTGCTCACACCATGACAGAGCCAGAGCGGCCGAGCTGTCTGGAAGACCTGAGAACGTGAGCACACGTCGATGCCTACCAGTATGTTCCAAACTGCTCCAGTAGTGAAAGGAGCAGAGAATTATACAGCAAAACAGGACAGTGCAAAAAGTGAACTAATGCAGAACGTCAAGGAAGAAAAGTCATTAAAGGTTAATGGATGAATTGAACATGCTGTAAAGATGAGAGGATTCGTGGAATGGAAGATGGGGTTCAGGGAACCTCACAGCACGCAGCCCAGACACAGAGATGGGGGGGTTATTAAAGAGAAGCTGAGCCCTGTGCAGGGGAGGGGGGCACCCTGTGGGCAGGAGTGGAGGGGAGAAACCTGCCCCGTGGACAGTGGGGGGCAGGGGAGACCCTCCCCGTGGGTAGCAGCAGGTGCAGAGGTGAGAATCAGGGCTCTGTAGGGTGAATGCCGGGAGGCAATACAAAAGGATAATGGGTGAGCATTTTCCAGAAATGGAGAAATCTCAGATTGAAAGAAAGCAGAGTCCTTTACAGAATAAAGGAAAACAAATCCCTTTTAGGACACACGGTAATCAAATTAGAGACCATTAAAGAAAATCTTAAAATTTGCCAGAGGGGAAAAGTGGCTTGGCATCAGACTGCAGATTTCTCTAGAGCAGCTGCCAGAAGGCAAGGGAACGAAATCTTAGGTGCGGAGAGGAAGGGTGGGGTCAGGACCCAGGCCAACTCATTTGGCGGGCTGCTGCCAGGCCTGCCTGGGGGAAACCCCCGAAGGATGCCCGTCAGCCGGGGGCGCCGAGTCCAGCAGACAGGACTGGCCACGAGGAGGGGGCCTTCGGTAATAAGCACCGACAGTAAATAATTAATCAACCATGGCGCGCCCGGCTTGGGGCTGAGGTGAAGCTGAAGTCCACACGTGATCCAGGAAGAGAAAGTTGAGAACTTAAGAGTTTGAGCCTGTTAGCAGGAGGTGGGAAAAGCAACACCAACACCTGTTAAGGAGAAACAGAGTTCACATTGTCAGCTGCGCTCGGTAACCTGTGATGTTTCCTGTCAGGCTGGTGGAAGTATTAGAAACCCAGCTGTATCGGCTCATTCGTAATCACGCAAAACCAGAAGCGATGGAAATGTCCCAAAAACGGGAGAGCAGGTCAGTCCCTGGCGGCTGATCACTAACGCACAACACCGCGTGGACGGCATTGATGAGTGGCGGCTGGGCACGAGGGCGCGGGGGGCTCGCGGGTTGAGGGGAGTCTTGACGTGGGTGCGGAGCACGTGGGGGAGCACCTCCCAAAGTCACCGAGCTCACGTAATTGTAGCTGGAGAAATGGCTGGAAGCTCTGGGGATGCTCACACAGGGGTGTGCCTGGACTTAGGACCTCAGACTTCAAAATGGCTACAATGGAACATTTCATGTTACACATATTTTACCGCAATAGAAAAAGTTGTAACAAAATAATTTCTGGGGAGAAAAGACCCAGAGGGGGCAGCACCTGACAGGCTCGAACTAGCTGACAGGAAGGACCTGGGCGTATTGGTACCTGACGGCGGGGTCCGGGTGAGACAGTCGGACAAGCGGGAGCACCGTGCGGCCGGGAGAGATCGTCTGTCCCCAGAAACACGGACAAATAATGTCATCTCGAAACACGGCAAGCAAACACTGCAAATGGCCAGGCGTCCGCAGAGCCCCGCAGAGCGGGCAGCCGGGGTGAAGACCAGCCCCACCTGCCCGCTCCGGGCTCCGAGGCAGCTGCTGGGACGCGGTCCCGGCTCCGTCCGCGCGCGAGCTGCTCCTTCAGCCCCTTGCCCGGCTCACTACCCAGCTCACGTGCTGCTTCCTAGGGCTCCCCCCGCCTGTGTCCCCCGCACAGGCAAGCGCGTTGTCCCACTGCGGAGCATCTGTGGGCATCTGTGGCCGACTGCTGGCCTCGCCGCGCGGGGGCGGAGCACACGGAGAGGGCTGGGGTGGGGGCGCATCCCCCTGGGGGTGGGGGACTCCTGCTAACCTGCTTCTCCTCTGTCCACAGTCCTCATCATGGGGGGCATCGTGGCCACTGCCGGCCAGTTCACCAAGTGGTACTTTGGCGTGTACTCCATGTATCCTGCCAGGGTAGACCCCGGGACGGGGGGAGTGCTGCTCAGATCGGGGTGGGGACGCGGCTGCCTCTGGGGGCACATCAGTTTCCCTGGGCCCGTTAGACGCCCCGCAGCCGTGGGGAAGGCAGGATAGGGCTCAGTCGCAGTTTGGGAAGCCAAGGCTGGGAGCAGGGGAGTGACTGGCCTTGAGGCTGGCACTGAGGCCTCGGGAATTCTGGGGGTGCCCTCTGTGCCCCCCTTCTATCAGCTGTCCCCCCGGGCAGGCTTGGGATCTGTCCGGGAGTGGGCTGAACCCCTGTGGCCCAGCTGTGACAGGCCAGCAGGCAGGAGAGTGGCCAGACCTGTTGGATCCTGTTTCCCAGCTGTCTGACCTCCAGGACGCAGCTGCACCCCTGTTTTCTCGTCAGCAAAGGGGGCTCACCCTGGCCTCCAGGCTGAGCCCGGCTGTTCCTTAACGGCACGTTCAGTGGCGCAGGCGTGTTCGTCTGCCTGCTGGAGTACCCCCGGGGGAAGAGAAGAAAGGGATCCACCATGGAGAGATGGTGAGTCCCCCACCTCTGCCTGGGGGCCGAGGACACTCCTTCTGACGCTGCAGACGCCCTCCTGGGCAAACAGGCCAGAGCCTGCCTAGCCGCCGTGGCCCCTCGGTCTCTGGGAGGGAAGAAGCCGGGGTGCTCTGGGGGGGACGGGGGGGGCTGCTGAGTAGGATACAGTCTGTCTTCCCTCTCCCTCTGCCTAGTGGACAGAAGTATATGACCAAAGTGCTGAAGGTGTTTGGACCTCTCACCAGGAACTACTACATCCGGGCCTTCCTGCACCTTGGGTGAGCCCCCCTGCCCCCCGCGGCCCCCTGAGGACCAGGACAGCCCTGGCATAAACGCTCCCCACCGCCTGGATCAAGTCAGCCCCATCCCCGCCCAGATACGCTTCCAGACCTGCTCTGTCCCCTCGTGCTGCGTAATGGCTCACGGCAACGCTAGGACTTAATCAGGAGTAGTCGGGGGGCTGACGAGGCTCACCTGGGCGGCCCTGCTCCCTGCCTGTGCACGCGCCTGCTGGTTCCTGCCAGGGAGGCCGCAACGCCCACGGGCCTCGGCGGACGTGTGAGCTTCCTCCTGGCGTGGTGGGTGGGGGCCACGCGCCAGCACCCCAGGAGTTGTTAAGGTTCAAATAAAAGCAAAGAGGACAGCTCCAAGGGCCCAAGCGTGGAAGCCCAACCTTTTGCAGGACTGGGCGTGTCCTCCAGCCGGGGTCCTGGGGGCCACACACTACGTACGGTCTGTCTGGTCCTGGGGGTCCCGGGGCCGCAGACCCCTCCTGACCGCCCTGCCCCCCTCCCCAGGCTGTCGGTACCTGCTGGCTTCCTGCTTGCCACCATCCTGGGGACAGCCTGCCTGGCCATCGCGAGCAGCATCTATCTGCTGGTGAGTGGTACCCTCTGTGGCTAGCCCCGAGGGGCCCTGCCACCTCCGTCCCCAAAGCCAGCTCTGCAGCCTGTGTCCTTGCTCGTGCCGTGACGGAGTCGCTGACTCCGTGGCCACCGTTCGCTGCATGTGTAAAGTGTGCTCACTCCTTTATCTGCGCCTCGGCCCCGCTTTGCAGACCAAGAAGTGGAAAGTCAGAGAGGTGACGTGGCTGGCCCAGGGTCACACGGCCAGCCAAGGCCCAACCCGATTGGGATCCGTTTGGCATACTTTTCTTATCTAACCAATCCTTGCTAACTTGGAGTGCCGTTGGGAGCACTTCCTGGGGAGCACGTTAACAGTACAGATGCCACGTGAATGTTTTCCAAAGCTGCCCCATTGGGCCCGCCCGGAGTTGGGACACATGCAAAGGCCCCGCGGCAAGGATGCACGTCAGCCGGTCTTCACAGAAAGGCCGGCCGACTTGGGGAAGGATGGCATGGGCGGAAGTCTCGGGCACAGGTTTTGGGCCAGATGCTCATGCTTCTCTTGCGCTGGATGTTCATCCTTCCATTTGTGCGTGTTCTTAAAGGGGCGGCATGTTGTCTGTGCTCTGAATGCCCACGGGCCCAGCCGTTTCACTCCTTGGTGACCCGCCTGCCGGTCCCCCAACGGGAGCCCTTCCTGTCTGTTCGCTCTGTGGCTTCCTGCATGTGGTTGCGAGGTGCCGGGGGGCGGGGGGCGTCACCTGCATCCAGCCCCTGCACCCTCCGACCATCCACCCCCCACCTAAGGCTGGTCGGGCTGCTGGGTCCTACTTGCTTCCCTCCGCTGCGTGTCTGAGCTTTCTCTTAGAACTGCCCATCTTTCGAGGGGGCTTTTGTCTTTTCCTTATTAACTTGCAGGAATCTCATGAATGTTCTGTGAGTGAATTTCAGACCCTGAATACTTTCTCCGCCTCAGTGAGGGGTCTGTCAACTTTGTGTGTGAAATCCTTACCTGGGTGGAACAGAAGTTTCTCTGTTTGCCCTCTGGTTTGTGCCTTTTACAGATGCCCTTTTCTGCCCGTAAGCCGTGTCTTTCTGCACTCTCTCGGATCCACTGTATAGTTTTCCTCTTCAGGGTAGATATACTACTATTTAAGTTAGGAGGTGGGACCACAGATGTTCATTTTATTCTTCTGCTTCATAAGTGACATGATGTCACACTTTTTTATCAAGGATTGTGGGGTACAGATGAAAAGAACACGTTCCCAAGCCCTCCCAGCCCGCCGAGGGCTCTGCGTCCAGCGAGACCCCATTCTCTTCCCCAGCCTGCTGTGGCTGGTGCCCCCAGGGAGGCCCCCTGCCCTCGCTGGCTGCCCCCGTGGGCCACTCCCACCCTGTGGTCTCACGTCCTGTCCCGGCCTTAGTCCCTGTGGGGGGGTGGGGGGTGGGGGGAGGCCTGGTCTTGGAGCATTCACCTGAAGGGCCTCCAGGTTGCCCTCCCCCCACTGTGGGGTCCTGCCCGGAGAGTGAAGCAGCTGGGTCTGGGGTCCTGGCTGTCACTCCGGAATTGGTGGGTTCAGACGTGGGTCCTGCCCAGTTCCCAGGGGCTGGGGGGAGAGGGTGCGGGGGTGGAGTTGGCCTCTGGGAGGCCCTATCCATCCAGCCCCTCCATATCCTGCAGGCGGCTGTCCGCGGAGAGCAGTGGATCCCCATCGAGCCCAAGCCCAAGGAGCGGCCGCAGGTGGGGGGCACCATCAAGCAGCCTCCCAGCAACCCCCCGCCCCGGCCCCCAGCCGAGGCCCGAAAGAAGCCCAGCGAGGAGGAGGCAGCAGGTGCAGCGGGCGTTTCTGGTGGCCCACAGGAAAACCCGGTCCCAGTGATCGACGAGGTCGTGTGACCCACGTCTCCAGCTGCCCGCCATGTAGCCCCCAAAATAAACCAAAGAGAGCAGGCTCCTGACTCTCCGTGTGCACCCCACTCCCAATCCGGGTCCTCCTTCAGCATAAATCCTGGATGGGCCTCTTCTCGCCCTGTCTGCCTCCCCACCTGCCCATCCCGAAGGGCCACTGCCAAACCGCCAGGCTCCCACAGCCCAGGATGGACGCCACCCGCACCACGCCAGTCAGTGCCGCCACAGGGATGCCTCTGGCCCGTGGCTGCTGGGCCTCCTGGACCCTCGGTTTGGAAGTGCAGCCCCTCCCCCTCCCTGTCCCCGGTGGTGTCCGTGGCCCGTGGGGCTCTGCCCTCAGAGCCAGCCACATGGTGGAAACTCGGTCACGTGCTGACGAAAGTGTCCTTCAGACCCCAGACAAAGGTCACTCCTCCCCCCTTCCCAGGCGCTTGTTTGCACACAGTAGGCCTTCATCAGGGGTGGAAATGGCTGGTCAGGCAGGGAGGTGCTGAAAACTGTCCTTAGATGGGCCGGGGAAACTGAGTCTCCAAAGGGGGGTCATTGCCTCGCTGGAACTGCACGGGCTCTGATCCCGGGCGTTCTGCAGGGGGGGTCCAGAGGCTGGGGCGCCTGGCCGGCCAGGTCAGTGCTGGGGGCAGAAGCCCCCAGGGCATCCAGGCAGCGAGACCGGCCTTCGGATCGGCCTGGGTGTCTGTTGGGGCTGGAGGGGACACTCAGACACTTGGAGGGGGACGGTGGGCTGCACAGGCATGTCCCCCCGAGGCGACACCCCCAGCCGTGGGGAAGCGGGGTAGGTCCCCTTGGTGGAGGAGGGCCTGCCCGCATCCTGGCCAGACCGGGAGCCCAGCCCTTCCGCGGTGCCACGGCCAGAGGTGTCGGCAGGTGAAACCCGCCAGGGCACGCAGGGCACACACGTCTCGCACACTGGCTGCCCTCGGGGTTCATGCACAGACATTTCTGGAAGGACGCAGAATCTAGGGCCAGCGGCTGCCCCTGCAGGACCAGCGGGGTGTCAGGGCCAGGCAGGGGTGAGGGCAAGGAGGGTGCCTTCAGCCACTGCCCTCTGCCGGCCGACGCTGTGCTCTGGGGGCATGTCAATTAAACAACACATTTTACACTTAAAATAAATAGGTGTTTTAGAAATACAGGGGTACTTGTTTCTGGGGGGCTGCTGGGAAGAGGAAGCTTGAGGGCCGGGACCAGCCTGGGGCCCGTGAGCGTGTGAGGGCAGCCCGGGGAACCACAGACATGGAGGGGACGTCAGAACACCTTTCGTTTAAGAAGTTCTAGATGAATAAAACGATCCCTTCTATCCCAACTGTCTGCAGAAAGGGTAAACCGAGTCTCGAGATGGGCGTGACCCACACAGTGCCCCCACAGGCCCCAGGGACACCGCTCTTCCATTGCTTGGTCTCCACCGTCATTCCTCACCCCGAGGCCTGGAGCCTTGGTACCTGCCCGGGGGCCCCAGGGGGCAAATAAATAACCAATAAATACGCATAAATAGGAGGGGCCCTCTTCATAGAGACCCCGACGTCCAGTGCGTCTGGCGAAGACAGCCAAGGCCGCTGGTCACTGTGCCGACCTGGGCAGCACGCAGGTGCAGCCGACGGGCACGCGGATGAACTCGGCGTGGAAGGAGAAGGCCCCGGGCGTGGGCAGCCGCGAGGCGTCCCGCGAGCAGGGCCGGCGGCGGACCACGAGCAGACTCTGCAGCAGCGGCACGGAGTTGAGCGCGGCCGTCTCCCGGCCCGTCTTGGCGCTAATGCAGCCCCTGCACAGGCACTGGGCGACGGCCAGCTTCTGCGGGTAGCGGCTCTCGTCGGTGTCCACGCTGCGGGGACAGATGGCGTGAGGCCCCTGCCCGCAGCCCCCCGGCCGCCCCTCGTGCTCGGGGCGCTCCTGGCCCACGTGAGCCGAGGCTGCGGGGCGGGTGGCACGGGGCCCCCACTAGTGAGGCTCATCGTGCCCCCCACTGCCCCCCCACCCCTGACACCGGGCCCAGCCACCCCTGCAGGGGCTCAAGTGTGGACCTCAGAATCGTCCCGGGGAGCCCTGGGGATGGAGCCGCGCTGCAATCTTGCAGACTGCGGCCCGCCCTCCCCGCCTGGGGGTGATGGCCCATCTGGGGGGGGGAGACACTGAGGCCCAGAGAGGGGAGGCAACAGCCCCACCCCACAGAGCAGGGACCCCTGTCCCCAGGGAGTCCCGCAGCCCTCACCGGTATCTCCAGGGCGAGATGGAGCGCTGGTGGATGTCGGCTTCCAATACCTCCTCAGGCCGCAGCACCGGGCACTGGGTCCCAGCGGGGGGCTCGTCCTGCCGCCTTCTGCGGCCCCCCGCCTCCAGGCTGGCCACCAGGGCTACGGGCAGAGCCTGCTCCCACTTGGCAGCTCGAGCCAGCAGGTGGGGCGGGGCCTGGCCCAGGGGCAGCTCCTCAGCCGAGTAGCAGCGTGGGGTCCCGTGGAGGTGGGGCCCCCCCCAGAGCTGGGGGCCATGGAGGGCCAGGCTGGCGGGCAGCCAGAGCAGAAGCAAGAGGCCAGGTAGGAGCTGGTGGACAGGCATCGGGTGGTCAGGCCAGGGGGTGCCCAGGGAAGGGGGCACCTCCCTGCCCTCCCACCTTGCCCTATTTCCCGTGGAACGATGGAGTGCGGCCCTCCCTCTACAGTTGGAGAAACTGAGGCCCAGAGGGAAATTTGACCCTCAGCCCAAGCTCCCCAGAGCACCAGAGCTCCTGGGCCCTGGCTCTCTCCTGTCCCCAGATTTGGGGGGCTTCCTGAACCCCGTGCCAACCTCCTCTGCTTGGGAGCCGGCGGCACGGGGCAGGCGGGGGCGTGGGGAGAGGCAGCGGCTCACGAGGCTCACCATCGCAGCAGGGGCGCTGGGCTCGGAGAGGCAGGTGCACCTGGCTACGGGCCTGGAGGCTGCGGGCCTGGAGGCTGCGGACCTGGAGGCTGCGGACCTGGAGGCTGCCCGGCTCCAGGTGCCCTTTATACCTCCAGCCACACCTGGGGAAAATCCGGAGCAGCTTCCTCCTGGGGAAGTGCCCGGCTGCGCTGCTTCCTCCTCCCCTCCCGGTGGGTCCCCGGCCCCTCCTCCTGCCCCGGGGCGGGCCATGCCCACCCCCACTCCTCCGCTCCCCACCCCCCACACACACCCAGAGGGACCCTGCCCCAGGCTGCCGCCTTGCAAACGGAGCCACGGAGCCCACGGCTTCTTAGGACGGGGAAGTTCCGCTGCTTGGCGCGGTGAGTGGGGCGCTGGGGCAGCTCGCTCGTCCACAGGGCTGCGTGGAACTCCTCCAGGGCTGGTTCCCCAGCTTGTGGACACGCGCTTGGTCCCGTTTTTCTATCTGAGACGGTCCAGGAGGGGCCCCATGTCTGCCTGCCGCTGCGCAGGTGAGAGAGAGTCCGGAAGAGGCTCCGGGAGTCGGGGGCCGGCCAGTGTCTTCAGGTTCTGGGTTGGGTTTCTGTGGATTCACTCAACAAAACCTCACTCTAGAAGCCAGAGATGTGGGTGAGGATGCCTTGGAAACTTTAAAGTGCCTGCACCCCGAGAAGCTGTATTTGAGGAAGCCCCTCTCGGGGCTGCAGGGGGCTGCGGGGCGACGGTCCAGGCACTTTGGTTGTCCCGAAAGGGACAGTTGGAGGCCATCTGGTGGAGCTCTGGACGCCGCTCCCTGGGTCCCCTGGCCACCCCTGAGACGCAGGGCCCTGTGTGTCCCGGTTTCTCCTATCAGAGGCTAAAGCATCCCCCAGCTGATGAGGGTCTGAGGGCAGGGGAGTGGCCAGATACGCACCATTCCCTAAGTCTCCAGGGACACGAAGACCCCCTGGGGGAGCAGGGCTCTCCCAGGTGTGACTCTGGGCAGGGGTCCTTGCAGGTGTCTGTACATGCAAGTGGGCTGCCCTGTGCCCCTCTCCCTCCGGGGAGCAGGACAGGGTTAGAGGAGACCCTGTCGTCACTGGCCTGGAGGAAATGCTCCTTCCCAACAGATGGATGGATAGATGCGTTGAGTCCTCAGGGCTGCTCCTGCCTACAATGCCCTGGTCCCTGGTCGTCAGCCCTCTGCTTGCATACCTCCTGCAATGGGGAGATCACCACCCCCTGCATTAGTTTGCTAGAGCTGCTATCACTAAGTACTATACACTGAGGACGCCACAGTTCTGCAGGCCAGAGTCTGAAATCAAATTGTGGGCAGGGTCCATTCCTTCTGGGGTCTCCGAGGGAGGACCGTTCCCACCTCGTGCTGCTTCCGGGGGCTGCTGGTGATTCTGAGTCCCCTGGCTTGTGGCCACGCCGCTGCGACCCCTGCCTGTCTTCACGGGGCCTCTCCCCCGTGTCTGTCTCCCCTGCTCTGTGTCTCCTAAGGACACTCACCTCATTCAGAACGATCTCAAGATCTTTACCTTAATTATATCTGCCAAGACCCTTCATTTCTCCACAGGGACGGGGGCCAGACCTTTGGCGTATTTTGGGGGATACACAGTTGAGCCCAGGACCCCCTCTACAGGGCGGATGCTGGAGGACCAGGAAGCCCCTCCCAAGGCCGGGCTGACCGCCGCCTCCCTGTCTCGGGAGGGTGAGTTCCAGTCTCTCCTGTGTCCCCCCAGGAGGCAGCGTGAGCCCCTTGAGGGCAGGGGCGGCGGTGTGGTGGCGCCGAGCTGGTCCACAAATACGCTGGAACGAGGGCAAGAGGGACGAGCCTGGCTACCCAGGGAGTAAAACGGGGTGACAGGGCCCCAGCTGCGGGGTGCTGGCAGGTGAACCCCAGCCTGGAGGCCGAGGGAGCGAGATGCCCGCCGCGCAGTGGTCTCGCCTTCTTTTCTGGGGGGGTCTGGCCGCACACGTACATGGGTGTTATTTATGAAATGAAACGGCTATAAATGGTCACTTCGGCTGCGGCTGCCTGGCGGGTCTCCTCCCGCGGGGGCGCAGCTGGATGCACTGGGCAAGCACGGCGGCGCCCTGACCAGCCAGCCCCCCATGGGGGGGTAGTTTCCGCATTTTCTGTGCCTTTCCAGAACAGCCCATGGGTGGGCACTGCGCTCGGCAGAGGAACCCTGGGACCAGGCTGCGCGCCCATTCCGCTTCCCGGCACCACCGCCCCTCGCGGCTCCACAGCGGTCCCCAGGGGGGTTGGGGTGGGGGGAGAACTGGCTGAGCGGACCAGGGGCAGGGCCCAGGGGTCGGGGGTCGCGGCAGGCGGTGCCAAGGCCGGAAGGATGCAGGGCGGGGGCCCAGGCGGCACCTCATTCCTGCGGGCGGCTGAGGCAAGCACAGAAGTCCCGGGTTGGGCAAGACTGGAAAGGCGCCACCAGAGGAAGGCTGGAGGGAGTCCCGGAGGCGGTGTCCCGGAAGGCCCCGCCCTCAAACCATGCCCCTTGGACCACGTGCCTCTGTCAGCATCCTGCTGAGTGAGGCGGCCTGCAGCCCTGGGGGGGGGGGTGACAACTGTCCCTGGGGGGAGCTGGGCAGCTGGGCGCGTGGGGGAGGGGCGGGGGGAGGCCAGGAGCCCTGCCGGGTGCTGTGAGTGACCAAAGAGAAACCCAGAGAAACTTCACTTTCACCAAATGAGCTGCCGCATTAGCCTGATGTGTTCACTCATGACGTTGGAGACTGTATCTCCCATTTGAGCGACAAGAATTACAAAATAAAAAACCCTTTTGTTTTTTTTTATCCACTCAAGAGAGAGGGAGGCCGCGGTGGGGGCTGGGGGGCGTCAGCAGGAGCCAGGTGGTTGGGCAAGGAGTATGGGAAGGCCTGAAGGGATGGGGCGGGCTGGCCTGAGCTGCCAGAGTTAGTGTGAGTAGTTGTCAGGCCAGAGTTCCAGGAACAGGAAACAGCATGTGCAAAGGCCCTGGGGTGGGAGAATGGCAAGCAGGTGGGGTGGGGTGGCTCAGCATGTGTCACGTGGCAGGGCTGCTCAAGCTGTGAAGACTGGACCTGGACATGGGGGGCAGTCTAGCGGACAGACGTGGAACTGGAGGGACGGCCCTTAATTTTCCCCACTATTTGCATGTTAACCACAGCCAGGATCTCAGCCATCATGTTCCCTGGAGCGCCAACATGCCTGAGGATCCATTAAGTAATAGAGGGCTTCCTTTTTCCAGATGTATGGCACGGAGTGTTCTTTCCACGAATGTTCTTTCCACCAGACTGGGCAGGGGGAGAGTTGGTTCAGGCTGTGGACTCGTCAGGCCAGCCTGCACGCACACGGGGGGGCCTGCGTCCACACCAGCTTTGGGGCCGGGGGCCGGCCTAGCCCGACGACCGTGCTTCCCGGCCTCTCCGCTCGGGCACCCATTTCGGGGAAAGCAGGTCACCGGCGCGAGCGGGAGGTGCTCCGGGGTTCAGGAGGCCCCGCCAGGCCCAGGCCCACCACGAGGACACAAGGTGCCCTGCCCACGGGGGCCGGGGGGCAGAGGCCCCGCGCCGGCAGCACCAAGGGCATCTCTGATCAGGGCCTCTGCCCGCCGCGGCCACCGGCACAGCAGGCCCACGGAATCACCACCACCAGGGCAAGACGGCTGCTTATCAAAATACTTTATTTTAGGAGACCCCTCAAAAAAAGACCCTCCACATTACACAGACGCCCAACAACACCCTCAGCCTTTTTTTTTGGTCTTTTCTGTATTTTTTTTTTCCTTTTTAAATCAACTAAAACAATCTGATGCTTAAAATAAAAGACAGGAAATATTTCCCAATCGGACTTCAGTCAAGAATATATATCTATTTTTTGACCCTGGGGCCAGGCGGGGATGGGGAGGAGGCTGCTCAGGAGCATGGGGCGCTCCCGGGCCGGGAAGGAGCGCGTGCGGAGGACAGGACGCAGGGCAGGCTGGCTGGCAGCGGGGCGGGAAGGCGGGCAGGCGGGACTGGGCGCCCGGGACTGATCATTTACATAAAACTGGGGCCGCGTCCTCGCTCCTGCCGCCGGCCCGCCGGCCTGCCTGCCTGTCCGGCGGGACTTCTGCTCTGGGATGGGGCTGGTTCAGTCTGGTCTGGTCGGGAGAAGACTGGGATTCAGCATCATCTTCATCGTGTGTGGCTTCTTTTCCAGCTGAGAAACTTTTTTCTTTTTTAATTTTTAAAAAGATTCACAGCCAAAATGAGACGTTAACTTCAAAATCCAAGACGGCTGTGCTCACACTAGTTATAAAAACAGGAGAGTCTCTCACTGCGGCGGGGGCCGGGCCCGCGGGGCCCCTACACCTTCCCGGGGATCTTGGCCCGCTTGCGCGCGATGGCGTCCTCCACGGCTTTGAGCTGCTTCAGGAGCTCCTCGCGCCGCGACAGCGTGCTGGCCTTCCCGGATTTGCTGCCGCCGGACACGGTGCTCGCGGCGCCGGCGTCCGAGGCTTTGCCGGGCACGCTTGTGATCTTACTGGAGCTCTTGGACTGGGGAGACAACTGGCGCTTCCTGTGGGGGGAGGGGGAGGCCATCAGAGGGTCTGCCATGAGCCTCCCGCTGGGCAAGGACGCGGGGCCCTGGCGGCCACGGACAGAGGTCTGCCTCCCGGCGGCAGTGGGCCGGGCTGCGGTGGGCAGTGCCCGTCTCCCGCCCTCGGTTGTGCAGCGTGAAGGGGGCACAGCGTCCAGGGCTCGGCTGGTGCCCTGCTGACCTGTCCCTCCTGCTTCTGGTGCTTCTCTGCGGCCTCCCCCTGTGGTGGGGAGAAACCCCATGGTGCTGACCCAGGAGCAGCCTTGAGGGCCGGGGCGGGTGGGGGGCTACACGGATGGCCGAGTCCCGAACCCGTCTGGACCACGACCCTGAGCGGCGGGCTGGCAGGGAAGGGCCTCACAGCCGGCCTCCTGCGGGAAGGAAATCTCTGCCCTGCTTCCGGGGCCGACGGGGAAGGCAGAAGCTGGGAGCACCAGGCAACCTCGTGCCTCAGGGCCCTTGTCCTAGGACCTGCTGCGGGGCAGGAACGCTCTGGCTAGCCCACCTGAGGCCACGGCGCCCATGTGGTGTGCCCAGGGCACGGGTGGGGCGCTCACCTGTCCGGCGGGGCCACGGGCACCTTGGAATTCTGGCCTCTCTGCCGCTCTGGCTTCGGGGAGCCGAGTCTCCCGCCTGACTTCCGGTCCCGAGAACCTGGATGACACGGGACGAGGTAAGACCCCGGCCCCAGCCCAGAGTGGGCTGGTGTGCATGGACAGGCTTGGGGCGGCCTTGCCGGACGCCGGCGACCCCACGCCAGAGACGTGGCAGCTCAGTACCACCTGCATGTTCTCACAGGAAGAGGCAAAGGGCAGAGCGGGTCAAAGGAAGGGACAGGGCAGTGCCGGTCCTGTCGGAAAGTGAAGCCCCAGATGCCCACGGAGGCCAAGGTCAGGACAGGCCACCGAGCTCCCATTTATCCAACACAAAGACCCTCACCACTCACACCTTCGGACTGGGAACGAACAGGCAGGGAAGCGTAGGAAAGAGAAGTAAGATCAAGAGGCCAGGGGTGCTCGCCGCCCCGCCGTCCAGTGAGCGCGGGGGCCTGTGTGAGGGCGGCGGGCGGGGGCGGTCAGCGCCCGGGGAGCACACGGGCTCTGGCGCCGGCCGGTTCTCGGCCCCGGGCTCAGCGGCACCGGCGAGGGGCGCCCCCCTGCCCCTGCTTAGGGAGGACGGATGGCTGCGCACCGGCCTGCGCTCTGCCCGCCCCCAGTCTGCGCGCCCTGTGCCGTCACGGAGGACCGAGCCACCGTCTGTCAGCCAGACACCGGAGACATTTTCAAAGAACAATGACACTCCTAGTTTTTGTTCATGGAAATGTAGTTACTTTTCATAAAAAATGTTATTTGTGTTAAAATATAATACTTTGTTACTGTTATTTTAACATTAGCAAACGTTGACGTTTTTTCCCGAGTTTTAACTTCTAAAACCTTAACATCGATGGCTGGAACCACACAAGCGCTGGTTCCGTGGGGCCCACAATGAAGAGCACACGGGGTCCCGGCCCCTCTGCCCCGCTGGGCCCTGCGGGGGTGGGAAGCTCACCTCGGTCTGGGGATAAGTTAGCCCGCTTGGCCGGAGGAGGACTTTGCCTGTCTTTGTCCGAGGGTTCATAGCGCTTCCGGCTTCCTTTATCGGCCGCCTGGCACAACGGAGGGGGCACAGTGAGGACGGCTGGCCACCGGGCGGGACTAGCCCCCCGCGGGAAGCAGGGCACAGCGGTGGTAGGCTCACTGCCCCACCCGCCCCCACGCACCCCCCCCGTGGCTGCCCACGGGGCCCCGAGGGAGGCAGGGCCCAGGGTTTCGGGCCTTCATCCTCGGCAGCGAAGGTGCCCGCAGAGACACTGTGTTCCCTGGGGGCCACCAGCCCCGGAGAGGACCCCAAGGGACCCCGCATCTCGCCCTCCCAGTCCTAGGGAGCCTCGGGGACGTCAGCTCACACAGGGCCAGTTACCCGGAGAAGGGCCGGGGAGAGCACCCACCACCCCCGGGACGCTCTCCTCTCCCAGGACACGCTATTGGGCTTCGCCACCCGACACCCACGCCTCCCCCCATCAGGGCAGCAGGACAAGCGGGCTGATGTCCAGCCACCGTTCACTGGCCCCAGGAACCAGGATGCCCCCCGGGGAGCTGGGCTCTCGCAATTGCCACCAGGAGTGCCCACGGGCTCACCTTGTTCAAGAGCGTCAGCTTGATCTCCTTATGGGCGACAAACGTGCCCTGCTGGGGCTGCCCAGGGGGCCCCTGCTGGGGGGCCGTGGGCTGCTGGGGTTTACCGCCGGCAGAAGGCTTTGAGGACTTGGGCAGCTGTGCGGACGAGTCCCTTTTCCGCTTGTCTTCTTTAACCCCATCTTCTTTTTTAGACTTTCCTGCCAACAACAAACGCTAAGTCACAGTCACCATCCTGGCACGGCGGTCTCCTGGGGGCCGCCTGGAGGGGGGACGTGCTAGCAGCCAGGCCACGTGTCCGTGAGACGGAGCTGGGAGGTTCCTGCGCTTTCCTGTGTAACCAAGTGAAGCAGTGCACACACCCTCTTTCCACGAGGGGCCTGCCCACCTCTGCAGCCACAACGCCCAGGACACGAGGAGCCCCCTGTACCTTTCTCCTTCTTGGTCTGGGCTGGGGTGGGGGACCGCGAACTTGCTGAGGACACGGGGCTGGCCAGGTCTGCGTACATGTCGTCCGAGTCCACGCTGTGCACTGAGCTACTACTCGACGTGGCGCTGGACACCGAGGAGACGCTGCTCACGCTCAGGGACCTGGACACACACAAGCACGTCTGCACCCACGTGGCCCCGACGGCGAGATGGCCGGGGGCCAGAGGCACAGGGGGGCCAGCCGTGGGTGTCCACGCGCACCTTCCCCAGCCTCCAGTTTCGAGGAATGTGTACCACCTAACCGGAAACTTCAGAGGGTAAGGTGGGCGGTTTAAAGGGGCCCCACAGTGAAGGGACACCCCAGTCACGGAGTCGAGGGCCCTCGCACGAATGAGCAGCCAGCCTGTCTGCTGGGCAGGGACATACGACGAGTGACTAGCTGTGAGCGAGGCTGGTGATGACAGAGCTGAGGGCCCAGGCTGTGAGGCCCGAGAAAGGGCAGGGCTCTGCCCCGCGGCCACGCCAGAGCCCAGAGCAGAGGCGCCCCGGCCCCGCACGCGGCTCTGGGAAGCACGGGGACGGCGGCCGGCTCGCGGGGGCTGCTCCCACAGCCCGCGCCGTGAGGACGACGTGCCACCGAGTCCGAGTCCGGTCACTCTCCGAGAACTCCGCAAGGACCCGGGCAGAAAGGAAGGGCCCGGCTCCGTTTAAAGGCTGGGTCCTTAAACCTCTTTGAGGAAGACCTGGGCTGCCTAGAAACGCACGAGGGCGTCCGCTCCGGGATCTAAGGCCTGATCCGACAGCGTCTCCTCTTCCAGCAGCGTGACGGCGGCACTCGTCCCTACCGGACCGGCCGCCGCTGGGCGCCCCGAGCACGGCGGGCGGGGGGCGGGGGGCCGGGGGGGCGCCGACAATGACCTGGATCTGGAGCTGGAGCCGCTGTAGCTGCTGCCGCTGCCGCTGCCGCTGATGGTCCGCCTGCAACACAGACAAGGCCCGTGTCACCGGGCGGCTCGCGGGGCGCGCGGTCTCCCCTCGGGGCAAGAGGCCGTGTCCTCGGCATCCCACGGCAGCACCGCCCCCTTCTAGGGGAGACCTCGGTGTCGACGGGCGCCTGCCGCCCGCACAACCACACCTTCCGTCCTTAGGTGCTCGCGCCTCCCATCGTGGTCGGGGGAAACCGAGGCTTGAGGACGTGATGTGACAGGACGGGGACCGAACAGGCCCCCAGCCTCAGCTGCTTCCCCCAGAAGCCCCCCCCCCCAGCTTGAAGCCCGTTCGCTCACCTCCTGGGGGGGGTCCTAGCTTGCCGCTCCCTCCTCCGGGCTTCCCGAGGGTCTCCTGGCTTGGCGGGCTCGGGGGCTGGAGCAGTGGTTTTGGGGGCCTGTGGTGGGGCTGGAGGTGGGACTGGCTTCTTCACGGACTTCTCTCTGTGACAGGAGACGGGGGGAGGGTCACACCGGCCGCACAGGCGGAGGACGGGTCCATCTGAAGAGCCCCCAAGAACCACAGAGCTGGCGCTGTGCTTCCTCAGGAACGTGCCCCCCCCCCCCCCCCCGCTCACGGGCCAACCTCTGAGGGCACCAGCACCACTCACATGTGGGACCCACGCTGCAGCACAGAGAACGGCCCCAAATTTTCTGTGCTGTCAGTGTCGGGAGAATACCCTGCCGAACATTCTGGTAGCACCGAACACTCATGGTTCAGGTGGAATCAGCAGGAAACAAAGTCTTGGGCAAAAGCAAGCTGCTCAGCACAGCGTCAGGGGCGAGTTAAGATCCGTGCAGACGAAAACGCCCGCACGACCTGCCTGCCACGTGGCTGGGGTGTCTGGATTGGGGTGGCCTCACACGTTCGCTAAGCCCGTCAAATGGCACAACTTAGCTGGCTGGGGTGCCAGGCATAAATTACGCCTCCACACTGCTCACTTTCTAGGAGGGGGAGACTCCGGGTGCCTGCAAACTCCCGAGGGCTGCTGGAAGGCTTGGATCAGGATGCAAATATGCAGCATGGAGCGTTTCAGCGCCGGCCACCCGGCGAGTGCCAGGCTATCGGCCGCTGAGTGAGCCACACGCGTGAGGACAAGTGACAAAGGAGGGTGGCGCTGGCGCCACACGGGCACGCAGGCCCATCCGCCCACACGTGCCCCGGCCTCGCCCTGCAAGCCACAGGGCCAACTCCACCCACCGGCTGCCTTCCCGTGCGCCGCACTGCTCAGGAAGGGAGCCCACTTCCATTCTGGGGGAGCGTGGGCATGGCTGCAACCTGAGACACCGCACGCAGGGGTGTGACATCTGTCTGGTAAGTTCCAGATGTTTCTAACTTGTCACGTTAGTCACAACTGTTGACGAGGATCAATGGGAGCCACTCTAGGAACAGCAAATGTGAACGAGGCCAGTCTGGTGGGGCCCCCATTCTCTGCATGCCCTGGACACAGCCCAGGAAGCACGATGGGAACCACCTCCCTCCTGCCCCCTGGAAGAGAACAGCGGGGCCTGCTCCTGGCAGGGGAAGTGGTCTAACCCCAAGGAGCACGGCCAGCACCATGGTCCATGCAGGGGTGCAGGCACGCTGACGTGCATGTGGCCTCGAAGTCCACATGTCAAGAAGCGAGAGGCTAAGTCTGTGCCCTGTGGTCCCCGAGCCTGATCCCCCAATACCTTTGCCCACCTGCCAAGGGTTCTCACTGGGACTTCTTCACAGATGCAACAGGAGAGAGAGAGAGAGAGAGCAGGAGAACCTGCCCCATGGGGCACTTACCCTGCTTTCCCAGGAGGCAGAGCCGGCTCCCCCTTGGTTCTAACAGAAGGTCTGTGTGGGGAAGGCGTTGGAGACGGGGAGGGGGACGAGGAAAAGGACCGGGACCTAAGGAGAAAACACAGGCATGAGGAGGGCGCGCCACGGTGCCCCGGTCTGCACTTGAGCAAGCTAGGGACGTTGCCCGGACACAGAAAACGTCGCTGCACGTCTCTACTTAGCTGCCTCAGATTTAGAATGGGCTTCAGATAGTTCTTGGTCCTTTCTGAAAACACACTAGAGGGGAAAGGAGTAGCCAGGCTGATGGGTCCTGCAGAAGGCCTGGGGGCCGTGTGGTCAGGCTGGGAAGGGCACATGCTCTGCGTTGCTTAGAAGTCCAGCAAGGACACGGTGACACAGGACAGAGGGCCAAGCGAGAGAGCTGGGCACTGAGGCCTAGGGGGCTGGAAGGTGCGGGGTGGGCAGGGTGGCCGCGAGCAGCATGAGGTAGGGACTGGCCAAGCCCGGGGAGTGTCCCCGCTGAAGCAAACAGTGACGGGCTCCAGTTTCAGGTGTCAGCAGCATGGACAGAGAGCCCCAGAACGGGGGGGTGCGGGGAGCTGGCCAGGTAGTTCTGGAGGCCGGCCTAGCCAAGGTGACGACTCCACTGTCCCAGGATCCAGCACCACATGGCGCAGGAGGCAAGCCTCCGAAAGGCTCCCGGGCGGTCGTTTTCTCCCGACTTAGAAGCTGTCATGGACAACTCCCCACACCAGGTAAACAAGGCGGGGCGCCTGCAGTCACACACACTGAGGTTTTAGAGACAGAGGGGCACGGAGGAAATGCCCGGCTCTTCCATCCTGACGCTCGCTTCGCCTGGCTGGGGCTGCCCACCAGGGGAGATGGGCAGGGACACCCCCGCTAACTGCCAAGGGGCTAGAGCCAGACGGCGCAGCCCTGTGCCCCCGCCTGGTGTGCGCGAGGTCCTGGTCACCGACTGCGACGATGAGGTCTCTGGTCCAGTCCCCATCATGGCCTTCCCGGGGAGCTACAGCACCCTCTCTGTGTGTATGGAGACAATGGAGCTGGGGGGTACGGCCTGGAGGCCCCCACACGGGCAGTCCTCCACCTCCACCTTCCTCTGGCCTTGGACCTCTCCTGACTAAACCCTGAATGGGATGAAGGGGATGTGCCCACGTGGGTGGCCCCTGCAGGCAGGGCGTGTGGGTGCGGGTGCGGTGCACGCCACCTGAGCTGGCTGCGGAGTCAGAAGCAGCGGACGCAGAACCTGAACAGTCCTGTTAGTTGTATTAATCAACGACTCGGTTCCTACACAAATGACAACGAAGAATTCTCTAAAACCCCAGAGTTTGTCTATTTTCAGTGGGAAAAATACACGTATTGTTTGATCTTTCTAGAAACGTCCAACAGAACTTTCTGTGAAGATGCAAATGTCCTCTATCTGAGCACTCCAAACAGGGCCCACGCACACTTTAAAATTCTAACTGAAGGACACTGTGCATCACCACATGTGGCTAGTGGCCCAGCGGACAGTGCAGGACGTGGCAACAGTGGCCTTCTGATTTCAGCACACCCACGACACAGGTCGCGTCGCCGCTGCTTCTGAGCCACCTCCGGACACGTGCTCTGTGCACTGAGCCCTCGGCACCTGCAATTTGTTGCCTGGCGACGCAGCTGCCTCGACACACAGCGGGGGCTGTTCTGAGAGCAGCTGCGTGCCTGGAAGGACGCCGTCCAGGCCGACCGGACACGGTGCAGGTGCCCGGGCTGACCCGGGCCGCACCCGGCCGCGCCCACACTCACCTGGACCGGCTGCCTGAGAACGAGCTGTGTCTGGAGGACCGGCTGGAGTAGGAGCTGTAGGAGGAGGAGCGGGAGCGGGAGCGGGAGGACCCGGAGCCGGAGTACGAGGACGACCGAGACGATGACCTAGATAGTCCAAGCACAAGGTGGGAGAGGGGCCGGTCCTCCTCCGGCAGCCTGGCCGCTGCTGCCGACCTGCTACCCTCAGGCACAGACCCAGATGACATGGCCACACGTCCCCCCGTCCCCGTCTGTGCACACCCGCCCACCTCCCACTCCCACCTGCCCTTGGGACACCCCTGCGGGCACGCTGCAGTCCAGCGCCCTCCTGGCGGGACTCGGGTTCAGAAAGCAAGACGTGGGTACGGGTCTGCGCCCCACTGCCGGCGGACAGCTCCCAGGCCCTGGCCGGACAGCACACCTGCATTTCTCTCTCTGCCCGTCTGTGTAGGTCATGGAAGCCCTGGGTTGACGCTAACCTCCCCAGTCCTTGTCTAGCACGGCGGCCTCCCGCCAGCCTCCCTCCCACCACCCACCTCATCCCTGTTTGTTCAGACCTAGCGTACACACGAAGCCCAAATGCACAGGAGGAAGAGAGGGGCTGACTCCCTGACGGGGCTTATGCCGTCCTTCTGGCCTTCTGCCTCGTGGGGTCTCTCCCAGAGGGACTGGGCGAGCTCTCTCCCCTTGCTGGCCCCCTCGCCGGGTCTGTGCTCCATTTTGGGTTGCCAGCATCCTGGCTGAGGTCAACTGTTTATTTTGGGGGTGTGAGGCCTTACTGAGGTTCTAAACATCAGTTCTGCCTGCCGCTGACGCTCTAGCACCCCAGTTACTCAATAATTCTCTGCTGGACAAACAGATGCCTCTTTAGTCCCCCTGACTGTCCTCAGGCCAGGACGGCGCAGCCCTCCGGTGGCGTTTATGAACCAGTCTTTGTGACCGGCCAGCCTCCTTACCTGGAGGAATTGGAGGCAGAGGCCGATGAGGCTGATGTTTTCCGACGCCTTCGTGCCCGGCTAGGGGAGACAGACACCCCGAGTTTCTTCTTGGGAGACTTGGACCGGCGCCAAGGGTCCTTCCACTCGTCTGCTCGCTTCACCTGCGGCCCTGCAGCAGCAGCCTCCTTCTTTGGTGGCTCAGCTTGACGGCTAAAATCACAGAGGCGTTAGCCACTCTGGGACCGTCCTCTCCGACAGCAGTGCCGTCCGATGAAGGCAAACGAGAGGCAGGATGGCGGCATGAGCGCCTGCTTCAGGGGAAGCCTGACAAGGACCGGGTCGCCTACCGGGGCAGCAAGTCCTCCCTCGGCAGCAGGGCTCACTCCACAGACGGTCTCCACGCATTCATGTCCTTCCTGGAGGAACAGGTCTTTCTCCTTCACGGTAACTAACCACACCAGTACTTACTTTTTTGGGTGTAATGACTTACAGAATCCCCCACCATACTGCAAACTCTGGGAAGGACAAGGGTGGCCTTGTCCGACATGTCCTCTCTAGAGCCGGAACGCAGTGGGCACAAAACAAATACTTAGTTCAAGGGCAATAAAGTACTTGTTGCCCTCAACTTATGGTCAACTAATCTTCGACAAAGCAGGAAAGAACATCCGATGGAAAAAAGACAGTCTCTTCAACAAATGGTGTTGGGAAAATTGGGCAGCCACATGCAGAAGAAAGAAACTGGACCATTTTCTTACACCAACACACAAAAATAGACTCAAAATGGATGAAAGACCTAAATGTGAGACAGGAATCCATCAAAATCCTAGAGAACACAGGCAGCAACCTCTTCGACCTCAGCCGCAGCAACTTCTTGCAAGACACATCACCAAAGGCAAGGGAAACAAAGGCAAAAATGAACTATTGGGACTTCATCAAGATAAAAAGCTTTTGCACAGCAAAGGAAACAGTCCACAAAACCAAAAGATAACCAACAGAATGGAGCAGATATTTACAAATAACGTTACAGATAAAGGGCTAGTATCCAAAATCTGTAAAGAACTTCTCAAACTCAATACCCAAAGAACAAATAATTTAGTCAAAAAATGGGCAGAAGACATGAGCAGTCATTTCTCCAAAGAAAACATCCAAATGGCCAACAGACACATGAAAAAATGTTCAACATCATTAGCCCTCACAAAAATTCAAATCAAAACCACATTGAGGGCACCTGGGTGGCTCAGTCGTTAAGCGTCTGCCTTCGGCTCGGGTCATGGTCCCAGGGTCCTGGGATCGAGCCCCGCATCGGGCTCCCTGCTCGGCAGGAAGCCTGCTTCTCCCTCTCCCACTCCCCCTGCTTGTGTTCCCTCTCTCACTGTGTCTCTCTCTGTCAAATAAACAAAATCTTAAAAAGCAAAAAAAAAAAAACCACAGTGAGATATCACTTCACACCTGTCAGAATGGCTAAAATCAACAAGTCAGGAAACAACAGGTGTTGGCGAGGATGCGGAGAAAGGGGAACCCTCCTACACTGTTGGTGGGAATGCAAGCTGGTGCAGCCACTCTGGAAAACAGTATGGAGGTTCCTCAAAAAGTTAAAACTAGAGCTACCCTACGACCCAACAATTGTACTACTGGTTATTTACCCCAAAGGACAGAAAAATACAGATTCAAGGGGACACATGCACCCCAATGTTTATAGCAGCATTATCAACAATAGCCAAAGTATGGAAAGAGCCCAGATGTCCATCAACAGATGAATGGATAAAGATGTGGTGTATATATATACAATGGAATTGTACTCAGCCATCAGAAAAGATGAAATCTTGCCATTTGCAACGACGTGGACGGAACCAGAGGGTGTTATGCCAAGTGAACTAAGTCAGAGAAAGACAATTATCATATGATTTCACTCACATGTGGAATTTAAGGAAAAAAACATATGAACGTAAGGTAAGGGGGAGAAAAAGAGAATGAAGCATACCATAAGAGACTCCTAACTCTAGGAAACAAACTGAGGGTTGCTGGAGGGGAGGGGGGTGGGGGGATGGGGTGGCTGAGTGATGGACATTGGGGAGGGCACGTGAGGTAAGTAGCACTGGGTGTTGTATGGAAGTGACAGATCGTTAAATTCTACTCCTGAAACCAATATCGCATTGTGTGTTAACTAACTAGAATTTAAATAAAAATTTGAAAAAAAAAAGTACTTTTGTTTTCACGTGCATTAGAAATTTCGTGAATCATGAAACCCGAGCCTTCAACAGTTCCTTTGTTCTCTGACTTAGGTTTGAAGAGACTGGTTTGATTTATGCAGAGTACTGTGGTCAAAGCCCCAGAGAGAGGAGACGGTGGCCCAGAGAAGTCAGAGGCGCTCCGTGGGACAGCCACTAACGCAAGCGTCAGGACTGAGGGCTAGCGTGCCAGTGGGAGGGACTCTGCCAGGACTGACGAGCCCTGTCCCTCAAGTCCCTGCGGGGCTGCACCAGTGTAACTGCAGGTGGAGAGAACGATCACCTAGGAGTGAATCGCGGCTACAGCTGAGGCGTGAAAGCCGCGCTCTACGGTGATGAGCAGACCACTGCCAGGAGAACCCAGGAGCCCTCCTTAACAGGGTAGGAGGCAGCCAGGCAGCTGAGTGCTCAATGGGGGAGCCCGTTCACCCTGTCCGGGAGCTCAGGGTGGAGACACAGTGGCAGCAGGGTGCCCTGTGCCCGCAGATACACCTTACAAACCCAAATATCCTCACTTAAAAAGGAGCCAAAGTGTAGGATCCCAGACAACTAGCAGTAATTTAACACAGACGTAGCTGCTGGTCCCATGATACATACATTTTTAATCAGTTACAAAGTTCATTGAAAAGTTTTGGAAAACACAGAAAGGTAAAACAAGGAAGTAAATAGAAATCCCATTATCTTGTTCTCCCGAGATAGCCAACATTTAGCACCGCTGCATTTCCTTTCCACCTGGATTCTATTTGCCGCGATGAACACTCAAGCGTGCACTCAACACCCACTGCAGTCACAGCTGCGACCTGCCTGGTGGCCGCATCTCCCCTGTGGCATCCGCCCCTGCAGGTGTGCTCTTCCTGGACCGTGTGAAAATCCACCCCCAGTGCTACCCGATCTCAACATTTCTACACTATTAGCTGTTTCTAACTTTAAAAGAAACCACAACACTAAAATTACTATATATACATCTTTTTAATTTTTTTTAAAGATTTTTATTTATTTGACAAGAGAGATAGAGAGAGAGCACAAGTAGGCAGAGAGGCAGGCAGAGGGAGAGGGAGAAGCAGACTCTCCACCGAGCAGGGAGCCCAACGCGGGGCTCGATCCCAGAACCCTGGGATCATTACCTGAGCAGAAGGCAGCCGCTTAACCGACTACGAGGTTTTCTAGACCTAAAATCCTAAGAGATGGAATCAGTGGGTCAAAGGAAATGAACACTTTATAGAGGTTCTCGTAAGCTGTCAAGCACTCTCCCCAAAATGAAAGCAATCTGCGCTCCACTGGCAGCCAGAGGGTACCCATTTCGCCTATCGACAATCCTGGGGTCCTGTGTCACCAGGGAAGCCACCAGATCAAGCCCCAACCGCGGCAACGGCACACACGGAACGGGCTCCTGGCGCCTCCGGGGGCAGCTGTGGCTGGAGGGCCGCCCCGGGCTGTGGCGCAACCCCCTTGTGGCCACTTTTCTAGGAAGCTCTTTATGTACGGAGGAACCCTTCCCTGCCCTGCGTCTGCCCCCGGCTAGCTGCTTTTGACTGCGTTTGGCGGCGGCGTCCGCCGCGCAGTCCTTCACTCTGAGCCGTATATGCTTGCGTTTTTCTTCTGGGTCATCTGGAGTTTCCTTCCTTTCTTTTTGTAAAGCCGCACTCGTCGGTGTGCCTGGGATCTGTGGCTGCAGCGCATGCGCAGCCGGGAGAGCGCGAGGTGGGGCACAGCACGGGGGGGGGGGGTTGTCCCAACGGGCCACCCCTGCGGCGCCCGGCGTGCGCTGGCCTGCGGGGGGCATCAGCAGCAGCGGCAGAGCCCGCACCACCTCCACCAGGCTTCCGGTGGGAACGGCGTGGAGCTGATAACGGCACCCTGCCGTTTACCCATGTCCGCTTTCATACGGGCCAGCAAAGGACAGGAGCTTTCTTCCTAAGAGGCCCTGCCTTCCCAGGGCCGACTTCCAGCTGCTGTGCACTCTCCACCACCAGCACCTGAGCGTCTCGGTTGACACTGGGCTTCACCTTGGCCACCATCTACTTATATTCCATCATAATATACAAAAACCGTCACCTGTTGACATTTGCTGAACAACCAGCGAGTTCCAGCTTGTTACTTGCCAAAAATCCCACACCAGAAGCAATAACCAACATTTAAAAATGCCCTGAGCGGGGCGCCTGGGTGGCTCAGTGGGTGAAGCGTCTGCCTTCGGCTCAGGTCATGATTCCTGGGTCCCGGGATCAAGCCCCACGCGTGGGGCTCCCTGCTCAGTGGGGAGCCTGCTTCTCCCTCTCCCTCTGCTGCTCCCCCTGCTCGTGATCTCTCTCTCTGTCAAATAAATAAATAAAATCTTAAAAAAAAAAAGACACTCTTAACTATAGCAACAAACTGAGGGTTGCTGGAGGGGAGGTGGGTGGGGGATGGGGTAACTGGGTGATGGGCATTAAGGAGGGCATGTGACGGAATGAGCACTGGGTGTTATACGCAGCTGATAAATTACTGAACACTACATCTGAAACTAATGATGTACTATATGGTGACTAACTGAATTTAAATAAAACATTTTAAAAATGCCCAAAGGACACATTAAATTGAAGCATAAAATCCCTGTTATGCCAGCTCTAAACCCCAAGAGTGATTGCCACATAAGCTCATAAGCGTGTCCTCCTGGAAAAGTAATCCCGGAAGGAAGTGAAACTCGTCAATTCCAGCCGGTCCCAGGCCAGCCCGGAGCTGCCGTCACCTTTCTATGGCCTGCGTTATTCTCCTCCTAAAAACGCTGGTGTGGGATTCTTCACCAGGTTTTCGTTAGTCATCAGAATGGCCCACTTCTGCCAGTCTGGAGCCCCTCTGACAAGGCAGCAGAGCAAATGGAAAGCAAGGGACAGACTCCTCATGTCACCGTTAACTGTACTGGGAGCTCCGGGTGCAGGTAGGGGGACAAAGGACAGCGCTGTCCCCATCACAGCACGGAAAAGAAATCCGCGGAGGCTGCAGAGAGGTGGCCAAAGCAGGCTGTCTCCATCTTTGAAAGTCAACGTTTCCCCCCCAGGGAGACTCCTTCACGCACTCTGGGGGTGACACTATGGGCTTCATGGTGAGTTGCCCTTTCACCACTGCCGGCATGGGGCCCAGAGGGGCCGCCAGCCCACGCACACCGAGCCACCAGCCAGTGCCACCTTCCCTCTCAAGGGCCGGTACCAGGCCTGGGAGTGACCCCGTGAAACAAGGGATCCCCCGAATTATGGCAAATGAGGGTCCTGATTTTAATTTGTATATAGATAGCGATTTTCTTTTTTTTTTTTTTTTTTTTTAAAGATTTTATTTATTTATTTGTCAGAGAGAGACACAGCGAGAGGGAACACAAGCAAGGGGAGTGGGAGAGGGAGAAGCAGGTTCCCTGCAGAGCAGGGAGCCCGATGTGGGGCTTGATCCCAGGACCCTGAGATCATGCCCTGAGCCGAAGGCAGACGCTTAACGACTGAGCCACCCAGGTGCCCCTAGATAGCGATTTTCATTTTTGACTTAATTTCTACAGTGACTCACTAGGACAAATGATCTGGCTTTTTTTATGGAAATGAGGTAGTTTCCTCTTAAAATGTATTTAAGCTCAAAAAGTAAAAATATCAAAAAATATAAATAGCGTACATGGGACCTGGATACAGGAAACCATGCAGCTGGTACAATAATGAAGTGGTTTAGGGAGCACACTGAGTGAGGGGTCCCTTCTGCAGACCACCAGACTCAAATGAGCTGAGCTGGGCCACATATTTGGGGACCCAAACCAGGGAGAAACTTGGACTTGGACACAAAACTGGAGAAAATGACTGAATGGACACCCAATAAAGAGCTCACGGGAAACCCCACTGGGAAATGTGCCCGGGACACTGGGGAGGGTGGGCGACAGCAGGATGAGGCGTGCCCCTGGACTCCCAAGCAGGTGGGCACGGGGGGCCAGGGGTGATGGCAGCCGCACGTTCACATGGTCTGTCCTTCTTCACTATTTTTTTCGTTCTTTACAAAGTTTTCCAAACTTTCCTACACCATCACGTTTTATATCTATTACAGAAAACCCCAAATGTCATTTAAAAAATGTTTCTCCTTCTGCAGAGATCTTCTGCTATGTTCACTAGCACACACGCGCAGGAATTTTACATACTTGACTTGGTCTGAAGAAGGAAGCAGCTCCGGGGCTCCGACCGGCGCTGCCGCGGTGCCAGGCGGCTTGTATGGCCGCTGATGCCAACCCTCAGCTGCCTCTCAGCCCCACACCAGCAGGGACAGGAGAGATGTCGCTCTGCGCGGGTCAGTAAGTTGAACACGACCCAGTCCGTAAGGGAGCAGGGCCGGCGCAGCTGTGCTCTGAAACCCTGGGAGGCCGCACCCCTGCCCCGGAGCCTAGGACCTGGAGGCGGGGGGGCTGGCGTCACGCGGGTGCCCCCGGCCCATGGCTCTACCCCTGCTTTCGGGGAGACGCCAGGCCCTGGAGGCCGACAAACTGACAAACAATGCACCAAAACGACACGGAGCCCCACCCCCCCACCCCGCTGCGGGCAGGTTAGTGGCTGAACAGCCTGGAGATGCAGGGGAAGGCAAGGCTGCTGGCAAGGGAGGGCCGCCGTCTGGAGCTGTGGCGTTGGGCCGCATTCGCATGAAACCCTCTGACCAGGGACGGGAACAGGCCCCGCCCGTGGAGGAAGGGGCCTCTCCAGCGCAGGAGCACACCCCTATCACCCAGGCTCCGACCCCTGTTCAAGGCCTCGGGAGAGACTCTGGGAGCAAAGGTCAGTGCAAGGCCTGCCAAACACAAACGGCAGAACCAAACACAACAGAGGGGCCCGGACGATGCATGACACGCCTCGCATGTCACATCAGCGGACGGAGGCGTGAGGTGCCAGCGACGTAAGGTGCTTGGAAACTCCGAGCGGAGTGGCTGCCAAGTTTGAGGTCAAAGGTGAAACAAGAATGAAAACATAAAGGTGTTCTTCTAAAATCAAAAAGGCTGGCATCTAATAAAGATCCAGGAAAAGGGAATTAGAAGTGACTACACTTGTTCACACTCACGTCACAGCACCTTTCACGGGAGAGTTTTTTATTTATTTATTTTTATTTTTTTTTAAGTTTTTTTTTTTATTTATTCATTCGAGATACAGAGATAGAGAGAGAGAGAATATGAGCAAGGGGAGAAGCAGAGGGAGAGGGAGAAGCAGGCCCCCTGTGGAGCAGGGAGCCCGATGCGGGGCTCGATCCCAGGACCCCGGGACCACGACCCGAGCCGAAGGCAGACGCTTAACCATCTGAGCCGCCCAGGTGCTCCTCACGGGAGAGTTTTGCTGCGACTATATTCTGGAAGCCTCTGTGGGGCCTTCGATGGAAGCCTGCGCTGTGATCACCTCCCCTAACCCTGGGCAGAAACCACCCATGGGGGTCCTTGCGGCTGGGGGCTGTCACACCCCTTGCCTGGACTTCTGGGTGGGCCCCCAAATGTACCCTGCTGGCTGCACCCCTTCCTGCCCAGCACGACGCCTGCCAGTGTGTGTGTGGGGGGGGTACACCTGCCAGTGCAGACTCCGAGCACTGCCAAGGCATCCCTCCCTCTGGAACGCCCACCTTGCATGGGAATCCCACTTCTTCCCGGTCTCGGACTATCATGAGTTATGACCCACCCCAGCGGGCTACAACCCCTCCAGCCTCCGCCAGGCTGTCTGCCCCTCTCTTAGGGACGCATACACAAGTAAGATGTGTGAGAATTTAGATCTCCTGTTCATGGTTCTCAGCTTGGTGTCCCCACAGGCCCTCACGGAAGCCTGTGACACAGGCCAATGCATGCCCCCTCAGTGAGGCACGCAGCAGCGCCCCGGAACCCTGATAATTCCAGGGGCCGGTCACTGCCGTGGACAGTCCTCCCCGGGGCGGGGGGTGGGGGGGCAGAACAGACAGGCTTTCCCTAGTGAGCGGGCACGTGGCGACAGACCCATCACTTCCACCCTCCAGTTGTGAAAACATCCTTGAACTTAATGAGGAACATGTAAACCCGAGAGAAATGTGATTGCCAGCAGAGGGGACACGCACGCTCCCACCCATTTCCACTTTAATTTCTGGGTGAACAGAAAGAAAAAAAGTCTACTGTTTCAAGCGCTCGGCAAGCGGCATTCACACAGATGTTCTAACCGCTGCAAGGCCCCTGACGTTGCCTGAGGCTCCTCACGGCTCCTGCCCCCGCAGCCTCCCCTGTGAGGAACCAAAAGCTCCCACTGGGGCAGGTCGTGCTCCAAGAGGCTCAGCAGCAAGTCCTTCGACCTCAGAGCCGCCATCTGTGTCCACCTGTCTCTCTCCAACTCCCATCGCCACCAGAGGTCCAGGCTTAGATCTCAATACATAGGAGAATGCTATTATCTGCCTTTTTGTCTTTATCAGTTGGGCAACTTCTGGATCATTCAGTAGCTTAAAAATGCCCCGGGCACAATGACTTTCTCGGAGGCAGGCAGTTCAGCTGTGCCCAGGACAGATGAGAGGTCAGCACAGTGAACTGAGATTTATTACATCTCCAGACGAGTGCCTTTTGCCCTAACAGAAGATCAGTGACTGTTTTAAAGCCCAGCCTAAGTGCCAGGGAACCAACGCTAAGCAATCTCCGAGCGCCTGGCTCATCAGGAAGCACGAAACGTCACGCAGCTGGGAGCAGAGTGGGAGGCCGGGGCGACCTGCCATCTCCCGGCCGCAGGAGAATGCCCACCTGCTTCCGTGGGGCCACGCACATCCTGCGAGGTTCCTGACAGCCATCCAGGTGTGGTCGTCGGACACACTCAGGGGCAGCAAAGGTGTGTGACACCACCACATTGGTCTAGGGCCGTGTGAGCGACAACTTGTAATGTTCAAATTCATGAACCCAACAAATTGCAGCACGTAAGCTGTGGGAGGCGTTGAGGAACCATGCTGCCGAGGCGAGGGGGACAGGAAGCTGGAGGGGAGAGGTGCGCTCAGGGAACCGGGAGGGGGAGTCACCAAAAGCAGAGAGAAACCCAATGTGTAGTTTTTGCCAAGAAGACAGCCGACCGGAGTGAGGTCACCTTCTCTCTAGGACGGCAGAAGGCCACACAGCCTCGGATAGGTGACGGTGAGCCTGAGCTGGACAGAGACGCACAGGGCAGCGGTCCTAGCGCAGCTCACGTAGCTACAAATCCAGCTCCCTTGCCTTGGCACGTCCCAGCCTCTGAGGGCGAGTCCAGAGCCGTGGGCCCCTGTGAGGGGCTCAGGGTCCCCTGTGAAGAAGGCTGTGAGCGCCTGCCCACTGCCAAGCCCCCAGGGCCCCCGGCGTGCCCCACACTGGATGCTGACAGGCTGCATGCAGGCCGCTGGGGTCCCAAGACAAGGAGCCCTCGCAAGAGCCGGCGGCCTTCAGGGAGCGCAAAGCAGCCGGGCCGGAACAGGGCTCCCTCGTGAGGATGGAGAAAAGCTCCCCGGGAGGTAAGGAGCCTGCCCTTTCAGCCCCAAGGGGGGCCAAACCTCACCCGTGCATCTGAACGTTGAGCGAGCAGCTTTTAAGATGACAGGCGGTCTGGGCAATCCCTCCAGGAAGAGCCCAATTACTATCTTTATCTAGGATGAAATTAATTTGCGTATGCCAAAGAACATCCTAATTACCCACCTCAGCTCCACCCGGTGCAGCACACCCACTGGCTTGGCGATAAAGATTAGGAGGTTTCACAAAAGGGATTTCCCTCTACTTACACAGATGCCTTCTACAGAGTTGCTTACGAGGTTCTGCTCAAGTCTAAAAGCAGCCCAGATACAGGAGCGGGCAAGGGCTCTCCAAAGGCCTAATTCCAGAGGGTAAACCTAAATGGAGAGAGACACGTCTCTCCACACAGCGACACTGCATCGAGCCTCTGAGCTCTAGAGGAAAGCTGGTCAGAAACCCCAGAGGGAGATGTCCCACAGAAGACCGCTCACCAAGCAGCTGCGTGAGAGCGGCCCAGCTCGGGCGGGGCGGGGGGAGAAGGGCAGGAGAGAGGCCTGATGTCGGGGGGCGGCTAAGACACAGGGAGCCCGGCACCCTGCTGGCACACAGCACCAGTCCTCGCCGCACCTCACCCCGCTGTGTCTGTCCCCCCCGGGGAATGGGCGGTCTGGGTTTCAAGAGCTCTTGCTGGTCGCAGACAAACCACACCGAGTTTATCATCACCGACTCCCACGTGTGCCCGCTGGACCCTGCAAGACGCATTCCCGGGCAGATTCGACCCCACTGCTGAGTCCCTCGTGCACTAGCTAAGACGAAAGCTTCCTACTCCGCTCTGAATGCAGTCATGGCTGTCTCCTACTTTAGGCGAGAAAAGTTCTTTGTATCCAGCTGTTGATGTAAAATTCCCAACCTGTCCTAGGTAAGTAAGTCAAGTCACCTAAAAAAGGGAGCTCACACAAACGTATTACTGCAGGGAAATTCAGCCACCTCCTGAAGTGGTCACGTCAGCTCCGGCTGCTCCAAGGAAAAGGAAACAGGAGGACCGTGCTGGAAATTCTGCTCCGGGGAAACCCTAGTCCTTCACGCCGGCAGCAGGGCTCCTGGGCTTCCAGCCAGCGGGGTACAGATGGGGTGCAAGACTCCCTGGCACCACTGAGACAGGCTGGATCCAGACCAAGTGACAGGGTGTGCCTGCCTCTGCCCACAGGAGCGTGAATGAGGGTCCAGGGAAGAAAAAGGAGGAAGATGTGAGCCTAGCAAAACGAAGCAGACACCAGTGGAGAGCAGGCCTGCCCAGTTTGGTGAGAAAGCTGCACCTCATTTCAGGAAGAATCCACTTAGTCAAGCCTCCTGAACCCGCCCCGATGGCTCAGCAGTGTTCTCACTGACCCCGTCCCTCACCCGAAGGTCCACAGTTGTGCAAATGCAGGGTGTGGAGGCCGTTCTTCACACGGATCTGGCGCTTGGCGGCTAAGCCTATGAATGCTCCTGCCTTTCAAGCAGTCTTCGTGGGTTCACGTGGACACTCCTCTCTGGAGGGGTCAGGCAGCACTGGGCACGTCTGTCCCATGAGCTAGCAATAAGCACAGACGGACACAGCCACCTGTGCAGCTGTCCTCCCTCCAACAGGCTCTCTCCAAAAGCACACTCAGGTGTATAAAAATGTCCCTGAGCTGGAAATACAGACACTTGACTTGGAGCTACCTGGCTTCTTGGAAACAAGCAGGACATGTGAATAGGAGTGGGGGAAGGCGGTCTGTAGCCAGAGTAAGTATGAGTAAATATGCTCATAAGTCATCAAACCACTGGAGTGGACTGGCTGATGTGATTCGGGAATCCACAGAGTTACAGGGGCAGAGTGACATCCTAGACATCATCTGCCCATCTCTCCTGTGTCTCTCCTTCCAAAACCAGGCGTCTGGATATGCATGAAAACAGCTGTTTTAGGAATCTGGAAAGCAGAGTGAGTTAGTTCTGTCTGCAGAACTCAGTCTGCAATTTCATCAATCCTACAACATGTGCTACGACAGAAAAAGTAAAACTGGACGCTGCTACCAAATCCAAAACTCATTTACAGTACCATCAAGCGTCTGTGGGCTCCAGCTCTGGCCGGGCCCTGAGATGAGGCCTGACGCCGCGGGGCCTGCAGGGGACTGCACTACAGACGGCAGCAGGGGGTGACGCGTACGTGGACAGTAATGGGTGACAGCAGGGAGTGCTAAGAGCCATGAGGAACTATCGAGCAGGGTGGGAAGACAGGAGTGAGCGGGGAGGCCTCTTTGAGCAGCAAGATCTGAGCAAAGTCCTGGAGACAAGGAGGGCCAGCAGGGGCAGAGGACGGCTGGAGCGCAGGCTGGAGGAACGGCAAAGCAGGTGGTGTGAGCAGAGGGAGACGGGCCTCCTGTTCCAGCAATGCTCCCAGAGAGGCCACAGCCCCACCACCGAGTCCACACTGGAAACTGCGCATCTCAGGGAAAAGGGCTTCTATCAAAACGGGGCTTCAGTGGACCAACAACAGGAAGATCAAAATCAAGCTCTGCCATTCAAATGAAGTTTTAAATTTCAAGACAGCGTAAAGAGTGATTGCTGCAACACACAGAGTCATCAAAGCAGTCTTTTAAAGAATGAACGGCTTCAGTACACCCAGAATATGTGATTCACTCTGAATATTCTTTAAAAACATTACTTTGCCCAGTGTTAGGAAAGGATGAAAAAAATATAGCAGATTTAGTGAGGATAATTTATTGTGATCTGGAGGATGAGAACCATCAAAACTGGTGCTCACACAGACTAAGTGTCCTGCTGCTTTACTGTCAGAAACACAGTGGCACAAGAAAGGGGCTGGTCTCATCATACAGGAGAGCCTGGCTTCATCCACCAAAAAACTGTAACAATGAATTCAGGACAAATGACACAACCGTACAAGAGCCTGGCTTCATCCACCAAAAAACTGTAACAATGAATTCAGGACAAAGGACACAACCGTCAACATAAAGAAAAAAAAATCTGTTGCATTGTTATACACTAACAACTTGAAAAAAACAACAAAGAGAACAATCTCATTAACAATTGCACAAAAATAATAACATACTGGGGGCCCCTGGGTGGCTTAGATGGTTAAGCTTCTGCCTTCCGCTCAGGTCCTGATCCTGGGGTCCTGGGATCGATCGAGTCCCACACGGGGCTCCCTGCTCCGTGGGGAGTCTGCTTCTCCCTCTCCCTCTGTCCCTCCCCGTCCCTACTCATGCTCTTGGTCTCTTGTTTTCAAATACATAAATAAAAATCTTAAAAAAATAGTAAAATACCTAGAAATAAATTGAGCCAAGGGGGTAAAAGAGCTATACGCTGAAAATTATAAGAAATTAACGAAAGAAACTGAAGACCACACAAATAAAAGGAAATATATCCCATGTTCACAGACTGGAAGAAATGATACTATAAAAATGTCCCTAGTACCCAAAGCCACCTACAGATTCAATGCAATCCCTATCAAAATTCCAATGATATTTTTCATCAGAAATAGAAACAACAATCATACAATTTATACGGACCCACAAAAGACCCCAAACAGCCACAGCAACCCTGAGCAAGAACAAAGCCGGATGCATCACACTTCCTGATTTCAAACTATATCACGAAGTTTTAGTTGTCAAAAGTGTATGGTATTGGTGTAAAAACGGACACAGATCAGGGCGCCTGGCTGGCTCGGTCAACAGAGCATAGGACTCTTGATCTCAGGGTCGTGAGTTCAAGCCCCATGTTGGGTGCAGAGATTACTTAAAAAAACCCGAAAAACAAAAAACCAAAACAGACACGGATCAACAGAACAGAACTGAAAGCCCAGAAATAAATCCACACATGTATGGTCAATCACAACAAAGAAGGCAAGAATATACAATGGGGAAAGGACAGTCTCTTCCATAAATGGTCTTGGGAACACTGGACAGACACATGCAGAAGAATGAAACTGGACCCCATCTCACACTGTGCACAAAAACTAACTCTAGGTGGATTAAAGTCTAGAAATGATGGAAGACCTGAAGCCATAAAGTTCCTAGAAGAAAACACAGGAACAAAGCTCCTTGACACGGGTCTCAGTAACAACTGTCTGATCAGGACACCAACAGCACAGGAAACAAGATCAAAAAGAAATAAGTGCCCATCACTGAACTCTACCCCTGAAACTGATAATACACTATATGTTAATTAATTGAATTTAAATACGTAATATATATTTGGAAATGGAAAAATAAATTAATAAGTGGGACCGCATTCAACTAAAAAGCTTTTGCACAGAAGAAAATAATAATAAAATGAAAAGACAACCTACCGAATGAGAAAAAATATTTGCAAACCATCCATCTGATAAGGGATTAACATACAAAATACGTAAGAGATTCGTACAACTCAATTGCCAAAAACAATCCAATTTAAAAATGGGCAATTTCCTGACCAGACATTTTCCAAAAGAGGACATCCGGATGGCCAACAGGTACATGAAAAGATGCTTCAGGGCGCCTGGGTGGCTCAGTTGGTTGAGCGGCTGCCTTCGGCTCAGGTCATGATCCCAGGATCCTGGGATCGAGTCCCGCATCGGGCTCCTTGCTCTGCGGGGAGCCTGCTTCTCCCTCTCTCTCTGCCTACTTGTGTTCTCTCTCTGTCAAATAAATAAATAAATAAATCTTTAAAAAAAAAAAAGATGCTTCACCACCACTAATTATCAGGGATGTGCGGATCAAACCCACGAGGAGGTATCGCGTCCCACCTCTTACAATGGCTGTCATCCAAAGCTGAATTGGTAACAATGTCAGTGAGGGCGAGGAAAGGGAAGCCTCAGGCACCATAACTACTATGTGACCCAGCAACCACTTCTGGGTGAGTATCTGAAGGAAATGAGAACAAGAGACGCCTGCACTCCGCTGCCCTCCTCAGCCTTCTTCTCAACGGGAGCACACGGGCAGGTGAACGGACGGAGAAAACGGGGGTGAGCCGCACGACGGACTATTACTCAGCCATAAAAAGGAGGACATCCTGCCATTTGTGAGGACCTGGACGGGCCCTGAGAAACAAGGCTAACTGAAGTAAGTCAGACAAAGAAAGACTCTCTATTCTCACTGTACATGCTCACTTCCATGTGGAATCTGAGCGGAACTCAGAGAGGCGGAGAGCAGAATGGTGGCGGCCAAGTGCCGGGGTGCCGGAAATGGGGAGCTGCTTGGCAGACGGTACACCTTTCCAGTTATAAGGTGAGGAGGTTCTGGGGATCTCGTGTACACCACGGGGGCTGCGGCGAGCAACTCTGTCCTGAGGACCGGAAAGCCGCTGAGAGAGTCGATCTTAAATGTTCTCGCCACACACGGAGGAGGCGGTGACGTGAGGCGACGCTGGTGCTAACTCACCGCGGAGACCCTTCGGCAGCACTATGCCTATCCAGTCATCACACTGTACATTTTAGGTTTGTACAACGTTACATGTCAAGTGCATCTAACAAAGCTGGAATATAAAATAAGAGGCTTTCCCTCAAAAAAAAAAAAAAAAAAAGAAAAGAAAAAAAAGGACATCATCAAGAAAGCAAAACCGACAATGTAAAGTATGGGGAGGGGCATGTACGTGCAAGTTGGGTATCTGACAAGGGGTTTGTACCTAGAATATATACAACTGAGTAATAAAGACAATGAGCAAATAATAAAGAAGTGGGCAAAGGATCTGAATAGACATTTCTCTAAAGAACACACACCAAGAAGCACATGAAAAGATGCTCAGGATAATGAAAATCAAGCCACGGTGAGCTACCATTTCATACCCAGTAGGACAGCTATAATAAAAAAAGATGGGCAATAATAAATAATCTGGAGGAAATTGGAAACCTCACACGTTTCTGGTGGGAAGGTAAACTGATGCAGCTATGTAGGAAGATTCTAGAAATTCCTCAAACGGTTAAACATAGTTATCACATGACTCAGCAATTCCACTCCTAGGTGTATACCCAAGGGAAATGAAAACGATTTCCACGCAAAAACTTGTACCCAAATGCTCATACTCACAAGAGCCAAACGGTAGAAATAACCTAAATGTCCATCAACAAACAGGTGAACAAGATGTTGTATGCACACATCCACACAACGGAATATTATTCAGCCACAAAAGGGAGTGAAGTATGGATACGTGAACTTCGGAAAGCATCTTGCCAAGGGAAAGGAGCCAATCACGAGACCACATGTTGTGTGATCCCATTTATATGAAATACATTTCATATAGAGAGACAGAGAGCGGGCCAGCGGCTGCCGGGGGCTGGGAGGCGTCTGGGGACACCGAGTACGAGGTTCTGCCGGAGGCACAGAGCAGTGCCCTCCACACCACTGACCGCCCGCTTTGAACGGACGCGCCGCGGCACGTGCAGACTTCATCTCACGAGGCTGCAAACACACCGACAAAGCTTCCTCCAATTCCATGATTTTCTGAGGACCGCCTGTCCTGCTCTAGCACTCAAATATACATATGCACGTATTTTATTTATTTTTAAAAGGCTTATTTTAGAGAGAGAGAGAGAGAGAGAGAGGGAGAGAGGGAGCAAGTGATGGGAGGGGCAGAGGGAGAGAAAGTCTCAAGGAGACTCCACACTGAACATGGAGCCTGACGCAGGGCTCAATCCCGAGACCCTGAGATCACGACCTGAGCCGAAATCACAAGTCGGACACCCAGCCGACAGAGCCACCCAGGCGTCCCCTGTCTGTATCTTATAAACACCAAGTGCCGTATGAAGGCCCAGAACCTGCCCTGCCCCTTGGGCCCCGCTGTGCTGCCTGTGGTGAGCGCCCACCCCAGGGGTCACCCGGGCAGCTCTCCGGACGCAGCCCGACAGCGTCACTAGCACCCAGCCAGCCAGCTCACCGGAGGCCTGCCCTCCGCCACGAGACCCCAGAGCGCCACCCGCTGGCCGGCAACCTCCCACCCCCTCTGCCAAAGCAGGGGGGCTGGGAATTCACAACTTCCCTGATTTAGGGTGATGATAAGGAGCACTTGGTGCGCATTCCCACCGTAACACACACGGTACAGGACGGGGTGGCACCTGCTCCTCAAAACACATCATTTCCCAGCCACGACTGTGGGACTGCAGGCACCGGGCTATGGGAAGCAAACAGGACCTGTGACCAACCGGCGAGCCCCCTCCTCTCCCGGCCCGGGGCCACCATCCCAGAGCCCAGCCGGCGGATGGCCTACCTTGGCGGCTGCGGGGAACGGGGCTTCGGCTTCTCTTTCTCCTTCTCGCGCTCCTTCTCCCGGTCGCGGTCTCTGTGCTGTCGGTCCTTCTCATCCCGCTTGGCTCGCTCTCTCTCCCACTCCTCTTTCCTCCGCTGCCGCTCCTTGTCACGCTCCCGCTCGCGTTCCCGCTCACGCTCCCGCTGCCGGCGCTCCCGCTCTCGGTCCCGCTCCCGCTCCCGCTCGCGCTCCCGCTGTCGGTTCTCCCGCTCCCGCTCGCGCTCCCGGTCCTAAAGCCAAACACACGTGCTGGGTGGCACCTGGCACCAAGTGCAGGCGGCACACTGAAGGCCACGGGGAACGATCTCAAGTGCTCACTCTGTTCCCAAGCTTCTCCTTAAAACAGCGTTAAGCCATGAGCCAGATGCCAGCTTGGGACCCAACCTAACAGCTCAGCACCACCTGCCTCCCGCCTCAGCCCTTCCGGTGAGGGGTGGACACGACCTGGCAAGGCCTCTCGTGGGCTCGGACCAAAGCACTCTGCTTGCTGGAGTCTGGTACAGAGGGGGCGCCCCAAAGTGGTGGCCCTTGCTTTCCTATGCACAACCCTTGAACATCTTTCTGAACCAGTCTGCACTCATCTGTTCATTTCCACTAATATTCAAAGTTAAAACGATAAAGCCCAAATCACAGCACAAAGACGGGTTTTAGGCTCCAGGTGGCCTTGTGGGGAAATGATGCACGTTCCTGCTCTTTCCCTGGCCCACATCCTCGGACATGGTGGGGGAGAGAGGTGACGGAAAGGGTGCTTGTGGCACCCGTACCCCGGCAGCCCGGCCCCACCGATGCTCTATCAGGGAGAGAGGCACAGGATGGTCAACCATGGTCCCACCATCCATGGGTTCCCAGGGCAGTCACTTCCTTTTGGTCCTGAAAACTCAAAACTCTGTCATATGAGTCACAGGACAAAGACCGCCCCACTGCTCCCACCAGACCTTTTCTTAGCGGCAGGTTCCCCACCACTCTGAAAACATGAGGGACTCAAAACACTGAAACATGTTCGTTCATCGAAAAATACCAATACAGAATAGTCCTCCAGGAGGCCACCATGGCACAGCTGGGGAGAGGCCCGGGTTATGAAAATGGAGGAGGACAGCACAATTATAAACGGTATTACTAAGGATTCTGAAGGAGGAATTTGTTCAGGAGAGTGGAACACACTCCCATGCAAGCTTATATTAATATTATAACCCAATCGGCAAACCTAAGCTTTAAAAAAAACACAGCAGGACTACAGGTAAACTAAAGGAAGCCTCTGCTCAAACCACCGCCAATTCAATCTGTGGATCCGAACTGTTCTCCACAGTTAATTTAGGCTTAAAACTGACACACTGCCAACACAGGACTAAGACCGTATGAAGTCCTATAAAACAAAAAGGGGATCATTTTAAGGAATTGCCCAGTGAGCGCAGATGTGCACGCCTGCATCCCACTTACCCGGTAATTATGGTACGGCTCCGTCTCCGTATACTGCACCCGGAAGTTCTCGTACTGCCCGCCACGCCAGAAACGCTCGATTTCATAGTCGTAATACGGGTCTGCGTAAGGCTCTAGTCTGAAAACAGAGCCCGGGAAAAGTAAATCTTGCCACTTGGGAATATTAATGCAAAAACATTACATAAAATGTTAGCAAACAGAATCCGACACCACGTTATGAAAACAGACACCATGACTCAGTGGGATTTCCTCCAGGAGTGCAAGGTTGGGCCAATACGAGGAGATTCATGACAAACCTAGAGAGAAAAATCACAGGACTGCACCCACAGATGGTGGCGGTGTCTGGGACAAGAGTACCCAGTCCTGGTGACAAAACTGAAGGGAAGTGGAGGTGGCGCTTTCCTAATGTGACCACACATATGTGTGCACTGTGGGACTGAAGCCATGGGCACAGAGGGGCGTTTCTGTAAGGCCAGGCCACGGCCCCCAGGAGCACCCACTGGTGGGACAGAGGCCCAGCCACAACCAGGAGGCCAGAGACTGGGCGAAAAGGAAAAAGATCTACACCTGGAAACTGAGGCCCAGTAAAGCCACTCCAAGCAGTCAGAAGAACCCAGCGGGGCAGACCGAGACCAAATACTCACCGCTTGGGAGAGAGAGTGGTCTGCATTTACAACAGTAAGCAAGAAACAAAAATACTGAGGAACAAAGTTCATTTAACCAGAAACGAGCAGAACGTATTTGAGGAAAATTTCACAACACTCTCAAGAGAACATAAAGAAATGGAAAAATGTTCCATGCTCATGGATTGGAAGAACAAACACTGTTAAAATATCTACACATTTGGGGTGCCTGGGTATTATGCTAAGTGAAATAAGTCAATCAAAGAAAGACAATTATCATGATTTCACTTGCACGTGGAATTTAAGAAACAAAACAGAGGACCATAAGGGAAGGGAGGGAAAAATAAAATAAGACGAAATCAGAGCGGGAGACAAACCATGGGAGACTCATAAGGATAGAGAACTGAGGGTTGCTGGAGGGGAGGAGGTGGGGGACGGGCTGGATGGGGGATGGGCATTAAGGAGGGCACCTGTTAGGATGACACTGGGTGTTCTATGGAAGTGATGAATCACTGAATTCTACTCCAGAAACCAATATTGCACTGTATGTTAACTACCTAAAATTGAAACAAAAACAAACACAGAAAACACTGGAAAGACACAAAAACACATGTGAATAAATGAGACAATGTTCCCTGTGTTGGGTCAGGATGACCAGACACTGCCAGGAAGTCAGCTGTCTGTCCGTTAATTAATAAACGTAGGGTAATCCCAGTACAAACAGCAGTGAGCTTCTGCATGAAGCTAGACAAGCTGGCTCTCAGGTGCACAGGGAGACAGAGGAAAGGGAGACCAGCCAAGAAAGACACGCCCTCTGAGACAATAAGCCACGGTAGGAGGCCTTTCTGGGGAGGAAAGGAATGGCCCACAGGAATGTGACAGGAAACCCAGAGACAGACCCCAGCAGGGAGGATAAAGGAGCCTCCCGCAGGGAACCACCACTAACCTCCGCGAGGAAGGTGAGGAGACCCCAACTTACCCACGGACCCAGAGGACCTGCCCTGGGGATGCCTGGGACTCCGATGGAGGAAAGAGGAAATATAAACCCAGCAACACATGGGCATTCTTGCAGGGATTTCTTGGCTCGAGACCAACTCTCCCCTTTGAGTAAGCTGGTGGGGGAAACCGAGGCGCCTACAACCCACAGAGGTGTTGCTCTGGGGAGCCGCCAAGGCCTACGCCAGGCGGAGCATCTGGGTCACCTGACGGCCTCCAGCAGGCTGCTTTCTGGGAGGCCTCTCCCCCGGCTCGTCCAGGACCTCCGGCAGGCCCCCCCAAGGCTGGCTCTGTGGATGACACAGCTCTCTTTCATTCCAAGCAGCCAGACATCTTCCTAAGCACCTAAGCCCCACACTACTCAGATCGTACTTAAGACAAGGGTCAGGAATGGCAGAGGCCTGCTGCAGCCAGAAGGGAAGAGAGAGTGCGGCCCCCGAGGCACCAGCACCATCTTCAGCCAACTGAGGCCCTGAGGAGCCCTTTCCCAAGCGGATGTGAGGGTGTGTGTTCTCTCAAAGGAGGGCTGTGCCTGCCGACTCGTGTTTGGGAAAGTGGGTAAGCGGGGTGTAAACAGGCCCTCTCCTGCGGGGCTGCTCAGACCCGGAGGGTGCGGCCAGCCGGCGGCGCCAGCAGCACTACGCTCGACGGACGCACACCGGGAAGGGCTCCGCCCCAGGCCCGGGTTACTGCTGTTGACAGCTCCCGCCAAGGACCCATTCCTCGCAGCTGACACCCTGGGGTCCCCTTGTCTGCCAGTTCCCACCGTCCTGCGGGCTCAGCGTAGCATTCTGGGTTCACACCCCGCCCCAGCAGCCTGTGCAGAGAGGTTTCCTTCCTCCCTCCCTCCCTCCTTTCTTAAGTAGGCTCCAAGCCCACCATGGGGCTTGAACTCATGACCCCGAGATCAAGAGTCGTGTGCTCCCCTGACTGAGCCAGCTGGGCGCCCTGAGGTGACATTTCTTAACGTCTTGTGCATGTCAGATCCCATGAGTTGGTCGGCATCTGAATAAAGTGCCTCAGGTGGTGGAAAGAAGCTCCTAAAGCTATGAATTGGGGTCTGTCTAGAAAGGCACTATTTTTACCAAATGATCCTGCTGGACAAATTAATTCCAAATAATAGCATAAAGAAAACACCTGTTTTCCTGTCCTTTATGCCACCTCAGAAAGCTTCCTCACAGCTCCTGAGCAGGCACCTCCCCAGCGGGTCTCCAACGAAGCACCCAGCTCCGTGTTACCGGAGCCAGACCATGATGAGGCCAGCAGGCGCCACCACGTGACAGTGATTCAGAATTTTCCGTCCCTACCCTCAGCGTCAGGCCAGGGAGCCCAGGTCCCGGGAACGGATGTCCACGTTCTCAGACCTCAGTGGGTGGGCAGCAGAATCACCCAGAAGGCTTGTTAGCAGCCAGCTGGGCTCCACCCGCCCTTGACGCTCGGATGGGGGCATTTCTGACAAGCCCACCGGCCCGGTGTGCTGCTGGTCCCGAGGCCACCCCCGGAGCTCAGCCCTTGGGCCTGTGCCCCCCTCCCCTCGCTGGGCACACACAGGGACCTTGGTCATAGGCCTGCTGCGCTGCCGGCTGAGGGGCACCTGGGCACCAAAGTGGAGACGCTGCAGGCTCCCAGGAAAGAACCAGTAATGCTGGGCTTTCTGAGTTTTCCATCACTGGCCCTTGAACTGCTGTTAAGCTCCCTGCTTGGTGCCTCAGCCGCCCCGCACGCTCTCTGCCAAGTGCTCCGTGTGAGGCTGGCCCACAGCAGGTGCCCTGGGAGCTGGTGAGGCCAGGGTGGACAAGGGCTCTGTCCTGGCCCTGGCCCATCGCTGCCCGCAGGGCTCCTGCACCCCGGCCTCCTCGCCCACCTCAGAGACGTCAGTGTAGCTGGCCAGCGTCCCCTCCTCAATGGCTGGACTCCCAGCACCTCCTCCAGCCTCTCCCCTCCCTCCCTGCAGGGGTGGGGGCGCTGCTTCCTGAGGGTGCTGCTCCCAGAGTCTGGTAGACAGCGTGTCTTTACGTTACATGCTCTTCGTTACAAAAGCCGGGGGGGTCTCCTCTGCTTAGTGGACGCCAATGGACACAGCAGAGGTGGCCTCCGCCCTGACCCACGCTGGGACCCTGTTCCCTGAGGTCCTGACTGACAAGGTCTGGCTGGGGCCTGGCCCACGAGTGTCGCAGAAGCCCTGGTTCATCAGCCCCAAGGCCCTGATGTTCAAACACCAAACCCGAGTGAGAACTTGGCTCAAAGGCCCATCTTCAGAGGCTTTAGAGGCTGAAGGCTCCCCCCAGCAGAGGAGGCGTGGAGTCGGCAGCCAGCGTCAGCCTGGCACCAAGTGCAGGGTGGGAGGCCCAGACCCAGACTCGCCACACTGGTCCTCAGGAGGCACGTGTTCAAGTCCCCGCTCCAACCAGGGCTGGGAAACACAGTGGCAAGGGTGAACCTTGAGATTCTAAACCGTTTCTTTCAGGGCTCAGAATGACCACACTCAGGGAGCACCCTCTGCTCCGTGCTAGTCACATGCCCCACACCAGAGCTCCCGGGACCCCCCCCCCACCCCCCGCAAGGCAAGATGATCACTGGCATCTGACACAAGGAAAATGCGAGGCCTCAGGACACGAAGGGAGCCACACGACTTAGCAGACATTTCTGACTCCCATGTTCCTGTCTGGGATCTGACACGCCTCCATACCCAGAATGACAAAACACAGAGGTCTGAGCTCCATCTTTCAATCTCCACCCATCGACCTCTGAGCTGTTCCCTGCCATGGCAGGCGTGGACCAAAGCGCTTCTCTTCCTTTCTGCACATGTGACAGGGGGGCCCTGAGACAGCCTGGTGGGAGCAGGTCAGGGCGTCGGGAGTCCTGACACACAAGCCCCGCAGGAGCCCCTCCCCTGCGCGCCGTCCACCAGCACCTCAGCCAGAGCCCGGCGACAGGGCTTTCCCGGAAGCAAGCATGAACGCATGTCGCTATAAGCCTGACACGATGCTGAAGCCGGCTCCGATCACAGGCCGAATGCCACGCCATCCCTGTGACCTGGGCCCACACTGCAGCTGCTGCTCAGGAGAAACCTGCCTGATTCTGCTCCACAGAGGGGAGCACAACGAAGCCGGCCTTCCTTCCCCTGCAACCGGAGCACGGGCAGATGAGAGCTTTACTTAACATTACACGATTTCTAAAACCCTGACTTAGGTTTTCTACCATGTGTACTTCGGTAATGAGTCTCTAAAAGACCAGCAGTAAAACATCTGGGAGAAAAAACAACAAAGACAGCATTTACAACGAAAAGGGTCACACCTGCCAAGTTCCTGGACTCTGGTGACAATCTCGTGGGGGCCCGGAGGGCGGGCAGAGGCAGACCGACGAGGCTCCAAGAACACCTGTAGAAACTCTCCGAGCTCAGAGGAACCCACAGGGAGGCGAGCCCTCCCCAGGCGCACGGCCCTGGCAGAGCTGACACCCTTCCCTCACGGAGCAAAAAACCAAGGAAAGTTCACGCAAAGAGTCTGAAAGGATCCTGGGGATGCCATTCTTAGTCCAGGACAGGGGACAAGCATAGGCCCACAATGCCTGAGGGAACCTATGTGCCTCTGCTCTCCAGAGCCCAGGCTCACACAGCTGGGGACAACTTAATACTTTATCAAAAGGGAAGGAAGAGACAGAACTGTTCTTACACTGTGTCTCGGACATCTCTGGTGATGCGGTAATTCCAATCTCGGAAAACTTCATTCTCCTTGTCAAACTCCCGTTCATCTTCACCAATGGTCACCGTAAACCTTTTCTCTTCAAAATCAGGCTCCTGTTCTTTTCGAATGGTTGCTTTTTTTAAAACCTACCATTGTAAGAAGAAGTCAATGCCGGTTACTGTTAAGAAAAGCAAAAGGAAGCCTGTCCTGGTGTGACCCATGGAGCCCCGGCCAGCATGGCCGAGTGGCCCGCATGCGCGGTGGGGGAGATGCACCTCAGCTCTGGGCCTGGAGCACGCGGTCACCGCACCTGGCAGTCAGGACAGGCCCGCTCAGTAGTGCCACGGAGCTCGCTCACATTCCAGAAAGGGGTGAGAGAGCTGGCCACCTCCTAGAAATAGTCCTGACACTGAGCTGGGAAGCCCCAGACAGTCACTCGGTGAGGAAGCCCAAGTGTGGAGAGGAAGGTGAGGCTGCTGGTGGCATAAAAGCCACATGGAGTGGTTCCAGTCTCAGAGGAAAGGAGGGGTGGTGGGGTGTGTGCTGAGCGAGGGAGGAGAAGGGTTTTGTCTTAGTCTGTCACCTCCCTGGAGAGAAGTGGGGGCTCAGCAAGCAGGCCTGGTGCCGACGGACCACTAGCCTGACAGCCAGGGCCATGGTGCGGAGTGAGGGAGCGGGAAGGGAGGGGAGGGCGGTCTCAGAAGAGGACAGCTCCTCCACAGGCAGGGGCCCCTGCGCTAAGTCTCCGGGGAGTGGCACTGGGCGGCCGGGGGCTGGGCTGTGGGGGCTGCAGCACCAGCTGGGGTGTGGTCTGCTGCTGCCCAAGCCACGGGAAGGCAGGAGGCCTGTGCTGTGACCTCGCGCACCTCGGAGAGATCGACACACATCAGTTTCCTTTTGTATCTCCTCAGAGAAATCAGAGAAATATATCCTCACTTCAGAGACTTTACTGGGTTTTCAATCCTTGTCTCTGAATCAAAGAAATGCTACTTTTGCTCAAGGAGCGCTGCTAGCATTTTCTTCTCGGGCTGTCTGGTTACCTCCTTCGCGTGCCGGAGTCCTCGTTCCCAGGCACTCTCTGTGGGGGGCTCTGGAGGGGGTGGAGGCAAAATTTCATCAACTACTGGCCCACCCTATTAAAAAACGAGAAGGGAAAAGTTGAGAAAGCAAGCAAAACTTTAAAATTTATAAAGAAATGGGAGCAAAAACCCCAGTGAGAGCGTTCGTGGCCGCACACCACCCGCTCTCCGAGCCTCAGTCTGGCCCCTGACCCGCTGCCCTGCCTGAATCTAGAATTACCTCCACATGGAGACACGGAAGCATCTGGAAGGCGACTCAGTGACTGTGTGACGTCACAGAAGTGCCTTTTACACAAGGTGTGTTAATGTGCTGTAAGCTGAAGATTCAGAGAGCTTAGATGTCCCATCTGCTAGCGGTTAAAGAAAAGAGGTGTTCACGCACCCATGGGTTGGCAGGCATCAGTGGGTGAGGTCCAAGAGGCGGGGCACCATTAGGCGGGAAAGGTTCGGCTTTGGTGATTAAGGAATAGTTGCCCTTGTCGTTGACTCCAGGATGTATAAACCTACAGTTCATTCCCCACGTGCAGTTCCCTATGGAGACAAAAGCCAGGTCAGAAAGGGGAGAAGAGAACCAGAGCGCACGGTCGGCTTCCCGCCCGCTCTGTCCGCAGCGGCAGCAGCCTGGGGGCAGTGCTGGGAGCAGCAGCTCTACGGAGGCCTGGGGAGGCCCCCCACCCCCGCCGCCACGTGCTCCAGGGCTCCTGCCGCAGCCCTCGCCGTCTCACTCGCCGTGTCACCTGAGCACGGACAGGTCCCAAGGCAGGCGGCTGCGGCGGCAGAGTCAGAGCTCAGAGCGGGGCCGACCGGGCCCACGCCTCATGCCTGAACCGGGCACAGCAACCACCAGCCCCACACACGCACAGGTGCCTGGCAGGCAGGCCGGGAAGGTCTCGGGGCCAGAGCCCGGGCTGAGGAGCCTCCCGCGAGCAGTACTTCCTAAGGGCTCCCGAAAGGGGCTCGGGTCATGTGGTCGAGGAAACACAGCCCCCGTTCCTAAGTCACTCTGGGAAGAGTTCATCGCCCCCTAAAAACAGTGAAGTCCCAGAGCTTCTCAGACAATCCGAGGCCGCCCCCTGCTCTGTGAGGTGGTCTCCCACTCGGGGGACACTGCACCCCCAGGAGGGCTCCGAAGTGTGTGGGCATGATCCTTATCCTGACTCCAAACACTGCGATCGCCTTGAGAATTCTGCGTGTCTCGGGGCGTCTCTACCAGCTCTGTAAATCTGCATTTCTCCCACCAAAAGTCTCCCAAACCATCCCAGGAAAGTTCTGTGCTTGAAAATGTGTGAGAGACAAGATACAGAGGGCTGTAACGTACTGGGTGCTCATACTTTACAAAAAACAACAAAAAATGTCATCTTAGAATTACTCCCTAACAGAACACCAAGATGATTCAAGGAAACCACTTGACTTTTCAGAGCAGAAGGCAAGAAGTCCAAGTTTTAATTTAATTAGTAAGTGAACCACTTTTTAATAAAAATTTAATATGGGGGGGTGCCTGCTCAGTTGGTGGAGCGTGCGACTCTTGATCTCAGGGTCACGAGTGTGAGCCCCACGTTGGGCGGATGTTATTTTTTATTTTATTTTATTTCGGTTTATTTTTGTTTATTTTTAAAGATTTTATTTATTTGACAGAGAGAGACACAGCGAGAGAGGGAACACAAGCAGGGGGAGTGGGAGAGGGAGAAGCAGGCTTCCCGCCGAGGAGAGAGCCCGATGTGGGGCTCGATCCCAGGACCCTGGGACCATGACCTGAGCTGAAGGCAGACGCTTAACGACTGAGCCACCCAGGTGCCCCTTATTTTATTTTTGTAAAGACTTTATTTATTTAATTCACATAGAGAGACACAATGAGAGAGGGAACACAAGCAGGGGGAGTGGCAGAGGGAGAAGCAGGCCTCCTGCCGAGCAGGGAGCCTGATGCAGGACTCGATCCCAGGACCCTGGGATCATGACCTGAGCCGAAGGCAGATGCTTAACAACTGAGCCACTCAGGCACCCCCAGAGATTACTTTAAAAAATAAATAAATAAAACACATGAATAATTTTTTAAACATGTAATATCTATTTAAGAGTAAAAATAAATATGGCATAAATATCTAATTTTAAAAACATTTTCAATGGGTTAACATGTAGTTAAATTTTAAACCATCTTTTAATATATATTCCCTTCTAAATATAATATTCCACTTGAATGTTTCTATCAACAAAACACATTTTTCCTTGTATAACATAAAGAGAAATAATCATTTGGTTTTAAGAAAAAGCTAAATTTGACATCATGAATATTTAAGCTTGTATTAAAACCAACCTAATAACATAGTGATATGAATTAAATGCAAAATAAAGTATGCTTAAAACTAATTCTCTGGAAATGCAAAAATAACTAACTTTTAAAATTCTTAAGAGTGTTAGAGAGATCACATAAGTCAGAGGCTGGGAAGTATTACACTATGAGGGTTTCAGATCCCAGAGTCTCAGAGAGCTTTACAGAAAACAGACCTTGTATGCAGTCCTGCATCTAAATAAAGGGCTGTCAAGCCCTTCCCCATCTGTCACAGAGCTCGCACGGTATCCTCACTGATGTGCAGGTAAAAGACTAATGGAGGTTTTCTGCAGAAAATCTGCAAGTACAGGAAAGTATTAATAAACTCCAGGTTTCCATAATTTTTTTAACCAAACATATGTACCTGGGTGGTGGATGATAAATGGGTATTTGAGAATCACAGTTCTTTTTTGTATGTAAAATATTTTTTTAAAAGATTTTACTTATTTATTTTAGAGAGAGAGAGAGTGCGAGCGTGTGGAGGGGGAGGAGCAGAGGGGGAGGGAGAGGGAAGAGGAAAGAAGCCCAAGCAGACTCCACACTGAGCGTGGAGCCCAGCACGGGGCTTAACTCACGACCCTGAGATCATGACCTGAGCTGAAACTAAGAGTCGGACACCACCCAGGTGCCCCTATCTGTAAAATATTTTCAAAACAAAACCAAAAACATCACCCAATGAGCCCACTGACAAAAAAGGTCTTTTCTTGCTCCCACAGGCAGGAGGAGAATAGAGGAACAGAAGAAATCAGTCAGGAGTGCCAGAGGCAAGAGCAGCGGCCTGCGCCCCCTGAGACTCTGGTGGGTGACAGGAGCCTGTCCTCGTGGACCGTGTGCGGCTGGGTGTGCAAAGATCCCGGCTGGACATGTCTTGACTCCTGGCCACCAAACACGAGGAGAAGGTTGCTCCAGGCAGAAGGAGGGGAGGTCTACAAGCACCTACCACCAGGACAGATGCCCAGCACACGCAGGGAGGAGGGAGCACAGGAGCTGTCCACTCCCAGTAGCCTTTTGATTTTTATTAAGATTTTACGTCATCTCTACACCTGATATGGGACTCAAACTCACAACCCTGAGATCAAGATTTGCACACTCCATCGACTGAGCCAACCATCCACTAGCCTTATTTTTTTTTAAATTTTTATTTATTTAGTTATTTTTAAAGATTTTATTTATTTGACAGAGAGAAAGACAGCGAGAGAGGGAACACAAGCAGGGGGAGTGGGAGAGGGAGAAGCAGGCTTCCCGCTGAGCAGGGAGCCCGATGCGGGGCTCGATCCCAGGACCCTGAGATCATGACCTGAGCCGAAAGCAGACGCTTAATGAATGAGCCACCCAGGCGCCCCCCACTACCCTTTTTAAAAGTGAATTTTTATCTGTGTAGAAAAAAGCCTGGAAGGAAACACCCCAAATTGTTGGATGGTAGAAAGACTTTTATCTTTTACTGTCCTACTCTGTTAGTATGTATTACTTCCATAATTTAAAAAAGCATTTTGTTTAGGGAAAAATATTCTCTACAAAGTGGAGGCAAAAATCTCATTTTAAAACTATATGGTCTTCTACTTCCAAATGAAACTTCACAAACACAGAATTTATGTGGACTGTGACTCTGACCGGGGAAAGAAACAGGCTCCTAATGATTTAACGACTCCACGTGGGGACCTGGACGCAAGCCAGCAGGGAACAAGGAGAACTGGAAGCATGGTCACGGCGGCAGGATGGGGGACAAGATTCTTCGCGAAGGCACTGATAATGTTTGATTTCGTAACTGAATGGTGGGCATCTTAGGAACTATTGTTTTTTTAATCATCATATAAGCCTGTGGAGACACTGTTATTTTCTATATACGAAATATTTATAGGTATGAAATAAAAGTAGCACATAAGAATATATCCAAATACTCTAAAAGGTATTCAGTGAGGTCTCCATGCTTCCAGGGCCCTCGACCAGAGACAGTTATCAATTTGCTGGGGATGGATCAATCAATCAATCGATGTATCCACCCCCACGCTTCCCCCACTTGTATTGTACCCTGTGTGTTGACCCTTGCTTCTCTCACTAAATCACAGATCCATGAAAAAGGAACCTGCGTGCGCATTACCAACACACCCACGACCAGTGAGATACACACGACCTTTGCAGAAAACCTACCCAGTCCTTCCGCAGCCATCAGAGGAACTGAACCCAGAGATGATGGGACACCAAAGCCACGTCTCCGGCGGCAGCAAGCCGCTGCTCACCACACCCCTGACCAATCCACGGACCCGCCCCGCCCCCCCTGCAGCATGCAACGTCAGGAGGAGCAAGCAGATCTGCGGGCGCGCTCGCGAGCACGTACGCGCGCCGGCTCCAGAGACGACTGGATCGGGCTGCCGGCTGTCAGTACGGCGCAGCGCCGCCTTCGTCTACGGGCTGTCCTCCCGAGTCCGCGAGGCGTCCCGCTACTGCCTTCTTTCTTTTTTTTCTTTTTTTTAAGATTTTACTTATTTATTTGACAGAGAGAGATGCAGCGAGAGAGGGAACACAAGCAGGGGGAGTGGGAGAGGGAGAAGCAGGCCTCCTGCCGAGCAGGGAGCCCGATGCGGGGCTCGATCCCAGGACCCCGGGATCATGACCCGAGCCGAAGGCAGACGCTTAACGACTGAGCCACCCAGGCGCCCCTACCGCGTTATTTCTAAGTAAGACACGGCGGTCCCATTTCCTGTTAGTCTGAGTAACTCAGAATAGAAAATAAATACAGGGATTGTAAAAATCAGGAGGTTTAAAGTGCTTCATGGTTTTAAGAAATTACCACTGGAAGGAAGGCAGGATATGTAAAAATGGAACCATTCAATATTAAGGACAAACTGAGAATCTATAAACATGTATCCTAATGGGTATCAAGTCCCACGTCCATCACGTGCAAGTTTTTAACAGAACACAAACAACTCAGGAGTACTTTCCTTTCCCATTTCACTGACAACCAGTCACCTCTCGGGGTATCTGAGATATTTTAATTTCTCTAAGGAATACCTTCACTGTCTAGCTGAAATAATTAAAATAATATCTGGGCTGCTTCTTTGTAAATAATGTTGACTTGAAACCAGAAGTTCTTTAACTTCTAGGTCTTAGGAGCCCAAAGCATCACAAATGGTCGTATCTATTGGTATTCACTATAGAAATTAAGACTGAAAAAATTTAAAGACATAGTATATGCTATGTGTAACTTACGGTAACAATACATTAGTGTAAGTGTTTCATGAAAAGTAACTTTTAAAAATACTTAATGACACGAGCAGAATTCTCTTCCTTTTTGCAAACCTCTTTCAAGCTGACAAGAACACAGAAGACAGCGGCTCTCTCTTGTTGGCTTCTGCATTCAGTTTGCCAGGACAGCTCGTTTGTGCTGAAGTAGGTGAAGGAAAGCCAGCCTCAGCGACTCTCGCGTGTCCTTGAGGCCACTTGAACCTTGTCAAGCAAGGCTTCTCGGCCGTTTGTTGCCGTGCGGGGTCTGTAACCCTCGCGCCGAACATTTCTGACTGTTCCACAGATGAGCACTGCTCCGCCTCGAACTGCGAGTGGACTTTCTACGCAGGTGTGATTCTGGGACACCATGCAACGGTCATCTGGAAAAGTCATTAAGCACCACAGGTGGAGATTCAGGCCTTCCAAAATTCTGACTTTCACGTGAGAGCCCAAAGTCATCATTAGCAACAGATACTGTCAGCTGTTCTCCTGGAGGCGGTGGGCTCACTTTGTTTCGGAGGAGACTGTGCCCTGTGTCCCGCGGCGGTCCCCGCTCACGGCGCAAGCCTCGCGTGCCCTCCCTGGAGATGCGGCTGGCACCTTCCTGTGTGTGTGGCTGAGGGGCTCCGGGAGCGCTCGCATCTCGTCAGGCTGAATGTGGGAAAGACCAGCACTTATGGGGTCTTCCTGGGGCGATGGACGTGCTCTACAGCTGGATTGTGGTGACAGCCACACAACTTGGTAAATTTAATAAAAATCATTGAATTGTATGCTTAAAACACGTGAATTTTAGGGCATGGATATTATACCTCAATGTATTTTTTTAAAGACCTGTACTCAAATGTAAAATTTAATTATAATTCTTACTGATCTCTTAGAGACACCATTAAGTAAAATTGCTATTACTCCACTCCGAGTGTCTGGTGGTCAATACCCAACTACTAGCAGGCTCAGGACCACAAAAGTAGTTTTGACCTCAGGGTCCCTTCAAAGAATTTTAAGAACCTTTAGGGGTCCGCAGACCACATTTGAAGACCTGCTGCTTTAAACATAAAAGAAAATGCAGGGATTCAAAAACGGGCAATGAACATTTCTCCAATGAAGATAGACTGTTCAAAACGCCAATGGGCCCATGAAAAGATGCTTACCATCACTAATCATTATGGAAATGTAAATCAAAACCACAATGAGATACCATTTCTCATTAGGATGCTTGCTATCAAAAAGTCAGAACATAACTAAGTGTTGGCGAGGAGGCCCTGGGTCCTTGCGCACCACAGGCGGGGATCCAATGTGCTGCTGCCGCGGCAAACAGCATGGACGCTCCTCAAGGAATTAAAAATAGAATCACCATATGATCCAGTAATTCCAGTTCTGGGTACACACCCCCAACATTTGAAAGTAGGGTCTTGAAGACACATTCGCATACCTATGTTCACAGTAGCAAAAAGATGGAAACAACACCAACTGTCCACTGTTGGATGAATGGATGAACAAAATGTGGTGTACACACACTGGAATACTAACCTAGGAAAGGAAGAGAATTCTGACACCTGCTAAAACACAGATGAACCTCAAGGACACCAGGATGAGTGAAATAAGGCAGTCACAAAAAAACAAGAATCGTATCATTCCACTCCTATTGCACGTAAAATAGTCAAAATCACGGGCAGTAGAATGGTGGTTGCCAGGGCCCGCTGGAGGGAGGAATGGGGAGTGACTGTTTACTGGCTACAGAGTCTCAGTTTTACAAGAGGGAGAGAATTCTACAGATAGACGGTGGCGATGGCAACAAAGTAAATGTACTCAAAGCCAGGAACTCTACACCTGAAAATGGTTAAGATGGTAAACTTTACATTAGGCATATATTACTAAATTGTGTGTGTGTGTGTAAGAAAAGGGGGGTGGAGGGAGGGAGAGAAAGGGGGAGAACAGGAAGGAGCAGAGACGAGGTCTGGCCCACAGAATGGATGGGCAGTATTGACAGCTGGCTCAATCAGAACCCAAAGTAGGACACAATTTAAAGAAAATGTTATTTATGCTTTTGTAGATAGTACTTTTTATCTTGATGATTCAACATAAATACACTAGAGGTAAAAATATACCATCAACAAAACACTGGTGCTTAAAAATGTTTCCATTTGGGGCACCTGCGTGGCTCAGCTGGTTTTAAGTGTCTGCCTTCAGCTCAGGTCATGATCTCAGGGTCCTGGGATTGAGTCCCGAGTCGGGCTTCCTGCTCTGTGGGGAGTCGGCTTCTCCCTCTCCCTCTGCCTGCAGCTCCCCCTGCTTATGATCGCTCTCTGTCAAATAGATAAAACCTTTAAAAAAATGTTTCCATTTTTATTTCTAAGTACATTTCATTGTCAGTGGTCACAAATGCCAATGTATCCATTTGGGCAATTAATGATTAATCTGCAGAAATCTTTTAATAGAAATAGAACTAACAAATTTTCTTAGGAAGAATTTTCAAATTAAGATAGAAATCACATACCATAAAATACCCCAAACTACAGTGCAGAATTTAGTGAGTTTTAGTATGTATGCAGAAGGTACGCAACCGTCACCCTAGAAGGGAGCCCCGCACTCCTTGGCCGTCACCCCCACCGCCCGCTCCCACTCCCTCCCTCCCTGCCCAGGCTCTGCGGCCTAGACAATGACCAACCCAGTTCCTGCCTCTATGGATCCATGCTGGATGGTTCGTATAGATGAAAATGCACAAGAGGGGGCCTTTTGCGTCTGGCTTCTTTACTCAGCAGAATGCCGTCAAGGTTCATCCGTGCTGTGGGGTCAGCACTTCACTTGCTTCATGGAGGTGTAACATCCCACTGTGCCGACAACCCGCACTGTGTGTAACCATTTATGAACTGACGGACATTGGGTTGTTTGCACCTGTTGGCTATTTTGAACACTGCTTTTATGAACATTTATGTACAAGTTTTTGTGAGGACGTACGTTTTCCTTTCTCGTGGGTAGAGACCTAGAAGCATAAGTGATCGGATCGGATCACCGGAGAGTTCTACCCTTGCCCGTTCTCCGGGCCGCCACACTGGTTTCCAGCAGTGGCACCATTTCGTGCTCCCACCAGCAGTGTGAAGGTTCCATTTCTCCACATCTCATCAAATGCAACAAACTCCATTTTATTTTTAAAGTGACTTCTCTTGCTAATAAATGGAAATTACATGGACTCATCTCAAATTAATACCAAGCTTATAAACTAAAGGTAAGCAAAAACATTTTCACCCAAAAACTCTAAGAAGCAAGAGATAAGTTCTAGAACACCCAAAGAATCAACGATTTCTTTCTGTACTGTATCACACCACTCCGAGGAATAAACAAGGAAGTATGGGCAGAAAAGGTAAATATATACTTGAAAGCAAAGTCTGAAACAAGTTATTGATTATGCCCAATCAAGTTGCAAAGAGGGCCGGTTGCCACTAGCCTCAGATTTCTCTGCAGAAAGCCCTGCCCACTGGCCTTTGTCTCTGAAACCCAAGCTGAGCATTTCGTTGGACTGTGGAGGGGACCTCCCTCCTACTGCGATGTGGCCCTGGGGACCATGGGGTCCCTGGAGATGGTGCCCAGTCCTTGCCCACGAGGCATCTCCCGAGGATGCTGATCTGCAGTCCCAGCAATAACTTCACTTGTCTGTGTGCTTCTGTTGCTAAATTCTGGAAATAACTTCAGTGCTGTGACCCCGCGCACCTGGATGGGAATCTCCGTGGCGCGGATGGAAGGCACTGCCTCCTGCCAGGGGAGGCCCGGCTAGTCCCGACGGGCTGGCCAGGATTCTGAACCACACAGTGTGACAACAGTGCACATACATCTACGTATACGTGTACGTATTGGTCTCCTCCTCTTTAATCTAGAAATTTCAATGGTGGATTGACATCATTTATGCCCACATAATTATGGAAAAGAGATCTTCTGCTTAAGTTAAAATTTTCTGAAATATTAATATTTCAAATACCAAAACTTATTTTAAGTAGGCTCCACGCTGAGCTCCAATGTGCACTTTGAATTCAGGACCCTGAGATCGAGACCTGAGCCAAGTTCAAGAGTCAGACACTTAACTGACTGAGCCACCCAGGCGCCCCTCAAATACCAAAACTTTTAAAGAACAGTTAAGAACTGACTTCCTAAAACATACCACACACTTCTCTGCATTCTCAGGGGGACCATGCTGCCCACGACATCACTGGCAGCCACCCTCCTGAAAGCAGAATGCACAAGGCTGCACAGTGGAGCTCACCACACACACGTCTACCTCCAATGAGTTTCCACTTGGCAGAAGCCATGTCTGCATGTAAACGGCACAGGCCAGGAGCCCTCGCCCTGAGGAGGGAGCTGACCTGGGTCCTGAGCACACTGGCTCCTCGGTCCCCATGCACCCTCTGCACCACGTCATGTTGGGTGTAGGGAGAGGGTCCTTCAGGGGCCACTCAAGGGCAGAGCCCGGCCTCTCAGGAAGATGGGACTCCACCGTCCCCTACTGTCCCCCCCTCCCCGTGCCATCCACAAAGCTCCCGTGAGCCTCATCAAGTGCCTCTAAGAACTGAGGTCCACGACTGCTCTCTGCCCCTCAGAGCCTCCCCCTTCCTTCTGGCTTCACATCAGAATTCTGGATCCAGGAGAAAGAAGTCTGGCCTCCGGAGCAGAGAGTGAATATCGTATACTTTGTACCTTGAACCTGGCCTCTGAATGGTATGGAATGTGATATTGGTGGAAGAGGAGTGGATAAGGCTGTCACATCTGGAAAAGAAGTACAGGAAGCTCTGGTGAAATTCAGACCGTACGCGCAGGCTGGGCCAGCGAGCAAGGGCACCCAGGGCCAGAGCGAGCCTAGGACAGACACAAACCTCTCCTACCCGGGCAAGGAGTACGTGGGCCTACTACTGTCACACGGCTCAGAAACCCGTACAGACCAGCGTTCCTGCTGCCATGTGCGGGCTGGCCCCGCTCCGTGACAGCCACTTGGTTCTCACCATTCACCTTCCCAGAGGGAGCGACCTTGCTGCACTCAGAGCCCCTCCACTCCAAATGAAGGGTGTACTTTGACACATTTAGCAAACAAGTGGCAACTTTCCTTACAGAGGTGGGAAAACGTCTGCACTGGCGCCTGGGCCATCTGGCCTGACGGCAAGGGAATGTTAAAGCTACGGTTCTGCTAGAAACAGCTGGGCTTGGAACCCCAAGTGTGAAAATGGCGAGGCTGGCCCCCTCCAAGTCAGTCAAGCGAGGCAAAGACCCCCAAAACATCGACGCCACCACCACCACTAATGGTCGCGGTCTGGCCCCAAGAACAGCCTTGCTCAGCTCCAGGGCTGAACCACCACCACAGTCCCGGGGAAAGCCAAGGCCACACACGGCCCCTCAATTACCTTTCATGAAGAATCGGCAGGTGGGACGAGGCCTCACCTTCCTGTCACTGGGGTCCTTTACTTCACCCTCCTCCAGATCATCATCCTGAAACAAAGGACAAGAGGACTTGAGAGGGAATCACTGTAACAAGGAAGAGGAGGTGGGAGGGGCAGCTACCAACAGGCATGGCTTCCCCAGACCAGAAAGGACATTTTCATAAGGCTCGTGTCTTCGCTGCTCAGCAATTCACGTACGTTTTCCCAACCTTGGATTCCTCAGCCAACACAATGGCTCGCTTCTAAGACCCAGGCATTACACAGGAACACCAAGTAAGAACACCCTGTGAAGTAGGTAAGGAAGGTACAAAGCAGGGTTTCACCATATTTCCCTTATTAGCAATGCCGGGCAGAAAATGGTTACACTTCAGGTTTTTAATACTTCCTATGTTTAAACAATATTTATAGAACAAAATATTTATGCTCCTTTTCAAAGATTTATTTTTATTTATTTTAGAGAGACAGAGAGAGAGAGAGAGTGCATGCAGGGGGGGAGGGACAGAGGGAGAGAGAGTCCCAAGCAGACTCCTCACTGAGTGCAGAGCCCCCTGTGAGATCATGACCTGAGCCAAAATCAAGAGTTGGACACTTAACCAACCAAGCCACCCAGGTGCCCCAAAATATTTTATGTTCTTAAAACTAAATGCCGTGGGGTGCCTGGGTGGCTCAGTCGGTTTAAGTGTCTGCCTTCAGCTTGGGTCATGATCTCAGGGTCCTGGGATCCATCAAGTCGCCTGTTGGGCTCTCTGCTCAGTGGGGAGTCTGTTTCTCCCTCTCTCAAATAAATAAAATCTTAAAAACAAAAACAAAAACTAAACACACTAGGGTGCCTGGGTGGCTCCGTCGGTGAAGCGTCTGCCCTTCAGCTCAGGTCATGATCCCAGGGTCCTGGGATCGAGCCCCAAGTCAGGCTCCTTGCTCGGCGGGGAGCCTGCTTCTGGCTCTCCCTCTGCCCCTTCCCCTGCTTGTGCTCTGTGTCTCTCTCTCTCACTCAAATAAACAAAATCCTACAAAAAAAAAAAAAAAAGAAAGAACAAAATGTTCTGGTATATTTCAAAGTGGCTCCTTAAAAAAAAGAAAAAATTAAACACCAACGTCCTCTAAAAGTCTAGGGCTGGGGAAGAGGGAGGTCAGACTCAGACCCAGGCCCTTCTCTTCGCAGTCCAGAGCTCCTAACCTTGGCTGTCAAGCTTTAACATGATGCAGGGGCTTTGAAAATACCAAAGCCTGGGTGGGTCTCACCCTCAGGGATTCCAAAGGACAGCCGTGATCCGGACTACTGCTCTGTGCCCTGTCCAGCCCCCACTACCCTAGGGCCTCAGTCACCACTGACCTGCAGAGACACCCACCTGGGCCCTTCAGTTCAGACCCCAGCCCCAGGGGTCACCTGCAGCCCAGAGCAAGTATGCAGCCACCCTGCTGACCTCTCTGGTGGGAGGTCCAAGATGGAGCTCCTCATTGCCCCTGTGTCCTAGCCTGTTCCAGGGCAGTCAACCCAAGGGGTCACACAGGGCAGGGTGTGGGGGTCATTGGAGCATCTCACCCTCTCCTGCAGCATCACCCTCATCCAAAGTACTGCCCAGTCCCACCTGGTCTGGGAGCCACTTCCTACCTGGTGCCACCCCACTCTCTCCTGACTGCCCACACACAGTGACCTTTCCGACCCCAGCCCGCCTTCTTCCTTCTCCACTTCTGTTACCATGCGGCTCATCTCATTTTCAGATGACAGGCGAGTCTCCTTCCTCAGGGCCCCCCCAGCTCCCTTCGCGACGGGTTCTGGCAGCACAGGTCATGGCCACCGCAGCTCTGCCCGACTGAATGGGAGCTCTACCAGGCCGGACTGTGGCACGTACAAGCACAGCACTGGGCTTGTAGCCAATGGTAAGCACTTGTTGAAGGAAAAAATACTGAAGTCAAACCCTGGGTTTACGATGACATATTTTTAAAGCTTAGGTATTTGTATCATTTCTGCCTTGAAAATATTTACTTATTAAAAAAGCATTTTAGGGCGCCTGGGTGGCTCAGTCGTTAACCGTCTGCCTTCGGCTCAGGTCATGGTCCCGGGGTCCTGGGATCGAGTCCCACATCGGGCTCCCTGCTCTGCGGGAAGCCTGCTTCTCCCTCTCCCACTCCCCCTGCTTGTGTTCCTGCTCTTGCTATGTCTCTCTCTGTCAAATAAATAAATAAAATCTTTAAAAAAAAAAAAAAAAAAAAAAGCACCTTAGGGTCGCCTGGGCGGCACAGTTGGTTAAGTGTCCAAGTGTTGGTTTCGGCTTAGGTCATGGTCTCAGGGTTGTGAGAATGAGTCCCGTGTTGGGGTCCGTGCTCAGCATGGAGCCTGCTAGAGACTCTCTCCCCCATCCCTCTGCTGCTCCCTGCTGCGCACACGTGCGCTAATAAATAAATCTCAAAAAAAAAAAGGCATTTTATATACTGAAAAGAACAAATGCTGGAAAATTATATCCTTTAAGAACCAAAAGATGATTTATTTTCTTTGAAAAAGATTAAATAATTTATTCAAGGACTTTTTTAGGTCCCCAAACGTACTCATCTTCTAACTGAAGTGTGTCCCCTTTGAACACCAGCACCACCCCCCCACTTCCCAAACAGGATAATTTCCTTACGTCTCAGAGGAAATGTTTCCTTCATGCGAGGGACAGAGCACCGCTATCCTCTGGTCCTTAGCATCTTCTTTTTACAACTGTCCTCACAGTGATGATCACTATGCTAACACCTTCCTGTGGTGTTTACATAGCTCAAATGGAGAGCAGATTCTTCATGGCCATTAGGAAAACAAACTCTTATGAAAGGTTACAACCCATTCAAATTTCTCTGCTTCACTTGGAAATTCAGGCACAGGAGTTGAGGTGAGGAGAGCAGGTCTGCAGTCAGGACTCACAGCAAGTGCACTAGATCAGATTTAAAGAGGTATTTCTGCAAAGCTGTGACTTTTAATACTTGGCAGAGCACAAAGGAGAACCACCCACCCATCTTCAGACTGGTGAGCAGTCATATGAGCCATATAAAGGAGTTCTGTGCAGCTGCTGAAAACGCTCTGTAACAGACCTAGCAACGCACGGTAAAGCACCCGCGATAGAACATCCACCCGGAGAACGCCCACTGGCCACTGCCCCCCAGGCCCCACACCTGCTAGGATGGAGACAGACAGCTGTCCCTGGTGCTATGCTGGGTTTATGGTCTCCCCTTTAATTAAAAAACAAACAAGATCAATAAATCACTCGGCAATACAATATCCCGAAATTTTCAACGAACCATTTAGTATGATGGCTTTTCAACTGATGAAAAATTAAAATAAGTTGTTAAACCTTGCAGAGTTTCATGCAAACACAGATCAAAAAAGGGGATTCTGAAGTCAAATTCACACCGCTCAGTTGTTGGTGGCTATCATGGTGAGTGCGTAATGCACGTGGATTCTTTCAGATCACCTGATCATGTGGCTGCAGGCAGAGACAGTAGAGAGTGGAAGACAGGGAGAGGCCCTGTGGTCTGGCCAGAAGCAAACTGGTGGGTCTAAACACGGGATAGCACCCACGACACAAAGGGAAGGATACACACCAGAGACGGGAGGACGCGAGTCGGGAAAGTCAAAATCAAAGACCCACAAATACGTATCTGAGTGGTCCTCAAACCCGGACGGAAGGAATGGCTCTGGCGAGACCCAGCAGCTGCAGGAGAAAGGAAGACCTTCACACGGTAGGAGTTGGTGTCGGCGGGCTCCACCCACTCTTCTGAGAGATGCAGAGGCAGAAACCAAGCCACAGGTGAGTCTGCTGTTAAGTGTGGCTTCCAGAACAGGTGAGAGACTATGGATTAACTGAGGCTCCCTGGGGCTTGGATGTCAGGGACACTCGGCCCCCACTCCACAAACAAGCCAAGGTGCCATAAATAGTTGGCCCATGCTGTGTGCAAAACCCCACCCCTACAAGCCACCGCAAAGCGGTACCTGCAGAAAGGTATTTGTACCGGAAGGGTATTTTGGCAGCACACCAAACATATATAAAGGTCATTCAAGGTCTTAGTCACAAATTGTGTGGTTTAGACAAAAGAATTTTAAGGGTTTATTGCCCAAATTGATGTCACCATCGGAAAACTACCAAGAGGGCAGAAAAGTTGGGGAGGGTGGGTGTGACCCCACCGCATATCAGGTCACCTGTCCCAGTGACCCAAAATCTAAAAGTGAGAAAAAAGGCAGGACAATGTCTCATGACAGAGGAGAAAACACTTGGCTTTTTAGACTCTTCACTCAGCTGTCGGGCAATTCAGGGCCGGGAAGCTGCAGAGAGGAGGCAGGCAACAGGGGGGTGGAGGGGGGTGCTCTGGGTCCCAGGGAGCCTGCTGGGCACAGGAACTCTCAGGGACATCAGTGAATGCATATTTTTGAGGTGTAAGCCAAACTGCACATTTCCTCCTCATAACGCATCCAGGTACACTTTTGATGAGCGGACTTGAAAGCCAAAAAGCCCTCTGGGATGTATACTTTCCATGAGGCCAGAGGCTACTTTGCAGGGATTCACTAAAGGGGATCAAGCCAAAGGCCTGGCGAGAGCAGGCTGTTCCCAGACGCAAGCGCAGACCTCTGACAGCCAGGGGGCGGGGGGCAACTGGGAGTGCAGCCGGCAGGGCCCAGAGCAGAGTTCGGCAGAGAAGCTCCTGGAGGGTCCGAGTCACATCCACAGCGCCCCGCCCTCCCCCTCGTTGAGGTCTGCCTGTCTCCAAGGCGGGTAACGGGTCCTGCTCTGCCCGGTCACTCTGGTAACAGTACAATGACCCTGGCACGCCCCAGGGCCCAGAGGGGCTGTGACCCAGAGGCACCCTCTGCGGCGTGGGGAGACTGGTTCTGCATGGATGAATGAAGCTGTACTCAGGTCTCCTCAGCAGCACTGTTTCCAACTAGGCTGGGGGCCCCTCACAAGAAGGTGTGATGGACAGCAAAGCCAGCCAGCCAACCAGCCAGCCAACCAATGGTAGGATCTGAGGGGACAAGAAAGACAAACTAGATTTTTATTCCACATGCTTTTTCTAGGGAACCAGCCAATTTCTAGACAACGGGCATTTTCCAGGGCTGGCTCAGTTCAACCCAAGGTCCCACACGACTACATCTAAGTAGTGGCTAGCCCGCTGGTGTGAGGACAGCAGGGTTCTCCAGGACCTCTAGGGAGACACCTGACCCTATATGACCATGGAAAGGTAGGAAAGGAGCTGAATTTCCCCCTAAGACTTATTCAACAGTTGAAGCAAGAACTCACAACTGATCCTCTCTGAATGGGAAACAGGCCGCCAAGGACCCTAGGGCCATAGCATCCTGGTAATCGGAGCCCCCTCCTCATTTTCTTGGGACACAACAAAGCCATGCTTTTCACTCTATGACGTTGAGAAACCACATTCACAGGCAATCTCAACCAACAACTTCATCTTTTGCCTAAAATTTCACCCAAACTGATGAACTTGAGTTTCACAGCATCTCTTCCCTTTGGTAACCCCGTGGTAGAGGTACATTTTCCAAAACGAAGGGAAGCATAGCTGGAAAACCTAAGGACACCTGCATAATCATGGCCCAACAATACCCTTTCAAATAAAATAGCAAGCAAAAATTATTAACTTAGTTGTGAAAGATAAAAGATCTAAAATTCTAAGCTTGTAACCACATACCCGCCCCCCCCACCAAAGTTCTGTTCTTGTGAACCAAAGTTAGATAAGCAATGTTTAAAACCCTATAAATTTACCAGGCATAGCCACGCCCCACCACCACGGTTTGAAATGGACTGAGCACATATGTACCAGCAGCCAACTAAGAAGTGTGGTGCTTACCATGAACCAATGGCTAAGTACTTCACTATCAACCTTTTCCCTCCTCCAACCCAAAACATTTGTGAACCTATTCCACACACCTTTCACTGCCATGACTCCCGGACAGGCAGCATCTCCTTCCCTGGGGTACTTAAAAAACCCCTGATTATTTCAATGTGCTCTTTCCCTCTCTCAACTCCTTTGAGTAAAAGTATTACTCAGCAGGACTTCGGGCTCCCCCCATCCCCAAAACTCAATTTTTTAAAGATCATGATTACAAAAGGAGTGCCTGGGTGGCACAGTTGGTTGACTCTTGGTTTCGAGATCAAGCCCCACGTAGGGCTCCGTGCTCAGTGGGGAGTCTACTTAGGACTGTCTCTCCCCTGCCCCCACCACAAGCAAGCACTCTCTCTCTAATACATAAATAAATATTTTAAAAAATCATGATTACTAAAGAGGTAAGAATATGCAATGGGGAAAAGTCTCTTCAACAAATGGTGTTGGGAAAACTGGACAGTAACATGCAAAAGAATGAAACTGGAACACTGTCTTACACTATATACAAAAAACAAACTCAAAATGGATTAAAGACCTAAATGTGAGACCTGAACCAATAAAAATCCTAAAGAAGAGCACACGCAGTACTTTCTCTAGCATCGGTTGTAGCAACATTTTTCTATATATGTCTCCAGAGGCAAGGGAAACAAGCAAAAATGAACTACTGGGACTTTATCAAGATAAAAAGCTTTTGCATGACAAAACTAAGAGGCAACCTATGGAATGGGAGAAGATATCTGCCAATGACATATCCAATAAAGGGTTAGTATCTAAAACATATAAAGAAATTATAAAACTCAATAACAAAAAAACAAATAATCCAATTTAAAAATGGGCAGAAGACATGAACAGACATTTCTCCAAAGAAAACCTACAAATACCCAACGGACACATGAAAAGATGCTCAATATCACTCACCATCAGGGAAATGCAAATCAAATCCAGAATGAGATACCACATCACACCTGTCAGAATGGCTAAAATTAGCAAGTCAGGAAACGACAGATGTTGGTGAGGATGCAGAGAAAGGGGAACCCTCCTACACTGTTGGTGGGGGTGCAAGCTGGTGCAGCCACTCTGGAAAACAGTATGGAGGGTCCTCAAAAGGTTAAAAACAGAACTAACCTATAATCCAGCAAATGCATTACTGGGCATTAACCCCCAAAATACAAAATACTAATTCAAAGGGATACATGCACCCCTACATTTACTGCAACATTTATAATAGCCAAGATATGGAAACAGCCCAAGTGTACATCAATAAATGATGGATAATGAAGATGCGGTGTAGGCACACCATGGAATACTACTCATCCGTAAAAAAGAATGAAATCTTGCAATTTGCAACAACATGGATGGAGCTAGAGAGTATGATGCTAAGTGAAATAAATCAGTCAGAAAAAGACAAATACCACATGATCTCACTCATACGTGGAATTTAGGAAACAAAACAAATGAGCAAAGGGAGAAAGAGAGAGAGACAAACCAAGAAACAGACTCGTAACTATAGAGAACACCCTGATGGGGGGCTGGGGGAAACGGGATGGGGATGAAGGGGTGCACTTGTCTTGAGGAGCACTGGATGATGTATGGAAGTGTTGAATCACTACATTGTACACCCGAAACTAGTACTACACTGTATGTTAACTATCCTGGAATTAAAATAAAAAACTTAAAAGAAACACAGATCATGGGCGCCTGGGTGGCTCAGTCGTTAAGTGTCTGCCTTCGGCTCAGGTCATGATCCCAGGGTCCTGGGATCGAGTCCCACATCGGGCTCCCTGCTCGGCGGGAAGCCTGCTTCTCCCTCTCCCACTCCCCCTGCTTGTGTTCCTGCTCTCGCTCTCTCTCTCTGTCAAATAAATAAATAAAATCTTTAAAAAAAAAAAAAGAAACACAGATCATGATTAAAGTCCTTTCAATAGGGTTATGCATCATAAAAACCCAACCTATCCGTGTCTGAGAGGATATGTTAGCGTTACCTTCTCTGTAACCTTTAAGTCAGAGTATTTAAATAAATTATAACAAAGTGTGATGGCTTGATCAAAGGCTGAGGTGTTTGGAGGCACAACCCCCTATGATCCATTCCTAAGGGTCTTTTCAGGGACACCTCCAAAGATGCTTGGCCCAGCCAGCACCCTTGCCAGAGGACGGGCTCAGGGACAAAGATAACCTGGAAGAACAGACAAAACTCGAAGGAAGCTTCTGGAGCTCATCAGTCTCAAGAACTTAACAGGAACTGAAAATCCACGATAGTTTTAGTAGAATGTGACCTCAAGTATTATTTAAAGATTGCAAAAAGAAAGGGAGAAATGATCTTTTTAATTGTTACACAAACCTAGAGCTCAAGTAAACAAAATCGGGGTTAAGCATTTTAATACACTCCACCCAGAAGCAGCAGAAAGGGGAGGGTCCACAGACTTCTGCCAGCTACCAAGTGGTAGAACCAAGTTTTCTGAATCTAGCCTATTCCTCCTTCTTGGTTTTTGGCACTCCCTAATTACCATAGTGACTGCTCCCAGAACAGTCCTGACTTCCCAGCCCTCATGTGTCCTGTCTCCTTGACTCACTACCCCCCCCCCATCCCCCCACCAGCCCTGGCAGCCCAGGCACTCACGTCCAGCTCCCCATCGTCGAGCTCCCCATCATCATCCTCCTTGTTTTTCTCCTTGGCGGTCTCCAGGGGCTCCTTGTCTTCCACACTGTGAACGCCTGTAGCCCCCTCGTCCCCAGGAGCTCCTTCTCCCTTCTCCTCATCATCCTCGGCGCCAGCCTTCTCGGCCTCGTCCTCCTGCCCAGCGGGGGCCGGCTCCTCAGGGACCTCCTCATCATAGTCTAACTCATGCTCATCCAGGTCCCTGGTGACCGACGAGGCTTCGTCCCTCAGGTCGCTTGTGTGCTCTTCTTCCCCTCCGTCCCCCTCCTCCACATGCGGGGGGCTCGTGGGGCCCCTGCTCAGATCCTGAGCCTCGGACTCCTGGTCCTGGTCCTCCTCGTCAGAGTGACTCTCCTCCTCCTCCTGGCTCAGTCCCGGGGCGGCATTGTCTTCATCCTCCAAATCAGAAGCCCTCCCCCCAGCTCCGTCTAAATCCTGATCAGACCCACTCTCCCTCAGAATGTCATCGTCCGAGAGCCCCTGCTGCTCCTCTTCTTCGTCCTCTGGAGAGCGAGGGTCCCGTTCAGGGCTCTCGGCCACATCCATCGGTACCCACAGTTCTGCAAAAGAAAGAGAACACAGATGCACAGCAGTGAGCAAAGCAGAAAGTCAATCTTGGCCTGGTTTTCTTGGCCCCATTCTCATTCCCGACCTGCAGGAGGGACCAGGACCTGCACCTCTCTTGGCCCCACAAAGCTCCTCCAAACCCCAGACTCCACTCCACAGACCACTGCTGCCGGCTGTTCCAGCAGGAAGAACGCTGGCGGGCCCTGCACACAGTACCTCCACAAGGCCGCACGTAGTCCCTAAGCTGTGTCTAAGTGCCTCACATCTGCAGCTCTCTGGCAGAGACCTGGAATACTCCTTCTGTCACAAGCACAACCCGGCAGGTAAACAGAGAGTGAGCAATAAGATACGCATCGCAAGGGACAGCTTTCTGGATTCTTAAATTATTTTTAAAATTCCAGAAAAGTTGCATTATGGAATGAGGCAACCAAATTAAAGGCACGCTGCTATTTTTCCTGGAGCCGCCCTCAAGGGTCTGGAGCAGAAACCCTGGCCGGCCTTGTCCCCAGGTCATGGGCTATGTCCTGTTCCTGAATGCACTTCTCCAAGTGTGGCCGCGACTGCCCCATCAGAATCACTCGGGATGATCTTTGAAAATGCAGACTTTGGGCCTTCTCACAGATCTGTATGTCGGGGGCCACCAGCAGATGCTCAGAAAGTGGCGTTCATCCATGCATGCTGTGATTATCTCACAGAACAGTGGAGAACCGTCATTCTAACACAGTATGTCATGGAAAAGACCTCTGGCAGAAAATTTTATGTATCTGAGTAGTTTCCTATGTAAAAAGACCGTCATTTTAGAGGATTTTTTCTTCTATTTTTACTAAGCTAGACATAATCATAAAGTGGACATTTTTTCGTTTTCCCACCTCCATGCCCAATGACAGGCCATTGTTCCCTTTGTTTTAAATGTAAATTGCATAGAGTGGGACAGGAGTATACGTGCACTAAACCAACCCCAAAGAGCGTCCACCAATGCAGCCCGGAGCAAGTCACTGCCGAACTAGTTTGAAATAAGAGGAACAGTGAAATGCTCAGTGTTTACTTGATTCTTCAAAATTTTAATTTAAAATAATGTATGTCACAATTATGCAGCTTGGTATCTCAGCAAGATCTGGAAACACACACATATAATTACATACTTTAAATATAAAGAATTATTTTATGCATTTATAGAACTAAAAACTAAACATGTATCTTTCAAGTTTATACTTTTGAAAGGAGAACCTGTGTTTAAAGATGCACATACCAAGAGATGGTATCTGAACCTACAATTAAAAATACTTTTTTTTTTGCAGTTAATGGAAATTATTATAATTGAGTACACATTAAGACAAATCACTTAAAATTCACCACTTTATAAATCAACTAAATGGTCAGCAAAAGAAATCTACAAACCAATCAATCCATTCACAGCCACAGTCTTGAAAATGATTCACTTTTCAGTCTTCCCAACTGCACTATCCAGAGGTAGGACTATTGGGAGAATTTTTAAAAAGTCAGTCCTCAGGGGGCGCCTGAGTGGCTCAGGCAGTTAAGCGTCCAACTCTTGGTTTCGGCTCAGGTCGTGATCTCAGGGTTGTGAGATCGAGCCTGGCATTGGGCTCAAGCTCTGCACTCAGCACGGAGTCTGCCTAAGATTCTCCCTCTCCATCTGTCGCCCCCCACCCCACCCCCGCTCATGCGTGCTCTCTCTCTCTCAAAAAAAAAGTCCACAAACAATGGACTCTGTTGAAAATCAAGTAGAGCCCTACGCCCCACAGGGCAGAGCCTGTCCCTGTGCACAGCATACCTACCACCCACAGTAAAGATAAGCAAGGTGCCCGAAAGCTAAGGGCTTTTTGCTCTCAGCTGTCGCAGACAGGGCCTGAAAGGAGGGGGGTTAAGCAGCCACTCAGGGCCCCTTCCCCTTCCTTACTGAATAGTAAGGTTTTCCTTTGTGCATGAGTCCTATGCCCATCTTTGCTCAGTTTTTATCACACTGTATATAAGAAATCTTCTTCACAGGAGGGCAGTGACTTTCATCTCCCCAGCTGCTGAATCTAGACCTGTACGCCGTGGGCAGCCAGTCACATGGAGCTGGTTACTGAGCCTCAGACATCCTACTTGAAACCCAACAAATTCTTTTTTTTTTTAAGGGGGGAGGGGCAGAGAGAGGCAGAGAATCTTAAGCAGGCTCCCGTGTGGAGCCTGATGCGGGGCTTGATCTCAAGACCCTGAGATCATGACCTGAGCTGAAACCAAGAGTCTGATGCTCAACTGACTGAGCCACCCAGGCGCCACCCCAACAAATTCTGATTCTCACATTTTATAATCCAATGGCAACCCTGGAAACAAAATGACTTCTTACTTAAATCAATCAAATGTTATCTAAAATTATATGTCAGGGCGCCTGGGTGGCTCAGTTGGTTAAGCGACTGCCTTCGGCTCAGGTCATGATCCTGGAGTCCCAGGATCGAGTCCCACATCGGGCTCCCTGCTCAGCAGGGAGTCTCCTTCTCCCTCTGACCCTCCCCCCTCTCATGTGCTCTCTCTCTCTCTCTAATAAATAAATAAAATCTTTAAAATAAAATAAAATAAAATAAAATTATATGTCAAACTAGTTTAAAAATCTGCAACTGATAAGCTGCAGAAAAGACCCAAGTCTGCTACTGGCCTCCCAACATCCTACCCTGCTCACAGCCACAAACTCTCATAGCCTGGTAAAAGCCCTTTTTGGGGCCCAGATGCAAACAGGTTTGCACTTTGGTTTCACTGTTATGATTAGATCCAAACTGCTTTTTATATTCTGGGAAACTGAAATCAAATCCTAGAGTAAGAAATGGAAGAAAAAGAGTACCTAACTTCAAATACCCGAACCAATGCAAAAAGCGGGCCAGGCCAGTGGGCAGTTTACCCCTTGGTGTGCTGCAGTTTTATGGGGCACAGAGACAGTGCAACAGTGTGGGCTCTGCGTTAGAGCTGAACCCCAGCCCCTCTGCTTCCTAGCTTCAGGATCCTGGGCCAACTACGTACCTTGCCACACCTCAGTCTGTCTCTTCACCTGAAACACGGGGACAACAGTATCCACTTCACAAGGCTGTTGCAACAATTAGGTAAGCCTGATAACATGCCTGGCAGAGGTTCCACATATCTGAATTTAAACTGAATTAGCGAGAGGACGAGTAAAGGTAATCCTCAACTTCTAAGAACCAGACTCCCCTATGACCCCTGTCAGACGCATTTCCAGTCTCTGGGCGCACTTGATTAATTCATTCATGGTTTCATTTGACAAACAGCTCTCTACTCAATGGGAGACTCTATCATTGCAAGGATGTCTGCAATAAAGCTGACAGCCACCACCATCTGCTAAGAGATGACCCCTCTGTGTCAGGTACCTGACCAATCCTTCACGTCAGCCTTCCAAATAAGCCACGTTCCCTGTCACAGATAAGGGGACCTAGGCCACATGGCCACTGAGCGGGTATCCTGGGACTGCGAATCAGAGCTGCTTCTAGGGTGTGGAGTCAATTACAGAGCCCCGCACTATGCATGAAATGAGCTGGTGCAACCTGCAGAGGAGCCCACCCCCTCTTTTTGCCATTGTTTCTACAGGAAAACAGGACCTGAGTTCCAAACTAATTTTATAAACTCTTTTTTGGAACAGAACCCACACATACTGGGGACTTCTACTGAACCAGTAGATTTTGTCTGTTTTTCTTTTCTCTCTTCTAAAGTTTTGTGCTGATCCATCTACACTTCTATCTTAGGCCCTCTAGAAACAAAAACATTCTCATGTACACAGAAAAGTTAACATACCATTTATATAGTCTATTAGTTAAAATGGTTATTAACATATGGAGGTCCAACTTGTGACACTAGTCATTTATTTTAAACTTGCCTAAAGTTTGAATCTTACGCATGTAAACTAAACATGAATCCAAGAAAAACCCCAAAGATGCACACCCTTATACTGACGCCACGGGAAATGCTGACTGAAATCACGATCCCGAGAGGCTGGTGTATCGTGGCAGGGAAAGTAATTTTAAGAAGTACTAACTGAGTACATCCCCCCACAGTTTAAATTTTGCACATCACTTCAACATTTCAAGGACACCAAGATAACTAACTTCCTGACTCTCAAAGGCAGTTTTCAGAGATGACCAGAAGGTGGCAGGGCGAAAGGTCCTGGGCGCACCTGCTACTAGGAGGGCGGCCTAGTGCTCTAGGGTAGTGGTGCTTAGCCTTAGGGGAGCATGGATTGATTTGAGAATCCTGATGAAGGGGATGGGATGGCTCATCTCCCTAGAAAAACCTGAATGTATGCAATTTATCTTCCACTTTAGGGAGTTCAAAATCCCGAGGCTTACCGACCGCTCTCAAATTGAGAACACTTGTGCTTAGTATATGTTATTCTAGTACATATCCACACTTACCACGCTGTCCACAACTATTTGTCTGCAAAGTCTGTTGGCAGACCCCTCCCCTCCATGAAGTACCTGAATAAAAGGGTTCAGACTCACCTCTGTGTTTCCCAAGCTCAGCAAACAGCAGTGTCCCATGTAATTTGTCTAAATTGGGTCACGTCTGAGACTGAAAAGGGGGCACTATTAACAATTCCAACAGGTGGGACACCTGGGTGGCTCAGTCGGTTAAGCATCTGCCTTCAGCTCAGATCATGACCCCAGGGTCCTGGGATGGAGTCCCACATCGGACTCCTTGCTCAGCGGGGAGCCTACTTCTCCCTCCGCCTGCCGCTCCCCCTGCTTGTGTTCTCTCCCTCTCTCTCTCTGACAAATAAATAAATAAAATCTTAAAAAAAAAAAAAAAAAAACAACCCAAAACAAACCAAACAAAAAATAATTACAACAGGCATGAAGAGAAGCTGTCCTAGGCACACTGGGACACACAATCGCCCTTAGGAGGCCCTGACAATTTCCTGAGGAGTCACATCTTTTCTTTACCTATGGAACCCCTTGGGATTTAACAGTATGAGGCTGCACACAGGTGAGCACCTTGGAGAGAAAAATGTGCCAAAGAATCTACCTATTAGAAACAACCTGAGCCACACCTTGCTGCACAGAAGAGAAGTGTCAATGGGGGTCAGAAGATGGTTTGTGTTCCAGGCCCTGGGCTGGGCAGGTTCATGGTCTCACTGGGCATCTACGTCCTGTTTTGAGATGAATTCAATCTGGCAACCACCTGGGTGCACACTTTAGGTCAGGTGCTAGGAAGAACACGCAGCCTATCAAATGCAGACAAGGCCATGGAGGGTCCTCTTGTCACATCTTCACCAACTCCCGGTTCAGAGTTTTTACTCAGTTGTTCTTCTCACACAATCACCTTGTAATTGAGGATTCTTGGCAAAGTTTAGCACTACCTCTTCGGTTCTTTGACCCATAAGATGGTGAACTTGCCCAGAGAACTGAATGACAAGTGTCCCATCACTGTGTTTCCACTGCACACTGCCTTTGGCAGACGATGCTCGATAAATGCTTGTTGAATAAATGACAAAATCTTGTTACTTGAGAAACTACCTGTTGCATACCAGGAAGAAACTGGAAATAAGGGCCCCGTTTTTAGAAGACTACACCAGAGTTCAGACCTGCAGGGGGCTGCCTCACCTCCCAGCAGCCACGCTGGAAGGCTGCACACTGATTCCAATGGCAATGCTAAAATGCAGAGCATTTTGGGAACTTCTCTGTTTGAGTGACCTTTAGAACATGCAAGTTCTTTCCTGGTGCTCTAGTAGCAGCAGGTATTCCTCCCCTCAAGGTAAGTCACTTTGAGAGGTCACAGGAGACCATTCAGAGCCTGGTCTGGTACATGAGGTGAGCTACCAAGCCAGGTAAGATGATTTGTGGTTAAACACAGGGTACGACTACTGAATGAGACCAGTTTTCTCCTATGACATATATTCACCGCCAAAACAGAAGTTATAAGGCGGTTCTGGCAAAGGAGCAGCAATGAAATACAAGCATAACCTTTTAAGATAACAACTTTTAATAGAGCAATCCCTATTTGAATGCTCAAGTTCTGGTACATCTGGTTAAAAATTCTGATTCATAACTTCACAGATTTACAACATCTAAAGGAAGGACGTCAAAGTAGATGACAGACACCACCCCCAAACTGACTAAACTTGACCACCAAAACTCCTCAGGAAAGAAGCACTCACCTTGAGATGATCTGTAGCTGTGAAAAAGTAAAAAACCTTCTTATACATGAGCAAGGTCACCGCTTACCTGTTGGCTCTCTGGAATGATTCCACAAAGCTTTCTTACACCATTTGGGAATTCCCCACCCAAAACCAGAGAGGAGTTCCAGCCTTTGGGACACACATGTGCTCAGACTAGTAAAATCCTCAGGCAAAGACTCCAACTCCACTCCACGAGCAACAGGAGAGAAGTGAGTCTCAGAGAAGACGTGATGAGACACTGCTCTGCCCCCAGGAAGTAGTACAGATGCCAAACACTCTCTTCTTCCATTTTCCCCAAACGGATCGAACACTGACCTACTCTTGCAAAAGCGCTTGCTGAACAGAGCTCTCTTAAAATGATCAACCACTCTACACGGCAAATGCGCTGTCATAAAGTATTCGAGAAAACTTAACTTTTAGCAGAAGCAAGGCTGGAAGTGAAGTCTTAGGCTCCCCCAGCATGATAGCTACAGTTAGTTTATCCAAAGGACTCGGCACCCTTCGGGATCCTAAAGGAGCAAGGAAGTTTATGCCTAAGAGTGGAGCGCGAATTGGGGCACAGCCAATACATCCAACCTGTGCACACTGAAGCTGAGGGAGCAAGTTCCGGGAAGCTCCAGAGAGCTCAAAGTTCCGAAGAGCCCGTCCCCAGTCCGGGCTGGTCTCCTCTGGAGGGCGAACCTGCCTGCCTCCCCCCCCACCCCCGCCGTGGGCGGCAAACATGTGCCACGCGAATGTCCCGGAAGAGAAATGACAGCTTCGGGAGAATGGACTCCACCGCGGGGCGCAGAGGCAGCCGCGGGGAGTTCGGGCTCCAAGTAGGTTCCAGGGCTCCCCGGGCCGGCAAGCCGCGGACCGAACGCGGGATCGTGCCTGTTTCCGCGACCCCTTCCCAGGACCCGAGAGCCACGCTCGGCCGGGGACACAGCCCGGAGCGCTCCCCGGAGGCGGCGGCGCCGGGGCTCCCGGGCCTCGGCTCCGCGCCGCCGCCACGCTCCCCGCCCGGCCGCCTCGGCCTCCTCCCAGCGGGCCCGGCCTCCCCGCCGCCGCCGCCACCACCTACCTCAGCGCGAGGGCGGGGAGGGGGCCACGGCTCCGCTGGCGTCGGGGCGGCGCGGGGAAGACGTCCCTCGGCCCTTCCGCTCCTCACAGGCTCCGGCTTGAGGCGCGACGCGGGCGGAACAAACGGGCTCCACTACCCGCGGGGGCCGGCCATTGTGCGACGTCATCAGGCCGCGACGCTCGTCCTGCGGGCCGGCGGGCTTCCCTCGCTCGCCCCGCCCTCCGCCCGCTTCCTTCCGGCCTCCGCGCGGCCGCCTCCGCGCGGCCCCGCCCCCGCGGCGCGCGCCCGCCCGAGCCCGCCACGGCGCAAGCGCCGCCGGAGGCCCCGCCCCGGGGCGTGTCTCCGAGCCCGCGCGCCGCCGGCCGCCTGACCACGCCTGCGGGAGGGCGGGCCGAGCCGCGCAGGTGGTTTCGCCCCCGGAGCCGGAAATCCTACCTCCTCCCGCCGGCCCGAGAGCTCCCGCCCAGTGGAGCGTAGGCACCTGACCCAAAGTTACTCACTTTTCGGATACTGAGTTTAAACCTCAAAGCCTGGACGTGTTCAGCTATTTCCGTCGGACTAAATCGCTTACGCTCTGTTGAGTATACTCAACTCAACACAAATTAATCATTTTTGAGTATTGAGTTTAAATATCAAAGCTTCAGATTTTTAACCATTCCCGCTCTCTTAAAAATAATCAGCTCAACAAAAAAATCAATCATATTGTAGATACTAAGATTCAGTATCAGAGACAATTTTCACTATTTCCGTGGGAATAAACAGCTCTGCGTCTTCCTAAATGTGATCAGCTTTCTGCGAGCGGAAGGACGTCACGTGGTCTTGCGAGCCTTTGGGCAGCGTACCAGCTGCGCACAGCCCCTCAGCGTGGAGCCACCCTGCAGGGGATCAAACAGCACGTTTGTGTTTTTTTTAAGATACTATTTTTAAGTAATCTCTACCCCTGATGTGGGGCTTGAGCTCACAGCCCCGAGATCAAGAGTGGCACGCCCCACGCACTGAGTGCACTATTCCATTTTAAAGAGGAAGGTCCTGGGCTGGGTTCTTAATCATTTGTGAACAAGGGGCCCCGGTTTTCATTTTGCACTGGACACTGCAAATTATGTAGCTGGTTCTGGGTGTAATGAAGGGTTTTAGGAGATGCTGAGCAGAGCGGGACTTCCCTCAGCCCATCTTCCTCCTCCAGAAAGCCTGCAGTAAACAGTAAAGAGAGCTCCTCCTTGGGGCCGCCTGCCACCGTTGGGCCACGTATGTAAGTGTCTGGCGGACTGTGAAGTGGCATGAACGCCTAGACGTTTGCCCTGTGTTATCTGAACAAACGAGCAAGGGAAGAAAGGGGGGCATGCAGAGAGTTCCCATACGACCCAGCAGTGACGCTCGGGTAGCTAACCCAAGAGAAATGAAATATGCACACAGACACCTGTGTGCCAACGGAAATGGGCAGCAGATTTATTCACAATCGCCACAAAGGGGAAACAACCCACATGTTCATCAACTGATGATAGATAAATATGGTCTATCCATTCAATAGAATATTAGTCATATAAAGGAATGAAGTCTTTATCAGAAGAGATAGCACAGAGTTCTTGCTCTCCCCCCGCCCCGCCACGCCACATGAGGGCACAAGAAGGTGGTGCCTGCTTCCCTGGAGGAGGGCTTTCGCCAGAACCTGACCACACCAGTACCTCGTCCTTGGACTTCCAGCCTCCAGAACGGTGACAAATAAATTTCTGTTAAGCTGCCCAGTCTGTGGTATTTTGTTTTGGCAGCCCGAGCTGACTAATACATTCCGTGTCCATGAAACATCCAGAAGGGGCAAATTCATCAAGTCAGAAAGTAGAGAGTGGTCGCCAGGGGCCGGAGGAGGTGGAATGGGGAGTGGCCGCTACTGGGAACAAAGCTTCTTTTAGGGTAAGAGAAATGTTCTGGAATTAGTGGTGATGGCACATACTACAAACCACTGAATTGGGTACTAGAAAAGGGTGAATTTTATGGCATATGAATTATACCCTAACAAAGCTATTATTTTTTCATTTTTAAAAAAGATTTTATTTACTTATTTGAGAGAGAGAGACAGAGATAGCGACAGCGAGCACGGGCAGGGGGAGTGGGAGAAGCAGGCTCCCCGCTGAGCAGAGAGCCCGACTAGGGCTTGATCCCAGGACTCTGGGATCGTGACCTGAGCCAAAAGCAGACACCTAACCAACTGAGCCACCCAGGTGCCCCCAAAGCTATTACTTAAAAAAAGGAAAGAAAAGGCAGACATGGTGGGGGGGCAATGCAGGATGGGAGCAAGGAGTGAGAGGAGGTGGGAGGGGGGAAGGAGCGAGGGCTGGGGAGGAAGGCAGAGGACTCTGTGGGAGAGGGAGAGGGCCAGACTCTGTGCAGGGTTCTACCTCCTAAAGGAATTTCCAGCTACCCTCCCTTTTCTCCACCCACCATCCTCACGTGCGCGCGGGGGGGGGGGGGTCATGCCACAGCTCCAGCCCCTCCCCTGCTTCCCATGCTCCCCCAGACACCAAGAGCCACCTGACTATAATCTCACTGCTCCAGCCTGAGGCCCCTCCAGCAGCTCCCCCTGCCCCGAGATAAGCTTTGAACCCTCGGCGTGTTGCCCCTGCTCTCTCACCTGTCTCCAGCCCTGTGCCCCCTCCCTTGCCTTCACCTGGCTGCACACTTTGCTTTGCCCCCAGGCCTTTACTCGCACCATTCCTGCTGCCTGGGAAGCTGCTCCCACATTTCCTCGCTGAACTTTGATCATCCTCAGGCCTCACCCAGGATGGACCTTCTTCCAGAGCCTTGTCTGTCCCCGCCGCACGACTACGAGCTCCCGGTCGGGCACTGAACTGCCAGCCAGAGTATCTGTAGCACCTGGAGTGTGTGTGTGTTGGGGGGCCGCATTCAGAAAGACAGAAAATGGCTGAGATGGGTCAGAACCCAGTCTCCGTGAACCTGAATACCATGGGCTTGGACCGCTGTGCCTTGAGCCGTAGGCCCCGGGTGTAAGCATGTAAGCAGTGTCCCTGTGAGCCTCAGTTTCCCTGCTCTATAGAGCGGGGCTATTCGCACCTGCTGCCTCCTTCTCCGGAGGGAAGGAGGAGGCACGAGGTGGCAGGCACACACAGTCGCTGGTTCGCAGAGCTCCCTGCTCACGCAGGCCGTGTGCTGGGCGTGGTCGTGACGTCCTCGGGAGGCAGCCCCACTGCGATCGGGAGGCAGCCCCACTGCGATCTCTGTTCTACAGCAGAGGAAGTAGAAGCTCTGAAGGGCAGAGCCGGGACCTCACCCAGGGAGTCCGACCACAGACCCCAGGCGTCTGTGTCTCCAGGTGAGGTCACTCTGGCTGTGACCATTCTGTAGGAGAAACATAAACTTCTGTTTTATCCACGGGGTCATTTGGAGTCAACGGTCACTAGCAGCCGCTCCGACACTGACAGGCAGGCACGCACCCCCCACGTTCGGAGTGCCGGCTGACATGGGCCCATCCGGCCAGGGCCATGGGGTCGGTCAAAGACAACAGGCCTGCATGAACATCACTTACGGCCCGGGGTAGCTGCCACCACCCACCGAGCCGTGACAGGTGTTTGCACGGTGATCGTGGGGGGCACTGAGTCTGAGTTTAACAAGTGTGTCAGTCTACACTGGGCGACAACCACTTTGGAAAACAACAGGCATATCGAGAGCAGTGCTCTGTGACCCACAACGCAACCCTAGACAGGCGCTCTCAAAGTGGATTCTTTGGGTGGCAGTGCAACACCACGGGACCTGTTAGGAATGCACATTCTCAGGCCCTGTCCTGAGCTGCTGCGCCAGAAACTCTGGCGGTGGGGCTGGCAGTCTGCCTTTTCACAGGCCTGGGGATCCGATGCCCCATGGAGGGCGAGACCACCGGACTGGACTCTCTTGCCCGTGGCCGCGAGGAGACATGAGCAAGGGTACTCACAGAAGATCTCTCGATAACAACCGAAAGAACAAAGGGGAAAAAAACAGAAGTGGCCCAAATGTTTATAGCTGACTGCCATACTGAACATATGTTACACACTGTAATAGATGAGTCTCAAGTGTATGTATATAATATCTACATGGATGAAGCTGTTTTCTTTCCACTCTGGGATGCTGCTTCAAGGACGGCATTGACTGCCCGATTGAGGAGTGACAGGGAGCCACAGTAGATCTTGAGCAGGGGAGTGACATGAAGAAGGTGCATGTTGGTGATTTTAGAGCCTCATCTGAAGTTCCCGCAACTGATTCACCTGCGGGGTCTGTTGCTCTTCCTCTTGGTTTTCAGCGATCTGGTCCTGTTTTCTAGCATGCCTTGTACTTCTTATTTGTTGTTGGACATGGTGGATAAGTTTTTGCGGGGTGCTGGGATGGCCTTATCTGCTCCGAAGAGGGTGAGGCTTCATTCGTATGAGCGGGTGGTTTAGCAGATCACCGGGCCCTGTTAAGCCTTGCTTCCAGGCTTTGCAAGGGCTGGCTTGTTTCTGAGAGTGTGGCCCGTCCGTGCTCCTGGGAGCGGAGCGTCTGCACTCTCAGAGGACGGTCTGCACCGTCTGCCCCAACTCTGCGTCCGCAGGCTGGATCTGCAGTCTGCTTCTCCTGCTTTCATGCTGCTGCCGCCGCTCCAGCTCCTGGTCTCCCCAGCTGCTCCTCTCTGCCAGTTCTCACGGTTTCCCCAGCACGGGTGTAGGGGCTAGCTGCCACTCCCTGGGTTTGCACTCAGGATGCTGGGCTCCTTCTCTCCAGGCTTTTCCCCCAAGTTCCAGATGTTTTAGACCCTGTTCCCTCAGCTCAGCAGGGTCGTGCTTGCAGTTGTCTACCCGCCCCCCGCCCCCCGCAGGGTGGATGCGGGGTTACTTTGTTGTTTCTCTTTGCTCAGGGGTGATAGCCCCACAGCTGCCCACGTTGGCTGCCCTCCAAATGCGTCTATGCACGTATATCAGTCAGTACGTCGGGGGTTTTACAGCTGTCTTTAGCAGGAGGCGGCAGGGGTGGGGGTCCGGGGGCTGGGACCTGCGTTCTCACTTCAAGGTGCTAGTGCCCACAGGAGCCTCTGCTGTTTTCTCAAGCTGCCACCAGAGGGCACACCAACCCAGGTGTTCTCCACTCCCGGGCGGGGGCCGGGGCAGGTATGTGGGCCGGGGTGGGGGCTGGCGGGTGCTTCTCTGGTTGCCAGCGCCCCTCAGCCCTTCTCATTCTCCAGGTGGCCCCTTGGGTGCTGCCGGGAAGGCAGGGCGGGCCTCAGGCACCTGCACGTTCCAACGCTGTCCATCCCCACCTGGCGAGGGGCGCACGCACGCACGCACACATTCCCTTTCGTCTTCATCCACAAGTTCGTTCTCCAGCTTCACGAGAAAATTAATGGAGCACACATTTCTTTTCAGCTTTGTTCTGTATTTGGAATTCACTTCTGGGGGCACCTGTGGACGCGGCTTGCAGGAAGGGCCCCCTGGTTCTGTGTGGGACCCTGACTCCCGGGTGACCCCTGCCCCCTCCAGGCTTTGTCCCAGACCCCCAAAGGCTGCCCAGCACTGACCCCGCCCAGCCTCTTCCCTTCCCTTCCCTTCCTGGAGACGTCCAGGGATGAGCCTCAGCCCAGCCAAGCAGTGGCTGCCCGTCCCCTCCTCTCTGGTGAGGCTGAATGAGTGAGACAGTGAATGATGTCAGTTTAGTTCCCAACTCACAGCCTTTACCAAGAGCCAGGACTTCTTCCCATACTTCCCACAGTGACAGCTCGGGCACAGCACCCTCGTTCCGCGCCGCAAGGCAGCCCATGGTTTCCCCATCCCAGTGGTCAGTGATGCCCTTTCTGGAAGACAAGGGGACTGTGGTGGCCGGTCTCCAAGATGGCCCCGAGGAACCCTGGCCACTGGGACTCGTGCTCTGGAGCAGCCCCTCGATCTGGGCTGGCTCGTGATGGCTTGAGTTGGCAGGGGCGGCGAAAGGCACTGTGTGCTCCTGGGGCCCTGAGCTGCTGTAGGATGCTTCGCCGTCTCAGCCAGCCCCAGCCTGCCAGTCCTCCCCGCAGGCAGCAGGTGCATGAGCGCCAGCCAAGTGACCCTAGACAACCGCGGTCCCAACCATCACCATGCACAGAAGACCACCCAGGGGAGCCCGCTGCAGAAGTGTGCACAATGACAAAGTGGCTGTCCTTTGAGCCCAGCACCAGAGAACCAAGGCCACAGGGGCTCTGCTGCCCCTGGGACCCAGGCTCTGCACCCACGTGGCCCCCCAGCCCTGTGATGACATTACCACCGGAATATGACTTGCTTTCTTTTAGCGCCAGCCTGCTTTCATCTCTACGCCAACGACTTTATACCTCTGCCCCCATCTTCTTTTATACAAATACCACCTGAGCTTCTAGGAGCACCTCTCACCTTCAGCAGAACCCACTGCCGAATACCCGAGTGTGCTGCTGAAGTGCTAATTAACAACCGACAGCATGGCTGCCCACCAGCCAGAAGGGCCACAGCCGTGGGGCCAGACATGAACCCTTTGGTCTCTGGGCCGTGGAAGAGGTCCAGAAGCCTCCAAGGAGGGTCCGGCTGGCTGAGGTAGAGGGCCCTTGGTTATGGACAGATGGTATGGAAGTCATGTGGTAATTTAGCACTGAGGCAGCTGAATACCTGCATGCTTCTTTGAGGGCTCACTCAGACACACCCTCCCTCCTCAGGGCCCATGGGACATGCCCCGGGATGTGCCGTCTGCAACGCACATTTGGAACACCCCCTTCCCTGAGCATCCACCTCCCAGCTGGATGTTTTCACCAACTGCCAAGCCCCTAAGCCTAAGGATTGAGGGGTGACGTTCTAAGAAGTCTCACTGTGGCTCACCCCCAAACCCTTGCCTCCAAGAGCACGGCAAAGTGGCCTTTCCTGCCCATGCCCTGCTCTGGTCCTTGGGACCGAATGTAGGAACGCTGCCACGAAGAGGGCAAATGTTTTTTGGTCATTTTTTCTAATTACTGAATCAACCCACCTGTATAGAGGCAGACAGATAAAGAAAATAAGGTGATCTGGGCCCTGGGTATGTACCAGGATCCGGGCATTTCCAGTCTCGGGGGAGGAGTGGCCGCCCAGCCCTGTGGCTGAAGACACCAACTTTGCAGGAGGAGGGGCTTGGGTTCAAATCCCCACTCTGCGTGCCACCGGCTCACCTTCCTGAGACTCTGCTTTCTCTTCTGAAAAACAGTGGTACTAACAGTTGCCAGCATGTGGGGATGGTTGCGACAGCCACACAAGGTGCCACAGGCCGTGCCCAGGCCTGGCACATGGCACGCTCCTGGCAGATGGTTGCTATTAGATATGAACACGTTCATGAATAGGAGACAATACTTACCTGTTCTTTACAGATGGCTTTTGCTCACTCTGTTACGAACACCTTGCCATGCCAATCAGTACTTCTTATGACATCATAGTTTTTTTTAAGATTTATTTATTTATTTGAGAGAGAGAGAGAGAGAGAGAGAGTGCACACACAGAGGGAGAGGGAGAAGCAGGCTTCCCGCTGAGCAGGGAGCCAGATGTGGGGCTCGATTCCAGAACCCTGGGATCATGACCTGAGCCGAAGGCAGATTCTTCACCGACTGAGCCACCCAGGCGCCCCATGACATCGTTTTAACCAATATTCTGCTGTGGGGACACAGCATTGAGTTCTTACCACTCGGAATGGACATTTAAGCTGTCAGCGAGTGGTCTTGTTACAAACAAAAGCTATGTAACTGCTCCGTAACCCCAGGAGATGCCGCTGGGGGTTTCTTGGGAGGCTGCTGGCTGTAGGGCTCCTGGGACACACAGACGGGGTGGGGGACACAGCATCTGTCTATGGTGCAGGCGAGCTAGTGGCTGGGAGAACTCAGGGCAGAGTGAAAGACAGGTTCTGGGCGGTTCCCAGAAAGGAGCAGGACTCCCCAGGATCAAGGGCAGGAGGAGTGGAGTAAAAGAAAGACCCAGCATGAGGCTGTTGTAGGTTCTCCTCTGTCAAGGGCATCCTGCTCTTAGGATTGACTGAGACACTGTGCACACAAACAGCACGGCGTGTGGGGTGTAGCAAGTGGTCCCTGCGTGTTAGTTGTTGCCGTGGATTTCATTTGCTACTGTTAACTGCACAGCTGGGCAAGCCACTTTCCCTCTCTGCACCTCCGTTTTCACTTCCATGGGCCTTGGTGGAGACGGGATTGTAGGCACTTGATTCCATTCTCTCCCGAGGTCCCCGTACCTGTGGCTCCTTCTGGAAGGTTGATTGATAAGGCTGCAGGTGGCTTCAGCACCAGCGAGTCAGGACAGCTCCCGGAGCTGTCCAGGGTCTGAATTCACGGGGGCGGGGGGACCCCCGCTGGAGGAGGGCCGCAGAGGCGTGGGCCGCGGGGACATAGCAGCAGGGATGGCGGGAGATGGACCCATGCTCTGCGCCTGGGAACAGTGACCCTGCCATGTGACGGTGGCTCGCGGGATCACAGCCTTCCCAGAGGTTCTGGCAGCCCTAGTGCGGAGCTGGGATGCCACGCTTAGGGGCACGAGGACCGAGGCCTGCCCTGTGCAGGTGCCTTGGCCACCCTCCCCCCACCCCCCATCAGCCCTCTCCCCTGATCTCTGTGGTCCAGGGTGAGCCAGGCCCTGGATATCACAGTTTTGGGAACAAGTGGATGAAAATGCCGCTCAGCCTGAGCTTGGGTGCAGGAGCCCTCTAGCTGTGTCGTCTGTGATTCTCCCAAACTGGAAACCACCCAGAAGTCCACCGACAGCCCATCGTGCACGGACACACTGCAGAGAGTCCTACAGCAGAATATCACACGGCAGGGGAAACGGATAGGGGACAGTCACACTCAGCAGGGATGAATCTCTCAGCGTGATGCTGGGAATAAGCAGGACGCAAATTATTCCGTGTGGTTCTGGTTACAGAAAGCTCCCAGGCAGGCAAGATAAAGGATGGCATTTGGGGCTGCAGGCCAGGGAAGTGGTGACCGTCTGCAGAGGAAGGGCAGGGACCGGGAGGGTGGGCCTCACTTTTATTCATTCAACCACCAATTTATGTTGGATGCACCTTCCCATATGTTGATTCCATTTCAAAATGAAAAAGTAAAAGAGAGAAAGTCACCGGGGGTCATTGGACTTTCTTGGGGAGAGGGCTATTAAAACCCATATTCAAGGGCATTGCTGCCAGTCACTCAATCTGTGGCCAGGAATTCGCACACTAACTGGGTCCCTCCTCGGTTCTGAGGCGTGGGCCTGTGACTCCTCAAACTCATGACCCTGGACCCCCAAGATCAAGAGTTGCATGCTCTACTGGACTGAGCAAGCGGCGCCCCTGAAATCTGCATCTTAAATGCCTTGGAAGAGCCAGGCCCCTAGCCATGTGGGGGAAATAGTCTGGGACTTCTGCTTTCTGGGCCAGCTGACGGGCTCCTTTGTGGTCTCCTCCCAAGGGCTAGCCAGGAGAAGATATGCCAACCATGCCCCCTTGTGGGGCACCCAGCAGCAAGGGCCTGGGGCACCCCTGCTTCCCAGAGCCCCCAAACTTGGGCTCTAGACCTGCCTCTCGGCCAGAGCGAGCCACTCCCCCTCCCAGGCTTCGGTCTGCCCTCTGGCACACGCTGCCCTAGGTGCTTAGTGAGCACGTCATCCCTTCCTTTCCAGAGCACTGCAAAGGGCCCCCAGGGGGTGGACCCCACACCAGAGTCACTTGCAGACTGTAGACCCCGGAGCGCTTCCCAGTTAATCTCAGCCTGGCCTCTCAGGGTAAGGGGGCCCGTCCGTGCCCTCCCCACCTCCTCCCTGGATTTCTGCCTCCTCCTCTTAGACCGCCAGTGGCTCAGCTGTCCAGCAGGACTCTTCTCAGCCTGAAGAACTCCCGGGGAGCCCCTGCCCCCGGCCTGGGAGGGGACGCAGGGTGGCAGAGCGGGTCTCCTGCTGGGAAAGCCGCACTAGCGGCCGCCACCGCCGGGTTGGCAGTCACTCCTGCAGGGGGAGGGCGAGGGGCGTGCGGGAGCAGGGAGAAGTCGGCAGGGCTGTTGTGTGTGTGTGTGCAAGCATACACAGCGCGTTCGCGTGGCACCGCAGCCTGCAGGATGAGAAGCCTCCGTCCGCGGACTGCCTGAGCTGTCGGGGCTGTCCTCCCCCGTCCCTGTCTCTGGAAGGAGGAGGAAGGCGATACGGCTCCTCACTGGGCAAGTTCTCTGAGCTCACAGGTTTCTCCTGGGGGCTGGGCTGGGAGCCAGCGGTGGTGGCCTCCCTCCTGGGGGAATGTTTCCTGAGGAAAGGCTAGCATGCCGGCGGGGTGGGGAGATGGAGGTGGGAGGGTGGGGTCTTCTGAGAGGCGGAGGAGGCAGGGATGGGGCAAAGTCCCAGCTGCAGGGAGGCTGTATATCTGAGGGGCTGCTAGGAGGCTCCGTCCTGGGGCTGCCAGCCTCCAAGGCAGAAGGCACGGGAGGCCGTTGGGGGATGGGGGGGTCGCAGCAGCTGTGCTCGGATCCCGGGCTGATTGTCTCCTCGGCTAAACAGAAAAGGAGGCTCATTTTCAGGAGAGCAGCGGGCTGGGGGCCCTCGTGGGTCCATGTGTGCAGGTGTCTATGAGTCCAGTGTGGAGGGTGTGTTCCAGGTACTTGTGCATGAGGCATGAGAGTGGGCAGTGTGTCTGTCTGTATGTTATGCGCACCTGTGCAGTGGGGGCGTGCGTGAGCTTGTGTTGGATTTACATACACGTGTGTGCGTTTGGGTCTGTGTGTTTTGGGTATAGGGTGTGGGGGGGATAGTTCACGTGTGTGTCCATGAAGATGCGTGTGCGGCACGTGTGTGTGTCAGCGTCTGTGTGTCTGTGTGCAGCCGTGTGTGCGGGGTCTGCTGTGGAGGGGAGGTTGGTTCATGAGTGTTTGTGTGTGTATGTGCTTGTATGTCTGCGTGTCTGCGTGTTGGTGCATGGGGGGGAGGAGCCATGGGCTGTCTGTGTGCGAACGCCTGGAAACGTGTGTGCAGGTGTGCAGGTGTGTGTGCAGGTGTGTGCAGGTGTGTGTGCAGGTGTGTGTGCAGGTGTGTGTGCAGGTGTGTGCAGCTGTGTGTGCAGGTGTGTGTGCAGGTGTGTGTGCAGGTGTGTGCAGGTGTGTGTGCAGGTGTGTGCAGCTGTGTGCAGGTGTGTGTGCAGGTGTGTGCAGCTGTGCGTGCAGGTGTGTGCAGGTGTGTGTGCAACTGTGTGTGCAGGTGTGTGCAGGTGTGTGCAGGTGCGTGTGCAGGTGTATGCAGGTGTGTGCAGCTGTGTGTGCAGGTGTGTGTGCAGGTGTGCATGCAGGTGTGTGCAGCTGTGTGTGCAGGTGTGTGTGCAGGTGTGTGCAGGTGTGTGTGCAGGTGTGCATGCAGGTGTGTGCAGCTGTGTGTGCAGCTGTGTGTGCAGGTGTGTGTGCAGGTGTGTGCAGGTGTGTGTGCAGGTGTGCATGCAGGTGTGTGCAGCTGTGTGTGCAGGTGTGTGTGCAGGTGTGCATGCAGGTGTGTGCAGTTGTGCGTGCAGGTGTGTGTGCAACTGTGTGTGCAGGTGTGTGCAGGTGCGGGTGCAGGTGTATGCAGGTGTGTGTACAGGTGTGTGTGTAGGTGTGTGCAGCTGTGTGCAGGTGTGTGTGCAGGTGTGTGTGCAGGTGTGTGCAGCTGTGTGCAGGTGTGTGTGCAGGTGTGTGCAGGTGTGTGCAGGTGTGTGTGCAGGTGTGCATGCAGGTGTGTGCAGCTGTGTGTGCAGGTGTGTGTGCAGGTGTGTGCAGGTGTGCATGCAGGTGTGCATGCAGGTGTGTGCAGCTGTGTGTGCAGGTGTGTGTGCAACTGTGTGTGCAGGTGTGTGCAGGTGTGTGCAGGTGCGTGTGCAGGTGTATGCAGGTGTGTGTACAGGTGTGTGCAGCTGTGTGTGCAGGTGTGTGTGCAACTGTGTGTGCAGGTGTGTGCAGGTGTGTGTACAGGTGTGTGCAGCTGTGTGTGCAGGTGTGTGTGCAACTGTGTGTGCAGGTGTGTGCAGGTGCGTGTGCAGGTGTATGCAGGTGTGTGTACAGGTGTGTGTGCAGGTGTGTGCAGGTGTGTGCAGGTGTGTGCAGGTGTGTGTACAGGTGTGTGTGCAGGTGTGTGCAGGTGTGTGTGCAGGTGTGTGTGCAGGTGTGTGCAGGTGTGTACAGGTGTGTGTGCAGGTGTGTGTGCAGGTGTGTGTGCAGGTGTGTGCAGGTGTGTACAGGTGTGTGTGCAGGTACATGTACAGGTGTGTGCAGCTGTGTGTACAGGTGTGTGCTGTCTGCGTGTGCACCTGTGTGCCGCCTGTGTGTGCACCTGTGTGCAGCTGTGTGCGCAGGTGCGTGTGCAGTGTGCGCCGTCTGTGGTGTGTGTGCGCAGGTGTGTGCACAGCATCCTGTGGACCAGCACTTCTCTCCCCGCCCTGCCCAGTTCTGTGCCCTGGCCCCTGCCCCTGGGGGCTGCAGCGGGGGCTTCCGGCCCCTCAGGCCAGGCAGGAGTGGGCCGAGCACCCGGCCTGGGGACCGTCTCTGGGTGTGGTCTGCCCCAGCCTCACCTGCTTCTCACCTGCCCCGGTTCTGGGTCCGACTGGGGGTGGGCCTGGCTAGTGAGGAGGCGGGGCGGGCTGCCAGTGGAGGGGCAGGAAGACCCTGGCCCATTTCCAGAAAGGCTCTGCTGTGGCCACGGCCTGGGGCTTGTGGGCAGGAGCCAGTCGCTGGCTTTCGGCTCTGCTCCTGGGAAACCACCACGGGGCATCCCACCAGCCCGGCGTGTTGATCCAGCTTGCCCCCTGCAGCACCCGAGGAGGGACCTGCTGTTGTCACCCCTGCTGACAGATGGGGGTGCCGAGGCTCAGGGAGCGTAACCAGGCGCCAGGTCCACAGCTTTCTGCGCCTTGCCGTTTCTCAAGAACCTCCCCACGTCCCCGCGAAGCAGGTACTTCTGGTCTCCCCATTTCATAGATGAGCTCGTTGAGACTGAGATGCTGTGTGCCTTCGTCACAGCACAGGGCAGCTGATGTGAGCACTCAGGGTGTGCTGGGCCGAGAGCTGACATGCACTCACCCGCACGACTCCTGCCCCTTGTGTGTGAGGTACGGCTGCCACCTGTGTTGATGCTCCAGGAAGGCGAGGCTTGTAGGGAGGCTCAGTAATGTTGTCAGCAGAGCCTTGGACATGTATTCCCTGTCCCGTCCCCTCACCTGGCCAGGCGGAGCAACGGCACAAGCACAGGGCCCCGTGTGTCCCTGGGGGCCTGGCTTCTAGCAGAGGCCGGTGTTGGTTGGGCCCTGCAGGTGCACGAGGCCCGGCCCCACTGGCCGTGGATGTGTGCTGGAGCCCCCTCTTCTTGCCCCCTCCAGCACCTGGTCAGCCACCATGGAAAACGGGAGCAAGCTGGACAAGCCCAGCCATGTGTTGCAGGCACGTGGAGAAGCTGTCCTGGGCCTGACCGAGTACAAGGTGGTCTCAGTCTTCCTGGTGCTCCTGGTGTGCGTGACTGGCATCGTGGGAAACGCCACAGTGGTCCTGGTGGTGCTGACTGCTCGCGACATGCACACCCCCACCAACTGCTACCTGGTCAGCCTGGCCCTGGCTGAGCTCACCGTGCTGGTGGCCGCAGGGCTGCCCAACGTCTCCGACAGCCTGGCTGGGCAGTGGGCCTATGGGCATGCCGGCTGCCTGGGCATCACTTACTTGCAGTACCTGGGCATCGGCGTCTCCTCCTGCTCCATCCTGGCGTTCACCGTGGACAGGTGGGTGCTCCCCAGCCCTGCCCTGCCTGCATCTCCCTCCCACAAAGCAACCAGCCAGGACTTCCCAGCTGGGAGGCTCGGAAGCTGAGCCTCAGCTGAGCAGGAGGGCTGATTTCCCCTTTCCAGAGAGGGGAGTGGGGTGGGACCCTGGAAGCCCGGGCCCGGGAAGCAGGGGTCAGAAGGACTCTCCTCTCATCTCTGTTGCTGACTTGCCTTGAGATGCCGAGGCAATCCTCCATCTCCAGGCATCAGTTTCCCCACCTGGGAAGTGGGCATTTGGACTGGACATTCTCTGGGGTTCCTTCCGCTCTGATTTTAGCCCCGAGAGGTGGTGTAACCCAGAGTTAAGCATGTGGACTCCGAAGCTTGCTGACCGGGTTCACACCTGGCTCTGCCCCTTCCTAGCTGCATGGTCTTGGGCAGGCTGGCCCAGAGGCCGGGTGGCTTGTCCAGGGCCACATAGCATTGGGACATAATTGAGGCCTTCGGACTTCCAAATGCTGGCCTGGTCCTGATTCTCCTGGGCTGTGGCTGTCTGGGCTCCAGTGACCTCCATCTCCTGCCCGTGCTGGTTTACCCCAGGGCCTGGGCATGGCAGGGTGGGGACCCGCGTCCAGGCTGTGAGCCGGCTGAGAAGGGCGTGTGATGTCATTGGCTGCCTCAGTTGGTGACCTTTGGAGGTGGGCAACTAAAAACCCACGGGGCTCTCGCAGGGGTCAAAGGTCTTTGAAAGGGCCCTGGGGTCCCTGAGCCTGCAGCAGACACCGCTGAGCCTGGGGGGCCTCAGGGGCCTCTCGCTGCAGCACTTCCTACACGCCCTCAACACGGCCGCCTGGCCCCCTGGATCTTCAGGACCCTCAAGTCCTTCCATGACAGGACCAGATGGGGGATCTGATGGGCCAGGCTGGGTCGTGAGCGCGTGCACGCACACACACACGTGCTCGTTCACACGTGCACACGCCCATGTGCCCACACAGGGCTCCCCGACCCCGCTGCCCCAGCGCCCAACACGGCCACCCCGTGGCTGCAGGTACGTCGCCATCGGCCACCCAGTGCGGCGCAGACCATGTGCACCGTGGCCCGGGCCAAGCGGATCGTCGCGGCGGTCTGGGGGGTCACGTCTGTCTACTGCCCGCTCTGGTTCCTCCTGGCGGACCCGCACGTCAGCAAGAGACAGGGCCCGCAGTGCGGCTACGGAGTGCCCACAGCCCTACCTGCCCGTCTACCCGCTGGACTTCGCCCTGTTCTTCGCCACGCCCCTGCTGGTGGCCACCGCCCTCTACCGGCTCATCGGGAGGGTCTTGTCCCAGAGCGCGCTGCCCCACCCGCCCCACCCCGGGGCCGGGCACGGTGAGGCCTGGCAGGAGCCAGGAACCCAAGAGAAGCGGCCCCGGGGGCCAGGTGGGAGCCCCAGGTCTTCCAGGAAAGAGGTGGGTGAGGTCTCCGGGAGAGTTGGGTGGGGTTGGCCGGAGGGTGGCTGGTGGGCAGAGAGCAGGGAGAGGTGCGAGGCAGAGCTGGGCAGAGAGGGGATGCAGGCGGGACGCGCATTCGTTCACTCTCCACGCCGGGTTCTGGGCGCTGGGACTTGGGACCACAGGGCAGACCCCCACGCAGCCTGTGGGGGACCCGGGGACGAGGTGACGCGGGACGGGGCTCAGGGAGAGGCAGGGAGGCCTCACAGAGCTGACAGCGGAGGCTAGCAAAAGGGGCAGGCCAAGCATGTACCAGGAAGCACTGGGGGGAGCAGGGTGAGGCCTGGAGGCGGACACAAGCCTGGCGCACTGGGCTGGCAGGGGGCAGCGTGAATGGTTGGCGGCTTTGACTGCAGGGAAGCAGGGGCAGCGACGGGGGCTCTGAGACAGCGGGAGCCCCACACGTGGGGAGCCTGAGACAGGTGCACACTCAGAGACACGGAGGGAGGGAGAGCACTGAGCAGGGGGGACACCTGTGACCGAGCCACACACTCGCAAGAGGAGAGACAGAGACAGAGAGATAGAGAGACACAGACCCACGAGAGGAGAGACAGAGACGGGGAGAGACAGAGCCAGGCTCACAGAGTGGCCAAGACCCTCACTCTCAGGGACATAGCTCTGGACACACATGTGGTCACACCTCCTGGGGCAAAAGCCAGCGATGACTGCATGGTCCCCCTGCCTCACCACAATTCGGGAAGGAGATTGCTGACATCCTGATGCTGTAAGCTGGCAAAGGAGGCTCAGAGAGGCTCAGCGGGCTGCCCAGGGTCACACAGCAGGAGTCTAGGAGCTGGGATGTCACTTGGCCCTGCAAACCCCAGCACCTACACCCCCTGGAGACGGCAGCAGGGAGGGGCCCCCTGGAGACCTCTCCTCAGCTCCGGGGCCCCCAGGAGCCTCCCAGCATGGGTCAGGCTGGTAGCTGTCCCCCAGAGGCCCGGACGGGTGCCCCTTCCCCTTCCTGATGACCCCAACTCCCACAGACACCCTGGTCCTAGCAGACTGTCCTGGACTGCACGGAGGTGGGCTTTGAATCCCCCACAGGCCTTTCTGGGTCTGCGACTCACTCCTGAACTGAAGGATAGGACAGGGTGCAAGTAGGGGTCCCACCTAGAGGGTCACGGCTGCGGATGGAGGGGGCCGTTCGGACAGTCATGAGCATGGGCGGAGGCCTCTCTCGCCCTCCAAGCTGTGCTTCCCCATCCCGGAAGGGCCACCATGATGGTGCCACGTCCAGGGGAGCTGTCCCGGGCTTGCGGCTGCGTGGGGCCCCAAGCATCAGTGTTTGTCCCAGCTGGGAGCGTACGCGGTGTGGGGGCAGGGAGCCCCTGGGGACACAGGGCGGTGACCAGGGAGCACCCGAGGCGGAGTGTTTCACGATCTCAGGCGCCAGCACGGCCGGGAACGTTAGCCCTGGTCGGCGCCCGGGACGCAGCACGCCGCGTGGCAGATGTGCCGTCTCAGATGACTCTTCCAGTGACGTTCTCGTCCGGACTCAGCACACAGCTTGAGGCGGGAGGTGTGGCCGCCCCTTCCGGGGCATGTGCTTGGCCACCAGCCTGTCCCCGTGTCCCGCAGGTCACCAAGATGCCGGTGGGGGTCGTGTTGCTCTTCGCATGCCCAACCGCACGCTGGTGCTGCTCAGCTCCCTGGAGGCCCAGCCCTTGCTGGACCCCCGGGTGCCCCTCTGCTGCCGCACCCGCATCTCCACCAGAAGCGCCGTCAACCCCATCGTCTACAGCCTCGTGTCCCAGAAGAGCCGGGACGCCTTTTGGCGCCTGTGCTGGTGTCCGTCGGGGGAGCGACAGGGGCGCGCGGCCTGCCGCACCGTCACCAGCTGCAGTGCGGCCCGAGAGACCCCCCGAGGACGCAGGAAGACAGGAGCCAGGGCTGGGGTCCTCAGGCCGCAGGGTCCCCCCCAGCAGCAGGAGCCCTCAGTCAGCGGGGTCTGAGGGCAGCCCCCCTCCTGCCCAGCGCCCTGCCTCGCCCTGCCTCCGCTCCCCATCTGCTCACGTGCTGGATCCACCTGTCCACTGGGCCAGGACAGGCACAGATGCCCCTTTAGCCCCCGGGGCCCCCGCCGCTTCCCTCCCTAGGAACACGGGCCATAGGGTGGCCTGGGTCCGGGCGCTTGAAGTTCAAGTCTGGACTCCATGTGGGAATCCCTCACCTCCCGGGAAGCAGGGGAGGAGAGGAACAGGAGGACCACCAGCCTTCACCGGTGTGACACTGTGACCTTCTACCCACCAGCACTTGTTATGTTAAGCGTCTTTTCCAGGAGAAAGCCTGGTATTAAAGTGTTTGTCAACACTGTCCTCAGCTGTGGGTGGAGCCTGCCCAGGATTGCGTAGTCCCCTGCAGATAGAAGCTACCTGGGGCCCCATTGAAAGGCCCCCAGCTTCTACTGCAGACACCCAGAGATACTTCATGGGTCAGGGGAACCCCGACCCCAGGCCGCCCCAATGCCCTGGAGCCCCAGCCTGAAAAGCATATCCCCCTGGAGGGGTCAGCAGGGCTGGCCCCCTCCCTAGCCCACTGCCACTGCCAAGGTGCTAAGCAGGAGCTGGGGGTGCTGGGGTGAGCAGGGAGCCCCTGAAGAGGCAGGACCGTCCCCATGTGGTGCTCCTCAATGAAGGGAGGCTCTGGGCACCCCGCCGAGCCTGCCACTCTCACCCCAGCAACGGCCTGCTCAGCGGGACTCCCACTGTCCACGTTACGTGCGTGAGACCTGGATGCCTCCGGGCAGGCAGGCCCCTGCCTCCTGTGGGTGACCCGCTGTGCTCCCGACCTCCGAGATGGGCACGTGTCCCCGACCCTGTCCCTATTCCTTTCGAGATCACTTTTCTGCTGGCCTCTGTGGTGTCCATTAAAAGCAGATTTTCCGTGGAGTGGTTTGGGAGGAGGTGTGTCTCCCGCTGGCCAAAACCCTGAGGTCAGGCGGGGAGGAGGGGATGAGACGGTGAGGCCTCGCCAGAGGATGGGTCCCACGCCTGTGACTTCGTGACCAAGCTCAGTGGGCGAAGGCACCTGGATGTTCGTGCCTCTTCCGGCCTGTCAAGGTCGAGGTCCGTCCTTGGCGCTCAGTGGCCAGTCCTGAGTCAGTCTCGCTCTCTGAACTGTTTCTTTACTCTCTATTTTTTGCACAGGAACATCTCACTGATAGGGAGGCTGTGTTACTGTCCCTTACCCCGGACACAGGAATCAGGAACTAATTCGTGCGCCCTGCCTACCACACCCCCCCACCCCGCCAACAAAAAGTACCTCCCACATATCTGGGAGCTCAGCAAGCTGATGGACAGGAGTGAGCCCCCTGCTCCTGCCGTCGGGGAACCCAAAGCTGGTGCATACCAGCCCCTCTCCATTTCGCCAGTGGTCTCCTGGGACTGCGTCAGAAATGCAGAATGCTGGCCGGGGCGCCGAGGCCTGGGCGTCTGTGACAGATGGGCGAGGAGCCCGGGCACCGTGAGGTAGAAGACTGGGGCAAGGAGCTCTGCGTTAAGAAGCATGCGGGGTGGGGGGTGGGCTGACAGCTGGGCCCCCCACCCCCTAAACTGAGCCAGTGCCACTAACAGGCAAGGCCGCCATTCCAGGCATGATGCTCTGGATCTGTTTCCCCCCCCAAGTGGCTAACAGCCGAGAGCTCTCTCGTGCAGGCGTAACCGGTGCTCACGGCTGGCCGTGAAATCCGCACAGACGTGTGCTGAGCTCTGATTTCTGCGTGAAAATCATGCTGCCACAGCTCGGATGTGAGCTGTCCCTGTGCCGCCCACCAGAGGAGCGCGAGCCTCAGCCCCCCGACGGCGAGCGCGTGTCCAGAACGCGCCCAGAACATGCGCCCCGAGAGCGCGGGGGGTGCGAGCCCCCAGGGCGGGGGTGAGGCCGGGGGAAGCCGGGGCCATGGTTCACACCCTCGTGGTGCTGACCCCCACCTTCTGCTCTCCGGTGGGCGTGTGCGGCCTGCGTGGGGAGGGGACAGGGCCCCAGACCGTGTGACCCTGGCGGAGGCGACAACTGCTCTCCCCCAGGGGACAGCTATGAGGACAGAGGGGGCGCAAGGGGCTGCGTGCTTTCCGGCACAGCGTGGGGCTCAGGCAGCCGTGGGCCTTCCTCGGGGAAATGGCTGGACCAGCTGGGCTCCCTCTCAGCTTTTTAGGACGATGGGGAACTTCACCTGTGTGAGCCGCCGAAAAACAGGGACAATGAAAAAGGCTCCACAAACCTTTTGTTTTCCAAAGTCCCCTGGGGGCCAGCTTTCTGCATCGATCCCCTTCCCCTAATGACTTACAGGAGACTCCGGTCCGCTCTTCCTCGTGGCTCCACAAGACCCACAGATGACCCCTGGGTCACCAGGGACCAGGCCAGACCCTGCAGCTCCCTGTCCTCTGTCTCATGGTTGATTTGCTGAGACCAGCGGGACGTGGAGACCATTTCCGGATCAGCTGACCCAGATTCCCCTGATTGCAAGACAAGCCCAGCCGTGGACCACCCAGGCCCCCGTACACCACCCACCTGTCGCCTGTCTGTTCCTCCCTCCACGAGCCCAGGGCAGAACCACCTGCAGGACATGAGGTCCTCAGCCCCACGGAGCTCTCCCTATTTGATGGCCTCGCTGCAATCAAGGTTCTGCTTCTGGTTCTGTGTCTCGCGTCCTCTGAGCTGAAGACGCTGTTGGCCTTTTCCGCCCTTCCAAGCAGCCTCTGTTCCCTCAAAGCAGGGGCACCCCCCCAGCGTCTGGGCATGAGCCTCTGTTGGAGGCAGGCGGTGTTTTGGCTGTCAGCGTGGGACCCACGCGGCCCCTCCTCGAGCCCCGCCCCCACGCCGGCCGGGGACAGGTGCGCCTAATGTGTCCACGCCCTTGCCCGAGCACCCAGCAGGCACCGCGGCCCTTTTCTTCTCAATTCCCCTTCGCGAGCCCCACCCAGGCCTCGTCTGCCTGCACCCGGCGTCTCAGGCGTTTTCACGACGGCGTTTGGTTGTCGCAGGATTGGGCGGAGGCGTTGGTGTTTAGAGCCGCCTGAAGTCGTCCAGGAGCTCGGTGACCCTCCAGGAGCTCAGTGACGATGCGCTCCCACAGCTGGACCCTCGTGGAGGTAGGACTCCTGTTTGCAATTCCGCGTGCTCTGCGTGCAAACACCAAGCGCTTTTCTCGGGAAGTTCCGGGAGAGCAGGCCCCGTGAGGCCGAGGGGAGACCGCACTCCGATTTGGGGAACTTTACAGACGTGGGGGGTTTGCCCCTCAGGGCCATGCCAGGAACTTCCTCCAGACGCCCCAGGGGCAGCTCCTAGCCTGATAGCCTCTCTCCCCGCCCCTCCGAAGACCCTAATACGTTCCCCCTTGTGCTCAATCATGACTTCTGTGGCAGCTTCTCTCCTGTTTGAGACTGAAAATGTGGGGGTGATGAGCAGTTTGCTTGTATTGCTTTGAATTTTTTGCTTGAATTCTTGTCTGGAGGCACGAATGTCCCCTAACGCTGGGTCCAGGTCTCACCCGGGATGGTGTGTGTGGTCAGGTGAGCTTGGGGAGGCCCCTTTCCTCGGGGCTCTGGTCAGGGGTGGAAGTGGGCTCGGTTGCCGAGGCGGGGCCGGGTCTGCAGCCAACACTGGCCTGAGTCAGAGCATTCCAGGTGAGGCCCTGACCTCAACAAGGCCTTGGGGGTCTTCTTGCTGCTCTGTGTCATGAACAGAGCTGGTTCTGGAGGGTCCGAGGGCCTGAGAAGCCATGAATTAAATCACAGAGAAAAACGCAGGGCAGAACCTTCGTCCAGGAGATTGATTGACACTATGCAAATACCTGCAAATGGCACATGATTCGCTCCTAGCCCCCCTTATTTTGCACACCTGTAGATGGTCTCATGCTGTCCTAGAAGCCAGGTAACCACCGCAGGGGCCGACTGGGGGCGGGCAGGACACCGGCAGCCTTGCTTAGTTCTGGAACATTCTCAGGCCATGAGCACCTGCCCACAGCCCCCTCCCCCGCTCCCGTGGCAGAACACATGGGCTCTGTCTCCCGCCAAGCTGAGATAGCTTCAGAACCCTCCGCCACCCAGTATGCCCTGGTGCACCTACTGTTCATTCCAGGTGCTGCATTTTCTGAAGGCTTCTGTCACCCTACACCCATCGTCTGCTTCTAGGAGCAGGGGTGACCTCTCCTCCCTCCTCCCTGCAAGGACTAGGTGCTGAAGAGGAGCATGGGGACCCTGGTCCAGGCCACACCTGCAGGCCATGGGAGCAGCCGGGGAGGGACGAGTGATGGAGCGCTAAGGGGGGAGGGTGGTTCTTGGCAGGTGCGCTCCATCCAGCGCGGGCACGGAGTTCCCAGCGCTTTACCAGGGAGAACAAGTTTGCATCCCTCAGGCCTCTGACTCCATCTGGCTTAAGCAAAGGGATCTGGTGGGTCCACAGGAATTGCCCAGGAGGTGGGAAGCTGGCATCCAGGGGGAGTGACACTGCCTCAGTCACCCATGGAGAAGGGCCAAACGTTAACCCGTCCTGTGGTTGAGCCTGGGGTCGAGAGGGGCTGCTCCTGGGCAGGCACAGGGGAGAGGTGCCTGTGCTGACCCCCCAGTGCTGGCTTCCCAAGTTAGAGCTTGGGGGGATAGAGGCTGGGGAGACGTGGGGGGAGGGGCGGGTTAGAGTCACGCTGGGGCAGGAGAGCCTGGGTGGCCGCCGCGCCTCTCCAAGTCTTGGTCCCTCATTTTCTGCTTGGAATGGCCCTCTGGGTGCTCCGAGGATGAGGGAGGAGAGTCCTGGAATGCACTCTGGTGGGGAGGGGGCCATTGGGGACCCAGCTCTGTGACCTGGGCCAGTGGAGGCCACTTCCTGTGCAGGGGACCCAGGCCCCAAAGAGGTGGCCTGGGAGGGAGGCCTTAGTAGAGGTGAGGGGGTCAGAATGGAGGGCCGGACTTGCATGGCTGGGGGCTGCGGAGATCCCCCCCCAACCCCTCGGCTGGCCCTGTGTGGGGTGGGCGGTCTTCCCAGATTCCTGCCTGCAGAGACAGGAGGGGCGGGACCCCAGGGTACCCCGGGCGCGTGAGGCACAAGGGCTCCGGGCTCCGCACGTACCACCTTAACGTCACCCAGTCTCCAGTTTCTTCTTCGGCAAAACAGAGCTCACCCCCGTGACCTGGGGTGAGGGCTGGGGGTGGGTGAGTGTTTAATCTAGTGGTTCTCAAAGTGTGGCCCACAGAACCCTCAAGGTCTGTGACCTCAAATAGCAGGACTGTCTTTTCCGTAAGTTGACCTTTGCCCTGCAGGGACAGAGCGGCTGTGGTCTCAGTCTGTGCTCAGGCCTCCACGTGCGTGGCGTAGGAAACACGGCTTCCCGGAGCCTGTCCTGCATGAGGCAGCAACAAATACCAGTGGTTTTTCGTCTTGAATTCTTTTTTTAATATTTGAGAGCTTGTGAGTGAGCATAAATGGCAGTGGGTGGGGGAGCAGAGGGAGAAGCAGGCTTCCCGCGGAGCAGGGAGCCCGATGCGGGGCTCGATCCCGAGACCCTGAGATCATGACCCGAGCCGAAGGCAGACGCTTAACGACGGAGCCCCCCAGGCACCCCTTGAATTCTTTTCAGTGTTTTGTAGTGACAAGATGGGAAGTCACCTGAAACATTCCACATCTATCACTGGGAGCGAAGTGGGAGGGTGAGGCGCGTAGCGCGGTGACAGGGCTGCCCGGGAGCGAGGCTGTGCGGGGGCTCCGGAGGCTGAGCCGTGAGCCCGCGGCGTCCGCGTCTCCTTTCTTGTGTGCCTTCCACTCGCTTGGGTGAAACATGCGGTGAGGGTGAGGACAGACTTGCTCAGAACGTGGAACCCTAAGCCACGGGACCCTGCAGCTCCCCTTCAGGATGGCCCCAGAAGCCCCTGAAGCCAGTGTGTCACACAGGTGTCCCTGTGCAGAAGGTGGACACGGCCTCAGCCCGTCAGCGGCCGAGCGGACACACAAAGCGCACACGAAGCTCTGCCCGTGGCGGGGAATACCACTGAGCCGTCAGAAGGGACGAAACACGGACTTGTCGCACGGAGAAATCTGGACAACATGCCAGACCACAGAAGCCCGTCACAGAGTGCCACGTGGCCTATGATGCCACTTTTGGAAACGTCCAGAGAAGACGTCCACTGAGGCGCAGAGTGGGCTGGCGGTGGCCGGGGCCGTGGAAGGGGGAAGGGAGTGGGCAGCCACGGGCCCGGGCCTCCCTTGGGGGGAGTGAAAATGTCTGGGACGGAGCTGGAGGTGGCAGTGGGGATGGGCCCCCTGACAGGAACTTCCCTCAGAAGGAGGAAGGGAGGAGGAGGAAGAGCAGAGGGCCGGTTGCCGGAGATGGTCCGGCTGGGCCAGTCCCTCCCGAGCACAGCTTCCGGCCGACCGCACTCCAGCATCGGGGAGTTAGTCTCCGGATGGGAACGCGGTCCGGCCGGTGTGCCCACAGGACCTGGCCGACGTGCTCAGGTGCCTGTCCCCGTGACCCGGGGCAGGGCGGTCGCTGTCTTTCTGACGGCAGCGGGAGAGGACCATCACGGAGCTCCACGCCCGAGTCCACATTCCCCAGCAGGGCCCTCAGCTCTGAGCCCTTGTCCTCCCAGTGCCCCCCCAGCGCCCCCCGCACACCCTGGCTTTCCCGGCCTTCTCCACTCCTCAAAGATTCTGAAGCTTTAAAAAGTCGCCCAAGAGCGCCACCCGACGCCGTGGTTGTTGAGCAGGAATGTCCGTGGGGCGCCAGCAGAGCGGTGCTGGAGTCGGAAACACTCACCAACATGCCTGTCGCGGACAGAGCCTAGCCACTCCTGCGGCCACCATGCTGGCATGGCTCCCGGCCGGTGGCCCAGGTTCCCCGTCCCTGCCCGCAGGCTGAGGACCACGAAGCAGAACAGAGCTCTCATTTCACAGCGGGGAAACTGAGGCCCAGGCGAGGAAGGGACAGGCCCAAGGTCGTACACGGGCCGTGGTCCAGGCCCGGCGGTCCTGATGCTCACGGGACGGCCTCCGTCACAGCAAGGCCCCACCCAGATCCGGATGCTCCCGGGGTGTCCCCCTCGGCTTGCTGATAGTGCGTGTGTCCTAGCCACGGGGAGGCATCTGCTGTGGCTTTGTCCTCCTGGAGGGCAGGCAGGGCTCCGCAGCCGCCTCTGCCCGCCTCTCAGCCCGCCTGGCCCTGGAGTGTCCCTGGAGCTGGACTTTGAGGCCAGGCTGGGGAGGGGCCCCGGGAGCTCAGCCACGGCCCGGTGTCTCCAGCTTACAGTGTGAACCACACAATCAGAATCCAAACTGGCCCCATGAGCTGAGCTGTCCGTCCCTCCTGCTGGCTTGATTCAGCACCTCTGAAACTTACTTTGAGGTCAGGAGTGCGTGAGTACACGTGTCCCAGGCTGCTATGACAAAGTGCCCCAAACTGGGGGCTTAGAGCAACGGAGACGGGGCCCGAGTCTGAAGTCAGTCTCACTGGGTTGAAACCCAGGTGTCGCAGGCCACGCTCCCTCCGAGGCTCCAGGGGAGGGCCCGTCCCACCTCTCCCAGCTCCTGGGGGACTCCCGGGGGCTCCAGGTGTCCCTGGGCTGTGGCCAAGTGCGCCCAGTCCCTGCCTTTGTCGTCACACGGCCTCCGGCTTCCGTGTGTGTCTTGGCATCGGGTCGCCCAGAGAGTCCAGCATAATCGCTGCATCTCAAGACCTCTGATTTACTCTCATCTGCAGAGACCCTTTTTCCAAATAAGGTCACACTTGTCGGCTCTGGGGTGAGCATCTATCTTAGGGGCCACTACTCCACTGGCCACAGCAAGTGTGGATGACCAGACCAGATTCTGATCTGAGGCCACCCCGTGGTCTGTGCTTGGCGCTACGAGATTAGGAGGAATAAGATCAGTGGCCCCTTGGTGTGTCTGTGCCTTAATTTCTCTTTCTCCAGCGGCGTGTGTAGTCCAGGTGGGTCCCACATCTGAGTCCCTCGCCGTCACCCCGAGCCCTCTGAGCTTTCCTGTCCTTTCCCTGTAAATGGGGCTACAAGCAGAGCCTCCCCTGGGTGCCCCTGGGCAAGACGCCGTACGCAGGCTTGGTGGCAGCCTGGCCTGCGGTGAGCTCCTCAAAATGGGCAGCTTTTAGCATGAAACATGGCTGAGAATCCCCAGGGAAATGAAGGCCTGGCCTCCTTGTGAGGTCAGAGGAGCAAATTCTGGTACAAAGTGCTTTATAAACTGTGGTGTGGTCGTTGGTGGGGCCGCAGGGATGGATGGCATACCTTGGTGGCGACCTTGCGTCCTGGAAGCCTGCTCGTCTGGAGCAAGCCCTCGGTCTGCCCGTGCTCAGCTGCACAGCGGGCCCAGCAGGTGCGTCTGCTAGGGTCCAAGACGGGCTTCCCAGGACACGATCCACAGAAAGGGAGAAAACCACTCATCCGACCAGAGATCCAAACCCAACCACAAAACCAGACATCCGATGCAGAAATGGGCAAAGGACATGAATCCTGGTTTCTCTGGAGAAGACATACAAGCGGCCAGTGAGCACACGACGAGATGGTCCACGTCATGCACCATTGTGGCACCGCCCCCACAGCCACGATGATGGTTGCTGCCCGAAACTCAAGCGTGGTGAGGATGTGCAGGACCTGGGAGTTTTGTGCCCTGTGAGGAATGTGAGGAGGTGCGGCTGCTGTGGGAAACAGTGTGGTAGTTCCTAAAAAAATACACAATTACCACACGACCCAGCAGCTCGATGACTGGGTACACACCCGTGAGTTTTGGAAGCAGGGTCTTGGAGAGCTCCTTGCACCCCCACGTTCACAAGAGCGTTGCTCACAATAGTCAAAGGGTGGAAGCAACTTGTGTCCATTTTTGGACGAGGCACGAAGCAAAGTGTGGCCGATCCACCCAGTGGAACATTACTCAGCCTTAAAAAGGAAGGCTATTCTGACACCTGCCACGGCGCGGGTGGACCTGGAGGGGACGGTGCTCAGTGAGGTCAGCCCGTCACGGAGGACAGACACGGCAAGATGCCACTTGCATGGGGTCCCTGGAGGAGTCAGCTCCACAGAGCCAGGAATGGATGGGGCGCTGGGGCCAGGGAGTTAGGGTTTCATGGGGATGGAGTTTAGGAAGATGGAAACGTTCTGTGGAGGGTTGGAGGCGGCTGTGCGGCCATGTGCGTATGCTTGGTGCCCCGGGGCTGCACGCCTGGAAGCAGTGAAGGCGGGCAGGCCTCTCGGACCTGCAGCAAACAGGTGTTTAGAAAGGGGGAGCCCAGTCAGATGTGCTCTGTGGGGGCATTCGGTCACTTGCTCTGCTCTTGAACCAGGGCCAGCTACCCCAACCATGTCGGGTCCCCTTTGCAGATGCTGGATATTTGGGGGTGCCGCAGTGGTGGACTCGAGGCAGCGGGTGTCCACAAACTCTGACTTGAGCCCTGTGTGCACCTCAGCCCGGGCTCTGGGGACACAGGGTGATACATAAGACCGTGCAGGGGCTCCCCTGAGCTCCCACCCCCAGGCACAGCCTAGGAGCTTCTGGGGCCCAGGGAGCAGGGAGATGGGAGATGGGAGACCAGAGCGAGAAAGCTACTGGAGTAAGATGCAGAGAGGAGGAGTATTTAGATCTGGAACAGAAAAGTGGGAATTCAGATGAAATTCTGCTTAAAGGTTATATGCTCCATCCTGCTGTCATTCAGCAAGACGGAAAAGGCCAGTGTTTGCAGACGGAGGGGGAGGAAGTTGCTGCCGGGAGGGGGGCTGTGGGGCGCTAGGGGTTGGCTGGAGCTGAGGAACACTGGGAAGGGTGCAGGCGCTGGGGCCATCCGGCTGGGCTGGGTCAGACGGGGGCCATGGGTAGGGGGGCGGAGGCGGGAGGCAGCAGGTGCAGGGGAGGGAGCTGCAGCCAGTGTGGACGGGACAGACCCAGCCAGAAGTGGGAGTCCTTCGTTCACTCGCTCGCTCACGTTGGTGCCGTCTGTGAGGGGACACAGGCAAGGGTACTGGGCATCATGTCACCCGCATGAGATGAGCCTCCAGGTAGAGGCCTGACCTGGGCAGGGGGCTGGGGGGCTACAGAGGCTCCTGAGGGGTGAAGTCCCAGCAGCCACAGGAAACTCCTATAGGGACAGTGTCCTGGTCCAACCAGGGCTCCCAGTGACCCATTCGGACACCTGCTCTTCTCTTCTCGCTGGGCGGCTGTCAACATTGTGTATCTGCTGAGTGTGGCTGGCATGAGGTGTGTGTGTGCGGCTTTCTCGAACGGCGCGGGCCACGGCCTCCACGTGCCTGTTTCACCAGCTTTACATCGCAGCTTCGAGGGGCAAGCCAAAGTGTCCCTTCACTCGCAGTGCTTAAAAAGTGTGGCTTTGAAAGGTTGGTTCAACATCTGCAAATCAATCAATGTGATACAATCCATTAATAAAAGAAAGAACAAGAACCATATGATCCTCTCAATAGATGAGAAAAAGCATTTGACAAAGTACAGCATCCTTTCTTGATCAAAACTCTTCACAGTGTAGGGATAGAGGGTACATACCTCAATATCCTAAAAGCCATCTATGAAAAACCCACAGTGAATATCATTCTCAATGGGGAAAAACTGAGAGCTTTCCCCCTGAGGTCAGGAACACGGCAGGGACGTCCACTATCACCACTGCTGTTCAGCATAGTACTAGAAGTCCTAGCCACAGCAATCAGACAACAAAAAGAAATAAAAGGCATCCAAATTGGCAAAGAAGTAGTCAAACTCTCACTCTTTGCAGATGATATGATACTTTATGTGAAACCCAAAAGACTCCACCCCAAAACTGCTAGAACTCATACAGGAATTCAGTAAAGTGGCAGGATATAAAATCAATGCACAGAAGTCAGTGGCATTCCTATACACCAACAACAAGACAGAAGAAAGAGAAATTAAGGAGTCGATCCCATTTACAATTGCACCCAAAACCGTAAGATACCTAGGAATAAATCTAACCAAAGAGGCAAAGGATTTGTACTCAGAAAACTATAGAATACTCATGAAAGAAATTGAGGAAGACACAAAGAAATGGAAAAACGTTCCATGCTCATGGATTGGAAGAACAAATATTGTGAAGATGTCCATGCTACCTAGAGCAAGCTACACATTCAATGCAATCCCCATCAAAATACCATCCACTTTTTTCAAAGAAATGGAACAAATCATCCTAAAATTTGTATGGAACCAGAAAAGACCCCGAATAGCCAGAGGAATGTTGAAAAAGAAAAGCAAAGCTGGCGGCATCACAATTCCGGACTTCCAGCTCTATTACAAAGCTGTCGTCATCAAGACAGTATGGTACTGCCACAAAAACAGACACATAGATCAATGGAACAGAATAGAGAGCCCAGAAATGGACCCTCTACTATATGGTCAACTAATCTTCGACAAAGCAGGAAAGAATGTCCAATGGAAAAAAGACAGTCTCTTCAACAAATGGTGTTGGGAAAACTGGACAGCCACATGCAGAAGAATGAAACTGGACCATTTCCTTACACCACACACAAAAATAGACTCCAAAGGGTTGAAAGACCTCAATGTGAGACAGGAGTCCATCAAAATCCTAAAGGAGAACACAGGCAGCAACCTCTTCGACCTCAGCTGCAGTTATTTCTTCCTAGAAACATCGCCAAAGGCAAGGGCAAAAATGAACTATTGGGACTTCATCAAGATAAAAAGCTTTTGTACAGCAAAGGAAATAGTCAACAAAACCAAAAGACAACTGACAGAATGGGAAAAGATATTTGCAAATGACATATCAGATAAAGGGCTAGTATCCAAAATCTATAAAGAACTTATCAAACTCAACACCCAAAGAACAAATAATCCAGTCAAGAAATAGGCAGAAGACATGAACAGACGTTTCTGCAAAGAAGACATACAAATGGCCAACAGACACATGAAAAAATGTTCAATATCACTGGACATCAGGGAAATCCAAATCAAAACCTCAATGAGATACCACATCACACCAGTCAGAATGGCTAAAATTAACAAGTCAGGAAATGACAGATGTTGGCGGGGATGTGGAGAAAGAGGAACCCTCCTACACTGTTGGTGGGAATGCAAGCTGGTGCAGCCACTCTGGAAAACAGTATGGAGTTTCCTCAAAAAGTTGAAAATAGAGCTACCCTGCCACCCAGCAATTGCACTACTGGGTTTTTACCCCAAAGATACAAATGTAGGGATCCGAAGGGGCACGTGCATCCCAATGTTTATAGCAGCAATGTCCACAATAGCCAAACTGTGGAAAGAGCCAAGATGTGCACCAACAGATGAATGGATAAAGAAGATGTGGTGTACAATGGAATATTATGTAGCCATCAAAAAACCCGAAATCTTGCCATTTGCAACAACGTAGATGGAACTGAAGGATATTATGCTAAGTGAAGTGAGTCAGAGAAAGACAAGTATCATATGCTCTCACTGATATGAGGAATTTGAGAAACAAGACAGAGGATCATAGGGGAAGGGAGGGAAAAATGAAACAAGACGAAACCAGAGAGGGAGACAAACCATAAGAGACTCAATCTCAGGAAACAAACTGAAGGTTGCTGCAGTGGAGGGGGGTGGGAGGGATGGGGGGGCTGGGTGATGGACACTGGGGAGGGTATGTGCTATGGTGAGCGCCGTGAACTGTGTAAGACTGATGAACCACAGACCTGTACCCCTGAAACCAATAATACATTCTATGTTAATAAAAAAATTTTTTAAAAAGTGGCTTTGAGGAAAAGCGTACAAGACATGATGACTTTGGGGCTGCGAGCCTCCCAGGGTGGGTCCCCGTGTGTGGTGCGTGGTCCGGACCGGGCGAGCCTCACCCACTGTCCTGCCGCTCCTGGGTGCCCGCCGCCCGCGTAACAAGCAGAGATGCGGGTTTTGTCTTCAGGGGGCCTGTGTCTGAGGCGGGAGGTAAAATCCACACGTAAATAGCAATCATTCCACGTATACATTTGTGGGGCAGGTGCTTCCTGCAGCTGTGGGGGGAAGGACCCCATAGCCTGGCAGCCTGGCGCAGCAGGACTGTGTTCTCGCCCGTCCTGGGGGCTGCGAGTCTGCGATCCGGGTGTGGGCCGGCCGCCGCTGGAGGCTCTGGTTTGGGGGGCTGTGCTCTCCTCCCCCAGCACCTGTGGGTAGGGCCATCCTTGGCATCCCTTGGCTCGTGGCCGCCGGCTCTGCCTCTGTTGTCCCGCGGGGTGCTGGGTGTCTGTCCTCTTAGGAGCACACCCGTGATTGGATCAGGGCCCACCCCGCTCCAGCATGACCCCCTCTTAACCTGATTATCTCTGCAAAGACCCTATTTCCAGAAACGGTCTCAGTCACAGGTACCGGGGGTTACAACGTGGACATACCACTTTGGGGGACACAATTCACCCCATCTCGGCCCCCACATGAGGTTCCTGAGGAGCGGGCAGGATTTTGGTGTGGAGAAGATCTGGAAGGGCCCCCCAGATTGAGGGGACAGCACACAGGAAGGTGTGGGGGGCTGTGGGGGGGAGCAGGGTGTCGTGGGCAGGTGGATGTGGGGAGGGGAGGGCGAGGCTCCTGGACAGGGGCTTGTGAGCAGGTGTCACATGTCACAAGAGGAGTTAGACCCTGGGGGGATGCTGCCAGCTGGGTGTCCCACAACAGAACCCCTGCTTCCTGGAGAGATGGCCCAGCCGTGTCCCCTGTCGGGCAGCCAGGAGAGCCAGGGTTCAGCCCTACCGACCTCATGACTCAGAGCTGTCCCTGCCCGGCGGCCCATGAGCACATTTAAAACAAGACAGACCCCTGTCCATGGATGGGCTCCAACAAAGCGTGGTGTGTCCACATGGTGGAGCAGCACTCAGCCTTAAACCGGAGCCACGCTCTGACGTGGACGGACCTGGGAGCGTGGGAGCGAGGGAAGCCAGGCGCGGGGCCCCGTGTGCTTAGCTCACGTCCACGAAATGTCCAGAACAGGCAAACCCGTGGGGCCAGGCAGTGGAGGAGTGGTGGCTGGGTGTGGGGGGCTGGGGAAGGAGGGGAGTGACGCCAGTGGGTCCGGGGTTTTCTCGGGGTGATGGAATGAGAGGTGGGGTCGCACGTCACTGCTAATGTGCTAAATGCCACTGAATCATGCACATGAAGAGTGGACTTCGTGTCTTGACGGTTTGATCTCCAAGACATTACAAGAGGAGAGGGGCGTGGGGAAGCTGCCCCCGGTGTCCCTGGGTGATCTGTGCCCTGCTGGGGCCGGTCAGAACCGGCCGTATTCTCCCCGTTGGTGGGGCGGAGTTCGGTGGGCACCAGCCCCGGGTGGGAGGGCGATGGAGGCACGCACGGTGCTGGGGGTGGGAGACCCCAAACTGGGCCGCACCCCATGGCAGGAGACGGAGGAAGCTCCCTTACCTCTGAGCAGTTTGGGTGGGGCTCTGAGGGAGTGAGCAGGTGTGGGGGGCCTTCGGGAAGGTCGCCTGCGGACAAGTGTTTCCGGGGAGAGGCAAGGGCGTAGTAGGGGCTCAGTGCGCAGAAGAGTCCTGTGTCTTCCCAGATGGAAGGGTTCCGATCAGGGCCCCGGGGCCGCCCGCAGGCCTCAGGACAGGATAGGACAGGGGCCGGCCCCACGGGCGCCCCGGTCTCCATGCCCTGCTCCCCAGCCCCTGCGGGCACCTCACCCCTCCCCAGGCTCAGAGCAGCCCAGAAGTTCTCACTGCTATTTCAATGAGTATTCCCCAGAAAGCTGCATTCCTGACGATCTAACAGGGTGGAAGAGACGTGCTTCCTCTGTTGTTTTGATTGAGCCATTGAAAGTCAGCCCAAGGATTTCAGACATTACCGTTAAAGTGAGACAGCAGGACGACTCCTTTTGTGCAATTGACTCTGACATGGGACCTATTCTTAGACGGAGAAACCAACTTTATTCTGCTTTGGTATTTTTAGCGTATTTTGAAACCCAAGCCTCATCTCTTCTCTGTCGCGCGAGTTTTGGTGGCTTCTGGCTAAAGCGGACAGATTTGGGCGCCCATCTGTGGTATTTGTGATAAAGTTAGAGGTGCACAGGGGCCCTGCCTGGCGCTGAAGCTGCCTGCGCCTTTCACCACTAGGACCCTCTGTTTCTTCTTCTGTAAAACAAAGTGGGGGCTAGAAGTGTTCCGATGGGAGCAGATGTTCCCAAACCTTGATCCATGGATCTGTGCTTTTGTGCGAACGGTTTCATGAGTCTGCAGTGAAATGAGGAAAAGGAAAGTCGGGGATTTCGTGAAGTTGAATTAATTTCTTTAAAAAACTGTCTTTTGTTCTGAGTTCTGTCTTCCTAACATTTTTGATGTTAACATGTATTATTAGGAAACACTGAAATGATTAACCTGTAGTTAAAAAAAATCAGCATCTGGAAAAGCAGAAAAGAAAGTGACCCCAGAGCAGTTGCTGACCATTCCCTGGTTGGTGAATTTCTAAAGTCTGAGGACCCTGCTGTGGGGGCTCGACCTTCCAGCGTCCAGCTCCGAGTCCCCGTGCTGACCCCCTCGGATGGGCCCCAGAGGCCGCGGCGGGGAGGGAGGGGCTGGGGGCCCAGCTGTCAGCGTGGCCAGATCGCAGGGGCAGTGGGCAGGTGGGCCCCTCAGGGGTCCGTCGAGCAGCGGTCCTGCTCTGAGCTGGAGTAAAGGAGGGTCCCTGGGGTTCCACGGCTTGCGCTGCGTGGGAGGAAGGCACCGGACCCTGGGGGAGGCGAGGGGGCAGGAGGTGGGGCGCTCGCCCCGGGGTGGGGCAGTCTTTGAGGATGACGGTGGGTCTGGCGCTGATCTGGGAGGGTGTGGTGGGAGCCAGCGGCCAGCACTGTGGCCCCAGTGGCTGTTTCTGTGGGGCCAGTGGGACCCTCCCATTTACAGACCAGGCCAGGGACGCTGAGGGCGTCAGCCTTTGTGTTTTGTTTTTTCTAGAGAGAGGGATGAGGGGCCGTGGGAGAGAGAATCTTAAGCAGGCTCCTTGCTCAGCGCCACCAACGGAACCGTCCAGGCGCCGCTAGGGAGTCAGCCTGGAGCTCCCACCCCCGGGCCTTGGAGGCGTCGTGAAGGTCACCTGTCTGCCATGCTGTGTCCCTCGCCTCCAGTCTCTCTGAGCCCACCCAGAATCTGTGTGCCCCCAGCTCTGCTCCTGTCCCCCCCGGGAAAGGGGCGTTCATTCCTGCTGCTCAAGGTGCCCGACTGCCCCAGTGCCCACGGACGTGGACAAGGTCGCTCCTTCACTAGCTGTTGGCCGGGTGAGGGCACGGGGGTCCGGGAATGAACGCCCAAAGTCGGGCGGCTGGGAGGGGCCGAGGAGGGGATGAGCTGGGGTGTCTGAGGCCAGAGGTCATTCCTATAATTTTTAGACGCCAATGATCTTCAGCTGGTGTTCTCTCACCTTCAAGATGAACGAGAAGTTATAGGGACAGTCAGGGCATCTGCACAGACATTTCTCCAAAGTTATGTGGACGGCCAAGAGCCGTCAGGGAGACCCCACCTCACGCCCCTGAGGACGGCGGGACCTCGCACTCGGCGGCTGGGGACAGGGGGTGGGGGGCAGCCGCCACGCTGGACCGTCTGCCGGGTCCTGCAAAGGTGAACCCCCGAGTCCCCCTGCTGCACGTCCACCAGGTGAAACCAGACCCGCGTCCACGCAAACACTCGCATGTGGCGACGTTATTCGCAACAGCGGGACGGCGCCAACAGCCGAAGCATCTGTTACCTACTGAGCGACCAGGACGCGGCCCATGCACATGATGCGGTCGTGGCCAGTCCTAAACCCTCGGGGCTCTGACGCATGCCACAGCGCGGACGGCCACTGCGCGGGGGGCTGGACACAGGGCGGCGAGCGGTGGGAGCTGCGTCCGCGAGGCGCCCACGACAGGCAGGTCCACAGGGTCAGAAGGCAGGTGGCCCAGGGCTGGGGAGGCGGCTGAGGGGCACAGGGCTCCTTGTGGTGGTGATGGCCACTGAATTGTCCACGTACATGGGTGGATTGTATGGCAGGCGGGTGGTACCTCAGTAAAGCTGCTAGAAAGACCGCTTGTCTCAGTCTCCCAGCATCGTTCTGAGACGCGGCGGGTCTGCGCGTTGGGGCTTTGAAGAGACCAGTCACCGAGGTGCCCGACTGTCCAGGGCACAGCCGCGCAGGGCTTGGGGGCTCAGCCGTCCCCTCGGAGGGCGAGGGAACAGTCAGTGAGACCCTGGCTCTGGAGGGTGGGGGGCTGCCGCTGGGGCCCTCGGTATGATCCTGCAGCCCCACGCGGGGCGCCATGTCTGCGTGCCTTCCACCCCGTCACCTCCAGGAGCGGGCGGGGGTGGTGGGGGGGGCCCAGGTTCCTCCATAAAACTTCCCTTCCCCCTCCCCTTCTCCCTCCCCTCTCCTTCCTCCTCCCCTCCTCTCTGTCCTCCGCCCCTTCCTCCCTCCCCTTCCCCCCCTTCCCCCTCCCCTTCCCCCTCTCCTTCCCCCTCTCCTTCCTCCCCCTCCCTCCTCCCTCCCCTTCCCCCTCCCCTTCCCCTCCACTTCCCCCACCCCTCCTCTCCCACCTCCCTCCCCTTCCTCCTCCCCTTCCCCCTCCCCTTCCCCTCACCTTCCTCTCCCTCCTCTCTTCCTCATCCCTCCCCTTTCTCACCCTTCTCCCTCCTCCCTGCTTCCTCCCTTCTTCCTCCCCTTCCTCTCCTTCCTCCCTGTTTCCTCCTTCCCCTTCTTCTACCTCCTCCCTGCTTCCTCTCTCCTCCCTGCTTCCTCCCTCCTCCCTTCTCCCTGCTTCCTCCCTCCTCCCTCCCCTTCCTCTCCCTCCTCCCTCCTCCTTCCCTCCTCCCTCCTCCTTCCCTCCTCCCTCCCCTTCCTCTCCCTTCTCCCTGCTTCCTCCTTCCCTTCCCTCTTCCTTCTCCCTGCTTCCTCTCTTCCCTTCCTCTACCTCCTCCCTCCCTGCCCTTCCTCTCTCTTCTACCTCCTTCCTTCCTCCCCTTCCTCTCCTTCCTCCCTGCTTCCTCCCTCCCCTTTGTCTCCCTCCTCTGTGCTTCTTCTCTCATCCCTGCTTCCTCCCTCCTTCCTTCCTCCTCTCTCCCTCCTCCCTCCCCTTCCTCTACCTCCTTCCTCTCTCCTCTCTCCCCTTCCTCCTCCTCCCTGCTTCCTCCCTCCTCCCTGCTTCCTCCCTCCTCCCTCCCCTTCCTCCCTCCTCCCTCCCCTTCCTCCCTCCCCTTCCTCCCTCCCCTTCCTCCCTCCCCTTCCTCCCTCCCCTTCCTCTCCCCTTCCTCTCCCCTTCCTCCCTCCCCTTCCTCTTCCTCCCTCCCCTTCCTCTCCCTCCTCCCTCCCCTTCCCCCTCCCCTTCCTCTCCCTCCTCCCTCCCTCCCCCTTCTCCCGACTTCCTCCCTCCTTCCTCCCTCCTCCCTCCCTCCCCTTCCTCCCCTTCCTCTCCCTCCTCCCTTCTCCCTACTTACTCCTTCTCCTTCCTCCCTGCTTCCTCCCTCCCCTTCCTCCCTGCTTCCTCCCCTCCTCTCTGCTTCCTCCCTCCTCCGTTTCCTCCCTCCTTCCTCCTCTTTCTCTCCTTCCTCCCTGCTTCCTCCCTCCCCTTCCTCTCCCTCCCTCCCCTTCCTCTCTCTTCTCCCTACTTCCTCCCTCCTTCCTTCCTCCCTCCCCTTCCTCTCCCACCTCCCTTCTCCCTACTTACTCCCTCCCCTTCCTTCCTCCCCTTCCTCCCTGCTTCCTCCCTCCCCTTTGTCTCCCTGCTTCCTCCCTCCCCTTCCTCTCCGCTTCCTCCTCTCTCCCCTTCCTTCCTCTCCTCCCTCCTCCCTCCCTCCTCCCTGCTTCCTCCCTCCTCCCTGCTTCTTCCCTCCTCCCTGCTTCCTCCCTCCTCCCTCCACTTCCTCCCTCCCTTCCCTTCCTCCCTCCTCCATCTCCTTCCTCCCTGCTTCCTCCTCCCTCCCTACTTCCTCCCTCCTCCCTCCCCTTCCTCTCGCTCCTCCCTGCTTCCTCCCTCCCCTTCCTCTCGCTCCTCCCTCCTTCCTCCCTCCCCTTCCTCTACCTCCTCCCTGCTTCCTCCCTCCTCTTCCTTCTTCCCCTTCCTCTTACTCCTTCCTGCTTCCTCCCTCCCCCCTTCATCTCCCTTCTCCCTCCTCTCTGCCTCATCCCCCCCTTCCTCTACCTCCTCCCTGCTTCCTCCCTCCCCGTCCTCTCTCCTTGCTTCCTCCCTCCCCTTCCTCTCCCTCCTCCCTACTTCCTCCGTCCTCCCTCCCCTTCGTCTCCCTCCTCCCTGCCTCCTCCCTCCTCTTCTTCTCCCTTCTCCTTCCCTCCCCTTCCTCTTCCTTCTCCCTGCTTCCTCCCTCCCCCTCCCCTTCCTCCCTCCCCTTCCTCTCCCTCCTCCCTGCTTCCTCTCTCCCCTTCCTCTCCCTCCCTCTCCTTCCTCTCTCTTCTCCCTACTTCCTCCCTCCTTCCTCCCTCCCCTCCCTCTCTCTCTTCCCTGCTTCCTCCCTTCTCCCTGCTTCCTCTCTCCTCCCTGCTTCCTCCCTCCTCCCTCCCCTTCCTCTCCTTCCTCCCTGCTTCCTCCCTCTCCTTCCTCTACCTCCTCCCTGCTTCCTCCCTCTCCTCCCTCTCCTTCCTCTCCTTCCTCCCCTTCCTCTCTGCCTCCCCTTCCTCTCCTTCCTCCCTGCCTCCTCCCTCCCCTTCCTCTCCTTCCTCCCTCCTCTCTCCCCTCCTCCCTGCTTCCTCCCTCCTCTTCCTTCCTTCCTCCCCTTCCTCTCCCTTCCTTCCTCCCCTTCCTCTCCCTCCTCCCTGCTTCCTCCTTCCTCCCTGCCTCCTCCCCTTCGTCTCCCTTCTGCCTCCTTCCCTCTCCCTCCTCCTCCTTCCTTGCTTCCTCCCTCCTTTTCCTGTCTTCCTCCCCTCCCTCCTCCCTCTTCTCCTTTCTCCTCCCCTCCCACCTTCCTCCTTCCCTCTTCCCCCCATCCACCCCTTCCTCTCTCTCTCTCTCTCCCCCCCCTTCCTCCCTTTCTTCTTTGCTCCTCTTCTCCCTCTCCCCCGCCCTCCTCTCTCCCCTTTCCTGCCCCCTCCCTCCCAGGGTTGCAGGCTGGCTATCAGTAGACTAGCTCACTTAGGTAGGGGCTGGGGGAGGAGGGGGCCCACCCTGTTTGCCCCATGGTGGGGCAGGGGCTCATTTTCCTGTGGGGGACCAGGCTGCCCCAGAGCCCTGGATTAGGGCTGTCAGGAGTGCAGGCCAAGGATGCTAAGCACAGAGGCGGCTGAATTTGAAGCCAGGACGCAGACACGTGCACGGGGACTGCAGCCACGGCCATATGCCCATGGCCCCGTGGGTGCTGACAGGACGACATGGTGCGGTCCAGACGATGAACGGCCTTACGGCAGGCAGTAACCTTCATTCTGTGCACCTGACCTTGGCCAGCCGGCATCCTGTCTGGTCTTCCCCTTCCTTGGCTGTGGGACACTCTCCTGAAGTGAAACAGTGGGATCACCGGGTGCCGTTCTGGTCCCTGAGGATGGAGCTGCCTCCCTCCCCCTCCCACCGCCCCCAGGGTGCCTCATGGACCGCAGAGGCCCTGGGGCAGAGTTTGGAAACCAGTGGTGTCATCAAAAGCCTAGGGGCCTCCTCCCGTGTTCCTACAGCTGTAATGTGGCTGCGTCCACGCGTGTTGGGGCTCAGGGCTCGTCGGCACCCACGCGGCCTGGCGTGCCGTGCCCACCTTCCAGCTGCTCGGCGGCGGCAGGGTCTCCAAGGACCATCCTGCTTACAGCCTGGACATGCCGTGGGGTCCCAGGAACCATGACTTCCCAGATTCATGGCCACGTGGAGCCTCCGATGTGTCCTTGTGTGGAATCCATCTTCACAGCTGTAATGAAGGATCGGGGTGAGGTCACCCCTGATCAGGGTGGCCCTAAATCCAGTGAGCGTGTCTTTACAAGAGACAGGTGAGACACGGGCGGACCCAGAAGAGGACACCTCTTCCAGAGGCAGAGAGCAGTGATGCGTCTGCACGCCAGGGGGTACCAGGTGTGGTGGCCCCGGCCGCCAGCAGCGTCAGGAGGAGGGCCTGCAACAGACCGTCCTGGGAGGCTTCTGGGGGGCGGCCCTGCCTGCACCTTGACTTTGGACTCGTGCCCCGAACTGGGAGAGAATACGTCTCTGCTGTTTGGGCCCCAGGACACGCGTCCAGGGAAGGGGGCTGCGTGGGGAGGGGCTCAGAGGCCGGTGAGGCAGAACCCCGTCATCCAGGCTGACTTCTGGTCCCGCGTCCTCTCCCGCCGGCATCCCCAGACGCCCTGACCTGGGCCGGGCAGAATATGGAGTTCCAGCCTTCTAGAGCCTTCCTGTGCCTCTGGTCCCCGAGGTCCTCCACCTGCGCACCCCTCCAGCCACCCCGTCTCAGGGGAGTCGTGTGCCCACTTGCTCCTTCCTGCGCCCAGTGGTTTCCTCAAGGCTCCCACCATCTGGTGGCTCGGGCGGTCACACCCAACACTGGGTCTCTTTCCCAGAGCGACTGGCTGAGTGTCCAACGTGCGGATCCTGGGCTCCCAGTGGGCGGTGGGCGGGTGGCCCACTACCACTCACGCCTGCCCTTGGAGCTGCCTTTGGGCGCAGTCTCGCTGTCTTCCTGTGGGTGGGAGGGATGTTGGTTTTCCTCCTGGTGAGGGTCACAGCGTCCAGATGGACGACCACTGCTGTTGGTCTGTCCGTGGGCGTTATCCCCTCCCTGAGCAGCCCCCTGCTCCTGCCCCTGACGGCGGAGTCACCTGGGAAGGGCGGTGACGTTCACTCCGCAGGTGCAGGCCCCCCACGGGAACTGTGCGGCCAGCCTCCCCCGCGTTGGCGGCACGGTCTACTGTGGGCTCATTTGCTCTGAGAATTGGGGCGCTTCACACAGGGGAAGCGAACAGTTTCGCCTCTCTGTACACTGTGCACCCGGACACGTCACCGTCCCCTTTGATTTTGGCATTTGACTTTCAGAAAGTGTAAGGCCAGGACAAGAACTGAGTTTTAGGTTTCCGCGTTCACCCTGCGGACCCCGGCTCCCGCCGGTCTCCCTTCCCTTCCGCCTGAAGAACTTCACAAATTCACGTTCTGCTTCCATGTGTCACAGAATGACTGTTGGGCTCCCGTTCTGGAAGGACGTTGTCACTGGATCTAGAATCCCGGGTGGACGGTGTTACGATGTCCTTCCCTTCTTTAAAAACCAGACACTGTGGTCTCGTGGACTCCGCTGTTCCCCGCAGAGAAGCAGCTGTTATTCTCTCCATCACCCTGTGGGCTGGCGGGTGCGTCTCCCACCCACGCGTGATTCTGCAATGCCCTGCCTCTGTCGTGGGCAAGTCGTGGACTCCCTGAGTCACCCAGGGCTTCCCGCGAGGACCACCTTCATCTCCCAAAGTAAGAAAAGGCAAAAAAAATCTGGTATTTCTCCCCGTCTCGCCAGCAAAGTCTTTAAATATGGAGAAGCTGTTCGGTGATGGATGGAGGCATCCCCAAATTCTCATTTTCGCTTGAAAGCTCTAATCTCAGGGCAACATATTCTGCCCGCTGTCTTCCTCGAAGCAACGGGCTAGCTGTTCACGTTTCGAAAACGTCTTCCCGCTGCCCAAGTCGGCTCTGTCCTCCGTCCATCAGGCGGTGATGGTCCCTGGGAACATCGGGGACTCAACGCTCAGCCAATCTCCGGGGCCTTTACCTCGAGGCGGCCATCGTGAGCTTTCTTGTTCATCACACAGAATAGCAAAAAGACTGCGCTCAACAGTTGAGATTTAATGCAAGCCCAGAGCATCTGGGGGCGGTTCTCTCTGCCGCTCGGCCCCTTGCCCGCCTCTGCCGGGGAAATGCCTTCACTCTTACCAGCTGAGGTGGACGAGGATTACGGGTTGTGGCTCGGGCTGATCCCCTTTGCCTGGGGCTGCAAACATCTAGAAGGCCAGCTCACGCTGCGCTGTGCAGGGGCCTAGGACTGAGCTCCGTCCAGTGTAGGGTTTCAGACGTCTTCTCGCTTCCAGCTTGCTGCTAACTCAGGGAAACCCGGGCTCCCGGGAGTGTTGACTCTGGATGCTTCCAGGCTCAGACATGACACAGCGGTCCATGGTTGGGGGAAAGTGTGGCTGGTTTCTTCCAATCCCAGCCCAGCCAAGCCTGGGTGGCCGGGAGGCTCACTGCTCTGCCGGACCCGGCCAGTCTGCCTGGGCCTTGCTCACTGTGCATGTTGTCCCTCTGGGATCGTCCCCCACCTCAAGGTCATCTGACCAGCAACCTTGATGCCCCTTTTCTGTGTAGGCAACATAATTCTCAGGTTCTGGGGAGTAGGATGCGGATGCTTTGGGGACCGTATTCTGCCTATCATACCCTGTTCCTTGCAGCTCTCCATGGCTTAGCTGCCTGTATTTGAATCCAAAGCTATGCACGCACCTCTGTGCACCTTGCCCTCCCCCTTCGCGTCGTTGCTAAAATTTCTCTGCGCTGACTCACGGAGCCAGCCCCGTTGTACCCTGGAGTGTGGAGATGGGATTTCTGTGGAGCTGAGAGCCGCCTCCGTTTCAAGCAGGACCTGATGAAGTGGCTGGTCCAGCTCTGGTTCATCCCTCCACATGATAAATGGCACTCACATCAGCGGCAGGGAGCCTGGGTGGCCCCCGGGGACACTGCGGGGCCTCGGGGATCTTTCTTTCTCTGTCTCATTGTTAAGTGTTAGCAACCTGCCTGCACGCGATGTCCTTGCAGGGACCCCCGGGGGAGTGTGAAGGTGACATTCAGGAAGCCCGGGAAAACCCACAGAGGGACGTGCAGTCCCAGCCACAGTGCCGAGGAACTCCTGTCCCGGTGCTCCTTGGTGACATAATGTGGTTGGCTGTGCCCATCCTAGTCACAGGCAGGGTGTGCGGGCGCTGTGTCCCTGCTCACAGGCTCAGAGGCCACATGGTGTGTGTTGGCAGAGGACAGGGAGTCGGCTGAGGTGGCAGACGCCCCACCAGCTGTGGGTGGGCCGGGCCCCGGGCTGGCTCGCTCTTCTCTCTGCCCGTGATGCCCCGTGTTCTGCCGGCTGAGAGCGGGCGGCTGGAGGTGTGTGCCTTGTGGGGATGGTGGCTTGCGGCGGGGGTGAGGAGGATCTCGGGAGGAGCACGTCCTCCATGGAGCACATTCTCTGCACTGTCTGGGCTGAGGCTGGGCCTCGTCTAGGGTGGGTTTTGTTTCTGAGTGTCTGCGGACAGGTTGGGATGTCCACTGCCTTTCTCACCATGGGACTGACCAGAGAGCACTTAAAGATGGAATTCTAAGTACTGGACTGAGGGCTGCTGAGGATTCTTTGGATGTGGGGTTGGTGGGGCACCTGCGTACTGGGGATGAATCGGGGTCATCTGGGTGGCTATGGTCAAAGAAGTGACAGACCTGTGGGACCAAACCACAGCTGGGCTTCATCCTGTGTCTTCCGCTGAGCCTGGGCCACAGTCCCTTGGAGATGGGGTGGGCTTGGCCATAGGAGTCCGAGTAAGCAGGGAAGGGGTTTGCCCTGTGCCTGGAGGTGCTTGGGGCCTGGCTCTCCCTTGCCCATCCATGCCTCTGCTTTGATTCTGACTTAGTGATCTGGGTCCTGCCCCTCCCCCCGCAGCGGGTGGTCGGGGTCACCTGTGTCTCTAAAAAACGTGGTCCTCAGACGCTGGCATTGTCCAAGGTTATGCATTTGGAGTCTTTGGAAATAGGGCGCATGCTGCACTTCTGGGGGGGCAGTGACAGCACGGAGCCAGCCGGCGGCCCCCTCTCCTCCCTCCTGCTGTAGAAAGCTTTTACATTGTCTAGGGTCTCGATACGCTCACAGTTTCAAGCTTGTCTCTAGTTCTCCACTGTCCTCCACTGCCCTGACCTCTGAGCTTGTGAAGGTGTGCAGGGACCGTCCCCGATGGCCGTCCCCGATGGCCACTGCCCTCTCCAGACTGTCCGGGTCAGCCTTGCTGGGACCAGGGCTGGCCCCCTCCAGCGCGGCGGCAGCAGGCTCGTGGGGGCTGGCCCCTGTCCACCCGAGAGCGTGGAACCTGCGCCGTGGCCGCCTCTGTTCCGTGTAGTCTGGACTTCTGAAGTCTCAGCCGCGTGACGGGTGAATGGCAGAGCAGCAGCGCGATGGGGTGCAGGGCTGGGAGGGTCAAGCACGGGCTCCGCGAGCAGGTGCTGGTCTGGTCATCCCACCCCGGGTTCCGAAGGGCTGACACCTGCCCCGCCCCCCGGAAATACAATCTCCTGTTAGGTGATAAGAAAGGCGCTAACAAGCTCTGAGCACCTGCTGTGTGGGCCTTTCTCAGGCTGGCCAGAGAGCGTGTGTTCTCCGGGCTCAGGGACGCTCTCCTACGTGGTCCCCAGGAGCGGAGGGGTGGCTGCCCCATCAGGGAGAGGCTCGTTCTGGCTGGACAGGAAGAGAAGTACAGGGAAGCCCAGGGCCGCTGCTTCCAGTGAGAGCCCCGGTGAGGGTGAGGGCAGGTGTGCGCACAAGGCGGGGCCGCAGCTTCAGGGGACAGCCTGGTGGCCTCCTCCAGTGCGCCCCTCGCCCAGGGCCCCACCCCAGCCTGGCCCTCCTGTGCTGGCTGCTTCTCCTTTGTGCTCCCCCGTGTTTCCTCCCGGCTGGGACCTCACTGCCCCCATCGAGCCCCTCCCTCCCCTCCCCACCTGCCGGAGAACAAGGTCAGCTTCCTGGACGGCCTGCTGGCCCATGGAAATGAGTCGCTGCTGACCCCTGGCGTTAGGAATGCCCACCTGCAGGAATTGCTGGAACCAGCGGGTGAGCGGGCAGCCCGGGGATGGCCGGCGGGATGTGCAGGGAAGTGGGCAGTGGGCAGTGATGACCGGTGCGTGGGGCTGCACATCAGACTCTGGGGGGATGGCCAGTGAGGAGTAGATGGGGTCGGGTGGTGACCTTGAACGTGCACCGTGTGCTGTGTGTGCCGAGGAGCTGCGGCTGGGCACCACCTGGTCAAAGCTGGCTCTAGGGAGATGCGGTTGGCGCAGTGTGGAGGGCAGCCGAAGGCGGGAGACCGGCGGGAGAACGGGCTCAGGGTCAGGAAGGTGTCCTGGGTGTGGGCAGGTGGGGCTGGCTCACCCCACGGCCTTTCATCCCCTCATGCCATCGGTGACCCAGGGCCCCTCCCGGTGCCAGGTGTGCAGGAGGCAGGGGCCAAGGCAGGTGAGCCCGTGGGGAAGGCGTGACGGGCAGGGGTCCCAACGGTGACTCCTTTGTGGTGTGACGGTGGAGGGTCAGGGTCGGTCCCTAAGCCGAGAGCTGTGTGCCGTGAGGGGCGGCCCTTCCTGGGGAGCGGATCCTGGCGGCCAGGGTGGCACGGAGCAGCGCTGCGCGGCGTGGCGGGTGAGCAGGGCTCGGAGGCCACCTCTGTGAGGCGGGAACTCCCGAGAGCCTGAAGCAGGGCGCGAGGCCAGCCCCGGAGCACAGCAGGGGGAAGAGCCGTGGCGGCTGGGCGGTGGCCAGGCCCGGGGTGGGGGGAAGCGGCCGCTGTCCCCAGCGGTAGAGCCTGTCAGACCTGCCGATAGTGTTTGGAAGTGGGGGTTGAGGGAGGACAAAGGCAAAGTGGCAGCCCTGGGAGCCAGGTGCAGCTGGCGGCTGGGGGAAGGTGCGCTTGGGCAATTCAAGAGCTGCTCCTGAAAGGGAGGCGGGAGTGGGTAGGGTGGCACACGTCCCCGGCTTAAGGAGCAAAGGCTGCTGGCAGTGGCCGTGTCTGCGCAGAAGCAGGGGAAGACAGGAGGGGCTCTGGAGGGACAGGTAGGGCAGGTGCTCAGAAGAGGCTGGGCTGGAGAGAGATGGAGGGCACTGAAATCCTGTGCGACCCCCTCCCCCGCGAGAGTTTCCACGGAGGGCCCCGAGAGCCCCGAACCCCCCTAGTTAGCCTGCGGGTTTGGGGGTGTGGTCTGGGAGCAGGGAGCACCGGGTTTCCTGGAGAGGGGCCTGAGGGTCTGAGCTGTCCCTGGGCTGCCCCGGGATGGTGTGGGGGCAGAGGAGCTGGAGGGGGCTTGAGGGGGAGGCAAAGCCACCGGTGGTGTGTGCGGGGGGTGGGAAACCCGGGGCCTGGGAGGGGGTGACTTTACCCAGGACCCCTGTGCAGGGACCTTAATGAGCCGTGTGGCACTGGCTCGTGGCTCCAAGCCCAGCTTCGGGGGGAAGGGGGCTCCCGGGGCGTGGGTGGGGGCACGAGCTGCAGGGCCCAGCACCTCCCTGGTGACAGAGGTCAGCCTGGCCCCAGTCCTGGCCTGGAATGGGAGTCATGGGGTCTGCCTGCCTCTTGAGCTGGGAGAAGGGGCTTCGGGATGATGGAGCGCTCCCCCCACTGAGGCCCTTGTGTGTGCGGCCCTCCCATTCACTCTGCACGCCTGCCTCCCCCATCCCACCCGGCCTGTGTTGGGTTTCTCCCCTTTAAGCATCTGTTGCTCAGCAGGAGCCATATCCCTCATGTTCCCCAGCACCCCTTTAAAGATTTTATTTTACAATTTATACACAGGAAAATTCACTCTGCATTAGGTTTAAGTTTTTAATAACAGTATGTGCGGACATCGGTGATGTGTGCTTTCATCCGCTGGTCTGACTCGGAGGCAAAGCCTCTTGAACCCTCCATGCAAATTCATGCGGGACAATGCAAACAAGGAGCAGGGCTGAGGGTCTGAGGGCTCCCTCTGCTCCAAGCCCGGGTGGCAGAGGCCGGGCATCTTGGAGGGAGGCGGTGTGGCTCCCCTGGGACCCTCCCTCCACTGACTTCCCCAGAGCGAGTGGGCCCGGGGAGGGAGTGGGAGCCCTGACTGTGGCGCCCGGGCAGAGCAGCCCTGTCTGGTCAGGCCCAGGGCGGGGGGGGGGGGGGGGGGGGGAGGGGGGGGTGCTGGGGGGGGGGGCGCGTGCCTGGGTCAGACGGGTAGGGGCCTGTGGATGACGCGCGGCTGATCTTGTCCAAACATGGTCTGCGTAGCCCCATGAGGGCTGGGGTGGGAGAAACGTGTGCCTCGAGCAAGGAGAGTGAGCCTGAGTGGGTGGCGGGAAGCACCCCTATTACCTTGAGACAGAGAAACGTCAAAGGTCAGAGTTCACTTCCATCCCCCATAGGCTTCGGTGTAAAAGTGTTTGGAAGAAACTGCTCCTTCGAGCAAAGTTGGAAAAGGACTGAAGGGTGTTTTCTAGCAGGGTGACAAGACCACGCTGGCCTCTGCTTGGGTGTGGTTGCCCAGGTCCCGCGGTGGCCCCCGTACTTCCACGGCGCCAGCTAGGCAGGCTGGGGTGGGGGTGGCCCCCCTCCCTCACACCCACTGTAGCCCCCACAGCCGCCACGCTACACCCAGCTCAGGATTTGGCTCCCACTCGCCCCAGGGGACGCTGTGGGGCCTGATGCCCCCTCCCCTGCCCACCGTGTCCCCTGGTGCCTGTCGGCTGTCTCGCTGTCCCTTCCCTCCCCACTAGCCTCCGCAAGCACAGGGCTTCGTCGTCCCCTGCTGGCTGGCCAGTAGGAAGTGCTTCCCTTGGTATCCGGCGGCCAACGCAGAGCTTCCGGTGGCATCCCGGAGGGCAGCAGCAGAGGGCCCAGAAGGGCGGGGCCTGCTCCCGATGCCCCACGTAGGTCCAGGGCAGCGATTACCAGCGTGTGCTGTGGCATCACACCGACCGGGGGTTCGGTCCGGCTCTAGGGCCGCTGACCACGTGACCCTGGCCGTGGCCTGTGCGTACGCTCCCGGCGGCGGCGGCGGCGAGCCTCTCGGTGCCCAGCGCGCAGCCAGCGCCCGAAGGGCGGCCCTGTGTGCGCCCCCACCCACCGGGCCCCCGTGCTCAGAGAACTAGGCCGCTGCACTACTGTGCTCATCAAACTGAACTTCTTTATTAAGTGCCAAGGGTCCGGGCGGGCGCTGTCCCCCGCAGCCCCTCCGCCGACACCCGCGCTCGGCGCGCCCCCGCCCGGGCCCGGGCTGCAGCGGGGGACGCCAGGCGCGCCCGGCTGTAGTGTGGCGGCCGCTCACTTGACGTGCTCGGCCGCGTGCGAGGAGCAGTAATACTTCTTGTGGGCGATGAAGGTGGACAGGCTGCTGAACCTGATGTTGCACAGGCGGCAGTACCGGTGGCTGCCGGGGGCGGCGGGCGCCCCCTTGCCGGGGGTCTGGACGCCCTTGTCCGAGTGGGAGGGGGGCGTCGGCGGGGGCGGCAGCACCGCCTCGGGGCTCGGGGACGGCGGCGGGCCGGGCCGGGGGCTGCCGTCCGCCGCGCCGGGGGCCGGCTCCCGCGGCTCCTGGCCGTTGAGGCCGTCGCGGGGGGCGGCGGGCGAGGGCGTCCGGGCGCCGGGGCCGGCGGGGGGCTGGCCCAGCAGCAGGCCGTGCGCCAGGCGGAAGTGCTCGATGAGGTCGCCGCGGACCACGCCGTTGGGCGGGCAGTAGGGGCACACGACGGCGCCGCCGGGCGCGTCCTCGGGGGCGGCGCGCAGGTGGCGCGGGGCGGCAGGGCACGAGAACTTCTTGTGCGCCAGGTAGGCCTCGAGGCTGTGGAAGCTCACGCGGCAGGCCGTGCACTCGTGGTAGTCGGCCAGCGCAGGCAGGCCGGGAGCGGGGACGGGCGCCTGCCGCCGCGGCTTCTTGCTCAGGTCGATGGGGCCGTCGGCGGCGTCGGGCCCGCTGCTTCCGCTTCCGCTTCCGGGCCGGGGCGACGGCGACGCGGGCGGCTCGGAGGCGGGGCCGAGCGGCGCGGGGGCGGGGCCGGCGGCGGGGGGCGGGGCGGGGCCGGCCGCGTGCAGCTCGTACAGCTTGCGGCGCCTGCGCGTGCGCACGGGCGGCGCGGCGGGCGCGGAGGGCGCCGCCGGCGCGGGGGTCCCGGGGGTCCCGGCGGGCGCGGGCCGGCGCGGCGGCGGGTCGTGACGCGAGGCGCAGTAGTAGCGCTTGTGCACCGTGTAGGTCTCGTGGCGGCTGAAGCGGATGTTGCAGGCCTCGCACAGCGTCCGGCGGGGGTCGTCGTCCTCGTCCGCCCCGCTGCCCGGGCTCGGGCTCCCTGGACTGCCTTCCCGGCCCCGGCCGCCCCCCTCGGCCTCGGGCTCGGCCTCGGGGGTGGCTGCGCCCCCCGCCTCGTCCTCGCGCGTCCCGGAGCCTGGCGACGCGTGCCTCGCATCGGCCTCTGGGGGCGGTGGGCCGGGGGGCGCGCGCGCGGGGGTCTGGGGCACCTTGGCCCTGCGCGCGGGGGGCGCGTCGTCGGGCGGGCGGCGGCCGGAGCAGTAGAGGCGCTTGTGCACGTAGAAGTTGTTGACGTTGTTGAAGGTGATGTCGCACTCGAAGCACGTGGCGCCCTTGGGGGCCCCCGCGAAGAGGCCGGCCTGCGCCCCCGCTCCCGCCTGCAGCCGGCTGTGCACGAGCTCGGACATCTTGGCCAGGATCTCTGAGGCCGGGGGCGCGGCGGGGAACTGCGGCAGGAAGAGCGCGCTGGGGCCGGGGCTGGAGCCGGGCGTGGGGCTGGACAGCTCGGCCTTCACCCTGGCCGGAGCGGGGCTGGGCGGTGAGGGTGACCGCGATGCGGCCGTGGGCCCTGGCTCCGCCTCGGGCTCCTCCGTCGTGGCCTCCGTCTTGATGGCCCGGGGCGCTGCCGGGGGCTCGGTGCTGCCCCCGTTCTGGGGGGCGGCTCTGGCCTCTCCATTGGTGGTCTCTGCCAGGGCCTTCCTGTCCAGTCCTGGCGATGGGGTGGGCGCCAGGCCCAGGTCGGCAGAAGCCAGGGGGCCGTGCAGGGCCGTGTGCTGCTGGAAGCTGGCCAGGCTGTCTGCAGGGAGACCCCGGGGGCCACACTTCAGGGCTGGAGCAGGACCTACCTGGGCCAGACCTGAGGAGGGGTAGGGTGGGAAGGGTCGAACTGGACTGGGCAGAGGTGGCGGAGGGCCCAGATCGAAGTGGACTCCTGGTCGCCATTAGGACGGACCCCATCCCTTCCCAGCCCAGGGCCTCACCTGCGGGGAGCTTGGCGGCGGGGTGCCCGGCCTCCGGTGAGTAGATCTCAGCCTTGGAGCCCGGTTGGCAGACCATGTGGTTGGTCACCAGGTGGCTGTAGAGGATGTCTCTTGTGGTGGAGATGAAGCCACAGCTGTGGCAGACACCTGCAGGCAGGCTGGGTATCAGGGCCCTGGGGTGGGGGCCCCCCCCCCTGCCCAGCCCCCACCTACCGCTCAGCGTGTCTGTGTGCACCTTCAGGTGCCGCTCACAGTTGGCCTTGGTGGTGAAGGCCGACAGGCAGATCAGACATACGAAGGGGCGTTCTCCTGGAACACAGGGCTGAGTGAGGGGTGGGCTCCTGGAGCCCAGCTGGCCAAGGACCTGTGACATGGGGGCTCTGTTTAAACCCTGCCTCCTCTGCCCCTTGTCCCCTGGGGCTGTGGCAAGGACCTGGCCCCGAGCTGACCATTCTGATGAGCACCGGTGGGCCGTGTACTCGGGAGCACTGTGAGGTGCCCTAGGAGGGTAACAGGCCTATGTGGCAGGGCGGGCACCCGGGGCCAGATGGGACAGAAATGCATTGTTGGGTGGGCATGCACACTGCGTTGCAGACCGCAGCGGGGGGTCCTGGGGAGGGGGCGTGGTGCTCACCGCTGTGGCTGCGCATGTGGATCTCCAGGGAGCTGGCGCTGGGGCAGCTCTTGCGGCACTGGGGAAAGGGGCAGACGCGCTCGTGGGGGTAGGTCTCCTTGGGCTTGTCGTCGGCGGCGGTCGCGGCCGCGGAGCCGGTGGTCTGGCGGCTGGCGCAGTAGTAGAGCAGGTGGGCTTGCAGGTTTCTCTCGCTGCGGTACCAGATTCCACAGTCTTTGCAGGGGAAGACGTCTTCTGTGGGGCGGGGGAGAGAGCGCGCCCGCAACTCAGGGCAAGGCACGGAGCCTCCAGAAACGGAGGGCTTGGTGCTGCCGGCCCCTGACTTCCTGAGGAGTGGGGTGTGTGAATGGGGCCTTCCCTCCTGGTCACTGCTGGTCACTGGGTTCTCTTTCTCTAGCTCTCCAGGATGCCCCAGGATCGCACGGATGGGGTCTCTGACTAACCCCCCAGGCTGCCTCCCAACAGTGAGCCCCCCAGAGACGCCAGAGCCTCAGCGGGCACCCGCGGCAGGGCTGTGGCCATGTCCACAGGCACCTGAGGGAGGGGGGCGGCCACGTGCCAGTGATCGTGTGCTGTGAGGGGGCTTGAGGGATGGCGTGAACCTGGGCCCCTGTGGAGGAAACGTGTGTGTTCATCGGGGCAGGTCTGAGCGGCCAGGTGCACAGGGAACCCCTGAAGCACGCGGGCAGGAGGACGAGAGTGGAGCGTGGCTCTGGGCGGCCTCGGGGGGGGGTGAGGCTGGGGGCTGCAGAGGAAGAGGAGCTTGCCCTGTCTCTCCTCTTAGCCCTCCCCGCAGTGTTTTCACATCAAGTACGGATGGGCCAGCATTGCTTAATTCAGCACGTTTATCTCAAGACAGGTGGCCTGGGACTTTTCGGTTTGTAGGAGCTCAGATTGCGGGGGCGGCAGAGGGGTTCCCAGCTGGTGAAGGTCTCTGACGGGTGGTTCTCAGGGTCTTTGTAGCAGGATGCTGCAGAATGCTGTTTGTCTCTGCTCCATGGCCCCCTGCCCCTTGGATGAAGACAGGGCGGGGGGGGGGGCTTGTTCTGGGCCCCGGGACGTGTCCGGGCTCTAGTGCAGCTTAAGACCTGATTCTCACCCCGGCGTCTCTGAGGTTTATCCTGGGTCCACAGTTGTGGCGGGGGGGGGGGGGGGGGGGGGCGGTCCTCAGGGCAGCTCTGTTCTCTATCAGCTGAGGCGCTGAGCTGGGATTGGAATCTGAAAGGCCCCTGGTGGGTTTGTTTCTGTCCCTGCGGGGCCAGGGCTGCTGGCTGTGGGTGGGGAGAGGGGCGGGGGGGCCTCAGCCCTGAGGTTTAGTGAGGACAGTCGTGGTCCCCCTACCCCAGGGCTGACCACGGCTGAGTCCTGGTGGTGCGGGTACCCTGCACAGATGCCTGGTGTTACCATGACCCCATTGCACAGGTGAGAAAACAGAGGCCAGAGTGGTTGAGTCCTAAGAATTAAACCAGGTATGATGGACTCTGTATTGAGGCTTTTCTAGGCCACAATAGCAACGGTCCTGCTGTTTCAGGGTAAGGCGTGGATCCTCAAGCGGAGAAAGTTCTCCCAGCACCTCGGAGCGTCCCCTGCCTCAGCGCTGGGGACTGGACTGACCCTGCTGGGCACTGTGGGCACCAGATGCTCCTGGCAACCAAGGTAAGGTGGCCGTCCTGGCCCCGGAGAGCCCCTTCCCCACCCACAACTTCAGTGTCTGGATGGGGTCCTGCCCCCAGTCCCCCCGAGGACCCACGCTCCCTGGAGGGCTCTGGGGGGGGTGAATCTCACACGTGCAGCTCGTCCCTCTCCCCCCGTCATTTCCATCAGCCCACAAATGCACACCAGGATTGCCTGAGTTTCAGCAACGCAAACCACATCCCCTCCACACACTCGGTCTCTCCACGGCCAGGATGTCGTGCAACCCCCCCCCCCCCCGCCTGCAGCTGATGCCCCCGACGTGGGTCTGCAGGTGCTGCCTCCAGGGCTCCCCTTTGGTGTCCCAAAGCCACCTGGGGTCAGGGCAGGTCCCCCACCTGGCCTGTGCTTCCAGCCCTCCTCATGTTTGACTTCCTCAAAAGGTCCCTTTGCAAGTTCGCAGCCCTGTAGTTGGATCCTACCCTTCACTCTGAGAGGAAATCCTAGCCCTTGCCTGGAACCATTTTGGGAGAACACCGTGCTGGGCTTGGGCCCCCCCAATAAAGTCGGCCACGGCCATCCTATGATCGTGTCCCCACCTTACTTCCTGAGATGCGTCGTGCTCGAGGCCACCCCCCCCGGAAGGCTATCTGTGCCCCTCGCAACAGGCTGGGTGACCCCAGACCCCTCGGTTCAGCGTGGATGGCGGGAGTGCAGCAGAGTGAACCCTGCTTCGCAGTGAGAGAGCACCCCAGCAGGGAGTGAGTGACGGTGCTCTTTCGGCCCAGGCGATACCTGGCCGTGTCTAGTGACGCGTGTAGACGCGGCCCTGGCATCCGCCGGGGTGGGAGCCAGGCTGCTGCTCAGCATCCCACCGTGGGCATGGAGCCCGCCCCCGAGCCACCCTCACGGGCTGCAGCACGACCTGCGCTGCTCAGATCCCAGTGGTAGCCCACCCTGGTGGGTCCACGGCGCCCAGGTGGCACGGGCTGTGTACTCACTGTTGATGACTGCTGTGGCCAGGATGGACGCCATGCCGGCCTGCTGGGGCAGGAGCTGGATGTCGGCAGGGGCCGGGCACTCGGGCTCCGCTGGCTCCTCCTTCACAGGGCGGCTGGGGGTGCCCCGGGGCTCGGCCGCTGTGAGCAGCACGCTCAGCAGGCCGCCCGCGGGCACCGGCTTGGTGAGTCTGCACCAGAGGGCTTCATCTGTGGGGGCAAAATCCTCGGTGGCGGGAGGGCGGGGGGCGGCTCACCCTACCATCCCGAGCCCCTCCCCACGGCCCCCTCCTGGAGACCAGGGTTCTGAAGTCGGAGGTGGGGGATGGAGCCTGGTCAGGGGGTGACCGGCTGGCTCCCCGGGCCTGCCCGCTCCCACCTAGTGGGAAGGCCCTGAAGACGTACCGCATGGCTGCCCGGGAGAAGGGTGGCCTGAGGGACAGGCAGCAGAGCCCGGGGCTACGGGCCCGGAGCTGCCAGGCAGGCCCTCCCACTTCTCAGCTCCACTGGGAGCCGCCGTTCCCACGGTAGCCAGCAGGGGGCAGCCTCTGCCAACCACCCAGGCACCTGCCTGCTCACCTGCATCCTGCTTGAGGCCACCAGGAACCCTACACCGAGGCGCAGCCCTGCCCCCCACCCCCCAGGCCAACCTCGCGCCCGTCAGCTCTGTGAGGACCTTGTCCTGCCTGGTGGACAGTGGCCGGAGCCCTGCTGACCGGGGCGGGAGGGGCAGGCCAAGCAGCACTAACTGGCCCGCTTGCTGGCTGGGTGTACAAACCCAGGGCTGACGGCACCTCCAAGCACCCCTTGATGGGTGGGGGGCTGGCGTCCTCCCCCACCCATGGAGGGGGCAGAGGGGTGAAGGGTGGCCCAGGTTCCCAGACGCTGGGCTCAGCACCTGCGCTGGACCTCCGTCATGCCACGGAGGCTCCCATGTGGGGACAGAGCTGGAGGGAGGGGCTGCCCACAAGGCCCACTGGGCTGGGCTGGGCTGGGCACATGCCGCCTGGCCTGCCCCTGATGGCTTCTAGCTCCCTCCTGAAATGAGAGCTGCCCCCAGGATAGGGCTTTGCCTCCTCTGGGAGCATTCAGCCGAATGTGCTGCGTGCAGGGAGGCAACGTGTCCGTGGCACCCCCCCGGAACATTCCAGCAAAACAGAGCCCCCCACTGGGGAATGAGGCCCTCTCCTGTGGTTGCTGGGCATACACCCTCCCGATGGCCACGCTGGCTGGACAGACCTCGTGTGGCTGTAGAAATTGTCACGATTCTCTGCTGACATCATCCCCTTGGGGACGGAGGGGATCTCCACTGCCCTGACATGCTGGTTGTCACACACCGAGAAGACCGTGTCACCCTTCGCTTAGGGGTCAAACCTCCCAGGCAGGCGGGACCGTGGCCTTGGCAATGGCCCCCGCCTCACGTCTGAGCACCTTGAGCTCTCTGAGCAATAGGGGAGGGGGATGCTCCTCCTCCTCCCTCCCGGGCCACTCCTTCTAGAAGGTGCAGGGAGGCAGGCCCAAAAACAGAGGCCCAAGAAGGCCAGGGGACGTGGCCCCGGCCCCACGAGGCTGGGTCTGAACGTGGCCCTCCTGCTCTTCCCCCAGGACGAGCCAGACTACATAGGACTGTAATATGTGTACATACCTCAGCCCACCTGGCCTGGGGTTCTCTGCTGACCCCGGCGGTCTCCCAGAGGCCCGGGAAGAGAAGCAGCGCCCCGGCCCCCCGAGCGCCCCGAGGCCCGGCCCTAGCTCGCCTCCTCTGCTCAGCCCGGCAGGCTGCTTTCCCTTTAAGGGCCAGCCCAGGGCCAGCTGAGGGGCCCCCACCTGCCGGAAGGCCGCGAGGGAAGCGCCAGGATACCAACCCTTCCGGTAGATCTCCGCGTTGGCTTCGGCCTCGGTCAGGGCCCGTGGCAGCGACGTGAGCCAGCAGGGCTGGTCCTCCAGCAGCAGCGTCAGGGCGGGGCCCTGGGGGGAGAGGAGGGGAGAGGAGGGGCTCGTCAAGGACCCGGCGCGGGAAGAGGCTGGCCGAGGGCCCCGCGTGGCGCCCGGGGAGGAGCCCGTGACCCCCGGCAGGGAGGCCGGGCTGCAGCCTGCTGCCCCTCACTGGGCGCTGTGCGGCCAACGCCGAGCAGGCTGCCGGCACCTCCTGTGCGCGGGGCATTGGGCTCTCTTGGAAACTGAGGCCCAGGGAGCAGCGGAGCCGGGATTCGCCCAGATCTGTGTTCTCGCCCTGCCCCCCTGCTCTAGCCGCCTGATGGGTGCCACGGGGCAGCCCGTGGGGCGCACGGGCCAGACTGAGCACAGGTTCCTCCCACACAGGCCCCCAGAGTGAGCTCCCAGAGCTGAGGCTGAGCGTGGCCTGGAGGAGACGGTGTCTCCCCAGAGAGGGGCTTCTAGGTCCTCCCCGAGGCTGGGGGGTGGTTCCCTGCCTGCTACGGGGCATGGCAGGCCCACCTCTGTCCCGTCCGCCCCGAGGCCAGCCCACGGCAGACATGAGCACATCCTCCTGGGCCCAGTAGCTGAGGCCCCCAGGCAGCAACATGACCCCACGCCAAGGCTGGCTCGGCCTCCCTGAGGCTCCCAGAGACTGACATCCGTGTGTGGGGTTAGGGCGGAGGGGGGAGAGGGGGCAAATGGGGGCGCGGCTCACGCAGCACCACCTCGCCCAGCCACGTCCTCTCCCCGGCTCTGTCTGCAAGCCGGGCCTTTGCAGTGCCCGGAAGGCAAGAGTGCTCTGGGCTCAGCCCATGAGGCTGCTGCTGGGGGCCTGCAGAGTGGGGCTCCCTGATTTCTGACACCCAGGGCCACCCCAGCAGGAGAGGAAGCACACAGAGCCTGGTGCCGGGGAGGGAGGGCCCCCGCTCAGACGTTGAGGAGACCAGGCACAGGTCTGTGGGGGCAGAACCCTGGCCTGGCTTTGCCCTAGGAGGCTGGGGTGACTCCTGCCACATCCGGGCCCTCAGCCCCAGTGCCAGGCCTGGGACCGGGGTGCTTCGACCGGGGTCCCCAAGCTCCGCCACCGGGCACATTACGCACCCACTTTGGGGTACTTTTGTTTTATGCAAATAAGTGCCTTTTATTCAGAAATGGTGCATGGGGACCTGGCATCGGAGAACCAGTATCACCTGGAAAGGCTGCCACCTAGACTGGGTGGCTGTGTGCACCCCAGGGGTCCACACAGCCGCCGGCCGGGACACCACCATGGTGGGACACGATGGTGTGTGAGGTGTCCTCCGAATCTGGGCACCTCCTTGCCAGCTCCAAGCCCAGGTGCTTCCCTGGGCTTTGCCTCCTGCCCGGGGACAACACAGGCTGCGGAGCCGGGCTTTGGGGTCCAGGCCAGGCGTGGCCTCCCCTGCTGTGACCTTGAGCCGAGTATCACCTGCAATCTGAGGTGAGCCCTCTGTCCACTCTGCCCGCTCGTCCCTACCCTGCGGCAGACTCAGGCCCACGAGCCCAGCGCTCCTGGGGTAACCCCTAACAAGGCTGGGGCAGCGTGGCCAGTGGGGTGCCATGGAAGGGGCAAGTGGCGACTAATGGCCAGAGGGGCGAGCTCTAGCTGTGGGAACAGAAGCGGCCTGCCCCCATGCCTGCCCTCTCTGCAAATGGGCACTGCCCCTCGTGCTCGGAGCTGTGACCAACCCACGTGCCTGTCGCAGGCCTGCCATCGCCCTGCTCCCTGCTCCCGGTGGTGGGGCTGGGTGGTCGAGGCCTCTCTGCCACTCAGCCCCTCCTGGGGCACCGGAAGCATCGATCTGCGCGAAGCCCTCCCTTCCAGCCGTGCCCACCTGTGCGCGACCAGCACACAGACAACAGGAGCCCCCTGCCTCCCCGCTTTCGCCTTCCCTTCGGCCGGCAGGACACGGCAGGCAAGGGCCGCGCCTTTGGGTGCAGAAGGCTGGGGTCCACTGGGGCCCCAGGTCAGCAAGTGCCACAGGTCAGCCTGGGGAGAGCATCTCCACCACAGCAGGTAATACCCTGCTTTTCGCAGACATCTGGTGATCCCACAGCTGGGGGTCCCGCCGGCTCGGGGGGAGGGGGCACGGCGGCCCCCACGTCCAGCTCCGTTGACCCGGACAGCGGCTTGCAGCAAGGCGGGGCCGGGCCTCAGGAGTCTCTAATGAATATTAATGAGCAGAGGAGGGTGAAAAAAATTAATCTGCCTGATCCTCCGATTGGCGCTGTGGTAACGATATGAAATCTAATTATTCGTCCCAATATTTCTAACCCTCAAACTGAGACTGACAGCCTCCCGGTAGGTTTAATGCTTATCACCCGCAGGAGCTGCGTGCTCCCAGCATGATAAAAACGCGCACGGCTTTGCTGACGCTGCACATCCCCGCGCTCTCCGTGTACCGCCCGCGAGCGAAGGCGGCAGCGCCGCGGTCCCACCAGGGCCCAGCACCTGCGTGGCGGCAGCGGGCAGGCCGGGAGGACGGGGACAGGAGCAGAACGGGCCGGGAGATCTGGGGCCGCCTGACTTGGCCCGTGACCCCTCGATGCCGGGGCCTGGCCCCCCCCCCCCACTTGAATGGGGGCGGCTGGAGACACGACCTTCCGTGGCCTCTCTCCCAGGCCTGCGCTTTGGTCCTGGGGGTGCGGGGTCGCCACCCAGGGAGGGTCTGACAGGTTTTCTCTCCTTCCGCCCCAACCCCCCCCAGTTCCGAGCAGCCCGGGGACAGAAGCGCCTTTCTCTGGTGCCTGAAGGCATTGGGCCGAGGCAGGCTCTCTTCCCGGCCGACGCTGTGCTGCCCGTGCGCAGGGACGTGGGGTGTAAGCCTGGGAGGGGCTGTGTGCTGCCGGCCCCCTTCCCTCCACAAGCGCCCCCGGGTCCCATCTGGGTACAGCTCACCCTGGACAGGCCGTGTCTGGGTTCAGGAAGAAGCCTCTCCACCCGCCCAGCCTGCAGCCCCTTGGGGTCGTGCCTGTTCCTCCTGGCTCCAGGATGGCCCCACCTGGCCCTGAGATAATGGGCGGCCGCTTGAAGTTCTCTGGGTGCATCTGAGACCACTCCTTGTTTCCCCCAACAAAGAGGTCACTGTCTGGATTCTATGCCTGCCGATAACCATCAGAAACTCTATCTCTGCCCCATCCGCTGTGACTTTATCTGAGGCTGATCCCAAACCTTGCTAGCCATCTCATGAAACAGCATCAGGGGAAAGGGAGATAGGGGCCCCATTCGGGCAGGGGAAGGGGGTGGCCCAGCCCAGCGAGCCAGACCGCCCTGCAGAAGGTCAGTGGGGTTGCCCAAGCCTCCTCCGGGCCACTGTGGGGCAGGCTCATGGGAGGTCAGGGCTGGGGCAGGGCCCCCACCCACCTCCTTCAGCTCATTCTGAGAAGTCATGTCCCTGTCCTGCGCACCCTCCCAGAGGCAACTGCCTTTCTGTCCTCGGCTCTTCCTCTCCCCCAGACCCTGCAAAGAACCTCCTTCACAGATGAGGATGGAGGCCCACAGAACAGAGTGATGCCCAGGGCCACAGGAGGTGGCTGTGCATACACAGGACTAGAACTGGGGTCTGCATGATCTTGGCTTCCTTCCATCCACTCATCCATCCATCTACCATCCATTCATCCATCCACCCATCCATCCATCCATCCACCCACCGATCCATCTATCCATCCATCCATCCCTCCCCTCCCTCCATCCATCTACCATCCATTCACCCCTCCACCACCTACCCATCCACCCATCCATCTACTCATCCATCCATCCACCCACCCATCCATCCACCATCCATCATCTATCCATCCACCTACCATCCATCCACCTACCATCCATCCACCTACCATCCATCCACCTACCATCCATCTATCCATCCACCTACCATCCATCTACGCATCTACCATCCATCCATTCATCCATCCATCCTCCCTCCCTTCCTCCATCTACCATCCATTCACCCCTCTACCACCTACCCATCCACCCATCCATCCATCCATCCACCATCCATCCACCATCCATCCACCTACCACCCATCCATCTACCATCCATTCATCCATCCACCATCTACCATCCATCCACCTACCATCCATCCATCCCTCCCTCCCTCCTTCCATCCATCCACCCACCATCCATTCACCCGTCCACCACCTACCCATCCACCCATCCATCCATCCTTCTATCCATCCACCAATCATCCATCCACCATCCATCATCTACCATCTATCCATCCATCCATCCTCCCTCCCTTCCTCCATCTACCATCCATTCACTCCTCTACCACCTACCCATCCACCCATCTACTCATCCATCCATCCCTCTACTCATCCATCCACCCACCCACCCATCCATCCATCCATCCATCTGCCCCTCCACCCACCTATCCTTACCTTCCTGCCTCCGCCCATCCATCTGTTCATTTGTTGAACAGTCGCCCAGAGCCTGGTGTGTGCCTGGTGTGGGGGGACCATGACCAGAACATGCTGTCCTGATCTCCCAGTGTGGATGCTGGAGTGGGGAGGCTGACAAGAAACAACCAATGGAGCCAGAACGTTCTAGAGACACAGGCTGAGAAGAGCATGAAGTGTGGTGGGGGTGAGGTGGGGAGCTGTGTGGACAACAGGGATGTGGGCCAAGTGGCCCCCAGCCCTCTTCCTCAGGTGGCCCTTGGGCTCAGGGAGGGAGCCAGCTGTAAGGGTGGGTCTGGTGCCCATGGCTGCCTTGGCCCCAGTGTGGCGGAAGGTGTTCCAGGGTCCCTGAGACCAGGCGGTTCCTCCTCCTGGGCCTCCAGGAGGCCGGTCTGAGTTGACCCTTTGCACCCACAGCATCTCCCAGACCCTGCTCCTACAACTGCAGGTGGAGAGGCTGAGGTGTGGGGAGGAAGGGAGTCAGAGACCCAGAAAGGCCAGTGGCAGGCCTCCTGTCCAGGGGACGTCCACCTCAGAGTGCCCCACACCGCCTTCCTCACCACCCTGGTGCTCCAGCCAAGCCCAGACCTGACCATCTCCTCAGGGGCTGCCCTGTGGAGGCTCAGGGACCAACCTGGGCTGGACCCTGGCTCTGCTGCTTGCTAGCTCTGTGGAGCAGGCTGAATGTGCCCCCAAAGACATGTCCACCCAGAGCCTGTGGACACAGCCTTATTTGGAAAAAGGTCTTAGCAGATGTGATTAAATTAGGGACAATCCAGATGACATCCTTCTAGATTATCCAGTGTCCTAAATCCAGTACCGAGTGTCCTTATAAGAGCAAAGAGGCAGAGGTGGGTGGCCCTGCTGGGAGGCTGGGCCCTGCTGGGAGGCTGGGCTCTGCTGGGCAATGACCCCCGGTGCCAGCCTCAAGGCTTCTTGCACGAGGGCTGCTCAGAGCCCGTGGGGCCCTGAGGGCCCTGGCCCCACTGCCATCTCCAGCTGAGGGATGGGGGAGGTCCCTCTAAGCTGATCCCTGCATGAAGATGCACGACAGGGCAGAGCTCAGCTGGTCTCATTCCAACCACTCTGGAAGGGGCTTCTCCCCAGTGGACCCACTGTCCTCCTGGGCAGCCACGGTCCCCACTGCCAGGTCTCACTGATGTCATGGTGGTCTCATGGCTATAGTGGGTAAGCCCTGGGGGGACTACTGGACAGATGGGTCGAGCCACTGTGGGCCAGGCTCGGCATAAGAGTTCGCTCATTCATTCATTCGCTCATCTGCTCATTCATCTATCCGCCCACCCACCTATCCATCCATCTATCCATCCATCCACCCGTCCATCCATCCGTATGTCCATCCGTCCATCCATCCATCCACCTGTCCATCCACCCATCCGCCATCCATTCATTTATCCACCCACCCATTCACCATCCATTTATCATCCATCCATCCACCCGTCCATTCATCCATCCATCCATCCACCCGTCCATTCATCTATCCACCCGTTCATCCATCCATCCGTATATACATATGTTCGTCGGTCCATCCATCCATCCATCCACCCACACATCCACCCAACCATTCTGAACATTTTTTTGGTATATGACTACAAATTTTAGAGCTGGCTGGGTTTCCAAACCCTGGGAAGTGGAAGCCACAGGTGGATCAGGGAGGGACCTGCCCAAGGTCACACAGCATGTTGGAGCAGGAACCACTCTCGACCCGACCCCTGCCAGGCTCTGTGCACTTGCTGTGTATTTCCTGGGGCTCCCACCCCCAAAAGTCTCGTGTGTATGTGTGTGTGTGTGGGAGGACTGTGAGGGGAGCCCTCCGTTCCCCTTCCCATCTGCAAGTGGCCCAGGGGCTAAGGAAACCAGCAGGGAAGGGTTGCCACACTCTATCAGAGCCCCTCTCTCTCCTTCCTCTCCAAACAGCTAAGACAAACCGCCTGGCGGCTGATAGCACGATCTGGGGTGGGAGGTGCATGGGGGAGAGAACTGGGACCCATCAGCTGAGCTCGATAAGGGGCTCGCTGAAATGTTAGCAAAAATATTTAGACAATAAATGAAGTATCGGAAAGGCGCGCGTATCTTTAAGAAATCAATCATCGTGTACGCTGTGTCTGGACACTCGGCGCCAAGGCGCAGATAGCGCTTGCTGGGGAGATAAGGGTTAATCAAGGATTTAATTCTGTAGGAGATAAAGCTGCAGGGAAGAGCCCGAGAGGCTCCTTCCTCCCTCAGCTGCTCGGCGAGAGCCTCAAAGGCCACTGGCTTCCCTGGCGCGGGTCCCTCACTCCCCGTGGACATTATCTCTCCGCCTGGAGAGCGTCTCCAACCTTGTGCCAAGTCTCCCCAGGCTGACCTGCGCCCCGGGCGCAAGGAGGACAAAACCCTCAGAGAGGAGGGCGGGGCGGGGACGTGGCCAGGACTCTGGGGCCAGCTCAGCCCTGTCCTTACAGAGCCCGCAGGGGTCTCAGCTTGAGCAGACGTGGGTTGCAATTCTCCCTCTGCTATTTGATCCTGGTGAGTTTACCAAGTCACTTAACCTGCTGGAGACTCAGTTTCCTCATGTGTAAAATGGGGAGCATGCCTCACAATGGTGTGGGCGGGGAAGACCAGGGCCCAGGCGTAAGGATGGGCGTACCCCGGTGTGTGCAGTGAGCGACACCTGTCTGTCCTGGAGGGACTGACTGTCTCCAGAGTGGGGGAGCAGAGGAGAGAGGTGCAGGCCACACGCAGCTGCACCCCTTTGTCCTTTCACTGCTTATGAGAATTCGGAGCCAGGGAACTCCCAGCCCACACACTCCTCCTTCCAGCCATGAACTGCCCCTCAACAGCCCACCCTTTGAAAAGAGAACTGCTGCTTGCATGCCTCCAGTGACGGGGAGCTCATTGCCTCAAGAGACTGCCCTGAACACTAGGGTCTCCATTCCCGCAGTGGAGCCAAAGTCTGCCTTGTGGTTGCCACTGTTTTCTCCCTGCTTGGGCCATGGGACAAGAGGGTCAGCCGTCCTGCAGGGTGGTGGTAAGCTGCCCTGGGAGGTGGGGGTGCCATCAGCTGCCCCACTTTGCAGACCGGCTACAGCTCTGTCCGCCCACCCTCTCCTCTGCAGGGACGCTGGAGGGTCTGCAGGCTCAGGCCCCAGGGACCCCTCAGGGCCTCCCTGTGTCCCCACCGAGGCCCCACAGGCTCAGGAAGCAGAGGCTCAAGGAGCTCAGAAGCCTGCCTGGGAGCATAACTGCCATGAGGGAGGAGGCCACGGGATCGGGACCCTGCGCCACGGGGATGGCCTGGTCATGGGCTGGGAGCCCTCGGTCCTGGGCCAGCCTCCCGCTGAGCGGCCGAGGCCTGCACGTGCTCCCCTGAGCCTGGGCGCTCCGCTGTGATGAGCAGTGTGGATGGCCCAGGGGGCCTCAGCCGGGCTGCACGTTTAGACCCTGGGAGACTGCCCGGATCTCTGGAGGCCTAGGCCCCAGCCCAGAGATTCTGACTCGGGTGGGCGCTGTGAATGGCGCTCTGAGGGTCTGCAGCTGGGGACTCCTCCTGCAGCGCCCTACCAGCCCTGCGGACACTGTGCAGCCCGAGTTCCTGCACCCTGGTTTCTGTGGCTGAGAAATGGGGGCTCTGTCGGGCTGGAGCCGGATGGGGCTGTCAGGGCAGCATGGGGCCTCTAGGTGTGGGCAGACCCTCCCCTGCAGCCCGGCCACCGCCTGCTGACCACAGGCCCACACCTGGGGCCTGCAGACCAGGAGGCCCAGCACTGCGGGGCACCCACCAGCCAGGGTGCACCTGGATCAAGCTGCACCTGAATGCAACCCCGGGAATCAAAAAGGGCGCAGGCCTTGGCCGTGCCTGCACGTCTGGGGTGCCTGAGCCCGGGCTTGAGGGGACCCACTCTGGGTGCCTCCTGGCCTTTCAAGCGAGTGGCAGCAGGGCTAGGAGAGGTTTCTTGAATACGCGTCACGGTCAGGTCCCTCCTGGTTCCGGTCCTACCCCATGCTGCCCATTCAGCGGCCCGGTTTCCCATACATCAGTGCCCTTTCTTCCCCAAAATGTATTTTCAAAGGAGCCTTCGTACCCGTGCAAGAGGACGCAGACCGACTTGCCGTAAACAGAAGGCAGTCCACAAGGAACCCCGAAGCGCGTGACCCCATGGCGGCGGCGACTAGCGGGAGGGCGCTGCCCGGGTTGGCTTCCTACTGACAGGCAGGCCAGAAGTGCTGCGGAGGTGAAGACCCTGCGGCACCCGAAGGACCCACAGGGACGAACTGAACCCCAGCCTCTGCTGCAGCGGTCCCTCAGCTCCCGGAAAACCGCCTCGTTTGCCCCCGTTCACGAAGGCCAGGTCCAGCCCCCCACCTCACACACCCGTCTCTTTCTCTGTCTTGCCAGCTTCTACTCATCCAGTAAGGACCTCCTCCAAAAAGCCCTTCCCATGTCACCTCCTCCAGGAAGCCTCCCTTGTGCTCCCAGGCAGTCAAGTCCTTCCCGCCGTCCTGGTCCCAACACCTCAGGCCCCCCTCTCCCGACACACTGCACGCGGAGGGGCAGGCGCTCCTGGGTGGGAGCATAAGCCGGCTGGGCTCCAGGGGCAAAGGGGGTGTGCGCCCTGGGCCGGCCTGCGCCCTGGCTGCGGCGCTGCGGCGGGTGGGTGGGCTGCCGGGGGTGGGGCTCCTTACCGGTTCCACCTGCCCAGGGGATGAGGCTCTGCTCTGGACGTCCCCGCGGAATGGGCCCCAGGACAGGCCCTCGGTGAGGCTGCACCGAGCCCGCACGCACCTCTGCCTGTCCCGCAGCAGCAGCTCCAGCTCGTCTGTGGGGAGAAACAGCGGGGATGTGAGGCGTGCCCCTAGCGGCGGCCACCCAGCCCCGCCGCCTGCCCGGCACGGTCCAGCTCGGCAGTCCCGTCCCCACCAGGGGTGGGGGTGCCCTGGGGGCCTGGGTTATGGGGACGGCGGCCGGTGTGTGGTTCCAGGAGCTGGCCCAGCCCCTGCAGCAAGCCCTTGTCTGGGGACAGCAGGGACAGGACGGGGTGTCTGCGGCTGGATTTGAGCCGGTGGGACCACGGCTGCTCCGGGAGGACACGTGTCCCCTTGTAGCACCTGCCCGTGCCCAGGATGCACGCGTGGAGCTGGGTCATCCCCGCAGCTCACGTTAGGGGGGCACGTGGTGGAGGGCGAGGACTTCGACGAGGCTGGTCTCCTGGCCTCCGCACAGTCCTCCCAGCCCCTCCCCACCGGCCTGAGCCCCCCACATCCACACAGCAAGCAAGCCTGTGGAGGAGGTTGTGGAAACGCTGGGCCCTGATTTCCCCACATCTAAGACTTCCTGCCTCCTTGGGCTGCACGAGGCTTGAATGCATTAATCCACCAACATGCTTAGCACAGCTCAGAGGGGAAACCAAGTCAAAGAGCCACGCACCTCCCCAAGGCCCTTGGCGAAGCCAGAATCTGCCCCTGGGTGGTCCTGACGTTGGCTCCGTTCACTCCCTGCAGATCGGCAGGACGGGGACTATCCCCAGAATGCTGCTGCCCCCACCCACCCTCCCAGGACCGCTGCTCACTTTCTGGAAAGGTCTGGGCCCTGAGCCTTCCTGCCTCTCTGCATGGCCTCTCCTGGCTCAGGGTGTAAGATGCTCGGGAGCTGCGGCCACCTGCGCCATGGTGGGGGGCGGGGCTGCAAACTCTCCAGGCGCCGACAGCTCCCGTGGCCCAGGTGGTGGCCCCCGTGGCACGTGTTGGAGGGCCACCACAGGGTGTGGTCGCATTTCTACAGACAGACGGGCCTCTGCTGCGAGTCCCTGAGACAGTCATTCTCCCCAGGGCGGGACATGGGGTCGGACAGGGTCTGCATTCAGGCTCCTGGGTTCAGCCCAGCCTCACTGCATGGTCCACAGGACCTTCTACAGTGGGCTGAATGATGGCGCCCAGAAGATACCTCCACCTAGAACTTGTGAATGTGCACTTATTTGGAAAAAGGGTCTTTGCAGATGTAATCAAGTTAGAAGCCCGAGAGGAGACCATCCTGGATCATCTGGTGGGACCCTAAATCCAATGACAAATGTCCTTATAAAAGACACACAGAAGAGACAGGGGAGGCGGCCACGCGAAGACAGGCAGAGACCAGAGTGACGGGGTCAGGAGGAAGCCACACTGTAGCCCCTGGAGCTGGGGGAGACAGGAAGGACCCTCCCCCCAGAGCCTCCAGAGGGAGCGCGGCCCAGCACTTGGAGAAAACAGATTTCTGATGTGTTAAGGCCCCAAGGTTGTGTGTGTTTGTCGGGGCCACCCTGGGAGATTCACAACGGGCACGTCACCTGCCCTGCCTGAGCCTCAGTGTCCTCATGGGACAAGGGGACGTGGTGGTCACGCCCTCAGAGGGCGGTCCCTTCCCTGATCCCACGCCCTCTGCCCAGGAAGGCTGGGCCACCTTGTACCTTGGGTGCCATCCGGGCTGCCTGGGCCCACGGAGGCCTCACGTGGCCTGCCCTGGTCCCCAAGCAAGCGCTGTGGCGGCAGCCCCACTTCCTGGAGCCCCGATCGGGCAGGCTGTGGCCTTAATGGGCCCGATTATCAGATAACTGCCGGCCTAATGGCAGAGATAAGGTGTAAATACGCCAGGAGGCCCAGCTAAAACGTTCTAACTGGGTCCTTGTCTTCCCAGGGGCAGATAAGATGGCAGGGGACCAGGTCGAGGCTGAGGAGGCCGGCGCCCCTTTATCAGCCCCCCAGAGAGGGGGCAGAGACTGGCTCTGTCACTTTGCAGCTCGCCCATGAGGGGCCATGTCCCTTGCCAGCCCACCCAGGACACCTGGGCCCCAGCCCAGGGTGCTGCCCATGGGCCACCCCCTCCCTGGCCCCACAGGTCCCATCCTCAGGGATGGGAGTGTGACCCAGCCGGCACAGTCACCCACCCCTGCTCCAGTGGCCTGATGAAGTCAGCCCTCTCTTTACGCCCCCGGTACAGATGAGAACACTGAGGCCTCAAGAGGTCACGCAGCTGGCAGCGGGATGTCAGGGTCTGAACCCAGGCCCCCTGGCTCTAGATGCTGACCCAGGGCCCTGGGTGTATGTGGGTCTCTGGTTCCCCGCCTGGCTGGCCCTCAGGGGACGGGCATACATGAGGGAGGGGAGGAGGAGGAGGAGAAGACTATCTAAAGGCAAGCTTGCTGGGACTCATTTGTCCGTCCACCTGTCTGCCAAGCCATCCGAGGCTGGTGGGGAGCTCACGATGGACTGAGCCTGTTCACCTCCCCCCCCGACTCCCCAGCTCATGGAGGGGGGTCAAGGGAGAACTGTCCAGCGTCCTCATGCTGCGGCCTGCCCCTCTGTGGGCAACCAGAAACCTCAAAGCAATCCGGGGTCGGCTTGCACTTGGGCCTCTGAACAAGGATGGCCACACACCTCTCTGGACTGCATTTCTCCTGCTGGGACCACAGACGAGACAGGGAAGGTGACCGGGAGCCCCTCCATTTCCACCTCGCTCCCCATCAGCATCCAGAGCATGTGGAAGGAGCCCATTGTGGCCTCATCGGGCACAGAGCCCCCATTAGGACATGACACCTTCCACCTGAGGCTGGTGGCCCACCTTCCCATGGGAGGAGCAACTGGGAATTCAGTGCGTGGGGGGCCGGCCCGGGGGTCCCTGAGAGTAGAGGAGGAGTGGGGGCAGCCCTGGGCTGTCTCAGGGCCCCGGCCTCGTGGTGATGGAGGGAAGGAGCCGAGCCAGTGTGCCTCCTCGTCCCGCCCACATGGGCACCCACAGGCAAACAGCCATGCTCCCTAATCGGAGCCCCAGGGCCGGCGGGCCGAGCCTGCCAGATAACAGCATGGCTGGTATTTCCCACGGCAGCCACTCCATCTTCTGGGTATCATGCATTGCCAGAGGGAGGGCTGGCTCCCGATAAAGGCTGCCATTCTGCAAGCCTGAGGGCAGAACCCACCACTCAGGCCTGGGAGAGGTGAGGAGGCCAGGGAGCCGAGGAACTTGGGTTAGGGATAGGGCAATGCTCACCACGAAAACCCACCTTTCTGCTTCAGGGAGGCCGGCTCCGAAGGGCTGTGCATTAGGAAGGGCTATGGCAGGTACCTGGCTGGGGGAGGGGAACATGGCTGGATCTCAGCCCCAGCTCACCCAGAGCCCTTGCTACAGTGCACAACCTGGGCAACTGTACATGGTGGCCCTGGTGATATTCAACATCCATCTACTCAGATAAGCTATTTCTAGCAAATAGTTCCTGTCCAACCTCTTGCACAGCGGAAACAGGGTCAAGCGGTATTAGAGCCTAGTTAGCACCTGCCAGAGACCCTCTCCTAACCAGAAGCAAAATTGCATCAGCAAAGTGGGGTGGGTGGGGCCACCCACTCCTGGCAGGCTGGGAGCCTCATAAGGGTTCAGCTCAAGGCCAAGAATGAAATAAACGTATAGATGAGCGAGGGCAAGGGGCGAAGGGGTGGGAGACGCGGAGCTGGCAGGCAGGGACTGATAGGCAGGAAGACACAGTTATTTTTAAACAGCCTCTATAATAGCCAGAGGGCCCGTGGTGGCCGAAGAGACAGCTCCCAACCACACACACAGGAAACCTGGGGCCATGAGCACCCCAGCCACACTGCAGGCTCTGTCTCTGGACTCGGGGCTCAGTGCTCACTCAGTCACAAAACCCCGTGTGGGCACCTGGCACAGGGATGAGGGAGGCATAGCCTCTGCCCTCTGTGTCTCCCAGGAAACATGGGTGGTGGCAGCTGGGAGGGTGGGCCAGTTGGGGTGGGCTTCCAGGTGGAGGTGTCCTTCTCCCGGGCAGCCTCCTGTGAGCGGGCTACTTTCTCTTCCCAGCTCCAGCCCAGTCCTGGCCTCCATCCCCGTAGTGAGCTACAGGGTGATGCCACCTGCCCTGAGAACGCGTGATCCCAACACGCTTCCTGGCCCCATTCATGGAGCCTTGGCCACGCCCTGTACAGTTTGCAGGGACCCCCCCTGCCCCACTGAAGTTCTCCCCGTGCACAGGGGAGGGCATCGAGGCCCAGAGAGGTTCAGCTACTGGCTCAAGACCCGCGACGGGGAGGTGAGATGCGAACCAGAGCCCCAGCCACGCTCACGGCCAGGTCCCCGACACCCTTTCCTGGGCTGACGCGGAAGGCGGCAGAGTGAGGGGGACGCCGCTGGAAGGGAGGCGGGCACGCGCGGCAGGCTGACTCCTGCTGTCCTCAGTTTCCCCTTCTGTACTGGTCTCCTCGGGGAGGGGGCAGGCCCCCATGGGGGTCAGGCTGTCACTACAGACACCACATCAGGGCAAGGACTAATTTATTCCGGCAAACAACCCCACACACATGATTTCCAGAACAAACACGCCGCAGCGGGTTCAATTTCGCCCCCCAAGCATCTGTGAGGAACCAGACGAGAGAATTCAGCCCTTACATATTTATATGATTTAAATGTCTGTTTGGGTCTCAAAGCCCTCTGACGGCGTCCCAAGGGGACTAAGGAGGCAGGGCTGAGTGTTGCCCCTTCTGGGGTCCCGACAGAGGGGGTGGCCAGGTGAGAGACCTGGGGTCTGCAATCAGCAGGCCACGGACGGGTCCCACCTCTGTCCAGCGCCCGCTGGCCTCAGTTTACCTCCTGGGCCGGTAGGTCTGAGGGTAAAGGCGAGCGTGTCAGTCTGAGAGGCCAGCACTGCTCTTCCTCCCTGGGCTGTCCCGGGTCGCGGGGCCCAGCCCAGGGTGGCCGCTGAGCCACGGCCCCCGGCCCAGCTCTGCCTCGTGCCCTGCAGAGCCCTCGGGGGCCACAACCCCCACAGTGCGCAGTGAGCCGGTGAGGCGGCAGCTCTGGTCTGCAGAGAGCTCGAGGTTCCACGGCAGGGGTGCAGCCACTGCTCAGACCTGACCTCCTTTCCGACGGAGGGGCCGGGGCTCTGACCCCGAGCCCACGAGGTCTCGGCCCCCCGCCCCCGCCTTGTGGCTCTGACTGGGGGCAGCCCTGTGGCCTGTGGGAGTATCCGAGCTCAGGGGCTACCTCCGCACCCTGCGGGCTGGCTTCTCCTTCCAGGGGCCAGGCGGTGCTCATGCTAATGGCCGGTGGTCTCCAGAGCAGAGCGGCAAGCCCAGCTGCCCCGCAGCCCCCCGCCCTGCACGGTGGGCTCTGGGGTCAACGCCAACGCTCACTGATCTGACGGGCCCGTCGCCTGCCCCCACCCTGTGGCTCCCATGGGCCAGCTGGCCCCCGCCTTGTCGGGAGCGGCCCTATCTCAGGGATCACGCTGTTTGCCTTTGATAAAAGTCACACACACACACACACACACAAAAAAAAGGGAGAGAAAAAGAGGGAGAGGGAGAGGGAGAGGAAGAAAGCCGCAGGGCCGAGCCGGCCCCACCCTGCGGGGTTCCAGAAGTCTCTGTGGGTGTGGGCCCAGAGCAGGGCAGGCTAGGAGACTCTGTGTGTTTCCAACACGTCCTATATCAGCATGGAAACCAGGCCCAGAGAGGGTGAGCGACTCTCTCAAGGTCACAGGGCAGAGCAGGGCCAGCGGGGGTGAGTGGGCTGGGGTGGCGTGGGGGGCACCGGCTGGCACAAGCTGTCCCGCAATGAGGGGCCAGGCAGACCCTTCCCTCACTCGCTCGGCCCCTCCGCTGCAGGTGCAGCCCCCTGGGCCCCACCCCCGGCCGGGGGCATCAGCCTAGGGGCCTATGCCCGTGTTCCTGAGGTGGCGTGACTTGCCCAAGGTCACTGGCTGTCAAGTCCAGCCCTTTTCCTGCCCCCAACATAGCCCTCTTGACGGGGAAAGCCATGAGCTCAGTGGCAGGTGAGGTCCTAGAAGGACAGAGAGAGGCCACTGCCGTCCAGGGTCTGACGGTCCTTCTGGAACCGTGCCGCCTGGAGGAGGAGGTGGAAGGCGGACCCCTGCGAGTCCCCACGCCGGGGATGACGCAGGAGTCTCCGCCAGCCCTGGGAGCTCTAGAACCCAGGTCTGTGTCCCAGCATGGACATCTCCCAGCCGCGCGGGTCACCTCCCTCCTAGCCCTCGGTTTCTGCTGATGTGAAATAGGGGAGAAGAGCCCCCGCCTCACAGGTCAGTGCAAGGTGAGGGGACATAACGGAGGTGGCGCATGAAGGACAGGGCTGGACCCACAGCGGGTGCGCAGGGAGCACTCAAACGCGGCCCCGCCACGGCCAGGGGACATCCAGCCAGGCCATGGCAGTGCCCACGTGCCGCTGGCCAGGCTCTCAACCACTCTGGGCACAGGGCACCCCACTCCTAAAACAGACGGCACCGGAGCCCACTCTTGGCGGTGACGGGGCTTCCTACGGGCTCAGGTACATAGAGCACCGCGGGAGCCCCAGTCCCTCCTCCAAGTCCTCGGTGGTGGGCCACAGCGGCTGCCCCCACCAGCTGCCCACCTGGGTACCCCTAGCCTCAGCACGAGGGAGATTTGGGACCTGCACACGGCGGGCAGAGCCTGCTCACGTGGATACACCAAACGGGGGCCATGGGCAGGCACGGAGGGCCACCTCCTGGACGGTTATCTTGTGAACAGAGAGCCCAGCCAGGTGGGTGGGAAGCTTGGGAACCCCAGGCCTGTGGCCACAGAGCCTCTTGGCTGGGATGGGAGGGCTGATTCTGTGCGGGTGCCATGGTGTGCCCCATCCTCTCGGGATCTGGCTGGAGGGGGCAAATCTGGGCTTGGGGAGAACTGTCTGGGGGGAGGGCGAGTTCCCATCAGCTTCTGGGAACATCTTCACCTGCTGGGCCCATCCTGTCGGCCGCTATTTTTGCTTCCTATGTACCGATGAAGCCACAGGGCCAGAGGAGGGGGGCTGGGGACAGGCTGAGCAGGAGGTCCTTGTGCTGGGGCATGAGGAAGGCGTGGGGCTGTGTGCGGGAGGATCGGCAAGGTCCCAGTGCCCGGGGGGCTGTCCGCTACCCCACAGGAGGCCGGCCCTGCTGCTGTCTCCTCCGTGAGCTGGCCTCCTCAGGCCTGGGGCAGTGGCAAGACTCCCACCGGGGTGCTTGGGGCGTCCTTCCTGCTATCCCACCTTGAAGGGCCTGGGACCTGGCGTGGGTGAGGGTCTTCACCCTGCCTCTGGCCTGGGCAACCCCACAGAGCACCGCTGGGAGGGCCAGACCCTGTGGGAGGGCAGCCAGAGGGCCAGGACCTGTGACCTGAGGACACAGAAAAACGAGGACCATTGGCCGTCATCGTTGAGAAACTGTGTTTCACCTACGATCTGGGACTTCCGGCCCCGCACCGTGGCAGAGCCAGGCTCGCGGTCCTGCAGGGCTATGGCCCCTGAGAGAGGGAAGGCCTCTCCGGGACGATGCCCCACCCCTGCACCCACCCTGGGGGCTGCCACAGGGCCACGCCTCCAGCCAGCCGTCTCGACGTTAGCTTCCATCACGCGGTGCCCAGCACAGGGGACGTGACTGAGACCAAGACTAGGGAACATCAGAGAGGAGCCCCTTCCCAGGGAGTGTCCTGACCCACCGCACAGGGCCTCCTGGGGGGCCCACCCCAGCCCCGCCACCACCGTCTGCAGTCTCCAGCTTCTCGGGCCTGGCCCCTGCTGGCCTCTGGGCCTGGTTGCGGGTGTCCAGCCTCACCTGGCCCCCAGGCCCCCCGAGTGGCCAGGCTGGGTGGGGTGTGCAGGGCCTGAGTCCTCCCTGGAGGGGGGTTTCCTTCTCATCCAGGCCCGAGGTTTTCAAAGGGCTTCAAGCCCAGAACCTTCCTTCCTAAGCAGCCGGGGTTAGGCTGGAGCAGTTGGGTCCCGGAGCTCAGACCCTGAGGCCTCCTCTTGAGCTCCTCCCTCGGGAAGGGGCCTGTCTGCCAGGAGCCCCGGCGGCCTGCCTGGGGTGCGCTGTCCCCTGGGCGTGCTGCCACGTGTTCTAACCTTCCCTCGGCCACCCAGCACTCTGGCTGGGTGGCTGTATCACGTGGGGCCGGCCTGAGCCCGGGCGGGCTGGCAGGCAGGCGACCTTCCTGGGAGCCAGCTGCAGGGGTCGCGGCCGGCAGGGCCACATGGAGGCCGGCTCCGCCGTGGGCCAGTGGGTGCCGGGCACAGGGCCCACCCCAGGGCATGGCCCTGGACACCCTGGCTGGGACCTCTGTGTGCCTGTGCCCTCGTGCAGGCAGGGGGACCATGCCATCGGCTACCGGCCCCTCCCTGCCTCCGGCTTCCCTGTACCCTGAGCCCCGCTCCCCCGACCTCTAGTGCTGCGGGGCGGACGCTCACGGCCCACGAACTCAGCCTCTCCGGCGGGCTGTCCGTCCCTCGGGCCGGGCTCACCGACAGCTGTGTCCTGAAGGCACGGACGGTGCCTGGGACCCAGGGGGCAGCTGCGTCTGGAGGACGGGGGCAGGAGCCAGAACCAGCGCTGGACACCCCAGAGCAGCCGACAGGCCATGGGCCCGGGAGAAGGGCCCCGGGGAGACACGCGGGAGCCCAGGTCCTCCCTCTCCACAGGCTCCAGCTTCCCACACCCCCATCCGGCCCTGGGGAGGGCCCAGGCCTTCTACAGAGGGTAGCTCGGGGGGCGGGGCAGGCCAGGAGGGGGAGGGCTGGGCCTAGGTCTCCCGGAGCTGCCCTTGGACCACTGTGGGTCTGCACCACCAGCCAGCGGGCTTAGAAGTGGGCAGGGAGGGCGGCCCCCAGCTCTGCCCCTGCCCCACCCACCAGCTGGTGCCTGGGAACTTCTCTTCCTATCACTGGAACATCGCTGGAAATTATTGATTTTCTGACACAGAACAACAGCCCATCTTTATCGGGCTGAACCCTGGCCCCAGCTAATGGCGGAGCTGGGGCCTCCTGGGAATTGCCGGCAGGGCAGGGTGGGGCCTGCGGGGGCCCTTCCCCACTGGGGGGTCAGCAGCCCTAAGGGAAGGGGGGCTGTGGGGCTGGGATGGGGCGGAGCCATCTGGACCAGGCCCCGGGTCGCTGGTAGGGGCCCTGCGGGCAGCTTGGACTCAGCTCTGGGGGAGGTGACAGCGGGCGCTGCCTTGAGCTCTGATCACCTCATCTGAACCCCCAAGCAGAGCTCCTTGGGGGTGGGGCTGTGCTCTCAAGACACTGCCCCCGTCCGGCAAAGCCAAGAGCCGCTCGACTGGCAGGAGGAGACACAGCGTAAGAGGCGGGGCCCGAGACCCCTTGGTGGTCTGCGTGTTGGACCCGCGACACTGCCCTGCTCCCCACCCTGGACGGGGCCTCCCCCAGCCCCATGGGGCCTGAGAACACCACCTCCCCGGCACCTCCGAGTGTGAGAACTCATGGTCCCTCCAGCCTTCTCGACAAGCCAACTGCCCTGGGTCTCTGGGCCGCAGTCTTCCCAGCTATGAATCGGGGAGAGGGAGTCCCATTAGCTCCTGGGAGACCCTGAGGCCTGGGAGCTGGGGTGGGGGTCCCTGGCCCTCCCCAGCCCTGCCTTGTCCTGGCTGCAGGCTGGAAGCAGGATGTGTGATAAGGTAAAGAAAATGCCTCCCATGCAAACAGCCTCTCGGGCTCCTATCGGCGTCCTGGCCCCTGCCCCCTGTTTTTCCAGGGGCCGACGCCACCGAGGGCCCTTCCTGCCCATCTGGCCTCCAGCTCACTACCTCTTGGCCTCTGGCCTGGCCAGCCCACCCTGCTCCCTGCCTGGGCTGGGGTGTGGCCAGGGGTCTAGGCCCAGTCGCCCCTCTATAAATGGAGGGTGGTAAGTGAGGGTCTGGGCAGAGGCCAGGTGGTCGCAAGGGTGGAGGGACAGCCCTGGGTATTGACCCCAGCCTGGCAGGTGCCCGCTTCCACCCTGGGGGGGGGTTTGGGGGGGGGCGGCAGCAGGCACCAAGGTCAGCCAATGTCACGGAGAACATGACACTGTCACCGCCTATGGCCCAGTGAGCCCCTTAGGGATTACAAAGATCCTTCCAGAAAAGCCGATAGTCCCTGAGCACCTGCTGACCCTTTATGAGCCCTGCGCTTCTCATCTGCCCCACCCACAAAGGAGGCGCTCTCACATGGGGAGGGAGGCTGGGACCCAGGGAGAGGCCTGGGCCTGCAAGGCACGGAACCCACAGACACCTGCTTTCTCGGCGCTGAGCAGCCTGGTCCTCAAGCCCGCCCCTCCGCCTCCCCCGCCAGGCCATCAGGGTGGCTCCCAGACAAGGCCAAGGGTCAGAGAGGACCTGGCCACACAGTGAGGGGGGTGACGGGGTTCAAGCCCGGGGGTCCAACTGCATCCAGTGCTCTGTGCTTCATGCCCCTGGAGGCGGAGGCAGGAGAGCAGGGCTGGGCCAGGGCAGGGGAAGCGGGTGAGGGGCATGGACAGAAAGCCCAGCTCCTTCCCACCTCTCCTCTGCTCAGGAACCCTCAGGCTCCCCACTGGGCCCCGAATCTGGCTGGAGCCCACCGCTGGGCTCCGCAGGGCGTCTCAGCCTCCGGAGCACGGGGCTCACTCCCACCTCCACACCTCACCCCTCGCTCGTCTACCAGGCTGGCAGCACGTGCCCTCTGAGACCCAGCAAGGTCCCAGGCCATCAGGGAACGGGCTGTTGCTGCCCTGGGCCCTGGGGCGGGGCAACTGGGAATTATGCAGAACCAGTGAGGGCTCAGGGAGTGGGGCCTCCCCGGCGTCAGCCCCAGAGCTGCTGTGACCGTGGGCCTTGGCGCTGGGTGAGTCCACCCCACGCGAGTGTGTGCGGGGCGATGCACAGGCCGGCCAAATGTTTAGGAATCTGTGTAGAATTTGCTTCTTTTAGAATCGTTTCTCCCTCTTCTAGAGATTCTACGGGTCGGCAAAATAAATTACTAAATAAATGGCTTCCCATCATCAAGACCGCCGTGATGGCACTCCTCGCCCGATGCCTGTCCACGCAGAGAGGACTGTTCTGCGACCAATTCCTAGGAGCTGAACTGCTGAGTCCAGGCAAGAGCTAGGGGCTCCAGCCAGGCGTCTGGGAGCACCGGCCTGGCGGGGGCAGGACCCAGGCTCGGGAAGCGAAGGACCAGCTGGCCCCGCACAGACCACGGCTGACCGAGCACCTGCCGAGGCCGCTGCAGGGAGCCGGGGCGGGGGGCGGCGCAGAGGCGTCTGTCTTCTGTCTGCGGGGGCAAAGGGGGGTCCCGGGCCGGGGGGGCAGGCGGGCGGGCGAGGGCCCCCTCCCCACGACGACACACAAAAGCCCCCGCGATAGCATCACGCCACATTTCAGGCCCAGCTCGGCCCTTTCGGGCAGGATATGACCAGCCCTCGAGCCAATGGCGGCCCCTTTGTCCCATCTCCGGGGACCGATCTTATCGGCCGCGTCCACCGCCGCCGTAATGGAAAAACACGGTGAGGAAATCAAAAGTTACGCACAGAGATAGAGGAATAATAAATAAATAAATAAATAAAGAGTGAGCCCGCGCTGGTGGCAGGGGAGGGGTCTCGGAGAATGGAGTGTCGAGGCCCGAGGGGCGGGCAGCAGGGCTGCGGGCGGGCCCGGTTCCCATCCTGGGTCTGAGAGGGCTGCCGCGCCTCGCCAAGCCTGTTTCCCTGTCAGGTGGGTGTGACCGAGGCGCCCACTCCTTGGGGCAGAGGCGGATCCTGGGAGACCCTGGCACATGACAGCAGAGGCCGCATGGCCACGGCGCCCTGCAGCCCTCCAGCCGCCCGCCCTGCCCAGGCCCGTCCCTCCTCATGCCTCCAGACAGCCCCGGTGCCCTGGCCCCATCCCAGAGGAGCAGCCTGAGCCCACAGAAGGGCACAGTGGGCCCGAGGTGCCCAGCGACAGGGGACAGCTGGAGGCCATCTCGGGCCCCGCCGGCCAGGGAGAACAGGAGAGGGACAGGGAGGCGGACAGCCACACCAGCAAGGGGAGTCCTTCCGGTGGCCAAGGGGCAGGACCAGCGCTGGCCCCAGGAAGGGAGCCCTGCTGGTCTTCATGAAGGTCACAGCCGTGGTGGCCACGTGGCGGGAACGGCCCGCAGCAGGCGCCAGCCCCGTCGTCCCCTGGTGTCTCCCAGGTGCGTGTCTGCGGCCACCACACCACAGAGGCCACGGGCTGAGCATGCTGAGCTGACACGTCCCGGCCACATGGCCAGGCTGGGGAGAGTTTGAGCTTGGGCCTAGGAGGAGGACAGGGAGAGAAACTTCTGGAAGGGGCCCCAGGTGTGAGCAGGCAGACCCAGACCTGCAGCGCACTGACATTGGGAGGTGCTGGTAGGGCCGAGGAGGCCGCTCAGACCCAGCCTGGGGCCAGGGGGCGGTCTGGCCGGGGCAGGAAGCTGGGTGGGAGGGCGGAGGAGGAAGCTGGGCTCGATTAGCGTCCGCGGCCGAGATAGGCCACCCTGGCCACAGATAGCCGCTCCCGGAAGGCCGGTGAGGTCAGCGGGCAGCACAGGGCAGGCGGCCAGGCCTGGGCCCCCACCCGCTGCCGGGCGGCCGACGACTCAGGCCCCAGCCACGCGCCCTGCCAGCTACTGGGCTGCCTACCTGCCCTCCGCCAGGCGGCGTCTACACCCTGGGAGGGGTTGGGGGAGCCCCCAAGAACCCTGTGCGATGGGGCTGGGAGGTGGCCACTCCCCAGGAGGCAGGGCTGCGGGCTCAGTCTCCACTCAAGAGCCCAGTGGTGGCAATGGGACAGCCTCAGTTTCCCCGTCTGTAAAACGGGGGCTGTGGCATCTGATGTCAAATTTCCATCAGCTTTCTCACGGGTCTTGCAAGTCCACCCACGAACCCCTGCGGTCCACCCCCACACGGTGGTCAGCCCCTCCCTCAGCCTCCCTCCCCCCTGCAGTCCCACCGCAGGGCCTTTGCTGGGCTGAGCTCTGTGGGGCGGGTTACCCAGCGGGTCTGAAGCCTGCTCCCCCAGCCGGGCGCGGTGTGTGCACACCCGCGGGTTCTGCCCCCCCCGCCCCCCTGCTCCCCTGTCTGCATCCCTGGCTCAGTGTCCGAGCCCCTCGCTGCTGTCCCTGTCCCGGCCTGTGGCTCCAGGAGGGCGGCGTCGGGGCTGCTCGTTCAGGCCGTGTCCTCAGCATCTGCACAGCGGCTGCCACGCAGTCGGCGCTCAGCGAGCAGAGGCACCGGCTAGGGAGCGAGCGGGGATGCGCTCTGGCTGCAGGACGGCGGTCTCTGAGTCTTGCTAACACCTGTTCCTCTCACAGGTCCCGGTCCTGGGGGACCTGCAGCCCCCGTGTTGCTGGGGGTGCAGTCGGAAGACAGAGCCAGTCAAGGGCCCATCGGGGTGCCAGGTGGATGGCGCCTCCGCGGTCAAGAGCCACTGACCGTGGTGAGGGGCTGCCCGGGGCCAAGGGGTCAGCAGCCCAGCCATGGGGGAAGCCACGGCCAGCTCCACGCCTCAAGGGTCCCCACCGGAGAGGGACAGGGAGGTCTTACCGCAGACGCCCCTCTGCACATGGCCTTCCTGGGGTGCTGTGCACGGCCGGGCCCCTGGCGCCCACTGGGTAGTGCAACAGGGGCACCTATGTGGGCCGGGCCGGCCACGGAGGCCAGGCCACAGGCTCAGGCATGGCTCCCACTTCAGCCCTGGCCCAGGGGCCCATCTGTAGGCCTTGCTCGGAGACGTGGGCAGGCCTGAGCTGTGGCGGTGGACGCAGGCCGAGGGTCCAGGCCCCTTCCCTGGCCCAGGACCAATGTCATGGAAAGAGCTCGGGGCCAGCAGGCAGTGGGCAGCCGAGGGGCCCATCGATCAGCCAGCCACCCTGGGCCTGTGCTGGTGGAAGCCCCTGAGCTCCGTTTCCTAGACAACCACATATGCGAGGCAGCCCCCTTGCTCTGAGCTTGCCTCCTCCCTCCTCACCCCTGCACTCACCCCAGCTGCAGCGGGGCTCACTCCGGCCTCAGGACTCTCGCCTCCGCTGTGCCCTCTGCCCGGGGCACTGTTCCCGGGACAGTGCTTCCCCTCCCTGTCCTGGTCTGGGTGCCGCGTGGGCCCGGCATCACTCCCCCTCTATTCCTCGGCCACATGAGGGTACCGCTCCTGTATTACGCAGTCTCTGTCCCCCGGACTCGGGCGTCAGCTCCCCGGCCACCTGCAGGCTGCCGGCCCAGGCAGCTGTCTAACATCCAAGTGTTTGTGGAGTGAATAAATGACCTCCTTCTCTTCCTACTCCTGGGCCCTAGACACCATGCTCTTTGGGCTCTATGGCCTGTGTCACCCCCACAACACAGCTCTAAGGGGGGGCCATCTCCCACTGCGGCCAGCAGCCGCGGCGTACCTGACCCCCAGCAGGTGCTCAGTAAACACCTGGGCAGGAAGGAAGGCTGGCTGACCACAGCGACACACAGCACCCCCACCCCCGGGACTGCCCCCCATCTCCTGGAGGCTCAGGCTGCTCAGCTGTGAAATGGGGAGGCTCAAGGATGGGCAGAGGGCCTGCTGTGTGGGTCTCAGGGCACGCGTCCACCGGGGACCACAGTGTGGACTCCCTTCCCGGGGACCCAGAAGGCGTGACTCCTGACCCAGCCACTGGGTCTGGTCTCTGGAGCTGACCCCAGGCTGACCCTTGCCACCCGCCATTACCCTCTCCCTCCCCCCTCCCCCCCATCTGTTAATCTAAGACAAATAGGCCTATCGGGCCGCGGTGCCAGGCCCCACGATAACGCAAAATAGCTGAAATGATTTTTCCCACCCACACATGCCGAGCCGGTGGGAGGGGACGCGCGGCCAGCCCGTATCGGTCCATCTCCCGGGCTGTCCATCAGGACAGGCCGTCCTGCCTCGGCAGCCCGACCGCCCGCTGCCGATAACAAACCTTGAGGTTTGCCTAGAAACTCCACAGTGAGATTAGTCAGCCGAGAACGGCCCAGATAGCCAGCCCAACGCCCTTGCTCACACTCCAGGGGCGAAAGTTCCAGCAGGCTCCCCAGGACCCCAGGGGTGGGGGGGGGGGTGAGGCTTCAGCGCTTGAGCAGGAGGAAGCTGCCTCCTCTGGCCCATTATAGCACCATGCTCCCTGGGGGTGCACTTTCAACCCATCCGCTGCACGGCACTGAGCCCAATACCTCACTTAAAACCCTCCCGTCTCTCATTTTATAGCCAAGACAGCAGAGGCATCTATACTCCCTACACTGAGCCCAAACCCTGACCAGTCTGTGCCCATCCTAGTGCTCCAGCCACACCCACCATACTGAAACCTCAGGGCCTTTGCACGTACCAGCTCAATGCCTGGACACCCTCACCCCGCTCCAGTTGGTCCTTTAAGCCTCAGCTTACGGAGGCTTCTGCTGACCTACAGTGCCATGAGGACATGGCCAGCCTTTCTGTCTCTGCCTCCAGGGCCCGACATGGGGACAAAAAAGGTAACCCCTGATGCTGGCCAATCAGATTTTGTTTCGTAAACAGTGGTCACCAGGAAAGACTTCCGGGCTCCAAGGCACTTGTGGGTGAAAGGGACCCCTGTCCTGGGGCTCTGATCACAAAGCCAGGCCTGGCCACCAAGTGTGACTCTGACCACGCCCTTCCTTCTTCATAGCCACCTGATGTCCCCGGAGCTGGTGGGGGGCCCCTGTGGGCCTCCCAGGTTCACCTCCCTGCTCCCCACCTGGCACGTGGCACCTGCAGCGGACAGCCCTGCACTCAGCAGCCGGGTGCACGCTGCTCCCCCGCCAGGCTGTCTGGACCTTGGCTCCCAGAGGGGCAGATGGAGAGCTGGTTCTCGCCTGCCCTGTGCCAGGCAAGCAGGCGGGGAGGGGACCTCACACCACGAGGCTAGTTGCAGAGGAGGCTCCCAGACCCCCCTGGGACTCCCCACAGATGTTCCCTTCATCTAGTTCCCATGACCTGGCCAGGCAGGCTGAGGGCACGCTGACGGCCACGGGACAGAGGCTCCCATGGGGGCCAGGAGGTGGGTGACGGGCCCAGGACCCCCACTCAGGATGGGACCCTACAGGCTCTCAGCCCTAACAGGGCCTGGCCTGCCTGCCTGACCTGCTTTTTCTAGATGTTAAGTGGGGAGACAGGGGGTGGGGAATGGGATGATGGCAGGAGGGCTGGGGGGGCATGGAGTGGGGGGCCGACCCCTCACAGGCAGAGAGCTCCTGGCCAGCTGCCCTCCAGACATGCTTTGGGGATTACAGATTACAGCTCTCAGTCATTTGCATGTCGGAATTTTAAACAGCCTGCCCCTCCAGCGAACAAGGTCGTTTCAAAGATAAAAATACCGAGCTCTCCCCCTTCCTGACACCCACCCCTTTCCCTTCAAAGCCCCCCAGCCCAGCATCCCCCTTTCCCCAAGCCCCAGTGGGTGCCTTCCCCACCATGGGCTGTACCCCCTCCCTACAGACCGGGGACCAGGCCTTGATCGCACTCCTGAGCCTTTACTCAGACTGTCCACTTGTGACCAGAGGACCTCCTTGCCCTGTGGGGCCCGTGTGGGGGCCTCCCTGTCCGCCAGGACCTCCTCCCTTTCCTGCACACTCCATGGTTCACTCGCGGGTGTGGTCTGAGCTCCCAGCATGGAGGACACATCCCCGCACACCAACTCATGAGGGTCCAGAGAGTATTCATCAACACGGGGTGTGGGCTCTGTCCCAGCCCCTGCAGGCCCGAGGTGGGCTACTGTCCCGCTGCTCAGAGGACAGCAGGGACAGAGCCGGCTCAGAGCTGGGTCTGCAACCCTGCCTGGCCCTGCCCACTCCAAGTGCGGTGGGGGCCTCTCATGCCCAGGGCAGGGGGGGGGGGGGACGAGACCACACCGGGGACAGGGAAGCGAAAGGCGGCCTCTCCCTGCCTCGGGGCCGCGTGGCCGGGCCGGCTGAGGGGTGCAGTGCCTTTCTGGCCGGAGAGCGGCTCCTTGTGGACCCCGCTGACACCCCACTTCCCAGAGGAACCCAGGCTGCCGGGCGGGCGGAGGACGCTACGGCTGGCCCTCTGCGTGCTGGCCCCCCGTGAAGCTACGGCTCTCCCTAGCTCCAGCATGGACAGGAGGAAACGGGGGCCCCAAGAGGTCAGGGACACAGTCCACAGTCACTCGGCAAAGCTGGACCCAGGCCGGGGCAGGTGTGCTCGGGGGTCTGTGATCCTGCCTCTCAGCACAGCTACGCCGGGGTGGGGGGGCTCCCACGGGACCAGTCACGCTCGAGAGCTAAGCCAACAGAGCTCACAACTCTTTCAAATGAAGACACATCCCTGAGCACCTCCCCGAGCACCTCCCCAGACTGCTTTTGGAGCTCCGGGGCCAGCAGGTATCCGGTGGGGCAGGCACGGGCCTAGGAGACCGTGGGCCCCTCACGCGTCCCGGACCCGCACTCTAGCGTTGAGGACGTCCTTTCGCATCCAAGACCTCCCCTGTGTTGGTGGTGTGTCCAGGCCCCCCTGGGAGGCCGCCTTCTTGCCCGGTGCCCTGGGGGTGCCTCCTGGGGGTGCTCGCGACCGTCTGCTCTGGGCCTTGACCACCGGAAGGGCAGCTCCTCTGCACACGCTATGCTGCGGCCGAGAGGCCCTGAGGCCCGGTCTCTGCTGGGCTGTGGTCACCGGCTCCTGGGCCTCCCTGGGTGGTGGGTCCCAGCAGGAGCAAAGGGGGTCCGTGAGAGCCCCAGGAGCCCTGGCTAGCAGATGGCAGCCAGAGAGGGGAGGTGGGGACGAGCAGCGTGTGCCGTGCCAGGTGCGTGCTCAGCCCTACGCTCTGTGAGGTGACCGAGGCCCACCTTGTGCAGGCTGGGTGGGAAACGGAGGCTTGGGGCCCAGCCACTCCCCCAAAACCAGACAGTGCACAGTGCACTGGGGTCCAAGCTAGCCCCTTCATCCTGGAGGAGAACGGTACCCGGTGTCCCCCAGGCTGGCCCCCCAAGCCCGGTCCCCAAGCCAGGTGGTGGGGCCAGCACTTTTTCCCCATCTGGGGACAGAAAAGTGGCGGCCAGCCAGAAGCAAGACACAGACTAAGAGACACAGGGAGGGAGAGAGCCTTGCCCAGGACATGCAGAGGGGCTCAGGGGTCAGACAAGGGGAGGGGGAGCAGGGCTTCTGGGCAAAGGCCACAGCAGCAGGCCCCCCTCCCGCGGCAGGTCACCGGGCTGGGCACTGCCCTCAGGGACGCCGGCCCCGCCAGGCCCTGGCAAAGCCCTGCTGCCCCATCGCTGGCACGGGCAGCCCCGCAGAGATAAGGATGCAGTGGGCCTCTCTGGCTTCCCTGGCGGACGATAAGTGTGGCCTGTCCGGGGTCTGATAGGGGGCAGGCACCGCGGCGGTTGGCCAGGGGCGGCTTATCGGCCCATCGCTGCCCACTGCACAGAAATTCCTATCTGCGGAGGCTGAGAGGGAGCCCCCCGGCCCCAGAGGATGCACCCCAGCCCTAAACCACGGCCACCCCAGCTCCAACCCCCCTGCCCTGGGGTCAGCTCCCAGCCTCTCGGGGCCTCTGGGCCCCCATCTATAAAATGGGGGTGAGGCACTGTGTTGCATCCTGGGATGGCAACTGAAGCTGCTGTTGACACGTCGCAACCCCTGCTCCGGAGCCAGGCCTGAACCCCCAGAGCCGGGCTTGCACCCTGAGAGCTGTGCTTGCACCCTGGGAGCTGGGTCTGCACCCCAGGAGCCGGTCTGCACCCCAAAGCTGGGTCTGCACTTCCAGAGCCCGGTCTGCACCCCACTTTGCTGCTTCCCAGCTGGGTGACCTTGGACAAGTCCCTTTGTCACGCTGTGCCCACCTCAGAGGCTGGTGTGGGGACTGCGTGGTGCTTTCCTCCCCAGGGATGCTCTCCCCGGTGGTTGTGGCCTCAGTCAGGGCCCCTCAGGCACGTGGGTGGTCCCTGCTCCCCCCACCGCAGCAGGAAGTTTCCTGATAAAGACTGAAATGTGAGGGGTTATGGGGCCCGTGGCAGTGCTGACCTGGCTTCTGGGGGGGGCGCCTCGTTGTTACCTCATCTGCAGCTGGAGAAACTGAGGCAGGAAGAGCAGTCTGACCACAGGGTCCCTGCCCAGCCCTAAGGCACTGTGCTGTGTGCAGAATGGCCCCGGTGCGGACCCAAGCACCCAGGCACCCATGTGGCTTAGCGATGCCTGACTAGGCCCTGAGGGCCTCAAGGACACATGGCCCCATGGCCCCCCTGGCCAGCTTCTCCTTGGTGGGGACAGGGCACATGGCTGCCGCCTATCTACCAGGACACCTGGGCACCCCCCCGCCATCAATGGGACCCCAAGAAGTGGGGGGGGACGGCTGAGGGACACAAACCCAGTCTGTTTGAAGGGCAGCGGGCTTACTGTGCTGGGGGCAGCAGAGGGGACCCCCAGCACTGTCTTGCCCAGGATGCTCGGCTCCTAGACAACACCACGGCCCACCCAGGCGGGAGGGGCTGAGAGCGGACTCGCTTTCCCCGTGGGGTGGGGTCACCATCCTGGTTGTGAGCGCCAGGCCAACCCCTCCTTCCCATGGCCCTCTGAGGAGGAACGGGGGTCCCCTCTGCCCTGGCAAAGCCCTCCCTGACCCCACAGCAAGGCAAGGCCCTGCCTATGTGCCCCTTGCCACGGCCCAAGCCACACTCGCATCACCCCTGCACACACACTCTGGGATCATCTGCTCACAGCGGTGTGCGGGCACACGGCACGCACTCAGTGAATGCTTCCTGCATGTGCACACGTCTGAGCCAAGGGCCGCCTCGCCCCCGCCCTTGAGGACAAGCCATACCGGTGTCCGGAGATGCAGCCCCACACCCCCGCACGCCACCCCACTTTCCCCGGAATTATGGAGAGCACCTCTGGTCAGACTTTCGGCTGCAAATTGGTGGTCGGGGCGACGGGTAGCAGGAAACCACCCTCAGAGCCACGCCCCGCGCTCCAGCACCGGGCAGGTGGGGCCGACGCCTGCCTCCCACGTGACTGCAGCCACCCCACTCCGGCCCGAACCCCCAGCCCGGGGGGGACGGCCCTCCAGACGCACGCCCACAATGCCTCTCCCCGCCCTCCCCACCTGAGGCTCCTCTTGCCCAGCCAGAGGGGAATGCCTCCCGGGAGCCCCGCAGCGTGCTGGCACAGCGTGGTGCCCGGCCCCACAGGCTGGCTGGACTTTGGAACGGGCACAGGCCCTGGCCCAGAGGGTCGCCACCGGCCTCCTCAGCCAGGAGGCAGGGCCTGTCCCACCCAAGCTGCCAGGACAGCAGGCTCCTTGGATTTTCAGAAGGCTGGGCCTCCAGGCCCCGACCGACCGACCAACCGACCGACCGACCGCAGGGGTGCTTTACCTGGCCCGCTCCAGGAGACGCCGGACTCCTCCTCCAGCCTTGTCTCCGACTCCTGCCCCTTCATCTCCTCGGGGCCTCCTGGGGGCGTGGGGGGCGGTGGCGATGGTGGGGGTGGGGGATTAGCGTCTGCAGACAGAAAACACCATCAGGCCCTGCCATCCCTGGGCGCCGATCCACCCACCTCCCCATCTCGCCCTGTGGCCGGGAGGGAAACTGAGGCCCCAGTGGGTGAGCACGTGCTCAAGGTCACCCCCCACACCCAGGTTTGTGCTAACGGGGGACAGAGACCTCAATTTTCTCTTTGGCCTTTAAAACCTCTCATCCCCTCATTAATTGCCGCAGTAATTATTCCAGCTGCAGCTAATAATTAGAGGGTAGGGTGGCCTAAAGGGCACACGTGCAGGCCCCAGCTCCCTGGTCTCCTCCGCCGGCAGCTGGGGGCCCCTCGAGCCGGGCCCTGCACCCAATTCCAGCCCAAAGGGCATATTTGCCTTCCCTGCCGAGCCTGATAACTACCGCGGTCCCCAATCGATGAGCTCCCATAAAAGCCCCCCCTTGGTGACGTCACGCGCCCGGCAGATTATTAATACCCGAGATAAGAGCTGTGATTAACATCAAATAAATCAATCACACAGTATAAAAGTCCTATTATTTTTGGCTATAAATCAACGTGGCTGGCATTTGAGCTCCAGCCCTCGCGCGGGAGCCGCGCTGGGCCTGCCCGAGAGGCAGATACGGCTCCCGCTGCCTTATCTCGCCCATCTCGGCGTTATCACCGCGGCCTGTGCCAGGTGCAACCCCGGCTGTTTTTTCCAGCTCCTTCCCCGGCCCCGCCCCCACCCCGCGCAGCCCCAGCCCCGGCTAGCAGATCAGATAAGGGGCCCGGCTCCCCTGGAAAACCACCGGGTCAAAGTCCACCAGCAACAGCCACTTGGCCTTTGGCAGCTCAGGGCGCCCCCGGCAGCACACAGCACCTAACAGCGGGGACGATGGTGGCGGTGATAAGGGGCCCCTCACGCACTCCCGCAGCCTCGGCCGCCCAGACACAGATGCGGAAACTGAGGCTCAGGCAGGGCAGGAGCACGGGCCCGGGGAAGGGCCGGGGGACAGCGGGCTGCACCACTAGCCGCGGTGATGAGGCAGGCGGCAGAGATAATAGGAATGACTGCAAAGCAGCTCCCCGGCCACTGTCGCTGGGTGAGCTGGGGGGAGGGGAGCCTCGGCCCCCGCTCCCGATGAGACTGCCACTGTGGGAAGGGACACCGGGGCCAGCAGGTCTCAGAGGATGAGGCTCGTTGGGCTCCTGGCCTGTGGTCATCGCGGGGGGCAGGGCACGGATGCTCGGAGACTGGGAAACGCTGGGGGCGGGGGGTCCACAGTGAGTACGTCTGCCTAGGATCTCCGCTGCCCACTGGCCAGTCCCTCTCGGCCTCTGAAGTGGCAGGTACGCCCTTCTCTGTGCGTCCTCTGGTCTCTGCTCAGTGTCACCCCCGCCCCATCTCTCCCTTACCCCATCATGTCACCTACTCACTGCCTTCTGAAACGGCCTGCTTTGGGGCTACATCGCCCCCATCAGACTACGGCCTGGGGGTCACTCAGCCCCCGTGTGCCAAGAGCGTCACGGCCCTGAATGGGGGTAAGACCCCCGGCCACGGCCAGCAGGGGGGAGGCAGGGAGAGGTGAGTCCGGCTCAGAGCAGGCACACCAGATCCCCCACTAATCCCCCAAGTCAAGTATCCTCCTCAGGAAAACAGGGGTGAGGGTGCTGACCTCCCCCACGCGTCCACCTCAGGGAGGCCTCTCCTCCCGGGGGTGTCTGCGGGTACGGCTAGAGAAGCTGCCCTCGCTTTGAGGCCCGCTGGGACCTGTCCAGAGCAGGCTTCCCGATGTCAGGTTGATTCACCTCTGGGTCTCTCCCCACCACCACCCCCACCCCCGAAATTGCCACCAAGAGGGTCCAAGGAAAGGTTCCAGGTGCCTGGGGCGGGGGGAGCAGGCTCTGTACGAAGGGAAATCAACCTGAATCCAGACCTGGGGGCGGATCACTGCTCGGGTGTTTATAGGCTGTGTGACCGTGGGCAAGTCCCTTCACCACTCCGGGCCTCAGGCCCTCGTCTGTAAAATGGGGTACAGTGCCGAAGCAGGAGAACCTGCTATGCGCTGAGACCACGCGGGCTGAGGCCTCGCTGTCCCATCCCACAGACGGTAAACGGAGGCGGGGGAGGGCATGGCTTTCTCGAGGTCACTCAGTGGCCCAGGACTCCCTGTCCAAGCCTGGACTAGACCTTCCCCATCGAGGCCTTCGTCTGCCCCTCTGTACCAGAAGGGGCTGGACTCCCAAGACCCTCCTCATGCTGAGGGTGTACGTGTCTCCCGCGCCCGCCCCTCCAGGCCCCCGGCCGCCAGCTGCCCAGCCACAGGCCCGCAGACGCCAGCAAGCACAAGGCGCACCTCACCGGTGGGGACGTGGGAAGGGGTGGGGCAGCGCAGGGCATGAGACGCCGGCCTGTCGTGCACCCACCGCCGGGCTCACCTGGACTGGAAGGGCTCAGGGGCTCGGGCTCTCCCGCGGCCTCGGGCTCCGGTGTTCCGGCCTCCCGCTCTGGGCAGCTGGCGTCCATGGCCTGAGCCTCTTCCGTAGCTTCCACGTCTCCAAGGGAACCTGCAGACACAGCCCGAAGGGAATCGTGAGGCTCTGTGGGGCGACGGCCCCCGGACTCCAGACCCCCCCGGGCAGAGGGCCATAGGCTCTGCCACCTCACAGGGCCAGAGGCCGTGAGCGGCACCCCCAAGACTTGTGCACATCTCACCCTTGTATCACCCCAGTCCCTGCAACAGTTCCAACGCCTGGGGTCACCCTGGCGTCCCACCCCCACCTCCCCAGCTCTGCAACCTCTCAGCCCACTGACCCCTCTGGCCAGGAGGGTGGTCCTGGCCCATCCCGGGGTCTCCCCTCCGCTCTGTTCCAAGCTCTGGGAGCAGCCACGGTGCCTCTTCCGGTTCAGGGGGCTCCTGGGGGCTGTATGGACCACAGCCCTCGCCTCCCCCTTGCCAACCCCCTCAGGGGGTTCACGAAGCCCCAGTGCGTATGCACAGCCCCTAAGACGTGAGGGTAAATCTCTCCTGGGCCCAGACAAGCTCCCCGAGAAGCTCTCCACACTCAGGTACCGAGGTTTGGGAGCTTCGTGAGGGTGGGCCCGTGTGCGGGGCCCATGAAGTGCTCAGAACACCTGGCTACGGGAATGCGTGCTTGATGGGGCGCAGGTGCGGGCGGGCACAGGTGTCGGCGGTCAGCCTCTGGGACCGGAGGGCCTCAGGCCTGCAGCCCCTGATTCCAATCGTCACCTTCCCCAGGAGGCCCTTGCAGGTCTGCTCCACGGAGCCCCCTTACAGCTGAGAAGGTGGACTCAGAGCCCAGAGACTTCCTGGGAGAGGAGGGAAGCCAGACCCGCCAGGGCAGCACCCTCCATCAGACCGGCGCGTCCGGGGGAGGGCGGGCAGAGGGGAGAGTGGTGAGCAGGTGTCCCTCCTTATTCTGCTCTCCAAATCTCCCCAGGCCCCTTGTGGCTGGTTCAGCCTGGGCCCTGAGGCCTGGAGACAGGTGCTGGGGCTGAAGCTGCCTCCTGCCCTAGTTACCTTCCCAAATGGCTCCTCTAGCCACCTGTCCTGCCCCCCCGGTGCCCCCTCCCTCCCCCCAGTCATCAGGGAGATGATGCCCATCATCTGGGCGTGGCCATGGGGCAGGGTCCTGACTCACAGACCCCTGCTCAGCCCAGGCTGCCAACCACACAGCAGCCAGGCCCTCTTGCTGCTGAAGAAACATCTGGAAGTCATCTGTAAACGACAATATCTGCAAATCCACATGTCGGGGGTGCCTGATGGGGCCGAATGGGGCTAGCTCTTGCTGGCATTGGGGGCAGAGGCATTCGGAATGGAAGGGCCACCTCTCAGGGGCTGAGCTCCCCATCCCTGGAGGCAAGCAAGCAGCAGCTGATGGAGATCTGACTGGGATTCATGCCTCTGTGACCTTTTCTACATCACGACCCCCGTGGGGATCTGGTGAAAGCCAGTATCTTCTCCCCAGAAAACACAGAGGCCAAAACGTGCCGTTTCAGGGACTTCTCAGCAAACCCCTAGTCTTCTTCTGGTGCCCTCCCTCAGTCCCTCCTTCCCTGTATTTCCCCAGGGGTGAAACCTGGTGCCACCAGCCAGCTCCACCGCGGGCCACAGGAGCTGGCTCAGGGCAGTGGTCCAGGGAGACGATGATAGAAGGAGCAATGTGAGAAACGAGGCTCCACCTGACTTTCCGAATGTAGCAATTTCCACGGGGCAGGGAGGTGGGCAAGCTGGTTTTGTCTGCCTTCCAGCTCAAATCCCTGGTCACTGGCAGACGGCGGCCGGCTACAGTAAGGAAAACCGAGCGTTCCCGGTGGGGCGGATGCCCTTCCTGCCTCCCGCCAACATGTGGGGCGGACACCGCTCCAGGAGGCAGAAGTGCCCAGGACGTCGAGCCTCTGCGGGGGACTCCCAGGCCTGCTGGGGAGACCGTCAAAGAACAACAGACGGGCCCCAAACAGGAAACAACAGATTATAAGTGCTGGGAGGGAGGGGGGCACACGAGGGAGGAGAGAGCAGGGGTGATGGCACGAGCAGAGCGCAGAGGGGACAGACAGCCGGGAATGCGGCTCCGGATGGAGGGCCTGGGGCTGGACAGGGCTCGGCTTCGAGGCTGGAGAGAGGCCAGCGCAAGGAGCGGATCCTCATCCCAGAGGCACTGGAGGGCCCTAGGGAGTCCCCGGCAGGGTTGTTTCCCGGCTGCGGCCGTCTGGACTCCAGCTCCGGACCTGAGTCCCAGCCTCCCCGGGACACCCCGGAGCCGTAATTACAGGAGATGGGCTGCTCACCACGCCGTGGCCGGGCCGAGACCGCACAGAACCAGCCCCAGGCCAAGTCCTGTGCTTTCTTGTCAACGCACCCACATGGACAGACGAGCCTCTGAGGTGGACTGGGCACAGCCCAGCTGGTCCAACGTGGCCCCTGGGACAGGTGGGAGGCCCGACCTGCCGTGGCCTGCCTTGGCATGCATCTGGGCAGGAAAGCAGAGGCTGCGGGAGAGGCTGGCCTCAAGCTGCCCCGCCTGTGGGGTTGGTGCTGGGCAGGTACCACTGGTCACGGTGGCCAGCGGCCTGGCAGCCATCCCAGCCTCGGTGGGCAGCACAAAGGCCTCTGGGGTCAGCCTGAGACGGCTTGTGCCTCCTGGGCTCATGAAGCTCCAAGGGGACGGACCGTAGCTGAATGGCCATAGGACCTCAGGGCCTCAGTCACCTGCTCTGGTGAACGGGTACGAAGCCACTTGCTCTCAGCGCCCGCAGGGACCAGAGCGTCGGGGCAGAGCTGACGCCCCCCTCCCCACCCCTGCCCGACCCAGGGATGCAGCTCCGACTGTCAGGGCCCCGCTCAGGCGGGCCTCAGCCACCCAGGGAGGCCCCAAGCTCGTGGCGGGTCCGTTTATGGGAGAACAAAGGCCCCCGCGCCGCACAAAGGCGTGACGACGAGCGTGAAGAAAGGCTGCCGGGCTGCAGCAATTTATTCTAATGCCGCTAATTCAGTTCCAGCACAATTAAACCCGCTCTGATAATGTCGGAGACAGCCGCCAACCAGCAAATCGCTCCGAGCCCATGAGGGTACGTGTCACGGCCAAGGCTGAGCCGTGCCTGCCTCCGCACCCCAAGAGCGTGCCATCCCGCCCCCGGGTCACCCTGGGGTCCCACTCCACCGGGGGCTTGGGGAGGAGGGTTCCTCCACCGGCCACCCAGCAGAGAGACGCTGCTGCTTCCCCGGCTGCCCTGGGCCAGGAATGAGCCCCGCCTGGCCCCTGGGGGATGCTCTCTGGCAAAGATCCCAACAGCTAGTCCAGGCCAATCCATGCAAGACAGGTGTCCGTGCGGTGTGACCTCAGGCAAGTCACTCTACCTCTCTGTGCTCGGAAACCACAACAGCTCCTATGTCACAGGGTGAAGCGTGTAGTAAGTACGCACCAAACATCATTAGCTGTCACCTGCTGCGCAGCAGGGCCTGGGGAATGGGGTGGGGGGCGTGCGGTTATTGAGCATCATCTGTCGTACACCAGCCCTGTGCTCAGCATTTTACAACGTTCTCCTTTAACCACCCCGGCCCGGTGGCCCAGACTGTAGGGGTGGTGGGGAAAGCGTGTGTGGACTGCACAGGGGTACGGAGGGGGCCGGCGGGGCCCTGAGCCGGTCATGATGGGCAGATCTCCTCCCAGCTTCTCAACACCACCCAGAGGTCACGCCCACTTTGCAGATGAGTAAACTGAGGCCCAGCAAGGTGAAGTGACTTGCCCATGGCCCCCGTGAGGAAGCAGTGGAGGGGGCGGGCAGGGCAGGACCCTCCCCAGACATGCTGCCCCTGCAGACGTGGCTCAGGCAAAGCCGCCTCTGCACGGACGCCTGGATCGAGGGTGACACCGGCCGCACAGCCCAGCAGGGTGGAGAGGCCAGTGCCCAAGGCTGGACCCTGTCTCGGGGTGCCCGTGGTGATAATGGCGGTCACAGAGCTGCCCCCGCTGCCCGGAGCCCCTCAGTTATCACGGCGAGCAGACGCCCCGCGCCGACCCGTCTCCTGCTCATTAAGCCGGACGTGGAAATGGAAATGAAAACATAATAGCTATTTGATTGGGGGCGAGATAGTTTGCATATTGGCTGGGCGCTGATAGCAGAATTTCATCAACTCCCGTTCTTCATGCTTTAAGACTGAATTACGGAGACAGGCTCTGTGCGGCGGGATGATCCCCGCTCCCTTCCGAGTCCCCGAGCTGCACGACTAATGGCCCCTCCTGGCTCTGATGGCGAGGCAGCTGGTGGGGGGGGGTGGCTTTGAATGACCACCTCTAAGAGAGCCGGAGCTGTTCTCTGTGGAGGGGACAAAATCCCCCCAGACTTTGGCCCCTAGGCAGACCTGTCGGGCAGGGAGTTGGTGAGGGTGTCTCCGAGCACTGGACGGGGAGTCCCGAGGCCCTGGGCCTCCCGCTGGTCCCAGCTGGTCCTGCAGACTGCACCTGCATCCAGTGGAGGTGACTACCGCACCCCAAGACCACTGGAAACATGTGAAAGAACCAGGGCAGAGTCCCCAGGAGCCCCCCACCCAACTTGGGGCCTGACCACAGTGTGATTCTTTACCTGAGGCCCCGCCCTGTGCCCGCCCATTACGTGGGTCCTTTATGCCTCTCTGGGAAGGTCCTTTTTCTTATACCCCATTTACAGAGCAGAAGACAGAGGCCCAGAGACCTGCCCTGGAGCCCCTCCTGTGTCAGGGCTGGATTTTGAAGGCAGGCCCCCTGGCCTGGGGGTGGGGTGGACGCTGATGGACCACGTGGCCCTGCCCTTCCGCTGGAGTGCCGGCAGCCCTCATTCTGGGCCTCATCCTCCACCACTGTTCTCTCATTCACCCCTCCCTGACCCCCGCATTCATTAACCTGTCCAACCTTTCCTGGGTCCACCGAGGGCCAGACTCTGCCCCAGGACATACCCCAAGCAAAGTGAAAAACCCAAGTGTGGCCATTGCCACGAAGGAGAGGTTCAGGTGCCAGTCAGGGAAGGCTTCCTGGAGGAGGCGGCAAGTGATGGAGATCTGCAAGGGGACAGGGGATGGCCTCAGCTGGGGCCAGGGAAAAGCATTCCGAGCAGAAGGCACAGCAAGAGGCTGAGGCAGGTGGCCGTGTGCGGGCCACACCTCCCCAAGCCTGGTTTCCTCATGGAAAGCAGGGCTGGGGTCAGGGTTCAGCAAGGTGGTGCCCTGGTGCTGAGCACAGACAGGTTATTGTTATAACTGTTACAGTTTCAGCTCTCCAGGGGGTGCCACACCTGCCTTCTGGGGGTGGCAGGTTGGTGGACGGGGTTGAGGCCTGGCGGGGGGGACAGCGCTGGCAGAAGGCCTTGGCTTCTGGTCTCGCTGGGCCTGGCAGTGGTGGGCAGGCCGGCGGCACTGGGCCTGGGGCGGGTGGGGGCGCGGGGCTGCCAGGAGAGAGACCCTGGCCTCTGGGCGGCGCACGGTGGCCAGATAAGGCCCTGATAACAGAGGGAAAAGTGCAACAGATTTAGACTTTCCCACCGGGGGGCGGTGGGGCAGCTCAGGCCACGGTGGGGACAGCCCTGCTCCCCCTTAGGGGGCCTCGCTAGGGGAGCCCTGGGTGCCTGGGGGCCGTGGGCAGCCACCCCAGGGGCCCGGGTCCCCCAAGCACACAGGGCTGGGTCTAAAACCCAACCTGCTGGCAGCAGGCAGCGTGACCCCTGGGGAGGCACTCCCTTCTGTGGGCCCCGGCCAGCAGGACCCCCGGGGAGGAGGGTCTCTAACTCAGCTGGTGTCTGCTGGACAAGGACGCTGAGGCACAGGACGCAGGGGCAGCTGGCCGCTCTGGCCCAGCCCTGGCCTGTTAGCTGCACCCCCAGCCTGCAGCCGCTGGCTGCCAAGGCTGCCAAGGCCCTCAGGGCCCAGCGACTCGTGCTTTACTCACAGTCCTGACAAGCAGCTGAGCTGATTCCCAGGCCCAGGTGGATGGAGAGAAGCAAGCTGGAAGAAGGGGTTGCTGAGCAGGGCTGGGGGCGGGGCAAGCCCAGGAGGGGCGGGGGCAGCCCAGTGTATGTGGCGCTGCTGAGGGCAAGGGTGTTCCCCGACCCCAGAGCCCCAGGGCCCAGCGCAGAGCAGCCCCAGACAGTTCGGGGCCCGTGAGGTCGGGCTTGTGCCGCCCATGGGTAGCAGGGCACGACGGCAAAGGGGCGTGGAGGGCGATGGGTGGGCACAGGTGGCAGTGGGGGGCGAGGGGCAGGTTCTAGGCCCCCACTGGGAGCTACAAAGGCCTGGGGGGAGGAGTCCATTCACTGGAGAGCTTCGAAGCTTCTCTGACGTTTAGAACCGAGGCAGGGTCCTAGCCCACTGCCTCCTAGGCGCTTACAGCCCCAAAGGGGTGGGGGCTCCCCGGGAGGGGTGCAGGCACCCACGGGAGGGAGCTGGAGCTCCGGGGAGGCCCAGTGCAGACACTGCATGGAGCCCGGCTCTCCTGGAGGGTCCATGTCACCCCCGATCCTCAGCCCACCATGGCCTGAAGCCACCGACGTCTGCCGGCCCCGCCAGCCATGGGGCCTTCACCACGCTGCCCCCTCTGCCTGGTGAAGGCCTCCTTGGCCCTCAGCAGGATCTTCCCACACAGACTGGGCCTTCCTGGAGCCTTCTGCGTATCTGCAGGTGGTCTATTCTCCCGCAGTGGGGAGGGAAGCTGGCCGGCGGTGCTGCCCTCCTGCCCCAGGAGCCTCGAGGGGCTAGGGCTGGGAGGGGCCCGTAGGCCTCCGCTGTGGCCCCACCAGCAGCTTCTTCAACCCAAGGTCAGTCCCCGCTGACAGCTTGGGGCGACCACAAGAGGATGTTGGTGAGATAATCTTGGCTTACTTGCGCGGGCACCCTGGCTCGGAGGGGAGAGGAGGCATCTGAGCCTTTGCCTGCGCCCGGGTACCCTCCCACACTGGCTCTGCCCCCCGACTCCCGGAGTGGGCCGCCGGCGGCAGGGGCGGGGGGCTGGGCAGCCGGGCTCTCCACCTTTCCACCAACGTCAGTCTGATGGTACTCACATGCACCCTGCAGGGGGAAGCTCACTACTCCTCTTCCAGACATCTGGGTCCTAGACCCGCTGCTTCTCAGCCTGGCCCCCCCACCGCCACCTTGGGGGTCTCCATCAGGGCTGAGTATAACTGACTGTCGATTCGTCGGCTCTGCTGTCTATGAGCCAGACCCCGACACCCGTGGCCTTGGTGAGGCCAGCAAGCACTCAGGCCACACTCGGTGGGGCAGGGGTGCTGTCCAAGGTAAGCCAGGCTGCAGGAGGGTGGCCAGCTGCCGTGGCGACACACTCGGGGCCGGCTGAGGCCAAGAAAGAACGTGGAGTGCTGACCACGGTGCCAGGCAGGGCCCCACGCTCTCGGGGGCATGGACCGAGTCTAATGAACAAGAGTGGGATGACTTACTTCAGCTTTGAACACACTGGAGGTATTTATTGAGACATAATTCCTATGCAGTAAGATTCATCCTTTTAAGGGTGGTTCGGCTTTCAAAGCAGCGTTTACTGAAAGATGGGCACGGTCCTGTGCAACCAGGGCCCATGTGGGCCGTTCCAGTGCGGATCTTCACCTACTCCCCCCCAAGCTTTCCGGGAGCCGGTCAGAATCCGGGGCTCTTTACAGGAGTGCCCACCCCCTCCGACCCCTGCGGACCCAGCTGTGTGGGGCGCATCCCAGCGCTCCTCCCCACGCCCCCTCTGAAGGGCTCTATGACCAGAACTCACTGTGCAGTGCCCAGGACAAAATAAAACCCTCCCCTGGACAGACGGCAAGCAGGTGAAGGGGGGAGGGCCAACAAACGCATCCCTGTGTCCCCGATCGCCTGGGGGCCGCTGTAACCAAGAGCAGTGGGAGGACCACCTCCCGGGCCTCGGGCACCTCTCACCCTGCGGCCAGCCCCTCTTCCAGGCCTCACCCTCCCCGCACCCAGCCAGTCAGCTTCCCCAGCTCCTTCCTTTGGGGCCTTCAGCATGGATGCTAAGGACACACCCATCTCCTGACACACGCCTCCACCCCTCCACCTGCGCTCCTCCGCTCATTTGCCTCCCCGGCTCCCTCTTTCTCCCAGTGTAAGCCACACGGCCCACCGGGGCCCAAACCAGCACCCATCTCGCTCCGGGAGGGGCCGTCCTGGCCTGAGCTCCGACCCCTGCCTGGCTCTGGCCAACCCCACCGCCGCCCAGATGCCCACAGGGTGTTCACTTGATTGGTGTGCTCACTGGCTGTGCCCTGGGGCAGCACCGGGCACACGGTACGTGCTCAGTGAGTACCGGTGCCCATGGGCCAGGGGAGGCGGAGGGCCTGGCCAGCGGGGAGCCTTGGAGTCTGAGCCCTCTTGTTGGGGCTGGGGGGTCAGAGGCGTGCCCCCTCTCGCAGCGGGCAGAACACAGGCCAGGCCGGCCCCACCCGGGGTCTCTAGGGACTCCAGGCTGGGAGACGTGAGATGAAGGGAGACAGGGCGCTGACACCCGGGGGGGTCCTGCATCCAGATCCCAGCCCCAGCCACCACCACTTCCTCCTGTGGCCAGCCCTATAACCGACAGGCGGAACTTGGGGGGCTTAACTGCCCCAGCCCCACGGCCACGCCCAGCGGGGGCCCAGGCTAAGCCTGGCCCCCCCTGCACACGCTGCCCTCAAGGCCTCTCAGGGCAACTGGGCAGAAGAAACGGGCCTGGTTCTGGGGACAGAGCCACATGGATGGGGGACAGGCACAGGGAGGTAAAGATATGTGCCCAAGGTCTCACAGCTAGGACAGCGGACAGGGGGCCGGCCTGCTCCCCTTCCTGAGCCCTGCGTTCCCCTCGAGGTCTCATCCGCCCTCTCTGTTTATAGAGGTGGGGGGGTCTGCTGGGGGGATCCGGACCCAGGTCTGTGTGGCCCCCCCTCACCAGGACTCAGTTTCCCTTCCTGGCTCTGCAACACTGTGGCTCAGAGAAGCCCTCCCTGCCTTTCTCACTCCTTCCCCGTCAACTCCCTGCCTGGTTGCTGTGTGACTGATCTCTGGCCCCCCTCAGACTCTCTTCCCCAAGGCCAGGACCCAGGCTCTGGCAGCTCTGTGCTTGCTGGCCCAGGCTGGCACACCCCTCCCTCCCTGCCACGTGGGCATGGCCATCTGCCTCTCCGCTGTGGGGGAGGGGCATCAGCGGGGGTGTGAAAGGCCTGGCACCCGGGGCCCTCTCCCGCTCCGATCCCCGGGACACGTGTGCACAGCCCTCGACAGTTTATAAAGTTCCACCAGGACCCCCATCAGCACCAGCCTGTAGGGAAACCGGCTCCACCGAGCAGGGGAGGAGAAACAGGCAGAGAACAGCCACCGCAGCCCCCACCTGCCCCATCAGAGGTCTGTGGGCAGGGCCGGCACGGCCACGCAGGGCAGGGCAGAGCAGAGGCCTCCCGGGCCGCGAGGCCCATGGCGCTCAGCCTGGGGGACCTGCCCAGGCCCTAGTTTATGCACGTGACACACGGGGACTGACCCGCCAACCCCGCAGAGGTGCGGTGCGGGGGTGTGTGTGTGGGGGGGGACGAGAGAGGGCTTTGCAGGAGGTAAAGACCCCTCCCAACGTGGCTCATCCGCAGGTGCAGTGGGATTTCTTCCACCAGGCTCCTGGTGCCCACCATGGGCTGGGTCAGCTGTGAGCACACGGGTGCCGAGCGGGGCAGGACACAGCCCCCAGACACCATGATGCGCAAGGACGGGGTGCAGATGCAGACTGGCCTGGGGGTGGGCAGCGAGGGCTTCTCAGGGGAGGCACTGCTTACACTGTGATTGCAAAGAATGCCCCAGGCAGAGGGGAGTGCCAGACCAAGTCCCAGGGGTGGGGGTGTTTGGTGGGGTCCTGCCGGCAGCTAAGGATGGGTGGGGAAGACGCAGAGGGCTCTCGTTGCCCAGGGTCCGGTTCTCCCACCCTGGGAAGCAGGGCGGGCGCTGGGCTGTGGGAGACCCAGGCCTGCCACCACCTTCAGGCAGCCCCCAGCTGGGTGCCACCTCGCTGGCCTGGCTCAGGATCCTCCCCTGTCTCAAGCCTGCCCCCCCCACCCCCGGGGCCCGGTCCCCTGGGGCAGGGGCCGGGCCAGGCGAGGCAGAGGAGGGGAGCGGGCCTGGGAAAGCCCGGCCTGCCTGATAGCGAGAGATTGGTTTCAGCCGGAGCTGCGGGCTGCCAAGTCCACATCCTATCCGCGGCCTGCACTCACTCGGCATTCATCACCGCTGCACTCGGAGACTTTATCGTCGCTAGGGGTTGGCGCCATCTCTGGGCCTGGCCGCTCCCGGCCCTCCGATGGGCCCGATAGCCGCTGATAGATTACCCGAGATTGCCGCGCCAGCGCCGATCGCCGACTCCGCGGGGCGGGGCGCGGACCACGTGGCCGGGCAGAGAGCAGCGCACGCCCGGGGGGGAGGCGGGCACGGCCGCCCGGGGGCGGGGCCAGGGAAGTAGCGCCCGCCGAAGGGCGCCGCGGGCTGCGCACTGATTCTGCAGATGGGCCGATAAGGGCTGATGGATGGGAGCGGGGGCCGCGCTAATGGAGCCGTCGCCGGGGCCCACGCGTCAGCGGGATGCAGGCAGACTGCTTCCCGGAAGGGGCCGGGGCTCCAGGGCGACAGGACCCTCCCTGCCCTGGGGGAGGGGCTGGGGACACGGCCTCCTGGGCTGCAGACCACCCCCTCACCGCCGGCGCTGGCTCCCCCTGCGGCACTGGGCCCCGCAGTGTGCCCGCTGCACCGAGGAGCCGGCTCTGGGCCCTGCCAGGCCCCGGGCTCAGGACCGCATCCCCGCCACAGCGCCACGGCCCCTTCCCCAGGCCTGGCTGTCCTGATGCTCTGGGGGTCAGGAGCACGATGCACACCCAGGCCTGGCAGACCAGTACCCGGGCTGTGTCTCCAGCCCCTGGGGAATGCCATGCAGGGAGGAAGAAGCCGGCTCCTCTGGGCTAGCCTTTTTCCCTGTTGGGTGTGGCTGCGTCCCAAGCAGCCGCTCTGCTCAGCTCTCACTGCACAGATAGGGAAACCGAGACGCCGGGAGTGTGGAGGGGGCTTCCCGGTCCCCGGGGCGTCAGCGGCTATGCGGGGCTGAGCCTGCACCTCCTGGCCCAGTGGGCACATTGTCCCCACGGGGGCCAGAGAGAGCCACAGGGTCCGGGAAGCTGGAGTGGGGCACTCCTGGGCTCAAACCCTGCCAGGCAGGCCCCGTGCCCATTGAAGCCTGTTTCCTCAACTGAAAACTGGGGGTTGAAAATCAGCCCCAAGTTTCTATAGAGCAGAGCAGAGGTAGGCAGGGGCCGAGGAAGGAAGGAGAGACGTGGGGGACAGCATGGGGGATTCGTGCTCAAGGGGGACAGTTTCTGCAGCCCAGTGCCACTCCATAAGCGCCTGTCCCCATCCTAGGGGGTTCAGAGACGCACGTTCCCACCCGTGCGCACAGCCCTCCACAGTGACGTGGCCTTCTCCACCACCTCAGGCTGCCTGCTCGCCATGGACACTGAGGCAGGGCTTGCAGGGGCCGGGACTGCATTGATGGCGGGCTGGGGGATGCTAGGGGCTGTGGCGAGGTTGGAGGGAGGCCAGAGGCACTGACCCGTCCCATGAATGGTCCTGGGCAAACCTCTGCTGCCAGTTAGCGCTTGGCCCTATTGATCTCTCGGGAGGGGGCCGAGACTCGGGGGTCTTAGTGACCGGCCCAAGGGGACCCGGTGAGTGGCAGGGCTGGGATGTGCAGCCAATCTATGTGGCTCCAGAGCCCATGGCCTTGACCCTGGACATTACAGCTTTGGAACCAAACCTTCTGGCCGCGGGCCTGAGGGTGCAGATGAGCCTGGGCGGGTCAAGAGCCCTGCTTGCATCTGGATTCCTCAAGCCCATCTGGCTGGGATAGAGTACGTGGAGAGGAAAAGTCTGGTCCATGAGGAGGAGAAGGGAGGGGAGGAGCCCCGCACTTCCTGTGTCCTACCCCACATCCTGGGCCTGCCTGTGACACGGCTGCTGAGGGCACACAGGAAGGGAGTGCCTGTCCTGGGGGCGGCGCCCTGACTGAGCTGGTCAGCGCGTGGCAGGGGCTGTCCTCCCTCCTCCCCACCGTGGTAGCTCATTCCCTGCTCAGAGCTTTGCCTCTGCTGTGCCCTCTGCCAGGTGGCTCTTATCCACACACACACACACAGCCCACCATCTGTCTCTGCTTAACGTTGGCTTCAGAGTGGCCGCCTCGCCTTCCACGACCCCAGTCCCCCAGCTCCAGGGGGCCCCTCCATCCTTAGGGTTCATTTCTGGTGTTCTCTCTCTGTTCCCCAGCAGCCTGGGGCTATGAGGGCAGGGACCGAGCTCCCATGAGGGTCAGGGGATCCTGGACGAGGCCCCAAGCACAGCAGGGCCTCAGACAAGTTTGGAGGCCTGAACACACAAGGGCACCCAGAAGTCAGCCTGCTGTCCCTATTCCAGGCACCCAGCCCTGAAGGAAGCGAGCCTGAGCCCTGCTGCAGGGGACCGGTCCTCCTTGTCTGCTGGTAATGACCCCAGCTCCCGGGCCGCCACGGCTCTGTCCATGACAGCGCTCACTGTACGCACTGACTTGTCTTTCAGTTTCTTTTTTCCCGTGGGTTTGCTTTGCTTTCCTGGGACAGGGGCCAGGGTGGGGAGATTTTGAAATCAACTGAGGGAGTATTTATCAAGCACCTACTCTATGCCCTGCACTGGAGAGACTCTGAGGCAGGTGCTGGGGGACCCCTCCCGGGGGACGGGGCCTAGGTGCTGTCCTTTCACTCTTGAGTGCTGAGTCCCTCTTACTCCATGCCCTGGGAGGCACTGTCACCCTGTTTTGGGGCGGGGGGGTGAAGGCGCTCAGCTGAGGTCACATGGCAGCAGTCTGGTTCTGGTCCGACAACCCCCTCCCTGTTTCCATCCCTTAGATCTCAGCCCAAACCTGTTCCCTCCTTGCCCCTCTGCTATTTTCCACTTATGCATTTTTGCAAAACGCCCACACCTGTGGCTGGTTTTCGGGTCATGGAGCCCTGCAGGTGCTGCGGAACTAGGGGAGCCTCTGGCCAGGCTCTGGGCCAGCTGGGCCTACCTGGGCCCCCCATCTCACCAACAAGACAATCTGTGGGGTGCAGAGTGACTTTGAACCCCCAAAGTTTCTTGAACACCTCTTGCAGACATGGTCTCCTGTTATATAAATTTCTGAAAATGGAAAATCTGAAGACCCTGTTTCTAGAATGCAGCACAGCCACAGATAGACTAAGGAACCCCTTGAGAAACTCCTGTTTCAGCCCTCATTGTGTGGATGGGGAAACTGAGGCCCAGGGAGCAGATGGTGCTCATCAGAGTGCACAGAAATTGCCCTGGGAGACAGACAGACCAGACCCTCCCATTTTACTGATAGGAAAGCAAGTTTGGCAAATGGGTTGGGACTCTCAGTCATTAAAATGGTACCATGGCCCCGTCCCGGCCTGGTGCTACAGCGAGCCTGGCAGTGTGAGGTTCTGGATAAAAATCATAGCGGGGGGGGGGGGGCAGAGATGGGGGGGACAGCATGCAGAGTGTGGAGGTGCCCCAGACACAGGGAGGGGGAGCTGGCCGGCCTTGAGTTGCCCCGCCCCATTTTTGAACTCAGTGTTCCCATCTGGGAGTCAGAATTGCCGGGGCTGATCTCGGGAACGCCCAAGTCCTGGTCCCCTAATTCAGGCTGTGGGGGTCTGGGCTCTGAGGGTCAGCAAGAGGTCATCCAAGGGCCAAACTGTCTGTCCCCAGGCACCTGGGCAAACGGATGACCCCAGCAGCAAGGCCCCGGAAAGGCTGGCCCTTCCAGAGCTGGGGGTGGTGGGATTTCCATCACGGGGTCAAGGTCCGGGCAAAACAGTGTCCCCCACTCCCTAAACTAAGGGCTCCTCGTAGAGGAGACCCGCCCCCTCTGGAGGCCCCGCCTCACATGGAGCTCAGCCAATCCCCAGGCCTCACTCCCGCTCATTTGCATGTCCGTTTCCATTGGCGGCATAGAGATTAGGACCTTCATTCCCAGGCCGCGGGGGCGGGGCCTGGGGAGAAGTTGTTGCGGGGCTAGGCTGGGCTGGGCTTTGGGGGGCCGGGCTAGGGGCGCTGGGGGGTGTGGGCTGGGGGGCCCGGCTCTGGCCTCTGAAGGAGCAGGTTCTGGAGGTGCCAAGCTCTGGATCACCTGCCCCAGACCCAAGTCTGGGACACAAAATGGCCACCTGCCACACGGGGAGGACTTTGGTTATAGTACATGCTCTTCCTTTTCCTCTAAAGCTCCGTTAAATCCTCGGACTCCCCCCCCCAACCCCGCCCATGGTGAGTGACTCAGAGGGGGAAAGATACTGACCCAAGGTCACAGAGCTGGGACGCAGCAGCACAGCTGGGACCTCGCCCCTTGTCCCAAGGCTGGGTTCCTTCCCTCCAGGGAGGGCCTATCGGGGCAACTTCTTATTTAGAGCTGCGTCTCCTCAGGGAGGGCTATTTTTTGGCTTCCTTTGCAAAATAATGATGAGGACGATGATGATTTTAAGGGGACCCAAATCCCCCAGGCAGATCTAGTGGCATCATGTTCCTGGGGCTCCGGGAACTGCGGGGTGGTGGGCTTGCGGGTGTGAGTGTGAGTGTGCACACGCTTTTGTTCCTGGCATTTTGGTGGGTTGAGATAAGGGGAACAACAGACCGGCTCGGAGAGAGCAGGCAGATAGATAAGGCGATAGGGTTCCTCCACCACACAGGCCTATCGCCTTTTATCAGAGTTCCCTTTTCTTTCTTTTTTGTTGGGGAGGAGGGTGCAACACACCCCACCCCCAGCCCCCAAGCCGGGTAACGGAGGGGTGGGGGCCTCCCTTGCTCAGATCCCTCCTGCTGTGTCCACATGCCCAGAGCCCTGGCCCCCCGAGCTCCCGACTGGAAGGGTGGGGGTCCGAAGGACTGTGTTCACAACAGGGAGAACAGAGAAGAGCCCCAAGGGGGAATGATGAGGGCAGGGAGGCCCAGAGGCTAGTGGCCTGGAGACTGGGTGCTGAGCCCCTCTGTCCAGACGGCCTGTGCGCCCCCGTGGGCTTAGCTGTGCAGGACAGGGAGACCTCGCAGCCCTAGGTCTCTAGGGCAGGCCTCAGCATCTTCAGCCCCATTTTACAGATGCAGAAACTGAGTCTCAAAACAAGGTTGTGCCTGTGAGCCATAGCAGTGGGGGCCCCCTCTGCATTCCCTCTGGTTCTGGGAGCCAGACTCCCAAGGCTACAGGATAAACCTTCCAGAACCATCCACAGCACTGTGTGACAGGGGCCCCACACCTCTGCACCCTGGAGCTATTTGCCAAAATCAGTCCAGGAGGAATGCTGATGGGATTCATAGAGGGTGTGCAGCAGGCAGGGAGGGCTTGCGGAGGCAGCCCCGCCCCGACGGCTCCAGCCCCTGCACAAGTCCCTGGAGAACACGGCCCCACTACACACGGCCGGGATTATGATTATGCCCATTGCACAGCTGAGGAAACTGCGGTGCAGGGACAGTCAGTCGCTTGCCCAGGGTACCCACCCAAAGGGCAGAATTTGAACCCCGGTCACCCCACTCTACACTTGTCCTCCTCCCCCACATATGCACCCATTTCACTGGAAATAGCTGACTTCCTTTAGAATAATGAAACAAAACCCAAAAGACAGAAAGAAACCAATTTTATCACCAAAGGAACCTATTTTCTGGGGGCAGATGAAATGACCCCCGGAGATAAGCGGGAGTAGAGGCGCCCCATCACCTCCTGATCTCAGACAGGGCTGTGTGGTCCCAAGCACTCACTCACCCTCTCTGTGTCTGGGCCTTTCTCCCCTAAATGGAGGGAGCAGACCCCTTAGGAGAGGAGGAGACCCCCAGACCCTCCAGCTATGATGGAGACCCAGACCTTGACGAGGCCTCTAAGTCAGTCTCTACTGCTCCCTTCTGTGCTGTGTGACCTTGGATGAGTTGCTCAACCTCTCTGAGCCTTGAGTCCTCTTCTGAGAAGAAATGAGGTCAAAGGTGGCGCCTTTCCAGGGCTGCTGGGACTCCACAGGGTAACACAGGTCAAGCCCAGGCCTGGCACACAGACGTGCTCTGTGAAGGGAGCTGCTACCTGACAATGGCTACCATTGGAACTGTTAGGACCGTGGCGTCCTAGCACATGTCGGAAATGTTGCTGGCGGCCCACTCAGGCCTCCTGTCTCTGGGATCACAGAGAAATCTTATTTCTTGAGAGTCGCTTAAAAAAAAATACACAAAGGGGGAACCATGGGCTGCATGGGTGCGCCTGCCAGGAGTCCCGGGCAGCCCCTCCGCGGGGGCCCCAGGCATGCGCCGGGGGGTGTCGTGCCCCCCCAGGCCTTGGGCGTCCCCTCTGGCACAGCTGGGGGTGGGTGTCGCCCTGCGGGTGCGCGGCCCCCACCTGGCTGCCGCACCTGTCCCTCAGTGGGAGGATTAGCCACACGGGGGCCCTAATCGCTGCTAATCGCTCCACCATCACCGCGGGATCTCGGATCAGCTGAAGGAGGCGGCTTTATCCAGACAGACGTGGAGATGGCACCTAGTCCCATCTGGGCGCCGACTGTCACAAGTGGCAGCCGGGCCGGGGAAGGCAGGGAGCCGGGAGCCCCTCCCCCTCCCCCACCGGCCAACGGCGCTCAGCTGGGTCCCAACATTGGCTGGGCACGCACTGTGTGACCTGGTACAGTTCTGGGCGCCCGGAGACAGCAGAGACCCTGCCCTCGGGGCACCGCATCCTCTCGGCAAGCTGGGGCCCATCTGATGAGGATGGAACTGAGGCTCACGCGCCCAGAGTTAGAGCGGGGCAGCCGGGGCAGACTCCCAGCTGTAGCGGGGCGCCTTGAATCCGCCCCCGTGCCCCCAGAGGTTCAGCCCTCAGGCCGGGGGCACCGTTCCTTCCACACCGTTCCATCCTCCTCTGCTGCAGCTTTTCTGAGCGGAGGCCCGAGCCTTCCCCTCCCCAGCCGGGCCCCCGGACACTGCCTGGGTGCAGAGGCCTGGGAGGCACAGGCTGGGCGGGCTGAGGTTCACGGCCGGCCCTGGGGGCCAGGAGAGGCAGAGACGGCCAAGGGCTCCCCTCCAGGGCCCCCACCATCCCCACCCTCCTCCCTACCTTCTTTTTCAAAAACATAATTTATCTGTGTATTATCAAGAAATCCAGACACTTTAATCAGTGAGCTATGAAGTCAGAATTTCCATTCTTATCTGCGGGAGGAGTGGAAACGGAGGAGATAGGCGGCGGGAACGGATCGCTGGTAGGGAATGTTAATGGGCGGAGAGGCTGGGCTATTGGCCACGGAGACGCCGTATCTCCCCCATTATCAAGGCCGTATCTCACCAACCATCTCAGCGCGGTAATGGGGCCAGTTCAACTTTCCGAGTTATCACAGGAGCTGAAACCTGCGCCCGCCAGAGGCCGGGCCGGCAGACAGTTCCGGGCGGACTGGGCTTCGGCCGGCAAAGCCAGGAGGGGTGGGGGGGACAGCCGTCCTGGCTGGGGTCCCCCCGAGGGCCTGGGTGCCCCCCGACCATCAAGGCCACCACACTGAATGTCGGGAGTCCCTCTGTTCTCCAGGAAAATGTTTGGTTTGGGCAGAGCCGGGCATGGGCATGTTGCACAGGAGGGGAAACTGAGGCAGGAAGCCAGCTGAGGGTCCCAGGGCTCCCGGGCCCTCCTGAGCTGTGCCAGGCCCATGAGGTGAGAGAGTGTGGTGTGAGGGCATGGCAGGTGGGGGGAGGGGGGATGGGAACACCACGCCCTCCTACCTGGTGGCCCTTTCTTGGGGGTTTTTCCAGGCCCTAAGCCCCAGGAGCAGGAAACATCAGTAACAAAGACAGCAGGGTGAGGACACCCTTGTAGGCTCTGCCCCTGCAGGTCCTGAGTGTGAGGCTTGGCTTTGTAGCCCCTTGGCAGCCTGGGGTACACTCAATGCACCCCTCAAATGTGAAAGGGCCTCCCACCGCCCTCAGCCCTCCTGCGTGGGACACCCCATGGGGGCCAGAGCCCATAAGCGGAACACTTTTGTTCATTCAAAGGAAGGGACCCCAAATCCACTCATTCCAACCCTGTGAGGACTTAGTGCTCCCACTTTAATGCTCAGAGGGGCATCTGAGGTGTGGAGTAAGAGTCTCCCCTGAGGCCCGTCCACTGCATGGAGCGCCCATCGGACTCCGAGGGCTCCAGGAACTGCCCCGGCTATAGACCGGGCCGACCGGGGCTCTGGTCCTTCTCCTGCAGCCACCTGGGCCCAGAGAGGGGAAGGGACTCGCCCAAGGTAACACGGCCGGGGAGAAACAGCCTGGTCACCACAGCTGGCCACTGCCCGGAACCACAGGAAGGCCTCAGTTTCCTGGACTTGAGCATGGGTGTTGCCAGGCTGGCTGAGAGCCAGGAGAGCTCGACCCCTGGAAACCACCTCTGTAGCCATCCTCTCCCCCTCCCCCTCCCCCAGGTTGGGGAGCTCGGGCTGCACTCCTCCGTCTGAAAACCCACTGAGCCTCAGTTTCCTGGGCTAATCACTGAGCGTCCCTCAAAAGTGGCTGCAGGAAGGGCATGAGCAAGTGTCTGTAGGTTCTGGGCACACAGCAGGGGCTTAGTAAGTACTTGGGTGGCGCCTGCTGCACTGACCCAGCAAGGCCTGGCGAGCCCGGGGTTGATGGCAGGATGAGCCAGGGGCCCCAGACAAGCTGGGTCTGGATGGGAGGAGGCCACGCAGAGTCCTGTGGCTGCCCGAGGCTCTGAGCAAAGGCCTTCTCTTGGGTCTCAAGCGTCGGAGCACCTGATGCCTGGGCAGCCCCGAGCCCTCCCTGGGGGCTGAGAATCCAGCAGAGCCCAGGACAGATCCCCCACTGCCTGCGAGGCCCGTCCCCAGGGGAAAGCCCACCGCAGGACAGAGCCGTGACCACCTGGCCTGGGCACTCTTCCCCTCCTGCTCTCTGGGTCTGACTTGCAGGGTGGAGGCTTGATGGAGAAAAGGGAAATTGAGGCAGGTGGCCTGTGACAGGTGTAGGCACCCAGGGCAGACTGGGAAAGCTGGAGGGCCTGAGTCAGACACCAAGAGGAACTGGCTGGAAGCAGGCCCAGGGGGACAGGACAGGACAGATGACCCTCTGTACTCTTCACTTTAACTCTGTCAGACAAGCCCAAGGGCACCCCAGCTCTGGCCCGGGCTGCACCTCTCTACCAGGTCTCGGCCTCCCCACCCTGAGCCGTCGGCATCGATGTTCCACTTTATGGGGGAAACTGAGGCTCAGCTACTTGCAGGAGGCCTGGGCACCCTCCGAGCCCAGCCTGGCATCCCCATAACATCCCCGTCTTGCAAAGGTGAAGACTGAGCCTCGGGAAGGCAGGGAAACTTGTGTGTCTCTGCAGAGTCTTGTCCTTGACCCCAGGATCTGGCCTGTCCTTGGCTGTGGCCACCCACAGGGAAGCTCCTGGAGGCGCCCACGAGCACAGCCCACACAGTGGTCACCCCTCCTTCCCAGGAAGCAGCATGCCTGCCTGTTCTGGGGGGCCTAGGACACACGCCCCCAGCCTGGGAGCTGCGGCAGGCCTTCTGCAGACCACCGCCTCAAACCTGTTTCTATACTGCTCATGCGCTGTGTGACCCTGGTGTAGCCACCCACCCTCTCTGGTCCTCCACTTCTTTGTGTGTAAAACAGGTTGAGAACCCCAACCTTAGCAGGCGTCCAGGAGAATCACGGGAAGGGATGCCTGCAAAGCACTTAGCAGATGGGAGCTATCAGCTGCTGGCTGGCTGGGTCTCTGTCCCCATTGTAGCTCCTGGACTGAAGGAACCAGGAGCCCCCAGGCTGGTCTGAGCTCTGACCATGCTCGGGCTCCTGGAAGCGGTACCCCAGCACCCTCTCTCCTCTTCTAAAGCTGGGGAAAGCCAGGCTCTGGGAGTCCACGGCCTCTGGTCCAGGGGAGGCAGACAGGAGGGACAGGAGGTGGAAGGGAGGGGCTGGCTTATCTGCCTAAGCCAGCTCTGGCCCAAGGTCAGCTGCCACATTCCTGACCCAGCGGGGACACTGCCTTCTCCCAAACAAGGGGCCTTGGGAGAGGGAGAAGGAGGGGAGGAGTGGGCTGGAGAGGTCCTGGGACAGGTGGCCTGGGGGGGCTGAGGCAGTGCGGTCCAGAGAAGTTCTGTCTACCCATCCTGCGGCCTCCGGCATGTCCCAGCCCCCCAGGGCCTCAGTTTTCTTACCTGGAAGATGGGTAAACCAATAATGCTGATGGTCATAATGGCAGGGAAGATCCTTGGGCAGGAAAAGGACTGAGGGGGTGTGGTGCATCAGGGTCCCCCTGCCCACAAGTCCCTTCAAAAACTATCACCCGAAGGTGGGAGCAGGGGGAGGCTGGAGACAGGACTCTGTGTGAAGTGTCCAGTCTTCCAGGCTTCTGGCAAAATCTCAGTAATGCAACCAGCAGCAACCAGGGCTGCCACATCCACCAAGGATGTGACCTTGGGACAGGACTGTACAGTTGGCACTTGGGATCTCACAGACCTCATAAAGACCCCAGGAAGGAGGTGCTGTTATTAAGCTCTTGCTTCGAAAGAGGGAACTGAGATGAGAGAAGTCATCTGTCCGCAGGGTCACGGTGAGGCCAGGACCCAAGGCCAAGCGGTGGCCCCCTCTGTGGTGGCCTCCCACTCTGGAGATGCGGGCAGCCCAGGCCTGGAGCATAAAGCCTCTGCTACCGGTGTGGGGACAGGGTGGGGATGGAAGCACTAGGGTCCCAGGGGGCAGGGTCTCTGTCCTCAGTCCGCCCACTGGCCACACGGGCAGCAGGCGTGGGTGGGAGCAACATGTCCTCCAGCAACAAACAGCTCGGGCTCCCCTCCCAAGCCGGGACCCTGGGTGTGTTCCAAATAGCACCCACAGTATCCCAGCCCTGCTTGGGCACTCGGCACAGCCACAGGAGCAGGCACCGTGTTATACCCATTCTACAGATAAGAAACCGACTGGGAAGGAAAGAGACACTCACCAAAGCCACTCAGCCAGGAAGCTGAGCGGACGGGAGGCCAGAGTGGCAGTCTCAGATGATGTGAATTTCCTTGGATTCTCATGGCTCAGGTGGCCAGCCACGTGGCCAGCAATGGCATCATCCCTATTTTGCAGATGGGTAAACCGAGGCTCACTCGGGAGGGCCTTGCCCATAGTCCTACATCCATTTCACACTGTGTATCCGTTAAGTCATTATGTGACAGAGTTCTGGAAAGCCCACTATGTGGGGACAGGACAGATCCAGTCCCTACTCCCAGGCTGCAGAGATCTGAGCTGCCTGTGCAAAGGCCCTGGGGCCAGGACTAAAACAAGCCAGCGAAAAATCCTCCCCTCTTAGCTGGAACACAGCTGGGCCAGCCCTGGTGAGGGGCTCTGCCCGATGGGGGCTGCCTTCCCCCAGCCCCCACGTGCTCCTTTTCTCATAAGAACCCACGAAGTGCAACTTCACGGTAGCCGAGCCCTCACCTATGGGCATCTGTCTCCTCCTGCCACTGCTGAGGACACTGAGGCCCACAGGGGGCCAGGAGGTGCATGTGGAGACCAACTCCCTCTGCAGGTGTTACTGCGCCCACTTCTGGATCCCCCTTCACCCCAGGCCACTCCTGCTGAGCGGGGAGCAGTAGACAAGGCCCAGAGAGTAAACACGTGGCTGTGGCCTCAGTTTCCCCCTCTGTGAAATGGGAACAGGGACCCTGGGGCATCTCCAGGGGTATGGTGGCTGGGTGGGCAGGAGCCTAGCCAGGGCCCGAGGTCCCTGGGCTTGGCGATACCAATCAGCGGGCAACAGCTGCCTCCAGGAGGAGGCCCGTCGATGGCAGATAGGCCGGCTGGGAGTATTATTCACGAGTCCGTCAAGCCCCAGGAACGTCTGGTTGGCATAGAAACAGGAGATAAGGGGTACAATTAATGGCATCACATTCCCTCCTCCTTTCTTCCCCAACTGACCCATTTAAATCCCTGGCGGGTCTGGTGCCATGCTGGGCTCCCAGTGACCTCCAGGGAGGGGCTGGCTGGGCAGGCAGGGCTCGGCCAGGGCTCAGGTCCCCGGGCAGGGCTGGCTTCAGTCTCCCCAGGGAGCACCCCTGCGCGGCAGCGGCTCAGCAAGGAGGCTCTGGGAGACTCGGCAAGGGCTGGGCTGGAGAAGGACCCCACAGCATCTCCGCTCCCAAAGGCCCATTTCACAGATGTGGAGACTGAAGGCAGATAAGCCTGGGGGCGGGAGACAAGAGGAAGGCAGAGTGATGCTCACAGGCTGGCTGGTTCAGGGTGCGGGGCCGGCTGCCTGCGTTCCACCTCTGGCCCCGCCACTTCTTTGGGGGAGAAACTTAAGCAATCTGTGCTCAGTTTCCCCAGATGTAAAGGTGATAAGAATAGGACCTATTTTAAGTTAGTATGTGGCCTGGCACAGAGTAATCTCTGTAAGTATAAGCTGCTGTTAATATTATTACTGTCCAGTGCATGAATGAGCTGCGTGTTTTTCCTGAGGCCCAGGAGTGCAGGAAAACCAAGAACCATCTAGAGCCAGGGTGGAAGCCAACCTCAGGGGTGACAGCTGGGCTCCAGGGTCCACCTGGCCCATTCAAGTCCAGGTTCAGAGCTGGGGGCCCGTGAGGAAGGCCCTCCTGGCCTCTCAGCCCTTCATCCCCTGGGCTCACCACAGATCGGTCCCCATGTTCCCAGGGCTCTGAGGCGGGGGCAAGGGCAGCAGAAGGGGACAGGACTTGCGTCCCTGCTGACCCTGGGATAGCAAGCACTGTCACACCTGTCTTTCACGGAGGGGAAACTGAGGCCATGGAAGGCAAGTGAAATGCCCATGGTGGCTCGGCACCAGGATCAGCCAGGTGGCCAGATCCCCCTCTCTCTTCACCCTCTGCCATCCCAGTGAGGTACGGCACGGTGAGGGGCCCCGGGGGGCCATGCCAACTCCCACGTGCCTCCCGTACTTGGGAGGAGACTGTGCCCGGCTCTGCTCTGCGCAGACAATCCCTCTTACGTTCCTGAAAACCTCCTCCCCGTCCTGGGCCTCAGCCGGCTCTCGCACACTGGCCCTCACCAGAAAGCCCTGGCAGCGCCATAGGTGGGTGCCGAACCGCTGGCGAGAGCACAGGGTGAGTCTGAAGCACGGAGTGAATTAGTCATCCTGGCCACCAATAATTTGTTTAATCAAACTGGGAGAATGTGTGAACAACATCCTCCCAAAAGATGGAGTGGCTGCTGGAGGGGGATGGGCGGGGCAAGTCCCCAGCTTCTGCTGGAAGCCCCCACCCAGCTGGCCTGGGTTTCCACTAGGTATCTAGCCCCATGGTCCCTGAGGGGCTTCCCCCTGCCAAGTGGCCCCCTTGACATCACCAGTCTGACCTGGGGGCTGATTCCCGTCAGCCTGGCCCAGCCTCCTCACCTCCCACAGGCATCCTTCCCTAGCCTCCCTTGCCTCTGAGCCCTTCACATCCCCGACAACAGCCAGGAATCATCATCCCATTTTTCAGAGTTGGAAACTGAGGCTGGCCCATTGTCCCTGGAGGTACCTCCACGGCGGGCCTACTGCTGACCTCGATGCAGGTACCCCTTCTGGGACGTGTCCCTGACTGGACTTCCACCTATCACCCCCCACCTAAGACAGGGCTGGGACCCAGTGCATGCATACAGCAAGTGCTCAATAAAGACTTGCTGAGTGAATCAAGGCAGGTCTTCCATCCTGATCTGGGGGACCTGCTTGGAAAGACCATCAGCACACTGGCTTCCTCCCTCTCCCCCCAAACTCAGCCCTGGAAACGGAAACCACCTTGATTTTTTTCAACAAAACTCTAAGCAGCCTACACCTAAAACTTGCCAGGAACGCACACCAACCCCAGCACCATTCAGGGGGAAAACACGCTCTCTCCTGAAGGTGACAACCCCCCCTCGGGCTATCTCACACCATCTCCTAGGAATGGGACGGCTGTCCCCTCCCCTCGCCCCGGAGCTCTGGGCCAGCGCAGAGTCACTTTCCTTTCATTTTGACGGACTGTACCACCCGCAGGGGAGGATCAACTTCTTGGCAATTAAGTATGTTTGGGAAGAAAACTCGCCTAGACGACCCGGCGCAGACGCCCGCTCCCCCTGCCCCCGCTCTGGCCCGGGTCCGAGGCCCCCACTCCCCCAGCCACGACTCCCCCGCGCTGTTGTTGCTTCTAACCGGGCGGGCCTGGTGGCCATAGATAAGGCGTCTTATCGCTCTTGGCGATCGCCATCCGGCCGACTGGCCCTGCGCTTATCGCAGCTCACATCGACCCGGGCGGGAGGAAAGCTCGGATGGCCGGGGGTCCCGAGCTGGGCTCTGCCCCGCGCTCCCAGCCAGCGCGGCCCGGCCTATCGTCTCGGCCATCTGGCCGGCCAAGGCCGCGCTCCTGCCTCGCCCTCCCCCGCTCCCACGTTTGAAGTTAATAAATGGAAGCGCCTATCGCCTCCACCATCGGTTGCGCGCCTTATCAGCACGGCACATCTATCTCTGCGTGGAACAAAAGGCGCACAGAGGCGCGGGCAGCTGCGCCCCGGCTCTGGTGAGGGCGCAGGGGGCGGTGGCCCCAAGCGCCCCCCCCCCCCCACACCCGCGGCCTGGTCGCAGGTGAGGCTAGCGGGGCGGGCGCACAGCTGCGAGGGCCGCACGCACCGCCGCGGGCAGAGGGAGGGCGGGCGGGCGCCGCCGCTTGGTGACAATCAGAGTTCGCATCTTAACGCGCCAAGATCTGCCAGAGGGAGGAGGCGCCGGGGGTGGGGGGGGGCAGGGAGGGTGCTCGGTGCCGCCTGCCGCGCCCCGGCCCCTGCCCGGATCCTGGCCGCGCGAGGGTCAGCAGCGGGGGCTCGTCTGCGTGCCCTATGCGGTCCCTGTCCCCAAGGCGCACCGCTCGGCCGACCCTTCTGGGCCAGGGCGCTCGCCCTGCTCGAGGCCTTATCGGCGCTGTCGATCGGTTCCCAGCCTGAGATCTCCCTGCCCGCGCTATCTGTATTTCTCATCACGCTGAAACACATACACACGCACACACGAGAACAGACCGAACAGAGGCGCACAGGGGAGGAGGGGAAAAAGAAACCAGAGAACGAGCGCAGATCGGGACCTGTGGGTGGTTTTAATACTTAAGTTGACTCGATAAAGGCGACTTTCGGAAAACAGGTCCTGCTTGCACATTGGGGGAGTGGGTTACCGGAACCCAGATTCATGCTCGCGTTCCCCCTGTCCAGGACCTCGGGGGTAGACACTCCCCCCCAGGCGCGTGCACATGGGATCCTGGTGGCAGTGGTCGTGTGGCCAGCCCGGGTGCCTGGGGCTGGCAGAGCGCTGGAGGCCTCCCCTCTTCGCTTCCCATCCTGCCTGGCAGATGCGACCCCCGGAGGACACCCCGTACTCAGGCCCTGGCTGAGAGGCGCGAAGTTATTGGTGTGGGGTGGGGAGGGGCGCTTCCTGTACGCGCGCTCCCTCGCTCCTCGCGCAGCCGAGCGGCCCAGAGTGCGCGGCGCTTTTATCACCGGGCATTGGCAGTATGAACTCAGCGGCCGCGCGGTCCCCTGGGGAGTGGCCCGCGGGCCGGAATAGGCGAGAAACTTGGGACACGCGCAGAGGCGACCGTGACCTGGGGCCGAGTCCCCGGAAGCCCCTCTTCCCTGACTTGGAGTAGCCCCTCGGATAAGGGGGTGGGGGTTGCCTGCCTGCTACACGTGCGGCCTTGGCCGGGACAGAGAGTAAGGTCGGACCTCCAGGAGGCTGTCCCCAGGCAGGGAAGGCTCGAGTTGGAGACCCCAGCGACAGGGCGCGGGGATCTGAGCGGCTGGAGCCGAGCGCACGGGCTGCGGTGGCCGCCCCCACCCCCCAGCCAGGCGGCGACTGGGCCAGCAGGAGAGGTGGTGGGCGCCGGCCGGTCCCCGCCACTTGGTCATGCATTTCCACGCGGCCCGGGTGCCCCCTCTCCCTCCCAGGTCTCTCTCTGTTTCTCCCTCTAGATACAAAGCCTGGGAGAGTCAACCGCGCGGCGAGATAAGATCACAATTTCAGCCCGTCCCGACAGAGCGATCTTATCAGGATGGGACTTGCAGAATGGAATATTTTAAACTTTATCTGAGCCCAGATCGGGGCCGCCTTATCGCAGCACCATCTCGGGGATGCGGGGGAGGGGCAGGACGCAAGGTGGCCGCGCCCCCAGCCGCCCCGCTCCCGGCCCCCTGGGCGGACACCCCTCCGGGCCGGACCCCCGGTGCAGGGGCCGAGACGCGGGGGCCCGGCCGGCCGGCGGAGATTAGATTACTGCGCGCTTGGCGCACAGCGCGGGGGGCGCGGCGCGGGGTGAAGGTCGCGGGCGCCGCGAGCGCAGCCGGCCGGCCGTGTGGGGGCGGGCCAGTGGGGGCCGACGAGGGTCGGGGCGGGCGGGCAAAGTTTGACTCACGCTTGATCTGCCGGGGGTTGCTCTGTTTCCTCCTGGACATGTCTCCGGCGCCGCGCGCCCTCCCGGCGGCCGCCTCTAGCCCCTGGAGGGCGGCGGCGGGCGGCGGGGGCGCGGCGGGGCCGCGGGGCGGCTCATGCCCCCGGCCCCCGGGCTCCGCGGCCGCCCCGGCCCGCGCCCCAGCCCGCCGCGCCCGGCCCGGAGCCGCTGCGGAGGCCGGAGGCAAGGCCCTGCGCTGCGGGCGCGCCGACCGCCGGGGGCGGCGGGCGGCGGGCTGCTGCCGGCTCCTCGGCTCCCGCGCAGACGCCGCCGCCGCTCGGCTTTTCTCAATGGAACCTGCGAGCAGCGCGCGCCGAACCGGGCGGCCTCGGCCAGGGCGCTCCCGGCGGGCGGGCGGGCCGGCGCGGCGGGGGCGGGGTCTGCGCGTCCCCGGCGCCGCGCCTCCGGCCCGCCCCCGGCGCGCTGGCCCCGCCCCCGCCGCCGCGGCCCCGCCTGCGCCGCCGCGCTGGCCCCGCCCCTGGGCGGATCCCGGTTCCCAGCAGCCCTGGCCCCGCCCCCGGCCCCGCCCCCGGCCTGCGTGGCGCTAGCCCCGCCCCCGGCCCCGGGTAGACCTCTGGCTTCCTCGACTCCTCCTTCGGTCCCGCAGCTTTGTCCCCAGGCCTAGCTCTGATTCAACGACCTATTCTGTCCCGGCGCTCCGCGGCACTGGGTCCGGCCGAGCTTCGGGCCGCTCTGGACCCGCCCCCTCGGCGCTAGCTCCGCCCCCAAGCCTGACACCGCATGGCTCTGCTCACCCCCTCGCCCCGCCCCAGGCTTCTCATGGCTCCGCCCCCAGGCCCTCGGCCCCGCCCAGGGCCCCTGCACTCCACGACAGCCCCCTCCGCCTGAGGGACGCGGGCAGTAAGGGCCGGGTCAGGAAGTCGAGGCCTTGATGCCCCACAGTGTCTTGGGTCAGATTTGGGGTGTGGAGGGCTGTGGCCGGGTGGGGACTTCCGTCCGAGACCGAGGTGGAAGCAGCATTCCCGGGGTCCGCCGCCTCCTGCGGCTGCGACCCCCAAATTGGAGAGCAGGGACCTCTGGCCCTCCTCCCTTGGGCTCCGGTCTGGCTGGAAGTCGGGGAGGGTGCGGAAGCCAGCATCCTGTCCCTGCTGCCCCTGCCGCAGCGTTCCCCCCCTACCCGGGCATTGCCCCCTCGGCAGGCCCTGACTCCCCAGTTGCCCCTGCTGGAGGCCCGGGGAGGAGGCCCCTCCATGGGCTGAGCAGACACCCGCGTCCCCTCCCGGCCTGGAACAGGGTCAGTACTGTCTGTTCTAGCCCTGGAAACGGACACTGTCTCTCCTGTCTTTTGGGATATGTTCATAGGATCCCAGAGGCCCCCCATTTTCCAGGGCAGCTCAAGTCATTAGGAGCTGTGCCCCCAAGTTGAATTGTATTCTTTTAATATTCTTGGCTTGCATTTGGTTGGTACCTGCTCCCTCTGTCCCATATTCAGAAGAAATAGGGGGTGAGTGCAGCCCAGGGGCTAAGCAGAAGACCTTTGCAAAGACACCTGCATGGCCCATCCAGACGGCTAGCCCACCCACCTGACGGCAGATAATCATCACAACTGTCACCTTCAGAGGCTGGCTGTGTTCTGTGCACTTTGCCTATGAGACATCCCCCCTCCATGTGACCCTTGCTAGCTAAGCCCCCACCCCAGGGAGGAGGAGAAGGATTACCCCTGGAGCCTGGGCACTCTCCCCTGCACCACCGCTGCTCTCAAGGGGCCTCTGGGCAGGACAGTGGCAGGCAGGGCGGGAGTCTGGGGTCCACCCAGGTCCACCTATCCACCACTGGACAGATGGGAACCCTGAGGCCAGGAGGCCAAGATACTGGCCCAGGGTCACATGGCTCACCAGCGCTTCCTGCTCCTTGCCCAGGGCCAGTGGGGGCAGCCTTCCTCCAGCACCCCTCTCTGGGGACAGTGGGGGCCATGGTGGGCTGGTTCCCTCAGCCCAGAGACAAATACCCACAGTATTTGTCCACTGAATGAGGCCCCCCACCTGTCTGGGCTTTCCACTGGGCCTTGTTGTCACTCCCAAAGCAGGGCCTCATTACAGGATGGGGAAATGGGAGGGGGGAGGAGTCCTAGAGGAGGGGGCTGTGAGGCCCGGTGGCATCCGGGCGGGTGCTGCTGAGATGGCTGGGGACCTGCGCTGAGCAGGCTGCGGAGGGTCAGCAGGAGAGCAAGAGCCATGCCCCATCAGCGGTGCCTGTCTCTGCTGCAGAAGAGAGAGTCACTTTGGCTGCTTGTTTCCCATACACAGTTTACAAACCTGAGGCCCCGAGGGAAGGACACATCCAGCTCTCCAGTGCCTTCAGGGGTGGGTCAGGAACAGAGTCTGCTGACTAGGACCGGCGACCATTTGGGGGGCTGAGTGCAAAACGAAAATGTAGAGCTTCTTGTTTAAAAATTAACAATTTCAGGGCAGCCAAATAGCGCATTAAACCAAGCGCGGGGCCTTCCGAAGCGTGGGGCCCCACGCACCTGCATGGGTCACACAGCCCTGAAGCGCCTGGACAGTCCTGACCCAGGACAGAGCTGTTTCTGGAGCACTTTCCTCCTGAACTTTGCCCCTTCTATCTGCCCTGTTGGGTGTGTGTGGGGGGGTACCCCATGGCCCCAGAAGAGGAAACCACAGCCTGCTTAGGACCACTGGCGATGCCATAGGGCCTCGCTGGCATGGGCTGCTGCCCCTCGGGGGGGCCTGTTGTTGATGAGCACCTACTCAGGAACGAGGAGCAAGAAACACTGTCCAGAGGAAGGCCTGTATGAGCCCAGAGTACGAGCAACCACCTCTGCCCGGGGAGTTCAGGGTAGGCTGCCTGGAGAAGGTGACATGCGAGTGCAGCTTTGCAGGGGCCCCTGATCAGGTGGCAGAGGAGAAGCAGCGTGTGGGGTGGCTGAGAGTGTCCACCTCCATTCCCCACGGGCTGCCCATTGTGCACCCGTTTCCGCCTGCCCCTGCATGTCTGCCAGGAGCGCCAGGGCTCCCGTCCAAAAGCCCCTGGTGGAGAAAACAGACCTGCGTTCAGCCCGCGTGCAGGGCTATCAGTACCCGACGTGGAGCTGGCTGCCCAGCCGCAGCCTGGCTGTTCCTTGCTCCCTGGATCTGACTTCGGGCAGCTGCCCGCTGGGGTTGCAAAGCTCCCCGGAGGCCTCCTGGGCATGGCTTTGACCGGGGTGCTGGCTCTAGGGGCGATGTCATCATCGTTGTGCCCTCCACCTTTGTGAGCCCTTCCTTTGGGCTGGTTCCTATTTTCTCACGACGTCCTTGTGCTCTGCTCCGGTGGTTAGGACGTCAGAGTCACCCCCGCAGAAAGTGGCTGAGCTGGGCCTGGGACATGTAAGACTTGCTTTTAAGTACCTGGAGGGCTGTGGTGGTGGTGATGAAGACACTGAGGCTCAGAGTGGTCCTATAGCTCAGACGAGGTAAAGCTGGGATGTAACCCCAGGCAGCCAAACTCCAGCGCCTGTGTGCTGAAGCCTGGCCTGGGAGCAGGGAGACCTGGGTCCAAATCCTGGCTTTGCCATTTTGGAGGGTGCGACCCTGACCAGGTCCTTAACCAATCTGGTCTTTGGTTTCGTCGTATGTAAGTGGGGGTGGGGGCGTGACCCCTCGGGGCTCCTCTGGTCTTGATGTCCTGGTCTACCTCTGCCCTCTGACCTGTGGGATGGCTGGTTGTGGGCATGTGCTGTGCTGCCCCGCCCCCCAAGGAGGGCTGCCCGAGGCTGGGCAGTTGTGGGGGGTGGGGTGGGGGGGGAAGGGGCTCCCATGTGCCAGGCCCTGTACTGGTTTCTGGGCTATGACTAAGGAAGTCACAGAATATTCTGGAAACTTAAGGGGGCCCTTGAAGGATGAAGAGGATGCTCACGAAAGAGTGGAGGGCAAGGGAAGAGCAGGTGCAGAGGCTGGGGGAAGCCTGGGGCCGAGCTGATGGGGGAGTGCGTCTGGAGGCCAGGCCAGATGAAGGGCCTTCTTTCTGAGACCCTGCCCTCCCCGTGTCGGGGACTTCACCTGCTTGTAGCTGTGATACAGTGCCACCACCCACCCCGCTCCAAGCCCCTATGCCCATCCCCCTGCCACTGCCCACCTTACTGGTCCCCCATGGCCACTGCTGCCCTTGCTGCAGACTGAAGCCAGTGGGACCTTCCCAGAAGCCATTAGTGATAGCCTCGGGCTCAGCCCTGCCCCATTCGACCTTCTCCTCTGAACCTCTTCCCATGTCCTGTGGCCACAGGGCCCTTGCACAAGCTGTTCCTGCTGCCGGGTGCACCCTTCCCCAGGGAAGCCCCTCCCTGCTCCCAGACAAGATCGGGCTCTCGTCTCTGCTCCAGCTCGCAGGGCCCACTGTCTCTTCTGTCCCCTGGAGCGCCATCGCCTTACGCCCACGCCATGCCGCGGGCTTCCCTGGTGCGGGGCCGTGATGAGCACAAACAGTTCAGCGCACTGCCTGCTCATAACAGTGTTCTGAAGAAGGGGCTCTTAGAATTCCCACTTGCCGGAAGAGTAAACTGAGGCTCAGAGGAGTGAAGTAAGCCAGTTGCCCAAGGCCATGTAACAGGTGAGTGGCCAAGGCAGGTCATCCTTGGGGAATCCACACGCTCTGTTCCGGAATGGACGCTGGTGGCCGCGTTGGAGGAAGGGGGACCCAGGTTCCGTCTGTGGCCCCTGCCAGGGCCCGGCCTCACTTCCCCACCCCCCACCCTCACACTGATCCGCCGGAGGCCCGTCCTGACATTCATCAACACTGGCTCTGTGAAGGGTTTAATTAACTTCCTGTTGGAATGGGGGGATAATGAGTTTTAAGCACCACGTGACTCCGTAAGGAGGTCAAACGGCAGCGAGGATGTCAAAATAAATTAAGTTAGGAATCAGGAGGCCGCCTGCGGGAGGGGCAGGGGAGGAGCCCAGACAGTTCTGGCGACAATGAGGTGCTGCCCTGGCCACCCTGGGCGGGCGGGCGTCGGGGGTGGGCTGCTGCCTCCGTGGCCCCCATCGCGGCGCTCTGGCAGCGCACCCACAGCTGGGGACCCCATCTGATCTCCGGGATGCCTGAGGGACAGAGCGAGCGGGGCTGGGACCACGCCGGACCAGCCCGGGGGTCCTCAGCGAGGCCAGCATCTCAGACATCCCGGGACAGGACGGTTCTCATCTGCAGACGGTCCTCGGGGGTTAGCGAGGGCCACCCTTCCACGCAACTGGCCACGTGTGGCCACTTCCCCCGCCAGGCAAGGCTGTACTGGGCACAGACAGGAAATATTTTCTGGATATTTCCCAATCTCTGAGAGTTGGGGTCATGTGACATCACCAGATAGAAAATGTTCGCGTCCCCACTGGACTCCTGCCTGCCTTTCTCCTTCTCTCCCCGCTGCTTCCTGCCTCCCCTCCTGCCCTACGTCCTTCCTCCCTTCTTCCCACCCCAAACACGTAGGGAACCCCTGCTTGACGCGGCACAGGGACAGCTCTGGACAACACACGCACAGTGCGTCACTCGGGGTCCGGCGGGAGCGGGACTGTGGCCACGGGGGAGGAGTGGGCCGTGGGACACGTGGCAGGGTGCAGTGTGCTATAAATAAAGCAGGGAGGGGGGACGGGGCACTGCGGTGGTTCTGGAGGCCACAAAGAGGACGTGCTGGCCGGGCAAAGGCCCGAGGCCGGGGGACAGCCGTGGGGAGAGGGTCCAGGCAGCGCCAGGGAGACCTGGCTGGGTCCAGCAGGCCACGCCTCAGAGGCAGCCCCTGGCTGGACAACTTTTTGGTGATTCTCGTGTCCATTGATGGCCGGGAGAGCTGAGGTCTAGAGAAGATGGTTTCCAGGTCCACCCAGGGCTCTGCTGCCCCTTCGTACTCCCCGCAGGGCACAGTACACTGCCCCAGACACGGGCCTGTGGGTCTTTCAGTTTGGGCGGTTGGTCCAAGCCCACCAACCCCTGGGCCTGGGGAACGCCCCGGCCTGCCCGGCTCCTTGCCTGGGGGCTGCAGGTGAGGGGGAGGCTGTCCTGTGGGAAAGGGGCCATGGCCTTGGGCACCCAGGCCTGGAGCTGCTGGGAAGGAGAGGTGGCCCCAAGGGGCTCAGCATGCCACTCCCAGGGCTATAATCCTGCAGGGGGACCCGGGGCCCTGAGGGCACATTCCCAGGAAGTGAGCTGCCTGCTGCCTACCCACTGGACCGGGGGAGAAAAGGGGCCGGGGGGACGTGGCTTCAGGGCTGCAGCTCCAGGGCCCACACGCGGCACATTCACAGGGGACACGGACAGGACCCAGGGGCCCCCAAGTCCCATCCTCTCGGGGTGCTTCGAGGAGCCCCAACACCAGCGAGCTCCGCAGAGTGCAAAGATTCAGTCCTTCTCCGGAGGCTCTTCACTCCTGAGACTGTCTCTGTGGGTCTGTTTTGGTCCTGAGTCTTCCCACTGTGTGAGTGTGGCCGTCTACACACTCTCCCCGGGAGGCAGGATTCTGACCCCACCGTGTTCTCCGGGGCGGCGGCGGGGGGTGTCCCTGAGCAGATATGCCGTGGGAAGCCTGTGGCTGTGTGGGAAGCCTCCCCCTTTATGGGGCCTGGGGGGAGGAGGTGGGCATGCCTTCTCCTCCCTCTGGTGGCCGGTCCACAGGCAGCTGCCCTGACCCCCCACATCCAGGGGCTCGCCCGTCCCGTCCCTGCACCTCCCTCACCCGGTCCCAGGAACCATCTCTCCTACCCTGTCTCTGGGCTGGTGGGGCCAAGGGGTCATTGGGGTCAGGCTTTGGGCCTAGTATAGGATGCGACTGAAAAATACAGCCTTATGTGACCTTGTTGCTAAAGTATGGTGTCCCCTTGCCCACCCTGCCTGCCTCGGGGCAGCTCCCAGAGGGACCTGCAGTCGTGGGGCGAGCAGGCACGCTGGCTTCCTAGAGGGGACGAGCCAGGCCCTCGGGGGCTCAGGGAGCTGCGGTCCCTGTATGGGGCCTCTGCCTGGGCTGCTCCTGACCCAACCCTTGTCTTTGTCCAGCCCTGTCCCGTGGATCAAACGGGGTGCTCTGGGGCGCATGCACAGGGCCCTCTGGAAGGCCAGGTCCCCCACTCCGGATGCACCTGTGTCACTCACTTCGCAGCGAGTCAGGGTGAGGTGGTGTTTGTCCGTGTGTGGGTCTGTGGGCCCCGGTGTCGGTGTGGGTGAAGCTGTGCAGTAAGCGTGTGTCTCTGAGCCTGTCGATGAGGTCAGGGTGCCCCCGTGCCGGTCGCGGGGCCTCGGCAGCTGAGCTGCCCGAGCCACGGAGCTGGGCCAATGCTGCCACCTGCCGGCCAGGTGGGCGCTGCCGCGTCGGAGTCGGATTTGCAATCTGGGGTGGAGCCAGGAATTTCCCTCCTGTTCCCCGGGACTGGAATGCTGCTGGTCCCTGCTGCCCCAGGTTTGGCGAGTTGAACAGAGGCGCCCAGTGCTGCGGACCCCGCCGGGCCCCAGGGGTCTGCATCCCCAAATCACCAGATAGCTGTTGCCAACACAGCTCAGACTCACTCCACCCTAACCCCAAATTCCAACCCTGAGCCCCTTTGTGCCCCCCTCTCTCAGGCCCTGCTAGAGACCCCCGAGGAGACCAAAGACCCCAGCTCACCACAGAGCCTGTCTGGAAGCCCCCAAGGGCAGCACACAGTAGGCGTGTCCATGTGAGAGGGTGGCCCCGGGCCCCCGAGGTGGGGGTTGTATGGCTGGGAGGGGCTTGGACTGAACGGGAGCACCTGGGAAGGGTGTTTCTGGCCAAGGAAGGTGAGCAGGAGTGGGTGGGGGCCCCGTGGGCTTGGGCAGAAGTGCTGGGATCCCACGTACGGCCCCACGTGTAGGCCCCCCTCCCTGTGGCTCCCCTCCCCTCCCCCACACATATTGTGGGGTTCTGCTCTGAGTGCCCCTCGTGCCCTGGGGTCAGGGGCAGGACGGATGGGTGCTTGACTCTGGACAGCCCTGCTTGCTCTCCAGGCACTTGTCCCGGACGCTGGGGTCTTTGAGGGTTGTCTTGAGGACACGGTGGGCCCCGGGGTCTGAGCCTGCGGTGGGGTGGTGTCTCCCACTTTGACCCTTCGTACTGCCCCTGCTGCTGTCCCGGGGCCCCCAAACTGAGCTGTGCTGATGACTTCCCGACACTTTACCTCCCCACTCTGATCCCCCAGGGGCCCCAGCCGTGTCCGCGAGCCCAGGGGAGCTTGCCGCTCGGGTGCGGCTTTGTAGGGACGAAGTGTCCGCTGAAGCCGATGCTCTATGAGCCAGGCCCTGGGCTCGCGTGGGGCGGGGGGGGGGCAGGGGGGGGCGGCCGGAGGACAGATGCCACAGCCAGAGGCTCTCTGTGAAAATAGTGAGGATATATTTGACAGGATGAGTTCACTACGATTCGCACAGTAGAACCTCAGAGTCCTCGTGTTTTATTTATCAGCACTAAAGGCGTTCTGAGTGCACACAGCACCTTCGAGAAAGGCAATTTGGGCCCAATTTGGTCTCTTTCAAAATATCAAAATAAAAACTTTTGACACACACATTGCACCCAAGGTAAAAAAGAAAAAAAAAAAAACCGAAACAGAACGACACAAACCACGAACCTCAGAGACACCTAAGAACAGAAGGAAGCCTCTCCTACCCTCCTGCCCCCTTTGAAGACACGATTCCATCAACAGGACATGCGCGCCAACCCCTGGGTCATGTCAGTGCATGAGATGCCTCCCTGACTGGGCCACGGCGCCACGCCCCGGCCCACAGTGTCCCACTTGGCTGCTCCGACCACGGACCGCGACCCCCGGGGGCTGGAGCCTGCCGGCAGCCGGGGAGCCAGCAAAAGACTTGTCGGGGCCGCCGGTGTCCGTGGGCCATCGTGCGCCTCCCCAGCCGGTTCCCCGCCCAATCCCTCAGGTGAAACGCACCAAGGAAGCCTGAATTCACATTACAACATGAAATAGCACCAGAAATTCAGAGTAAAATTGCTGATACTTGCAGCGGAGAGCTCCTTGTGAGGAGGAAGGCTCTAGAAAGGGCATCGGCAGAGGCCATGGGACTAGGGATGGAGACCCGGCGACGGTGGGAGCCGGCTGGTGAGCAGCGTTCTCCACGTTCCCGACGGGAACCCAGTCCCCAGCGTTCAAGGTGCACCCAGCGTTCAAGGTGCACCGGAGACCAGCGTTTCTGTCAGCAGCCCGGACAGCAGCCGCCACCACCCCGCGGTCAGAGAAGCCTGGTGCGCCCTGGGGGCCCACAAACAGCTCTCACAGGGGACAGCCCTGCCCCCGCACGCGGCCTCGAAACCATTCCAGCAACAGCAGCAAGAAGACTAAGGGGAGCCTGCCGCCACCTGAGCGCAGACAGCCTCGGCTCGCTTCCCTGCTAGATGATGTGGGGGGAGCCCCGTGCAAACCTTCAGATGAGGCGTCTGTGGCCTACCACGCCTGGGCAATGGGGCACATGGGCCGGGGGCGGCCTGCTCTTCGAGTTCTGGTACCGAGAAAAGAGCTGCGTGGTCTCCAAGGGGCTCACCCTCACCTTCCATCTAGAAAGGGACTGCTGTCCACCCCAGGCCCTGCTCAAAGTATCGCAGTCACAGCCCTAACGCCAGACTCAGAGCGCTTGTGTAAGTCAGGCGAATCGCCACGTGGCCCCCGTCCAACACCCTCAGAGGACGGGGCTCGTCAGCATAAACAGGAGCCCCCGCGTGCCGGGCTGCTCCAAGCCCTGCTCCCAGGTACTCACTCGCGGCTATAAGTTACTCGGGAGGGTCCTTCTTTAACGGGATCTTGAAGCTGGTCAGTCTCTGCCCAAAGAGCTGGCTGAGGACGTCGTTCTGGGACGCGGCGGTCCTGCAGGCACGGGGGTCGGCAGGTTCAGCACCGTGGACAGCTCTGTCCCTCCTGGGGGGTCTGTGCAGGGGTCTCCCCTGGGGGCAGGCCTTGCCCTGCCCCTCCTTGCTGCGTCTGCAGTCCCCGTGGGTGTGTCTGGGGCCTGCCTGCCCTTGCTCCGAGTGCTGGGGTGGCATCGTGCTGTTCTGGCTACCGGGCCTGGCCTTGGTGGGGAGCACACGGCTGGGTGTCGCCTGCTTTCGGGGGGCCCGGGGCGGCTTTTCAGGGACCAACCGGGCTCTCCCCAAGCTCCCCACACTGTCACTCCTGCTTGGCCCCGGGGCCCGGCCCTTCCTTTTCTTCTCGCTGACCTCCCCGTCCTCCCTGGTGCCCGGGCTCCCTCGGGGCCCCTGGTCACCGGCTTCCCTTGGCCCCTTGGGAGAGCCCTTGGCTCGAGGAGGGTGCTTGTCTGGGGCGGGGCCCTGGCCTGGGCAGTTGGGCTTGGCTGGAGTGGTGGCCGTCTCACTCTGGAGCTGCCCGCTGGCCGGCTGGGGCTGGCTGCCCCCTGCTGTCTTGGTGCTGTGCCGTGGGCCTCCACCGCCCTGGGAGTTGGGGCTCGGCTTGGCTTTGAGGGTGGTGGGCTTCGGCCTGTCCTCAGTGCCATGGGCTAGCTGTCTGGGTGTCGGACTGGCCGCGACCTTCTTCGGTTGCACCGGGAACCTGGGAGCTTTGCTGGGGGTGAGCAAAGCCGACCTGTCCTTTGACGAACTCCGGCAGCCCCAAGGCTTGATGGCACTGCCCTTGTGGGAGGGGCCCCCTGTGCCCCCCTCAGGCACCGTGTGGCCTGTGGACACCTGCTTCTCCTTCTGGAGCAGGGAGGGGGCTTCCAGGCAATGGTCAGGGGCACTCGGGGTCCTGCGTTTCCCTGAGAATGGGCCAGTAGCCCTCTTTTCCTCTACATCTTGGCCTCTGGCCCCCGGCCGGGGCACAGACCCCCCCAGCGGGAGAGCCTGCTGGAGAAGAGGACCAGGGCTGCCCGGAGAAGCCTCACCTTCGGACCTCCCCAGGGCCCCATCCGACTTGTGGACGCCTTGGCCATCAGCGGAGGCTGCCGGGAAAGGAGACAGAGCTGGGGGCGGCAGTTCCTGGAGGTCAGAGGGCACGTCGCCCCCTGTGACCGGGTGGCCCACGGGCTCTACAGGCCTCTCCGGGGTCCTGGGCTGCCCCTTGGTCGTGCCAGGAGCCACCTCTGGGCAGGGCCGGAGCAGGGCTGCGAGTGACCCCTCGCTCTGGGGGGGGCTGCGGCCCCAGGACAGAGGCCCGTTGGCGCCGGGCGCCACCACCCTGCGCCGTTTGCTGGGCAGGGTGCCCTCGCGGGCCGGCGCCCTCTGGCCAGGGGCGCCAGGCCGCCGCACGCCGCGGAACGTGAAGGGCTGCTGCCCGCCCCGCAGGTGTTTGTCCATGTGGCGGTCGAACTGCTCCTTCTTGGCGAAGGTGTAGTTGCAGGAGCTGCAGACGAAGGAGCGCTTGCTGATGTGCGTGACGTCGGCACAGAGCTCACAGGCGTAGAGCGGGGTGTGCGGCAGCTCCAGTCCCCCCCGCACCCCGTGCGCCCCGCCCAGGTGCGCGCGCAGCGCCTGGGGCTCCGGGTAGACGCGCGGGCACTGGGGGCACAGGTAGACGCGCTGAGGGCTATGTACCGCCAGGTGGCGCTGCAGCTTGAAGGGTTTGGGGAACCGCTTTCCGCAGTGGTGGCAGTCCCGGGACGGGTCTTTGCAGCCCTGGTGCACGGGGAGGGCTTGCAGGAGCGGCTCGCTGCCGGAGCAGGGCTCCGGGGACAGGCTGGGGGACGTCTTGCAGGAGCCGCTGGGAAGACTGCGGTTCCCGCAGGCCGTCGGGCTGCTGTCAGCCAAAGCCCTGTCTGGTGAGTCGTGGGCAGGAACCTTGGGTTTCACCCTCTCCCTCTGGAAGTCCTTCCCAGGCCCTGGCCGTCTCCCGGACGCCTCTGCGGGGCCCCCGCCGGACTTGCCCATCGAGCGTTTGCCCCCACTGGGTCTGGACGCCTGTCCCGTGATGCTGCCCAGGAAGCGAGCGACACTTGGGCCCCCCTCCCAGTCCCCGAGGGGCCCTCGCGCCTGCCCCTTGCGGGCGAACCGCAGGGCGTGCTCCCGCAGGTGCTCGTTGTACATCCAGACGTCGGCGACCTCCCTCAGGCACATGCCGCAGGCCCAGCGCCCCGCCTTGCTCTGCACGTGCTTCTCCTGCAGGTGCTCCCGCAGCAGCTCGCGGGAGCCGAACCTGCGCTCCACACACATGTAGCAGGTGGGGGGTGGCGCGGGGCTGTGGGCCAGCTTGTGGAGGTCCAGCTCGCCCAGGCCGCCGAAGCGCTGGAAACACACCTTGCACTTGTAGGACGCCCTCCTGGCCTTGGCGTGCTGCTCCCTGCCCGGCGCCCCTCCTGCCCCGGCTGCACCCGCCACCCTTGGGCTCTGCGGCTCCTGGGGGCTCACCGTGGCCCCGAAGTCCAGGAAGCTCGCGCTGAGGACACCCACAGAGTCGTCACAGGGCGTCAGGAAGCACAGGTCTCGCACCTCCAGTTTGGCGCTGAGCATCTCAAGGTCCACGGTGTTCCCGGGAAGCCCGCTGTCGTAGCGTTCTTGTTCCAGGTCAGGGGGCTCTGGGCTCTTGTCTCCTAGAGAAGAGGCCATCCCTTCGGCGGGGGCCTGCAGGTCCAGGTCTCGCCAAGAGGCCGGGACCATGTGCAGTTCAGGAATGTTCTCTGACTGGTGGTCCTCGGCGTGGCGGGGGGGCACACCCTCCGCACAGTCCACCTCTGGGTCAGCCTCCAGGGCCCACAGGCTGGGGCTGGGGGCCCAGGGGTCAATGCCAGGCACCTTGCTGCTCAGGAAGCCCTCCAGCAGGAAGGACTCCGGCAGACCCGTGGCCTCGTCACCCCACGGGTCCTCGTGGGAGAGGCAGAGTGAGCCCGAGTCGCTGAGGTCTGTGGGCAGGCGGGTGGAGGCCAGCATGACGCTGCCCCCCACCTCGCCGTGGGGTTCCAGCGGGGGCGGGGCCCTCGGCTTTTTATAGCGCTTGCCGTAGACACGGGGGTTCTTCTTCCGAGTCAAGCGGTCGCCCAGAGGGAAGAGCTGCGAAAAGGAGGCTTCATCATCAAACACACTCAGAGGGTCCCCGAGACCCGGGCTGGGGGCTTCGGGAGTGGCGCCCGCATGCTCCTGGACCCCGACCTGCGCTTCTGGGTTGTGCAGGGGACTCGGGGGGCAGCTGCCAGTCTCCCGAGGGCCTGGGGGGCTTGCGGGGCGTCCGTGCCCCTCCCCGACTCCTTGCCCTGACCCGCTCTCTGCTGCTCTGCGGTCCCCTGCAGGCTCAGTCCCGGCTGCCCACGATAGCTCTTTATAGACATCCGATGTTCCGGCCTCCCTAGGTCCCCAGCACTCCCTGGCCACGGCTGTCTTCTGTCCCCCCGGCCCGTCTCCAGGAGCTGCCCACTGCATCCCCTCCGCACGGGCCATCCAATCCCCGGGTGACCTCTGTGCTGGCGTCTCCTCTGGGTCTGTGTCCACTGTGTTCTTCGTCACCGATGGCCAGGAGGCGTCGGCGTCCGGCTGGGCCCGCGCTGAGAGAGGGCCGCCTGGAGGCCCCGGGGGACTGGCGGTTGTGGTGGATGGACCCCGGCGGCTTCTGTCTGAAATCACACCTGGACAGACTGGAGGACTCCTCGCCTTCCGGAACCTTCTTGCTCTGGGCTTTCTGCCCTTCTCCTGCGACTTCCCCTCCGACTTGCTGGGGACGTCCTCGGGCGCCCTGCCCCGCCGCTGGCTGCCTCTTTTGTCTGCCTGTTTGGGACTGCGCTTGTCCCTCACCAGCCGGCCCTGCTTCCTGGGCTCTGCAGGCCTCATGTCCACTCCCAGCTCGCCCGGGCCTGGGGGGTGTGGCTCCCGGCTGGGGGAGCAGCCTAGGGTGTCCCCCGCACCCAGTCCCCTGGCCGTCTGAGGGCCTGACGCGTCCTCAGAAGCCTCTGCACCCCGGTCAGGACGCGGCCCAATGGCACAGCCGGGACCACTCTGCGCCTGCCTTGGCTTCTTCCCAGGTGCCCTGTGGCTTTCCTTCCCGGGGGGCTGGCACGCCTGGGGCCGGGGGCCGGGCGGGGTGGGGGGTCCCCTGTGCAGCCCGTGCTTCCTGGCTCTGTGGCGGCTCAGGCCCGGCCTGGAGCGGAAGGAGGCTGCGCACACTTCACAGGTCGCAGGCCGCCTGCCGGGGGCCCGGTCCTCCCGGGGGCTAATGTCTGTGGACACAGGCTTCTGTCTGGTGCCCTGCGGACTGAGGGGGTCCCTCTGGGGTGTGCAGTGAACAGTTCTGAGGCTCTGGGGGGAGCTGGGTCTGGAGTCCCGGGCTGTGCTCCTGGGAGATGGGGTTCTGCCCCGGCGGAGCTCTGTGGACGGGCAGGTGACGGCGGGGTCTGTGGTGTCAGCTCCAGGGGCCGTCATGGCTCCAGAGCGGCCGGCCCCTGCCTCGCGTTCCTGGCAGGCCCAGGAATCTGGCCCCGTGGGCCCCCATGTGGAAGGGTCAGCGGGCACAGCGGTGACACCCTGGCCTTCCCTGTTCCCTGGGGGGTCTGGGGAGGCGGGGCCCGTGGGCATCCTGCTGGGGCTGGTGTGGGGTGGGGCTCCCCCGCCGTGGCGGTCTGGATGGTTGACCCCGGGGCCTCTGACTGGCCCCGTGCCATCTGTGGTGGGAACGTCGGGCAGGGCAGGGGCATTCATGGTCCCTCTCGGGGAGGTGGGCCTCCCGGGGGGAGAACAGGTGACAGAGGCAGGACAGCTCCTTGGCTTCTCCTTTCTGGAACTCTCTAGAGGTCCTGACATGCTGCCTTCAGGGCGGTCCTCCCCCTGGGCAGGAGTGAAGACACTGATGAAGCCAGGCTGGCCCGAGGGAGGGTCCTGCAGGGGGCTGTGGTTCCCTAGGAGGGGGTGGTGAGCCAGGCTTTCCTTGAAGCCACAGGGGCTTGTCCTCAAAGATGGGGGAGCTGCTGCAGGTGGCCCGGCCCCAGTGTCTGTGCTGGCTGGGGTGCTGTCGGCCCTTTGCGGAGCGGACTGGGCAGGAGAAGGGGCTGGGAGGGGCTGCGGGCTGGCGGGATCCCCGCAGGACGGAGCGGCTGGCAGCAGCCCCCTCAGCCCACCCGAAGGTCCCGTAGGAGGGTCTTCCTGGGGCAGGGGCTCCAGGCTGAAGGGAATGGAGGTGGCTGCAGAAGCAGGCAAGGGGACACAGGTGGTCAGGTCCCCGATGGGGGGAGCAGGGCTGTCTCCAGCGAGCAGCGGCTGCTTCTCAAGGCCTGGGCTGGCCGCCTCCTCTGAAGTCCGGGCTTCAGGCCCATTTTGGATGTGGGCTGCTACCAAGGCCGGTACCGAAGATTCTGCATCAGGCGAGGTAGGGCTTGGGGTGGCCCAGGCCTCTTTTTGAAGGCCCAAGACAAGGCCGTTTCCCTGGAGCTGTCTCCTTAGCTGGTCCAGGGCAGTCTCAGCATCGGCACTGACCATGAGGAGGTTGTCCAGCCCCACTGGACTCCCCCACTTATCTGGCTGCAGTCTGCTGGCTCTGTCTTGGTCCTCGGGCTTCTCAGCCTGGCCGAGGGAGTCCAGATGTCCATCAGCCTCAGGCCCCAACTGACATCTGGCCGCTGCAGGGACGTCCTGGGTGGGGCTGCAGGCCACGTCCCCACCTTCCACGCTGTCCCCTTCTAGATCTGAGGGCTCACTGCACCGAGGGCTCTGGGTGTCAGCAGGTGGGGGCCCCTGTGAGCCCAGGGCGTCCTCTTCCTTCCCAGCTGCTCTGGCCACCAAGAGCTGCAGTTGACGGAGGGGGCTTGTGGCTGGGTCCTGGGGTCTCCTGCCAGGACTGCTGTTGGGCACGCAGGCAGGACTTGGGGAGGCCCCCACGGCTACAGACTCCTCATTACCCTTAAGGCCAGGGTCCCCCGCCCCAGCGTGGGGGAGGCCTGCTCCTTCTGGCTGGCCTGCCCTGCTTACAGAGTATCCTTTGGGGGCGTCGCTATGACTGATACCACAAGACGGGGTGGCCCCCTGAGGCACCAAGCCAGGTGCCAGATGGGCAAGTGGGCTGCCAAACGCTTCCCGCTCAGGGGGCTCTTGGCAGGGCCCACCTGCCTGTGAGCAGGGAGGCAGCAGCAGGGCGTGGCTTGGCTGCATCTTGGCAGCCCCGTTATTTTTCGGACGTAACGGCTCACGGCTTGGGCTGCACTTGACTAAGCTCCTCACGTGCAGTGGAGGCTTGAACAGCTCCCCAGAGCCGGGCAGAGAGACTTCCGCGTGGACCCTGCAGTCCCCTTCGGGCTTGGGGGGCCCTGTCTCCGAGACTCTGGCTCTCTGTACTGCTTGGAAGTTGCGGTCGGCCCCACTGAGGGTTCCGGGAGCCCCAGACGCCCCTTCTGAACACGCAGTGGGGGAAAGGGCTGCTTCTCCTGGGTGGGGGGAGGGCCACTCCTCCCGGGTGCTCCCTGGCCCCGCTTCCCTGGTGGCCACTGCTGTTTCTGCCCCTTCTGGGCATGGAGTCAACTCCCCAAGGCCGGTGAGGTCGGCCTCGGAGAAGGTGTCCCTGGGGGGCGAGGCGGCCTGGCGGGTGGACAGAAGGGCCCCTGTGCCCGCGTGCGTCCTGCCCACCTGCCCAGCCGCGCAAGGCAGTTCTGGGGCCTCGGGCACCCCTTTACTCTGCAGCTGACTCTCTAATTCGGCGACCAGTCTTTTGATTTCTAACTCATCTTCGGACAGGTTGCCCATAAAAGTGAGGCCACATTCGCTGAGCTTGCCAGGCAGAAATGGAGGGCTGGTGGCCACTGCCCTTTCCCCGGGGCACCTCCTACTGAACGCCTTTTCCCCCAGGAGGTCAGGAAGATGACCCATGTGGCTGGCCAACATTGGGGACTCCTCCAGCAGGGACCAGCTCTTGTTGGGCAGAAGCAGGGAGCATGGCAGCTCTAACTGGGGTCTCCTTGGGGGAGGGTCTGTGCACACCAACAGGGAGTGGGTGTCTCTGCTTCCAGACAGGCTGCTGTAGGCGGGCGGGTCAAATCTGCCCACAGGCAGCCCCGGGAAGAGTGGTGTGGACTCCAAAGTCAGCGGTGATTCGGCTTTGCTGGGGCCCCGGTGGGTGGCGTAGGGTGTACTCCTGGGTGGTTTTGGCTCGAGGGCATTGGTGTCCACACCGTCCTGGAGCAGGCGCGTGCCGCCGGCCGGCGGAGCATCTGGAGCTAAGGGCTTGGAGTAGAGGTCTTCTTGGAGACAGCCAGGCAGGTCTTTGGATCTGAGGAACAATTTGCTAGGGGGGCTGCTGTAGGGCTGGGGCCCCTTTCTGGCAAGTGGAACCCCCACAGGGTCTCCGTTAAGAAGAGCAGGGCCGCAGCCAAGATCAGGGGTCTTCAAAAAGAGGGCACCCGATTCAAGGTAGGCGGTGTCAGCGGCGTGAGTGACCGGCACCAGCAGCTCTCCTGGTGGGTAGGCAGGGGGGTCCTCTGTGTCCCGGGAGGTGGGTGGCTCCGTGCACTGGGTAGTGCCCGGCAGACTCTCATGGGACACCCGGGGGTCCTCTTTGCCTGGCTCCGGTGGCTCCGGGGCTGGGGGGCAGGGGCTCCCCTCCCTACAGGAGGCTGGAGAAGAGCTCGGAGCCTCTCTGGGGAGTTCTGTGGCATCTGGGGGGAGCTCCTCAGCAGTTCTGGGGTGCTTGGTCTCCCCGGGGGAGTCTAGTGCCAGACGGTTCTCCTCTGGGGTCTTGGCGCTGGCAGGAACCTGCAGGAGATGCTTGGAGGCTCCCTCCTCAGGGCTGGGGGAGCCCCCGACCTGGGTGGCTTCCTGCCGCACGACCGTCCTGGGTTTCTGCAGCCCCCCATCCTCCTTGGGACCTGGGGTCACGTCCACTTCCTTCCGCTTCGTGCCTCGGCGCCAGCGCCGGCAGCCCTGGCGGGGCCGGCCTCGGAGATGGGAGCCGTGCGGGTGCGGCCGCGAGCGGTCCTCCTCCTCGGACTCGGAGGCACAGGTGAGCTCTGGGAGCCCCTGCTCTGTGCTGCTGGGCGCCGGCCTCGAGGGTCCCAGGGGGAGGCGCTGGCCTGGCCGCCTGTGGTGCTTGTTCTTCTGCTGAACGATTTTGTGGATGAGCTCCTTGCTCCACGTGCCGCCCCGCAGCCTCCTCCTCCTGGAGTCCTGCCCCGGGGACAGGCGGAGGCGCTGCGAGCTCCTGGTCTCCGCTGGGAGGGCCTGTCTGGCAGGAGCTGCGAGGCTCCTGGCAGCCGGGGTCCTGAGGTCCCGGGGGCGGGGCAGGGGTGCCTCAGCCCCGGGGCCTTTCCTCCTTGGCCTCAGGCAAGCGGCTAGGGGGCCCTTCCGGCTCTTGGTGGAGCTGCAGGTGTCCAGATCTTTTTGCAACAACTTAAACCGCTTCCCTCTCCTCTGCTGGCTGGCCAGGCCAGCCCCGTCGGCCTCCGTGGGTGCTGGGCCCAGGGAGCGGGTTTTGGGCCGGCTGCGGGCCGGGCAGCCTGCATTCCCAGGGCGGGGGGCCTGGGGCTCCTGCAGGGCGGCCTTGCCCGGGAGCGGGGGCTGGGCTTTGTTCTCCGGCATTGTCCCCACCCTGGTCTTGGGGGGCTGCCCGGCACCAGGACCTCTGGGGCCCGAAGGCTCCTCGTCAGTGAAGACGTCGATAAAGCTGCTGTCGATCTCGGGGTTGTCCGACTGGTACCCCAGGCCGTTGAGCGCCTCGGTGATGAGGCTGTCCAGCTTGGCGTCGTCCTCCGGGTCTAGGTCCGCGGCAGGGAGGGGGAAGGGGGTGGTGGCCAGGCCGGGCAGGAAGCTGGTCCTCAGGGGGTCCTCTTTGCTGTCAGCCCGGAGGTCCCCACCTAACAGGAAGGGGCCCGTCTTGGGGTGGCTGAGCAGGCTGGGGTTCCCGCCAGCTGGGGCTTTGGGTGTAGCGGGGGGGCCGGGGAGGCCGTCCTTGGCCCTGGCCAGGAGCGCGCGGCAGAACTGCCGGTGGCCCAGGAAGGCGGCGAGACTGCTGTAGTTCTGGTCACACTGCCGGCAGGTGAGCAACACGTCCAGCTGGTCCAGGCTGGCGCTGCTCAGGGGGAAGTGGTGGGCGGGGTAAGGGGGCGGCTCCCGGGGGAAGCCCTCCAGCCCACCACCGCTGCCCACCTCGGGGCCTGAGCCTGCAAAGGGGGCCTCCTCTAGGCATTTGAAGGTGCCCTCGGCCCCCAGCCCCTCCGCGGCAGGGAAAGGGAAGGCTCCGGCGGGCTCTGGCTGGTAGTGCATGGGGACGGTGTGTGGGGGCTCGGGGGACGGGTAGGGGCTGCTGGTCTCTGGGGGGTGAGCGGGGCCGTGGAAGAAGGCGGGGGGCCCGCGTGGGCCGGGGGCCTGGCTCTCCTCTGAGCTGGGGTTGGCTGGGCTGCCGGATAGCGGGGACAGCGAGGAACAGGAGCTGTTGCTGGCCGTGTTGGTGGCAGGTGAGGGCAGCGGGGACTCGCAGGGAGAGGCGCCCACCACTCTGGGTGGGGGCAGGCCAGGGGTCGCCCGGGGTGAGACCTGGGACTGGGCCACCCCAAAGAACACGGGCTGGGCTCCGGGGTCCTTCAGCCTGTTGTAGGCAAACAGGCCCGGGGAGCCGCCACCGTGCCGGCCTGGGCTGTTTCTCAGAACAGCCACCTTCTCCACGGGCCCGGGAGTCTTGCCGGCAGCACCCAGGGCTCCCTGGCCGCCCCCCTGCCACTCGGGGGCCCCTGCGGGGAAAGGCAGCTGGCTCAGCACCTCCATGCAGTGGGGGCCGGGCCCGGTGGCTGGGAGCACCTGTGGCCAGGGCAGCGGGGGGCTCCGGGGGAGGCCAAGGCGCGGGCCCACGCTGGCCTGGCCTTCAAAGAAGGCGTTCCTGGTGGTGGCTGGGGGGCCCAGGGGAGGCGTGGGGTAAGGGGCTGCAGCAGGGTCCCACAGCTGGGGCAGTCTGGTAGGCAGGGGCCCTGGGGTGGCCAGCTCCGTGTCCAGAGACCCTGGGCTGGTCCCCACTCCGCTGGCCCCAGGGCTGCCATAGGTCTGCCCAGGAAAGTGCCTCTGTGACAGAGAGTTTGGGGGCCCCCTGGGGCTTCCCAGCCTGTCGTCGTGGGCCGAAGGCGGTCTCTCAGGGAGGGCTTTGGTCAGGCTCTTGTGCAAACTGTCTGGAAAGGTGGCTGTGCTCTCCGAGAAGGGGCTGGGGGCTGGGGGAGCAGCACCAGGTTGTGGAGGAGCACAGCCGAGGTCACTGGGGGTGTCAAGGCCGGGCCGGCCAGGGTAGCAGGCTGGCGGTTGGGGAGCAGGCCGGGCAGGCAGGGGGTAGCCTGTGCCCACTGCCTCCTCTGGCCATGCTCCCCTGGGCTGGCCGAAGGCAAACACCAGCGCTCTCTCCCCGTACTCGGGTGGGACTGTGTCCTCGGGGAACGGTTTCGGGCCGGGCCCATGCAGTGCCTGGAAGGGGTACTGGAAGGAGGCCGCCCTGGGGCCGTCCCCTTCGGGAAAGGGCTCCGGCTTGGCCGCAGGGACCTCGAATCTAGCACCTGGGAAGCTGTTCTCGACAGTGGGAGGCCAGCCGTCAGCCCCGCCGGCCTGGAATCCCGAGTAGGAGGCTGGCCTGCTGCCCAGGGGGGCCCTGAGGGGCGGGGGCCCGGAGGTGGCATTCGGTGAGGTATAGTCGGTGGAGGTAAAGCTGGAGGGGGTCTCCTGGAAGCACCTCTGGAAACTGAGCTCTTCTGGGGTAGGTGGGGCCTTCGCCTCTGGGGGCCCGGGGTCCTCGCCCTGTGGGCCCTCAGGAGTCTTGTCCAGAGTGGGTCTGGCCCTTGAGCCGGAGATGTTCAGATTATAGAGCTGCTGGGGGCTACCGTCTGCCCTGCGGGTCTGCTGAGTGACCGCCTGTGTGTGGCTCCTCCCCGGTGGGGCCCGGGGGCTGCCTCCCTTCCCCGGGGGGCTGCTCAGGGACTGGGTTCTCAGGAGCGGGGCCTTGGGCTCCACCTCCCCGGCCTGCCACGGCTGGGATTCTGGAGGCTCCACTGCCTGGGCCCTGCTGCCCGTGGCCTTGGCGGTCCTGCTGGCTGGGGCACCGTCCTCACCGGGGGGCTGGGCAGGGCCCCCCGTGCCACCCGCTGTTTGGCAAGGCTGCAGGTCTCGGGTCATGGTTGGGGGCGGTGCTTGGCGGGGCTGCTCCCCGGGCATGGCCCCTTCTTCTGGGCGCTGGGAGGACGTGGTGGTCTGAGGGGGCCCCTGGAGAAGCCTGTTCTCATGGTCCTGAATGGAGCCTGCAAGGAAAGCACAGGGTGAGGGGGGTGCTCTGGGGGCTGCACAGGAGCCCCTGCCCTAAGGGGAGGCTTCCCTTTGGGGCAGAGAGGGTCAGAGAAGACCCCTGGCTGCCCTCAAACCAGCCCTGCTAGGTCCCGGCCGGGCCACGAGTGGAAGGGCTCGTGTGACACATAAGCCCCCCGACCTGCAGAGCCCCCACAGCGGGGGCCATCGGCATGGCCTGAGAGAAACCCAGGGAGACTGGGGAACAGCCCAGGGAGGAGGATGGGGCCGCCTTCGCCTGCCTGGAGCTGTGGGAACTGAGGAGGTGAGGCTGTGCTCGCAAAGTCTGTCCCTGGCGCGGCTGGCCCTGCCTGGGGGACCCTCTGGTCAGCCCCCAGAGGGTGGGGCCTGCACATGCATTTCCAGGCAGCGCCAGGCTCCGCTGATGCCCCCTGCCTGTGCGTGGAGACCTGCCCAGGGGCTGCCCCACTGAGTAGGGGTGTCATGCCTGATTTGGGGCACAAGCGCCCCTCAGTCTCCTGGGAGGGTGCTGCCCCCAACCCCAGAGATCCCCCCATACCCCATCACCCTCCTAAGCAGCAGCCTCACCCCCTCCTCTGGCCTGCTGCCTGGGGCCCGTCCTCCACTCCCCTTTCCCTCTGGGACTGGGAGACCTTGCGGCAAAGGCTGACGTTTGTCAAATGAATCTGTGATGCTAAGAGTCGCACTGTGCTCCTTCTGAGCTCCGCTGTGGGCTGGGGCACTGAGCACTTTCTTTCAGGTCCTTCTGTTCTCGCGCTGGCTCGGGAGGCCAGAACTGGTACCACGAGCCCTGGGTGATGGGTGAGGAGTGGAGACAGGGGCCTCGGTGCTAGTGGGGGGCACTGGGTCCCTGGGATCCCCACAGGGCCCCATCTCCAGGCTGGGTGGTGCCACACACGGTCCACACACGTGCTCAGGGCCAGGACCCCGGTAGAGCCCCCTGCGCTCCAGAGCGGCGTGGCCTGGGGAGGGGGCAGGGCCCTCCTGGACGTTCCCAGCTCGGCCACTGACCTGCCACGTGACTGCCGGCAAGGCCCTCAGCGTCCCTGCCCCTGGGACATGGTCTCAGTGGAGCCCCCGGCTGGTGCAGAAGACATTGGTGGCTGTGCCCCAAGGGCAGAACGGGCCCCTTGAAGAATGTGTGCTGTTGGTGTGGTTTGCTGACTAGTTGTGTTTCCGCGGAGCCTGGGCCCCAGGTCTGGGGTCTTGCCCAGGTCTGGGGTCCTGCACACAGAGGCTCTCACAGCTGGGGGAAGGTCAGCTCCCACACCCTCGACCTTGTAGGGATGGTTCATGGTGACTCCCCCACCAGGTGGCCCTAAGGTTCAACGGTCACATAAGCTGGCTCGGTGCCTGGTACACGGGGGCACTCCCCAGGGCGGGCCGGCACCTCCCTGAGCCTCAGTTTCCCCTCTGTGCAGGTGCTTCCCAGAAGCTGCCTGGGGTCTGTGGCCCCCCAGGCTGCGGCACCACCTTGGAGCAGGGTGACCTGGGCAACCTATGTGGGTTTTTAAGGGGGAACAGAAGCTGCTGGCCCAACAGCCCACCTCCTTCGGGGCGCACGCATCACTATGAAGGCCAGCACCCCAAGCTCTGCTCAGAAGGCTCCCTCTGGGGCTCTGGGGAGGAGAGGGAATTATTACTCAAGATTCTGCCTTCCCTGTGGAAGGACCGTCCCAGCCTGTCCCCCTGCCAGCAGGCTTGGCCACACGGCTCGATGTGGCCACTAGATGTGAGCAGCAGAGACTCCTGCTACGGCCGGGCATGGACTGCATCCTGCTGCCTTTGCGGAGGCCGAGGTTGCACGCGGCGGCCAGGCTGCTCGGTCATCTCATGGCATCAGGGGGAGCAACCTGGAGAAGGTGGTAGTGGTTTGCTGGTGGGGGTGGCCAGCCTGGGGGCACTCGGGACACAGGCAGGGGCAGGGCGGCTTGGGGCCACGTAGAAAGGGTCCCGTGTCCTGGGAAGGGACCGAGGGAGCTGCGTCAGGTCACAAAGGGCAGCGTGGCCTCTGCAGGATGTGCAGTGGGGCCCGCGGTGAGCCGGCAGCCCACCTGGCCAAGGGTGGCCCTGCCCCTGTGCTCTCTGACCCAGGCCAGGGCAGCTCTCCAGGTACGCCCCCTGGCCGTCGACGACGGGGACACCCCCCAGCCGGAGCGTGGGCCCACTTCCAGGGTGGCGGCCCAGGAGCCAGCCCTGCCCCGACTCGGAGTGGAGGGGCTCTGGCCCGGGGGACCTCCCCTCCTGAGCTTCCCAGACAGCCCAAGGGCAGGACTCAGGCCGCCCCAGACCCAGGCCCAGGGCTTCAACTGCAAAGGGCCTCACAGCCCACGGGATCAGGTGTGTGGATGGGTAAGGGCCTCTGACCTCATGGGCCTTCCTCACAAGCCCCCGAGCCACTGGTCCCTGGGACACTGGTGCGGAGAAGGGGACGGGCCTGGGCCTCCCCATGGCTTCCAGAGATTTCCAGCGGGTGGCAGGTAAGGCCCCGCAGATCCAGGCTCCAAGCCGTGCCCCCCGGCAGGGGGAGCAGGTGGGGGGGGGCCAGTGGGCCCAGCGGCCCTGGCTCAGATCCCTGCCCCATGTTGGCATGCCACCAGCCTTGCTTAGCCTTGGTCTCTCCATCCGTGACCTAGAATCTTCTCAGAGAGTGAAATAAGCCAATACCTCTTCATAAGACATCTAGCAGAAAGTGTGTGCAAACCCACACATTTTCTGGTTAAAACCCTAACTGTTCCATCGCTGGCACAAGCGACATGCAATGAGGACATCGCAGAACGAGGGGCCGGTGTGCCAATGCCCTGCCGTCCACACCCCCTCCCGTGCCCAGGGCTGTGGTTTGAAGCCAGGGGCCAGCCCCCCACGGCGGGGTCCGGGGGAAGGTCCCTTGGGGAGGCAGCGGGCAGCCCTGTTACCGCAAAGTGGGGTGTAGCCGGCCGGGTGTGGTGGGGTGGGATCTGGGGCGGGGCCAAGGGCATCTCCGGAAGGCCCGAGGGACAGCCTGACCGCAGCCAGCTGTCCCCGGCTACGTACCTGGGGAGTCAGGCCGTCAGCTGGGTCGCCGTACAGGTGAATTTCCTGAGGAAGGAGGAGGTCTTGGCTGCCGAGAGAATGGAAAGCGTGTCAGGATCCATGTGGTGCGTGGCTGAGGAGGAGAGCCCCCCTCCCCGCCAGAGGAGCCCCCTGCCCAGCGCCGTGCAGAGCCTGCAGGGCTGCTACCAGGGTCGCAGCGAGATGGGTGAGCTTGAGGGGCTTGGCCCGGGGGTCCCTGCAGGGCTGGCGGTCAGCCACCTGCTTCCCCCCAAGGTTTGAGGAGTATTTTACATTTCCTTCTTTTTTTTTTTTTTTGAAGATTTTATTTATTTATTTGACAGAGAAAGACACAGTGAGAGAGGGAACACAAGCAGGGGGAGTGGGAGAGGGAGAAGCAGGCTCCCCGCAGAGCAGGGAGCCCGATGCGGGGCTCGATCCCAGGACCCTGGGAACATGACCTGAGCTGAAGGCAGACGCTTAACGACTGAGCCACCCAGGTGCCCCTACATTTCCTTCTGCTGTAAATGTGTGCATAGAGGACACATTCATGTGGTTCCCAAACCCGAGACGATGCTCCGAGGTCTGCAGAGAGAAGCCTCGTGCGGAGCCCGGCCCCGTGGGCCCTCTGCCCCAGTCCTGCGGGGTGAGCACTGAAGGCAGATTCTCGTGTCTCCTTCCAGAGTTTCTCGATGCAAATACCAGCAAATACGAGTATCACAACAAAGGATAGTCGGCTACGCTCATCGCTCCCTACTTCCCTTTTGCATTTAACACTGTGTTTTGGAGATCATTCCACGGGACTCCACAAAAATATTCCTGTCTGTCCGTCTGTCTGCTCCTCTCTCCACCCACACACAGCTACGGAATATTCCACGGGATGAAGGGACAGCTCCTTATGCATCCAGCACCGCCCCCCCATGGCCCCTGTAAACAGTAGGACGACAAACAGCCTGCAGGTGAGGCTTGCGGGGTAGAGTCTGAGGAGAGATGGGGGGTCAAAGGGCAAGTACATCTGTGATTTGGAGAGAAGCTGTCAGATCATGGGGATGATGGGCGTAAAATTCAGCCACAAATTCCTTGATTTCGCCTCCCTCCAAACGGTGGAGCCCAATCCCCTCCCCTTCAACGTGGGCTGGGCGTGGAGGCTGGCTAATGCACAGAATATGGGGGAAGGGAGGGTGTTTGGCTCTAGAAATTAGGTCATACGAAGCATTAGGATTCCGCCCTGCTCTCTGTCAGTCGCCCACTTGGGGGCCGCTGCCACCACGTTGCAGGACGCTCAGCAGCCCCGTGGACAGGCCCACGTGCGAGGCACTGAGGTCTCCCGCCCACAGCCACGGGAGCCGCCACCTTGGAAGTGGCTTCTCCAGCCCCGGTCGGGCCTCTAGACGAGCCTGCAGCCCCTGCCAACCTTCCAGTGCAACCGTGGGGAGCGCCTGAGCCTGCCCGCCCCGCGGAGCCGCTCCTGGACTCCTGACCTCGGAAACCGTGTGAGCTAGCAGACGGTGGCTGCTTTCAGCTGCCACGTGTCACAACGCACGCAGTGAAACGAGGGGATGAGAAGCCGGCCTGCTTGCGACCGTGCTCCCATGCTGGACACAGTGGCTCTGCACCGGGGCCCTCATCCCAGGGACCCCTTCCCCTCCCTGGGGGTGCCAAGCCTGTGGGCAGAGCTCAGCCACCCCGTCACCCTCTTTGCTTGGCCCTAGGATGGGGGCCAGACGTTCTGTCTGCAGGACCCAAGGGCACTCTCTGCCCACGGCCCCTGCAGGGGCTAGACGAACCGCCTCTGGGCCTGGACGGTGGGGCAGCGGGTGTGCCCAGGGTCTCGGGTTCCCGCCCCCACCTGGGCTGTTCGCAAGGCCCCTCAGTGCGCATGGGTGTGGGTTTCAGCGGGCCTGAGGCCCCTTTGAAGTCAGGAGATGCAATCCCTCCGATCCCAGGCTGCCCCAGGAGTGCGGGCACCTCCTTTTCCCTCAGAAACACTACCTGGCCCCTCTCGCTCTGGGTAACTCAAGACTGGGCGTGCCGGCTGGCTCTGGCCGGGGTGTGGGGCGGCAGCTCCTGCCGTAGGCCTGGGTTCCTGCACTCCCGGGGCCCCTCCGTGACCCCTCGATCCCCTGCACGGCGTCTAGCGTCTGCTCCTGCTTCCCCCCCCGCCCCAATCTGCCCTATTTCACTGTGGCCTCTCTGTCCGCCTAGAGCTCTCCTGTCCCTTCCTCCCGTGGCTGTTCCTCCTGAGACCCCTGCCCCGCCTTTGGTGCCCCCCTCGCTAATTTCCCACCTTCCTGGTTCCCACCCACGTGCAGGGAGACAGCGCGCTGGGTCAGCAGGGCCAGCCCGGACCTCTCCGGGACCGTCAGGGTCCTGACCTCAAGAGGCTGCTGACGCCCCATCATTCGTGCCGACCGGCATAGTGGGCACCTGCAGAGGTGGGCGCTTCCTGGGTCCTCTCCCGTTTGCTTCTTCCTCGAAGCCCTCCTGGTTGTGTGTGTATCCAACCAGGGAGATGCGGCTACTGAGGGTCTCCTTCGCGGTCCGGGCAGACCGTGCTCCCACGCCCTGGGCTGGCCTGTGCAATCAGGGTCCCGGGCTCCGACCTCCCGTGTGACCCTGTGCCTCCGGCCTGTTCCCCCAGCTGTACGTGAGGCTTTGTACCCAGCGAGTCCTCAGGCCTATGCTGGGTCTGTCTTCCAAGCCCAGTGACCCGGCCACGCGTGGGCCTGGGTCGGCACGGAAGCTCTGCTCCTCGCCCTGCGGCCCGGACAGGGAGCGATTTAACTCCTCCGCTGGGTTGCTTCTCCTGCCCCAGACACAGTACAAGGGGAAAGGGGCATCTGACTTCTGTCCCCTTGTCCTGGCCGGCGGGGGCAGCACGGTGGCCTCTGGAGGGCGGGGGCCTTTGGGAATGATGAGGGGTCGACGAGGGGGTGAGGGAGGGGCTGTGCCCGAGCGTGAGCCCCTCCCCGCTCCCCAGCCCAGCCCCCCGCCCGAGGCACCTGCCAGGGTCAGGACCAGCTGGGGGTCGGGGGTCAGGTGGGCCGGGATGCACCACGTGAGGTGACCAGCACGGGTTCAGGTGCTGTCTGCATTCCCTCCCGCACCAGCCCTCCCCACCGCGCCCTCAGCGCCAGAGAACCCACCAGAGAACCTGGCCCCACGCTCTGTGCTGCTTTCCTCACGTGGTCTCCAGGCTGCCCTGCGAGGCCTCTCCTCCCCTCACGGACGACAGACGGGACACTGAGGCACGCGAGGGGAGGCCTCTCACCCAGGTGGGGCAGCTGAGGGGGGCGCAGCCATGTGCGGGCATGCCGCCGGCCGGGACAGAACACGCGGGGGCTTAGGACGGGAGCGGGGTCCGGTGAAGGAACGCAGGGCCCGACGGACGGGGTAGGGTCTCTCAAGCACAGCGCCCGTCTGGGATGGGGGCTCCTGGCTCAGAGGTGCCCTGACCCCCGGTTCCAAGCTCGGCCTCTGGCTGCCTGCCCCCACCCCTGGCCCTGCCGGCCTCCCTGAGCGTGCACTGCTCCTGGCACGCCCCCCCCGTGACCGCTCCCCCCCACCCCGAGGCAGGGCAGCATTGGGGGGGCCTGGTGCCAGCTCTGCAGGGCGGGGAGGGCCGGAGGCTCTAGGTCCTCCGCTGGGAGCGCGGCCGGGCAGAGCCCGAGCAGTGCAGCCGTACCCACCATCTCCACGCCAAGGCCGTGGCACGTGGTGTTCGCCCCGCTCTCCGTGCCCGCCACGGCCTCGGTGCCCGTCGCACCCATCCCAGCCCCTGCCCCAGCCCGCCGAGCCGCCAGGTGTGCCCCGGATCCTGGGGGAGCTGAGTGCCGTGGCCTGAGCCACGCTGGGGCTCCCAGTCTGCAGCCGGGCTCTGGGCACTGTGGCATGGCTCCTAGTGACATTCCTTCTACCAACATTCTCCTTCCCTTTTCCTTCAAACGCTGCCGCTTTGCTTAAAGACTATCTGTTACCCCAGCGCTCAGATAACCCTGTGCAGGTGGAATTATATCTACGACGTGGCCCGGGGGTGCGCTTAAGAATACTGCGCAAATTATCAGCTGCATTTATCTTAATTACTTAGGGGAAAGTGAAGGCAGGCATTGCAAAGGGGCCAGGAAGCGTGTTTGTCCGCCTCATCGGGGTGCATATTTGAGATCCTTTAACAGCAGGCAGATAAGAAGAGCACGTGGGGAGAAGATGATGTCTTCGAAAATGACAGGGAGGGGGCTGGTGGGGCGGGGGGGCTCCCGCTTAAGGACGGGCCGTCGTCCACCCTGCAGCCCAGACAGGCCCCTCGCCTCGTCCTTTTGTTCCGCGAAGACCGGCACTGGGTGTGCGAACACACTTCCCGCCGCAGCTCCTCGCTCCCCGGACTTCAGGTGTCGGCCACCCGGCCAATGCCCACAGGCCACACCGAGCCTGGTGACCGAGCCGCTCACGCACCGCCGGCAGGAGACGGCCCCCCCCAGACACCACCCACCTTCCTCTGGGCGGGGCCGCAGACCTGATCCCCAGTGAGCTGGGAGCCCTGGGATCCCAGGCAGGGACGGGCAGGGTCCGGCCGACGTGTGTCGGGGCTGTGCTGGGCTGCAGAGTGGGGGCAGGGGGCCACAGGAGGAGACGGACACGGAGCCGGCTGTCCGTGTCCAGCCCGGCCCAGGGAACGCTCCCCGAGCCTGAGTGGCCTGGTCTGGCACATCCCGAGGGCCCGCGTGGTCTGGAACGCACTAGCCAGCCCAGCTAACCACCCACCTGGCATTAGGAGAGCTGCCGGAAATCAAAGGCGTGAGTCCCAGCCTGGTCACAACCCCGGCCAGAGGCTGTCCCCGACGTCTGTGTTGACGGGTGCCCTCTGGAACCCCGGGCACCAGCGGTCCCGGGTGGCAGGAGCCTGGCTGGCTCTCTAGGGACCTCGGTGCCCTCACCTGCAGGATGGGAGTGACCGCACACCGTCCCACACAGGCTGGGCAGGGCAGGGCTGCGGAGGGAGGCTGGGGAATTGAAAGTAAGAGAGGTGTGAAGTCCTTTGGAGGGCAACATGCTGGGGACCCAGTGGGAAAACTCTTCCGGGGGCTGCAGGGAATCCTGTGCCTTCACGCCCGAGCTCTGGGTTCAGGCGCCACATGCCTGAGAGATCTACACCCTGCACTGCCTAGATCTTCCTGCACTGTGCCCTCTGCCCTCACCCCCCCACCCTCCCCGGCACCTGCTTGCCCTCTGCCACCCTCCGCATCACCGCACACCAGGCGGGCTCCTGCCTCTGGCACCTGCACTGGCCATTCCCTTCCCAGGATAGGCCCCCTTTCCCTCCTCCCCTCGTCTAGCTCCAATGCCACCACCTCCAGGAAGTCCTCCCTGACCATGGAGCCAGCACAGCCACTGCCCGAGGTCACTCTCTGGCCCTCTGGGGCTTACTGCTGCCCCTACGCAGACCTCCACCGCAGGGAGCATGAGGATTGGGCTCCAGCCTGTTCTGCTGGCCGGGCTGGCTCAGCCCCCACTCTCAGGGTCCTGGGTCTGCCCAGCCTTCGGTTAACCTCTCTGGGTGCCTTGGAGAAGCTCTACAGTCCTCAGTCAGTCCGTCTGTGGGATGGGCCAGACCCCCCTCTCAGCACACGCAGGCCCATGTGTGCACACCCATAACCATGCACACACATGTCCCCGTGCACACACGGCCATACGTGTGAACAGTCACCAGCACGGACACACATATGGATTTATGCAAACGTGCACACACATGTCGCCGTGTGTTCTCACCAAGGCTGTGGAGGGGCTGCACACTCTCTGACTCTGGACCTCGTTCTTCTGGGAGGAGCCCGCGGGCAGGAGGCACAGCCCTGGGCCCCTCCAGCTCTGCCCTGGCACCCGAGGGCAGGGGTATCTGGGGGCAAGGCCGACACTCAGTTTGGGGGGTGCATCCTGCACCCTAAATGTTAACACTGTACCAAGCTCGGCCCCAGCACACTCTGGCCACCCCCTGACCTATTCCTTGGGACGTTCTTCTCCCCGGTGGAGAGGGACAGGGGACCATGGGGGTGGTGACAGCCAGGGTCTGCCATGCAGGGGTCACACTGGGATTTAGGGGCCCCAGGAAGCCGCCAGCCCAGCCGGGGGTGTATGGAGCCAAGTGTCCACTGTCCCAAAGCCGAGAGGCAGCTCACCCGGGGCAGGGCTTGCGAGGACATGCTAACAGCCAGCAGCAGGACTCGGGGATCCAGGGAAACCACTTTTTGAGGCTAAAGCGGGCGAGGCATCTTCTTGAGTGGCCTGGCGAGCAGCGTGGCCTCGTAATTCTAGAACAAGGATTTTTGGGCGCACCTAGTTTTCTGTGCTCACTTCACAGATGCACCTCAGAGAGGGCGCTGGCTTGCTGGAGGCCACACAGCAGCGAAGCCTGGGCTCCTGGAACCGGGGGCACCGAGCTCCTGGCCAGGGCAGTGCTCCAGTGATGCTCGAAGCAGCTGTGGGCAGGAGCTGGGGGCTGGAGGTAGGGTCCCTGCTCCTGGTCACCCCCCCACCCCCCCGAGAAGGGAAGACACCGCACTGGGTGCCGAGCAGCTGGTCTGGAGAAGGGCGGGCACCACACAGGCCTGCCTCCTGTTTGGGGGCTGCCAGCTTGATCAACCCCATCCGCACCAGCCAGGCAGGGAACGGCGGCTAGAGGGACCGGGATGGGCGGAAGCTGGGAGGTGGGGGTGGCTGGCCTCATCCTGGTGCCCTCCGTCCCCAGGGTGGACCCTGCACACACTATGGTTACAGACCCGAGGTTTCCGTGGCCTCTGTTGGGGCGGACACCCCCTCTTGGAGACCTGGCTCTCGGTCCTTCTTCACGACCCCTCATCATCGCCCCAGTGGGGGCAGGAAGCTCAGTGCCCCCAGCCTCCGCGGGCCTTGGTCCCCTGGGCTCAGGGTCCCACTGGGAAAACCCCCAAGGGTGTAGGGTGTTCAAAGCTTCCCGTGGCTCTGGCTTTTGGGGAAAGATTGTCATCGTCCTCCCGCAGACAACCCATTCACACGTGACTGTTCGTGATAAAAGTCCGTTGTTTGCCGTCCCTTTCTGGGCCCAGCACGAAGCCCCGCGTGCACTGACCACGCCTTCAGGGAGTGAGTGGTCTCCAGACCTTTGCTGCCGAGGGTGGGCAGAGGACCACCACCGGAGGGAGGGCGAGGCTGGGGCCCAGGGCATGCCTCGGGAAACTCGCAAGCTATCACCCCACCACCCCGTACCCCGACTGTAGCACAGAGATCAGGTCCCGGCGAGAGGAAGAGCAGAGCTGACCGCTGAGCCTGGAAGGAAAGGGCCCCTGGGGGCCAGCGTGCCTGGGGCTGGGCTCAGCTCCTGCTACCCGGGGCTCGGGGTGAGGTGCCTCGGGCCAGTCTTCCCTGCTTCCTGCCAGCCAGGGGGAGTGCCTTAGACCCATTTCACAGGTAAGGAAGCTGAGGCTTTGGGAGGTAAGTGAGCCAGCAGTCAGCTACGGGATTCCCACCGTGCGCCCCGACACCCCCAGCGAAGGCCGGGAAACCTTCTGATGTTTGGAAACTGAGCGAGGCCCCCACGGGAGCCCTCCTTCCCTCGCGTGCTGGGGATGTGGGGACGGTGGGGTTTAATGCGCTGTCTCCTGAGCGACAAGATGAATGAGCTTCCTTGGAGGCCCGGTGTCTGCGGTAATTACTCTCCCCTCAGGTTCCGGATCCTATCAGCCTCCTTTTTTAATTAAAAGATGGCCGTCCCGTCTGGGCTTTAATTTATCAGCGACGGACTCGCTCAGCTCCGCCTGCCGCCCGGCAGAAGCCAGAAGCAGACGTTCCCCGCCGCCGAAGCCACAGATGCGGGACTCTGGGTGGGGGTGGCGCCAGGGACGGAGGAGGTGGGGGAGGTGCGGGTAGGCCCCGGCTTGTGCTGCCCGCTGGCCTGTCTTCAGGAATGTCACCTGCTGGGGGCCCACCTGGTCTTGTCCACTGCCTCCCCCTCCGTGCTTGCTTGACCCCCGTGCCCTGTACCCACTCAGTCACGTGTCCCCGAAGACAGCGTGTCAGTCCCGGCACCTGCCTCGGGGTCCCTGGTACCCGAGACCCTGCCTGGACAGGGCTGAGACCACGTGTGTCTTCAAGGAGAGCCTGGGGGCCACCCTGCTGGTGCCCGCCACACGTGCAGGGTCCCGGCCGCACCAATGCCGGCCCTGCAGCTCTGAGCCCACGGCCATGGCCCCCACGAACCTGGCCCAGCCATGGGCTCTCTGACACCCCAGGAAAAGGCAGAAGTCCAGCTGTTGGGTGCAATCTGCCCATTTTCAACCTTACACTACAGACTCAAGTAAAACTAAATACCGTGTGGGCTGAAGCCGCCAGGGCCGGCCTGGGCCTGTGACGGGTCTCCAGGGACCCTTCTGTGGGCAGTGTCCATCCAGTCCAGGCTGTGCCAACCTCGGACGCCCTGCTCCCTCCCTCCCTCCCTCTAGGAACCTCAACCAAGCACCTCTGCCAGGCCCTGGGACATGACCACGCGTGGGGACACAGACGTCACGCCATGGGGCTGCCATCCCACTGAGCCCCATTCAGGGCCATCGGGCCTCCAGAACACAGGTGTCCTGACCCCATGGCTGGTGAAAGGCAGGCTGTGGCCTGGGAAGTTCTCAGGATTTCCGGAAGCCCCGTGGGTAGGGAAACCCTTTACTGGCAAAGGAGCTGTGGGTCCCCCACAGCAGGACTCAGGGAGCCTAAGCCCAGGTCACACCGCAGGCTGTGATACACACTCAGAGGGCGAGCTCAGGCCTGGGGCCACGGGGGCTGCGTGGCCAGGAGGGGCGGGCTGAGTGCTGTGGGCCTAAGGCAGCAGACAGGGTGCTCAAGCCTGTGGCCTCTGCCTCTCACCCCGACCCCGACCACCACTAACAGCATGCACCCCTGCCCCTTCCCTGCTCTGCCATCAGCTGGCCCACCTGGAAAGGGCCGCGTCCCTGTCTGGGGAGCACAGGGGCTGGCTGGGTCCCCAGGACCCTGAAGGGGAAGAGGGGGTCCGAGCAGTCACTGACACGGACGTCATCCTTGCTTTGCAGGGGAGGAAACTGAGTCACAGCGAGGTGGGGGACTTCCTTTCCCAGCACACTGACCTGAGCCCAGGGCACCTGGGGGGGGGGGGGACATCCACGGGCAGGAGCCTCCAACTCCAGCCATACTCTGGGGCCTCTGGCTGCAGGACCCAGGCGCAGCCCCCAGCCCCCAGCAGCCGCTACAGAGGGGCCCACTGCAGAGGGGCGGCTGGGAGCAGGGGCGCAGCTGAATGACAAGTCCCCGCTCTGCTGGCTTCAGAGGGTGCGCTGGCGGAGACCCCGCAGAAGGGCCCTCTCTCCCGGCTCTCTGGGTGTCTTGCTCTCATCAGTTGGAGACGAAGTAGGAAGAAGCAAGGCATGCTGCCAGGGGCTGGAACAGGCACCGTGGCCGTGTTTCTTGTTGGTAGCAGGTGGGGTGCCCAGTACAGGCATCCCCGCCCTTTGGCCTTGGAGGAGGTGGACTGAGAGCAGGCTGGCGGGGACCAGTGAGGGCCTGCAGGGGGGGCCCACCGGGGAGCCTGAGAGGCGCAATGGGGCTTGAGTCACCCAGCTGGGCCCCTCCCTGAATCAGGCGGGCGCCAGGGGGCGGTGGGCATGGGGACCTGCCTTACGGGGTCCCACCACCCCAGGCTCCTGGGGGCTTCTCATCCACTAGAGACCCGGGTCATCAGAGGCTCCTGAGTGGGGACAGCATCAGGTAGGGAAGGATGGGGTGGCACGCACCTGCTGCAGGTGTCTCAGCCCAGCCCAGGGGGGCCTGCCCTGGAGCCGAGCCTGCACCTCCTGCCGGTGGTGCCTGTTCCCAGGTTCCTGCCCCGGGCTGGCTCCGAGGAGGCGGGAGTCAGGGCGCTGTGTGCGCGCGCCCTGTGTGTGGGTGAACGTGCACATGCATGTGGGCACGCTCGGGCTGCGTGTGTGCGTGTGGTGGCCCCTCTGTCCCACTGCAGGCGTCCCAACGGGCAGGACACTGGGCTCTGCCGCTCCGAGGCCCTCGGGGGCCCTGACGGCTCGGGGCGCCATCACCTCTGGTTTCTTTCAAATCTGGGGTCACAGGTGGGGCTGGGGTGGCTGGGAACACTCTGAAAACAGGTAGAACTTTAGGTGCAGGTGTGGAATCCAGCTGTGTGGGTCATGACACCTCTGTCCACACCCCAGTGTCCCCCTGCAAACAATGGGGACCCCGACAGCACCTGCCACACAGGTTGTGGGGGATTTCAGTGAGATAGCGTGCGTCAGGGACTTCACTCCGGGCCGGACAGCTGGTGGACCCTCAGAGAGACGATGGTGGACTTGGACACAGAATGAAGCAGAACCAGCAACGCTGGGCAGCGGCAGCGAGGGGGACGGGGCGTTAGATGCCACTGCACGCCCCTCCCCAGCCTCTGTCCTCCTTTGCATCACGCGGAGCAGAGGGGCCCCGCCCACGGCCGCGTCACCCACTCTCGGCACGGACCAGCACCCCGGGGGTCTCCAGACGCAGCTATGCACGGGCCGGTGTGAGTGCACGCAGTGGACAGGAGGCCCAGGGCAGCTCTGTGCCAGCCAAGCCCCCACGGTCTCCATGCCACTCGGGCCTGCCACTCCCGGCCAGTCGCCAGCGCCCAGGCTCCGGGGCTCTGGGCGTCTGGAGGGGCTCGCGAGTACACACCACCCCCTCCCACGCTGCAGGCACACCTTGTTGGCCCTTTTCCCCCAAACAAAACGTGCACACCAGTTTTTATGTAAGAAGAAGGCTATAGGGCATGAAAGCACCCTGACACCCCAAAAGAGCATCGACGGAACTCGTGAGGACCCTGTGCCGGCCCCCGAGGCTCCTGCGGAGGGAGGGAGAGCGGCGCCTGCAGACGCCCACCCTGGATTAACGCGCAGCAGACCACGCGGTGCGGCCAGAGCTGCTGGCGGGCGAGCGCGGGAGGGTCTGCAAGTTCGCGGAGGGCGTGCGCCCGGCCTTCTCGCTTAAAGGTCGGTGTCTGGCCTGACGCAGAGCAGGGGATGCTTATAATGACAAGAATCCAAGAGCGGGTCTCTGCAGGCCTCGCGAGGCAGCCGGGCGGCGGTGGCGGGGTGGGGAGGAGGCTCTGCAGGGCACCTCTGGGAGGGCGTGAACCCAGGCTGGGGGACGGGGACTCTAGGGGTCACGGCGAGTGACCGCCCGCCCACCCCCACACAGCCACCCTGAGCCCTGAGCACCCCCCGATCCCCCGGCCCCCCGACCCCCGGGCGCACGGGGGCAGCTTCCTGGCCCGGGGCCATCGCAGGCCCGGCGGACACGGTGGCTCATGGCGGCGGCGAGGCGGCTCGCTCCGGGCCCTGTGGAAAGTTGTCCCTGGCTCCTGCCACCGTCCAGCTTTTCACATCTCAGCTGGTTTTAATTAGTTTCCTTCAAAGTCCCCCAAAGCAACAGAGCCACGTTAGCGCTCACCAGCAGCCAAGACGTTCCAGTGTGTGTGTGTTTGGGGGGCGGGGGCCGCAGAGGCCAGCTTGCCTTGCTGAGCGGCAGGGGCCTTTCTGCTTCTGGGGCCAAGGGCTGTGGGGCTGCTGGGCACTTCTGGCCTGGGCCCCGGGGCGGGCCGGCTCCGACCAGGAAGGACGCTGCGGCCCCATGGGGCCGGCTGGGAGGGGCTGGCCTTGACTGCCCGACACTCCCGACCTCGCCTGCATACTTCCTGGGGGGCCCGCAGCACCCCCATAGCCCTGGCTCTGCTCCCACTTACGGTTAGCAAAGTCTCATGCCTGCCAGCTGTGCCGGGGCCCGTGCCCACCCTCTTCCAGCGACAGTCCCCGCAGGCCTCGAGGGGCTGGATGAGACCCCAGGAGGCAGGAGCTGGGGGTGGCTGTCGGGGGCGCCCCAGCCTGTTCATGCTCCCCTCCCCCCACCACGGCCGTTTCCTGGTGGCATCCGGGCCACAGCACGGAGGCCTCCCTCAGGTTTCCAACAGAAGCATGGGTATTTTCGTGGACTTCTGTGATTTTAAAAACAGCCTGAGGCCACACCAGACACACATGCTGAGTGGATGTGACCAGGGAGCTGCCAGCTTGCAGCCCCCTCCTGCGTGGGGCTGCACCCCAAGGTTCAGGGCTTGAGTCTTCCTGCTCAGCCCCGTCCCCACCCTGGGGCCACCACTGCAGCTGCCAATGGTCCTCTGGTGGTGGACATCCGTTTCTTGCCTGTCCAGCACCCCTCTCCCTGTTTCTGGCAATGGTGACTTGGGTGTGCTGTGGGGAGCACCCCTCCCCTCCTCTCTGTCCATGTGGTTCCAGTGGGATGACTCTCCCCTTCCCAGTAGACCGGACTCCTGCCACTGTTGGTGCACCTGGATCTAGCTATGCCTGACACATGCCCTGTGTTGCCCCATTTTGAGCCAAATGGTCTCCGTTTGCTTAACCTATTTTGAGTGGAGTTCTGTCCCCCTGTGACCAATACATCCTCATATGGGGGCTCACAGGTGACTCTGCCGGGCATCGGTCTTGTCCTCGGCCGGCAGCTGGCTGTCCTGAGGGGCCTGACCCACCCTGTGACTTGCTTTTTCACCTTTCTCCTCACGTGCCCGCTTGGGCTCAGCTCTGTCCCAGTGGTCGGTGCCTCCCTCCGGCTGCTCCTCTCTGTCCCCCACCCTGCCACTCAGAAGGGAGGAGCCCCCCGTGAGCACATGTGTGCATGGACTCGAAGCAACCATCCTGCACCAGAGGTTTCCAAAGTTTTCTACACTTGATCCTAGCCCAAGTTTTCTAAGGCCTCCGGGTCTTCCCATGAGAACTGGCACAGATGACGTCCACGCTCCGGGGACCGTCGCTTCCAGCGGCTCAGCTACGGCGGGCCTTCCTGACCTTCCCTTCCTCGCCTGCCAAGAGGGCCTCACAGAATGGGACTGAAAAGGGATACAGCCACAGGGAAGGCCTCAAATTCACTCTCGCTTCAATTAAAAAAGCCAACGACTCATTCGCACTGGTAACTCATTACTACACTCTTTGAAACACCCAACTACTGACCACCGGCTTGTCCCTGGAGGGCCAGCTACTTTTCTGGAAGTCTTTGCCGGCAGTATGATCTGGCATCTGGGATTTGCTTTTAAAAATGCTGCAAGAGTAAGGGCAGGGCTACGAAATGCACTCAGAGCGGTTTGCACGACTATCAACTCTCCGGTGTTGGAGAAAAACCCAGGGTGACTGCTAAGCCATATGGGGTGTCGGACCACGCCCCGGGGTTGCCCTGCTGGACAGGCGCACCCACGCGCACCACCGCCCCGGCCTCGGGATGGCCTCGCCCCTGGGCTCTGTGCTTCTCTCCTAGACTCCTGCATTCCGCCCGTCCTCCTCCCCCTCCAAGGGTCTGGACCTTGTAAAAGTTGAAAGTGTCCCGATCCATACATATCTCCCACATATTTGACCTCTGGTATGTGTGGCTGGGTGTTGGCATTCACAGTTTTATCTTCCTAGGCTGAGCTGGCCTTTTTTATGGGGTGTTTCTGTTCCATGCAGGCTGGTCAGATGAGAGAATCAGCAGACCCCAGCAAAGCCTGACTGGCCGCGTGACCCTGGCTTAGCCCCCGGCTGCCCTCCCCAGCTTGTGTCCCTACCAGGGGGAGAACCGGGTGAGGGAGACAAATGGGGGTGTACTTGGACAGAGAGCTCCCAGGAACTGGAGGAGAGGTACTCAGAGGCATGCATGGGGCCTGGCCCCTCTCTGTGCCCCCAGCTCCTGGCAGAGATAGTCCTCGTGTGGGCTTAGAGAAAGTAGGCAACCGTGGAGGCCTGGAGCACAGGCACTGGCCCAGAGGAAACTGAGGCTCTGCTGGGATGCACAATGTCTGTCTCCACGCGGCCCTTCGAACTCGACATGCTCATGTAGCAGGCTCTCGCCACTGCAGTGTCCCTTCACTGTCTCCTTGTCTTCTTCCCTCATGACATTTCTATGACTTCATCATCCAGCAACAGGTGCAGGGCCTGCTCATGACCTCAGGGTCCTCCACACACCTGTTCACCTGGATTAATGGCCTCCTGTGTTAGATAGGAAGCTCCTGGGGGACAGAGCCTAGTTTGACAGGTACACAGTTGTGTCTCAGCCTGGCACACTGCCTGGAAAACATAGTCATCCATCCATCCATCCATCCATCCATCCATCCCTCCATCCACCAACCTATCCATCCATCCATCCATCCACCCACCCACCCACCTATCCATCTATCTATCCATCCATCCATCAATCCATCCATCTACCATCCATTCACCCCTCCACCACCTACCCATCCACCCATCCATCTACTCATCCATCCATCTATCCATCCATCCATCCATCCATCCATCCATCCACCCTCCTACCCTACCCACCCATTCACCCATCGATCCATTGTCAGGACTGGAATTTGGGTCGTGCGGTCTTAACTGCTATACTTTAGCCCCCGGCTCACTGCAGGGCTAAGGAAGCAAAATCTTGCAGTAAGCAACTGCCCCACCATGTAACCCTCATTACCCTGAAAGAGGACCTGACATGAGTGGAGTGGGTGGCCCCGGTGCCCACGGCACTAGCACCAACAGCCTCTGTCCCATGGCTAGAAGAAGGGACAAGTTGTCCCCTCCCCTGGGCTTATTCCCAGTCAGCCTGGGGTCCTGTGGGAGGAGGGACCTTATGCAGCCAACTGAGTCTGGATCCCTTTTCTGCTTGAGCTTCTGTAGGGCCCCAGGGCCATGCAGGCCAGAGCGGAGGCTAGGGGTTGGGGAGCCAGACTTGACCCACGACACGGCCTGTCCTCCCCCTAGAGTAGATGCTCCTCCATCCCCTAGAAGGAGACACTGGCCTGCTGTCTCTGGGCCGCTTCCTGTCCCCTGTCCTGTCCCTGGCTGCCTTCCCTGGGCCTGTTCAACTGTGCTGGGGTCCTGCAAGACACTCCCATGCTGCCCTGAGAACAGAGCTGATTGCTAACTCACTGAACAGGCAGAGCGGCTGGCCTAGGACTTCCAGAGGCACAGCCCCCCAGCTCCCCTCCGCCTCTGACTAGAGACCCCACGGGGTAGCCCGCAGCCGACCCCTGGCTGAGCCAGCCCAAGGCCTGTCACTGCTGCCGTCCTCACAGCGAGGCTGATCTGATCGGAGGCTGGTCCCTCCGAGGAGGCTCTGGAAGGCAGGTGCAAGCACAGTGTTCGTAAGGAGCCCGGCAGCTTGTAAGGACCACTGTGTTCCTTCCTGGCCTGGCCCACAGCCGCGGCCCGGCCCAGCTGCAAATGCTCTGTGAGCCGCAGAAGTCACCCTAAAAGGTGACTTTTAGGGTGACTCACCCTAAAAGGTCTGAGCCTGCCAACAGGGGCCTCAGTTTCCCCATCTGGACAACGGTGCTGCCATCCGTGGTGGCTGACTGCAGCAGAGGCTTCGAGCTGCCAGGTCCAGGAGGAAGCTGGGATGCCCACCCGAGCTGCCAGGTCCAGGAGGAAGCTGGGATGCCCACCCGAGTTCACCCAGCAGATTTCGCTCAGCTGTCTCGTGGAGTGGGGTCACAAGGATGCTGAGGCTCAAAGGTCATGCTGCAGGCTGGGGAAGAATCAGAACTGGATGCACCTACCCCAAAGGTCAGGCTCTCCCCCTGGCACCCCCCTCCCCTTCCACCATGAGGGCCAACGTCTCGCGCTCCCCACTGATGGCCACGCGGGCAGGTGCGGGTGACGAGCAGCTCACCCTGACCCTCTCTTCCCACCACCTGGTTGATTGTCATGCTAATCCGAGAGGCTGGCAGGATGATGTAATCCCCTTCTCCTCAATGGGAAACTGAAGGCCAGAGAGGTGCAGAGACTTGTCTGCGGCCACACAGCTCAGTGGGTCAGGGCCCACCATGCTTGTGTCATTCCTGGGCCAATGGGGGGCCTGGAGTGTGACCCCTGCCTTCCGGGTGCCCTGTCCCGGGGTCTAAGGGCTCCTGCTGGCCTGTAGGCACCGCCTGGCCCTCCTCCTCGGGTGGCCCTGGGCAGAGTCCTGTGGCCGGGCACTAAACGAGACGGGGGCGGGGGTCAGGCTGTCAGCACGGTGAGTGATGTTCTCATCACCTGCTTTGTCCTTGGACCCATGAAAATGACCACTTTGCGGTGGGGAAGGGTCACGGGTCCGATCTGGCCGTCCGCTCACAGGGCCCACCCTGGATGTTCCGGCTGAGCAAGAGGTCCAGATCCAAGTTCCTCTGCGAAAGTGCCGTCTCCCCCCCCGGGGTGCCGTCCGCCTGCCTGCCCTGCAGCTCCCCGGACTTCGCATCCATGTCCTGAGCACAGGGCCAGCGTGGGACACGAGGGGCAGGAGGACCCAGACTGCCACTCCCCACTGCTGGTCACGGTGAAGAGCCAGACATCACAGAGGGGTCCTTCCGACAGCACAGCCGGGAGGCTGGGATCAAAGGCCCCATCCGGGGAAGCAGAGGGATAGCTTCTTCCAGCATTTTCTTTATTTGCCTGTAGAAAGCACTTTCTGAGGCTTTTGTTTTGTCTTCTCGGACCCGGCTTTGTCCAGTGTGATGGGTGCGGCACCCACTCCACATGGATGCACGGCCCCGCGCAGCGACAGGGCGCCTCTGACCTGTGACTGAGGGTCCGGGCCCAGCCTGTCTGGGACAAGAGAGGCCTGAGGTCGTCCTGGGTGGGTTCCCAACAGCTACAGACACTGAAACCTGGGCTCAGATGTCCAGAAGGATTCCTGCCGAGGAGAATCCATCCTCTATCACCTCACTGACCACCGACATACCAACCTACCAGCTCTCCGCTATCTGTCTCACAGATTCTACTCAGTACCCACATAAATGCTTGGATTCGTATTTATTTGTTGGGGCAAAGATTACCGACATAAGAAGATGCACAGCTCTGCTCTCCCAGACCCCTGAAAACCCTGAATTTTGCCAGCTCAGTATCCCTCCTACTTTACCCCAACCTTCCCCAACAGCTGGGAGGGGGCCAGCAGACCCACATGACAAAGGGACACAGAATGGGGGAGAGGGAAAGAAGGGTGGGCCCGTAGGACCCTGCGTCCATCCCAGGGCCATGAGGACTGGGGGAGCCGCGGGCATGGATCCACCAAGGAGAGGCTTCCCTGGCACATCTTGCTGGTGTGGCAGGCGGGAGAGACGCCCGAGCCGTGGGGACCATTTTGCCACCCTCAGGAGGGTCTCCCGAGAGAGGTGCTGATGCAAAGGAAGGCATGGAGAGAGCCTGACTCCTGAGGCCCTGTCTGGAAACCTGGATCCAGCAGCGCCTGAAGCCCACTTATTATTCCACAGGCTTTTCAGTCCCACCAGCCAGTAGATCCCTTTTGTGCTGGGTGACTTGTGTTTCTGTCACTTCTGAGACATCCAAAGCACAAGGACAGGTAGAAGAGAGCAGACGGCCAAGCTACCAGTGGGGTTACGAGGACAAAGGACCCAGAGTGGGGGCGGGAGGCGGGAACTGGAAATGTTGTAGGGGTGCTGGGTATTTCTGGGGGCAACCGCCCCGTGCAGGCCTGACTCCCCCAAAGGCCCCCAGGAGCCACACATGCCTGCGGCACATGACTGGCCAGGGAAGAGGCGGCCGAGGTCGCCACGGACAGCCCAGGCTCATGACCTTCAGGGACCTGTGTCTAGCGGGGAGTCACGGGGCCATCTGAACGCGGTGAGCATTCCTGACCCACTGGGGCCACTTGGCAGGACAGACACACGACAAGGTCCTGGCGCTGGGGGCACGTGTGTGGACTGCGGCTGGCACCGGGCTGGGGGGCAACCAAACGCAGGGGAGGAAAGACTTTAGGTTCGCAAATTGGGGTTCAAGCCCTCCTCGGGGTGCTGGGTGTGCACCTCGGAGCCTCCACTCACAATGTCCTAGCGTCATCTACACAGAGGGGTCCTGTGGGAATCACTCCAGGGAACTGGGCACAGTCCCAGCACGGTGCCTGGCCCACGGTGCCTAGGGGTGGCTGGCAACAGGCTGAACACGCCATTTACACGCTATACACACGTACATACAGTCACGTAGTTGGTATGAGTTACATACACGGCGGCACTCGTAACATGTAGCATGATACACTCACGTGTACAACGTTTACATATACAACACATAGGCTTGCGTTCTAGATGTGCGAATCCGCCGACCTCCCGCCCTGCCCCCCCGGCCTGCTGTCCCCGATCACAACACAAACCCCCCCACAACTTCCTGAGGCCCGCCTACAGAGTCTGTCGCCAGGTAGCGGGGTGCCGGGGCCGATTCACGCCCGGGGGCGCCCAGAGCAGCCAAGCTGCCCACACCACGGTGTGGCAGTGACGCCCGGGTCCCAGGGTGGAGAGGCCGATGGGTGCAAAGCCGTCCCGGGGAGCAGGGAGGGAGTCCAGGACAGGACGGGGGCTTGGGTGCCCTGGGATGGGCCGGGAGCCTGTGGGGACCATGAGGACAGAGAGCACGTGTGATCCCCGAGTGCCGAGTTCCCGCAGACACTGTGTTTCTCGTTCAGTCGCTCACTGGACACACACATCTCCTGGACTCCGGGGCCACAAAAGGAGCAGGCCTGGCCGGTTCCAGGAGCTCGCCGGCCAGTGGGGGAGATGCCCGCATGACCCGAGGGAGCGCTGCGCAGACGTGGGGCGTCCTGACTCCCCGCAGGCTGCCCCGGGTGCTTGCCACGCCGTGATGCCCCATGCCGGCGAACCCGCCCCGCCTTCAACACCGAGTCCAAAAGGTACAGAGCGTCTCCCTGATAATTCCCACAAATGCAGACTACATGCTGGGATGAAGCATTCTGTTATGTCGGTTAAAGAAACTGTATCACGAAATTCACGGCCCCTCTTTCTTTTCCACATGCAGCCACTGAAAAGTCTGACATGACCCCATGACTTGCATCCTGTTTCTCTTGACGGCGCTGGTGTACAGTGAGCCCCTTCCTGCCGAGGTCCCACGGCTGCCTGCACTTAGGGGCCCTGCCACTCTTCCTGAGGGCACGTGCCCCAGACGCCTGGGGGCCAGAAGGCTGGGGATGCCGCATCCACTCCGCCTTCTGGTGGAACAATGTCTGTCGGCGGACACCGGTCCTGGCCCCTGGTGAGCAAAGCATTTTCAGGCTGATCGCCAGACACACAGGCCCTCATCCCTGTCCTGGGAGGCAGGACAGGTGGGGAGACCGAGGCTGGAGGAGGTGTGGAAGTACCATGACAAAGCCCCATGCCTATCCGCAGACTCTCGCCCTGAGCCCCTCCTCGGGCCCGACATGTCGGGGTCTCTGGGTCCCCGTGGGGCTTAGCTCAGAGCCGCCTGGGTAAATTCCAGTTTTGCTCTTTTACTCAACAGGCTCTGGGGGACACGGCACAAGAGGGCCTCAGGCCTCAGGGCACAGGCCCAGGTGCCCACTGCCCAACAGCAGGCAGGCCCCTCCGGCAGCTTCTGAGACTTTAATTATTCCCCAGGCACCGGCCCGGCATAAATACAGCCTAGACATCCAAGAAAAGCACGCTGCCGGCATGGGGAGCCTTTCCCAGTGCTAAATGCAGCCTGGGCGCTGGGGAGGTCGGCGAGCGTGCTCAGATAACAGTCGGATTCCGCAGGCCCTGAGCTGACCCTGGATCGGGCACGCTCCCACTCACCGGGAGTGACCGCCGTGGCCAGGCCCAGAGGGCCGCCGGCTGTCTTTCTTCCGCTGGGAGGGCACTCCAGGGTGGGGAGCAGGAATGCATGTGGGCCGGTCCGAGTTTAGCATGTATTTATAAATGGGCACAGCTGCCAGCTGAGTGGTACCCTGGAGGTCAGCTTCCTGCCAGGTCCTGCAGCCAGATGTTTTCCTGAGATTGCAGAGAGATTGCTCCACCCACGCATGCCCGAAGTCAGCCCACATCGACGCTCGAGGCCGCTCTGTGCCTGGGCCTGGCCAGGCTCCAGAAACTCGGAGAGGACAGGCACTCCAGGGACGTGAGACGTGGCCCCCCCCCACCACAGGGTGGATTTTGGAAGGAGCAAGGAGGGGAGGGGACCGTGCTGCCTTAGGAGGGAAGCCCTCTCCGAGGAAAGGCAGGGCAGTATCCGAGGTGGGTTTTGAGGGACGGTTAGGAGTTTTCGAGACATCCCAAGGAGCACGGGCAGTGCTTTGGAGGTGAGCTGCCACCCTGTGTGCCCGGTGCACGGCATATGGGGAAGAATACACGAGAGTCCCATAGGGTCTTGAACTTCCATGCGGACAAGGTTGCGGGGGGAGCGTGCAGGTCCCAGCCCCCCCCCCCCACCATTGGTTCTGATCCAGCAGGGCTGGGAGAGGCAGGGAGTCTGATCTGGGGCCACTGACCCCAGTCTAAGAAACCGAGGCTCAGGGAAGGAAGAGTAGTCTGGAGGGGCTTCCTGGAGGACGTGGGGGAAAGGGGCAGGGAGGTGGAATCTGCGAGGGGTGGGTGCCAGGGACTCCAGTGAGGGCCACCCAGACACCAAGGGTGCACGGTGGCCACGCACACACGTGGACACTGAGTGCTCGCACGTGGCTGGTTGGAACCAAGACTCCAATTAAATATAAAACGCACTCCAGGTCTCAAGAAGCTAGACTGACCCCCTTGATTGTAGAAGGAATACACATTGGAAGGACGGTAGTTTGGATATAACGTATTGCATGAAATGAATTTCATCTGAACTTTCAAGATTGCCTGTGCACCTTGCCATCATGGCTTGCGCTGTGTCATATTATAGTATGGCACGACACACGTGCACACACACACACACACCAGATGTACACACATGTGTCCACACGTGTCCGTGCACGCAGGCATGCTCACTCACACTCACACACTTCCCGGCTCTCATGGCCACGCACTGCGAAATGCCGGGACAAGGGAAAGCTCTGGGCTCTGGCTTTCTGGGTCCCGGTCAGCCCTGCACAGAGCCGGCCACGGGCGGGTTCTCTGGCCCTCTGGATGGATTCTTCCTGGCGGGGCCGGGGGCTGTGCCCAGGCCCTAGGGCTCCAGGGACAGGCTGGTCCCCCCCCCCCATACCTGTTTCCTCACCTATAAAGCGGCTACAGCAGCCCTGCCTTTGCAGCTGAGGGAGACCGCGTGCAGCTGCTCGGCCACCGGCAAGTGCCCGCCTGCCCACTGCCGTGCCCACTGGCCCCGGACGGCCGCGTGGGGAGTGCTGACCGTCCCGGGGCTGGGGACCCCACAGCCCCCTGCAGACTCTGGCCAGGGACCTCACAAGGGCGTCATCCTCTCCTTAGCTGCTCTCCCACAGGCCCCCCTCCAGCTTGTGTTGCCGCGTCAGTACGCGGGCGGTGGGTGTGGGTCCCGGCTCTGGCTCGCAGAGTGCTGTGATGGACGCGGGCTGCTTCACCGTGCCCTTCTCCCCCCAGAGAAGGGCTGGCCAGACCCGTGCCGCCTCCTGGCCTCCCCGGGTCTTGCTCTCCTCTTCTTGGGGTCGGCCCCGGGGACGCGCTGCTCCCCACCTCCTAGTCTTGCCTAGTCCCACCAGATGCCCTTCTTGGAGGCACCTGTCTGAGCCTTGCCACCATTCCCCAGGTGCTATGTGCTTAGTGACTGCCTCTCCCGCCCCCCAGCCCCGGGCACCACCAGCCAGACCACGAGCTCCTGCAGGGGAACAGCGGCGTGGCCCATTCCCAGCGGCCCCAAGGCCTGGAGCACAGCCTGGCCCCGGAGTGGCCTTCTGCAGGTGACCCCCCGACGCGTGCAGGAAGCACAGGGGGTGCCCAGCTCTGTGGCTATCCTGGGGAGGACGCCATCTCCTCTGCCTCGGAGCGTGCGTTGTGCGTGGCTAAGGAGCGGTCAGCCTGCCCTGGGGGGACACTGAGCCCCAGCCCCGATCCCTCTGATGCGGTTGTGCCAATGGGAGACTCCTCTCAGCAAGAGCCAGCCTGGGACTGCCCAGGGCAGAGAGCCCCCCACCCCCACACCCAGCGGGAGTTGGGGAAGGTGTGCGCACTCTTGCCCTGCATCCGGTTAGGCGGCCTGGCTTGAACCCCCGAGCCCTCGGGCAGCTCCCTACTGGGTGCGCTTCGGGTGATGTCTTCACCTCTCTGGGGTAAGGGCTGTGGATCCCGCTAGTGGCTGGCTATGTCCATTCTGATCGTGCATTCCGGAACCGTGGAAATAGCCATAGGACAGGCTCGGGGTGCCCTGCCACTCTGGGGCAGGCCGGAGCTAAAACCCCACGGATCACCTGCCCTCAGGGAGTGCAGCTGGGGCCTCCTGGATCAGTGTCCCCGAACGGTGCAGTGTGCTATCGTCCTGGGAAAAGGCCATAGGTCCCTTTGGGGAAGGCTGGGAGAACGATGAACAGTGGAAGTTTCTGGACGTGCAGCAGGGCCCTGCCCTGAGGGCGCCGTGAGGAGGGCAGCAGGGAACGTGTGTGCAGAGCTCAGCATGCACTAAGAGCCCAGGAGAAGCCTCAGGGGAGGGCAGGGGTGAGAGGGCAGAGCCTCCCTCAAGACAGTCCCCGAGGCTGCGACTGCCGCGCTCTCTGCCTCGACTTCCCCATCTGTGTGCTCGCGGCTCTGGAGCCCGAGCAGAGGTCGCATCCGGGGTCCCACTTCCCAGCTGTGTGACCCTGAGCCAGCGCCTCCCTGTCCTGGCATCCTCGAGCACAGCAAGGGGGTAGAGAGGCCCCCATAGCCTTACTCGCTGGCGCAGACGGGAAATGGTGCAGCTGGGGACGGGGACAGTGACCGTGGAGCCCGGAGGCCCACTCCCAGACTCGGTCCTCGAGAAACTCCAACGCACGCCCCACGGAGACGTGTTCCCAGGGCTCACAGCAGCACCGTCACCACAGCCGGAAGTCCGTCCCCATGGCCAGAAGTCCATCGGCAGATGATGGGCACACGATCTGTGGTCCAGTCACACCACGGAATATCACTCAGCCATAAGAAGGAAGGAGGCCCCGGGGCAGGTTCCACCGTGGACGCCCCGCGGCGGCAACGCTACGAGGAGCGAAGTCAGGCAGCCACAAATACCATGTGATTTCATTCATGTGAAATGTCCTGAATAGGCAAATCCACAGAGGCAGAAAGGAGATTCGTGGTTTCCAGGGCTGGGGCAGGCCCGGGGGGGTGACCGCCAGAGGGAGCACAGCGTTTCTTTTTGGGGGGATGGAAGTGCTTGCACACCCGTGTGAACACACTACAAACCACGGAACCCTGCACTTATGCTCTGTGAACTCGGCTCAAACCTGGGAGGTCCCTGCCGAGTCGGGCTGATCTAGGACACGGGATGCCCACCGGCCTCTGCCGAGGGAACAGTTCCTTCAGTACTGGGACCCGGTCCGGCTCCCTCGCCCCATCCAGCCAGGGTCTTGGCATCTCCGCGCTGACCACCCCCTGTCCCCCGCCCCAGGGAAGCCCCCCTCCACCGTGTCCCTAGAGGGCAGCGCCCGGCCAGCCACATGCAGGGCTGGGAGGGGCAGCCCTGTTTACCCACGGCCACCTTGGCCCGGCAGTCCCGGAGGAATGTGGGGAAGGCAACGGTCACATCTGCAGACGGCATCGGTACCCGGGCTGCCAGAAGCCTCAATGGCCGTTCATGAATGTGGATTTTGTTTGGCTTGTTTGGCTGGGATGCGGGCCCTGCGAGCAGCCCTGAGTCAGGACAGAGGCTGTGAGCAGGCGGCCAGGGATGGAATGTCCCCGTCCTGCCCTGGCTCCAGCCCGCCTATCGGGAGAGGCCAAGCAGCGAGGAGGGGGCTGCCGTCGTGGGCGCCCACCTGTCCACTCACGCACTCACTCACGCACATGCAGCCTCCATCCCTGGCTGGCCACGGTCTCTGGGGTCCAGGCGTGCCTGGAAGGGCGTCACAGCCAGAGAGTGGGACCTGACCGAGGGCTCTGAGGGCCCCCCAAGCCCACGTTGCTTTCCCTCAAGGGTCTTGTCCACCCTCACCTGGAGTGGAGAGCGTCCATGGGGGACGGAGAAGGGGCTTGCATTGAGCACTGGGTGACGGGGAGAACAGGTGGGCAGGGGCCTGGGACCACCATTTCAGGAATGGGAAGCAAACCCCAGAGCCCCCTAGACAAGGCCTGCCTCCCCACCTCCATCTTCAGGCTCTGCCCACAGTCATGCCCGGAACTCAGATTTGGAACTCTCCCTCCCAAAGCCGGCTCTATTTAAACAAGGATGTAATTCTCAGAGACCACCTCGATCCCAACAGGAGCTGAGATGAGTAATGAGCAGGAAACCTATAGTTTACGCCGGGGTCACAGCCCCCAGACTCCCGCCAATGCAGTCGCTGACCTCACTTTCTGGTGGTTGGGAAGCAGGACCAGAAACCGCAGGGCAGCGCGAGGGGGCGGGGCCGGCAGGCTTTGATGAACATCTGAAGGCAGGAGCTCACGGTGCTAAGCACGGCCGGCCCCAGCCCCCAGCAGCCCTAGGTGGGTCCCTGCCTGGCCTGCCACCCTCCTTCCTAGCCCTCTCCAAAGTTGGCTTGACGCACCTGGACCAACGGAGGGTCTACAAGAGTGACACTGACCCCGAATGATCCCGAGGAGTCTTGGAGGCTTGGCAGCCCCTGATAAGGGAGGAGGGGATCCCAGGTCAGAACTGACAGATGTCTCAGTCTCTGGCCTCTGGGGGGCAGCTTCCAGCGAGCACACATGACGTCTTGGGACCAGGACAGTGGTCCACGTACAGCACGTATGTCTGAAGTGGGGCCACCACTCCTGCTTCGGGGACTTCTGGGCAGCTCCCTGGGTGGACAGAGCCCCACGCTGGGCTGGGGCCTGCGGAGCAGAGCATGGGCTGGTGGCCCCCGTGCAGTGACCAGCCTCAACGTACAGGCCCACTTTTCCTTCCACCCAGGGAGATGGTGGGACCAAAGCACAAGACTGCAATCAGTTCTCGAGGACAGTATCTGCCGCCCCGGCCACAGCTGCCAAGACAGATGGTGAGGATACGCTAGCAAGGGAGAGGCCGAAGACACGGCCCTTGGCACCCACAAAGCCGTCCGTCTCCACGCTCACCCCCTCCATCCTACGTCCTCCACCATGCCCAGGCTGGTCTCCAACATGAACTGAGCCGATTCTACCCGAGAATCCCGCGAGTCCCCCAGCGCGTGTGTGCGGAGTGTTGCTGTATCTGGCTCAGCGGGGACGGGGCGCTGGATGGGTGTTGTCCGGTGGAGGGACGGGAATGCCCACACAACCAAAGGCGGGGTGCCGGAGGGGCTGAGGCCAGAGCAGACAGAGGGCAGTTCTGATGGGGTGGGGGACCACGTGCCATGGCAAGGAGGGGGCTGGCCGCTGGAGATGGGAGACAGGCCACTGGGTATGCAGGGCAGGAGGAGAAAGGGGAACAGCATCCCAAGAGAGGACCCTGAGGACTGTCACTGGGGAGGGGAATGGGGTGGGGTGGTGGCCAGCCTGGAGGGCAGGGCTCTAGCTTTAGCGCTGCCTGCAGTGGGTGAGACGGTGGGCTGCTCCCACCCTGCCAAGTCGCCACCCTCCTGCACACATCTAGAATGAACCGAGGTGGAGGTGGGCCGGCCGGCTGGGGTGAGCCCCTCACTGGGGGAGAAGTCGCAAGGGCAGCCTCCAGCAGGACCCGGGCTGCGCGACCATGCCCTACAACGCCCTCCCTCCTGGACTTGTGGCTGGTGCCGTGCACCCTTCCTGGCCCTTTGTACCTGCAGAGCGCTTCCCACAGGCCCCGTGGGGTCTCCCCAGCTGCGCGGGCAGGAACCACAGCAGCTCATACCGCGTTAGGCCTGTGCGGCAGGGACCCTGTACCTCAGCACCCCCCGGTTCTTGTGAGGTCTCCCCATTCTCCCGATGGAGAAATCAAGCTCAGGGACATTGGTGACTTGCCCACACAGCTCCTGGGCAGCTGCTTCCGCAGCCTGCCCGCTTCACCACTACACCTTCCCCAAACTCTGAGCCCCTCATTTTGGATGAGGAAGCAGACGGGTAACTGAATCTCAGGAACAGTCAAAGCCCGGAGGAAGGTGGGGGTGGGGCTTGGCTTGGAAGTCTCCGGGCTCTGGAGGAATCCACAGTGTGAACTGATGTCAAGAAGCACATGTGTCTTTGGCACCATCAATGGTGGCGAGGTTCCAGAATACAGGAGGTGGGAACAGGTCTCTGCTTCCAGGCCACCCTTGTGTTCTGTAAATGGGAAGCCGGGGAAGAGACCCCCTGACTTTCTCCCAGGGAGAGAGGCAGGACGGTGCCTAACCTGGAATGTCAAGTCAGAAAAGGCGCAGGACCTGACAAGATTAGGCTTCAAGGGGACATAATCCCTCTATTAACATTCTCCAAAGGCAACCGTGTGTAAGCGTTAGCCCGATGTGCCGTGCGCTGCTCAGGATGACAGGACCAGAGTCCACGGCCACCACAGGTAGGAGGCTTGTCCCTCAACCTACAACAGAGCCTTGTCCTAACCTTCAGCCTATTCCAGGGGTGGGACCGTGGGACAGGCTGCTGCGATAGGGAGTGAGGTCCCCATTGCTGCGGGTATTCAAGCAGAGTCAGTCACCTGGATGCAGGGTCTGGTGGAGAACGGAGCACTGATGAGGGAGTTGAAGAACCTCTGAGTTCTCTTTGACCCTGAATTCCCGGCACTTGCTGGCTTCCACACTGCCGCTGGATACAGCCACACCCTCTCCCATGCTCCCTAGGCCACGATGCTATAGGGGCCGTGGGCTCCCCTCAAGGAGCCCAGCTTCCCTTCTGGCCTCAAACGCACTCCTGCCTCTCCCCACTCCCAGGTGAGGCTCTTGGCATGCTCTGCCCTGTGGTTCTGGAACCTGCCAGGCCGGGCACATGGCACATGGGGGCATGCCCTCTTCCCTGGACACCTCAGGGGTGGCCCTTCCAAACACCGTGACCCTGCCCCAGCTTCCCCTGGCCCTCCGGCTGACACTATCCTCGCATTTTACCTGTTTATCGTGTTTGTTATCAAGGAGGCAGGGGTCTTTGCTGGGTTGTGGGCTCCTAGGACAGTGTGGGGCACAGAGAGGACTCCATACACATTTGTTCAACCAACAGGCAGCCTTGGACTGGAGTCTGTGTGACAGAATGGAGAGAGGCCAGCAGCCCCTGCTGCTCACTAGCTGTGCAGCTTTGGCCCAGTCACTCAACCTCTCTGATCCTCAGTTTCTTCATCCACAATATGGGGTACCATCTATCTCATGATAGGAGGTTTCCACACAATAACACGTGGCACAGTCCCTACACCGTCCAGGGCACTGCTCAAGCGCCGGTCTGGAAGGAGTTAATGGCCTCAGCCACCGCCAGGGCACAGGAGGCCAGTCCAAGCGAAGCCCAGTCTGTCCCTGCGACCCGCTGCCTCCTTGGCCCAGGGTGCAGGGGCAGGGTCTGGGTGACCGCGGGAAGTCCCCGCGAGCCCGGCCGGCCTTCCCTTCCGGCCGCCGCCGCGCGGCGCCGCGTCCCCACGGGTCCCTCCGGCCCGACTCCCTAGGCGCGCCCAGCCGGCCAGGGGCGCGGGCCGGGTGTGGGCGCCGCGTGGCCTCCCCGCAGGCGCGCAGCGGCGCGGAACCCCCGGCCGCCCCAAAGACCCACCCTGGCCCGCGCGCTGCCTCCGCTGCCGCCTTGCCAACTCTCGCCCGGGCAAGTGCCCGGGGCCGCACGCCCGGGGGCAGCGCGGAGGAGGCGGCCGGCCGGCCTGGGGGCGGGGGGGCCCAGCTGCTCCGGTCCGCAATGAATGAGCCGGCCAGCGGCCGCGCGCGCCCCCGCCCCGGCCCTGCTCCCCGGAGGCCCGGCTTTCCGGAGGCCCGGCTCGGCGGCCCTGGCGGGTACGCAGCTGCGGGTACTCGGGCTGCACTTTGCAAAGTGCTCCGCGGAGCTGGCCCGGGCTCTGCAAGCCGCGCTGGGCAGGGCGGAGGCCGGCCTCGAAGCGCCGCGGCCCCCGCCGAGCCCCCGGCGCGCCCTGGCGTTGGCGGCGCGGCGCGTCCCCGGCCCGCGAGCGGGGTCGGGGGCGCGGGGAGGGTCGTCCGGCCCTGCCGGGGCGCGCCGCCGAGGGCGCCCGGGACGTGGCGGGTCGCGGGCAGCCAGGTGACCCGCCGCGCAAGCCCCGGTCCCTGCGCCACTACCCAGGCGCCGCGCGGCCACACTCACCTCCCGCTCCGAGGGCCCCGCTCCTTTCGCCGCGCTGGCGGACACGATCGAGCTCCCGGCACGGCCGCGGCGGCCCCGGCGCTCTGGGCGCGGAGGGCAGTCCTCATCCCGACCGCAGGCCGCCCGGGCCGCGCAGACGGGCCGCCCGCCGGGCACCGAGCCGCCCCGCCGCCGCTGCGCCGCGCTCTGCCCCTGCGGGCGGGGTGGGGAGAGGAGGGGAGCAGCCTCCACCCGCTTCCCAGGTCGGGCCGCGCGCGGGGGCCAATCCTCGCGAACACGCTCCCGGCAGCGGCGGCGGCTGGGTGCTCCGGAGGGCCCTCCGCCCAGCCCTGGGCAGCGCGCACGGGTCGGCCCCCCGGCACAGCCGGCTTCAGTTACAAACTTCCACCCCCCCTGCCCCCCAGCTATTTTTAGCAGCGCTCTTCCTAGGTGTTTGTTTCATGGGATGCACTCTAGTGATGGGGTCCCTGGTGGGAAAGGTATGGCGCCACCATATCAGTGCTCGTGCCCCCTGGCCAGCCCACCCCAAACTGGTAGCGCTCTGCTGCTCGGATGCACGCGCTGGATTCAGCACTATTTTCAGATCTGTGGGCCTAAGTGTATCCATGTGGTTTTCAATAGCTCCTCCATCCCCACCCCCTCCGGGCCTCCCTCTCCAGCCCTTCCGAGGTGCCAACACCCTTGTGCTTCTGCAGGGAGGATGGGGGGGGGGGGCATGCCACAACCTTCACCTGGCACCTGCCTGGAGAACTTCCGAGGTCCTCCAGGTTAGCACCTGGAGGGCAGCCTCGGAGGAGATGCTCCTGTCTGGAAGGTGGGAGTTGATGTTCCTTAGATCCTTAGTGCCTTTGCTCTGGGTGCCCTGGCCCAGCCCCAGGCCTGTCACAGACGGGCCCGGTGAATTCTGGAACACAGATGCCGGGGGGCTGGAACCATGCGCGCCCCAGAGCGGGAGGGTCCCTGCATGTCATCCGTCCCATGGTTTCCTTCACAGATGAGGACATCAAGGTCCAGAGAAGGCAAGACATCTTCCCAAGGCCACACAGCTCAGGGCACGGGGCTCGTGTGGGTCCCTTCAAGGTCAGGGGGCATCCACTGAGAGCAGCAGTCCTCTCTTCTCCACTTCAGACAACCCCTGGGCACGGATGCCCGAGCCTCTGAGAAGTGAAATTGTGTGTTGGGGGGGGGGGGGCAGGGCAGGTCTTCACTTTGTAGAAAGGCATCCCTTCAGAACTGGTCCTTTGAACAATGTCCCCTGAGAGCCTTGCAAGCATGCTTTAACTTACCCAAGTTCAAATTTCACACCCCCTTAGGAACACCTTTATCATGTAAAGCAAGGTATGGGTGACTCACAGGGCCTTTGGCCCAGAGTCCTGCACACGGGCTTGGAAGGGGGCGAATGGCCTGCTCCCCGCCCCGCCCGAGGCATTATGGTCTGCATCAGCCCGTGGGGCTCTGAGCTCTCCACCTACAATTTATGATAAGCTAAAATACACTGCGTATCAAAGTCAATTTTCCCGTGGCTTTTCGTTACAGCATCGGAAGGAGGTTCCAGAAATCCCTGCTGGTGGACTTGAGACGTTGAATTGAACAAGGGGTAAGGGATCCAGAGGCCCCCGCTGCCCGGTCCTGCTTGGCACTCAGAAAGCCCAAGCCTCAGCTCACATTTCCGGGGCATCATTCTGGGCCTCCGGGTCCTGGGATCTCCTTCTCCATGGAAATCGGCACAGGAAGGGGCTAAGAACCCCCCTCAATTTAATCGGTATTTCAATCAAGTTGGTTTCCTAAAGTTTCTAGCGTGGGGGTCCCCTGGCTCAGACCAAGTTCCCAGATGGTATTTGCTTCCCTAGCCTTCCCACCGGGCCTCTTCTTGTTTCTAAGGAAGTCCACGGTTTCAGAACCATGTGTGTGTGTGTCTGTGCGTCTGTGTGTCCAGCCCCTGGTGCACCTGAACACCCCTCGGTAGGAGGGCCGGCAGAGGCCTCAGTGCGACGCCCACGGCCACACTCGGAAGAGCGGCTGGCTCTGCCCCCCTGGGCCAGGCGCTGAGTGCATGAGCCTGACAGCCCTAGGAGGTGGGCTTTGCACTTCCCATCTCCCAAGGCGGTTCTGAATACGCCTCTCCTGCCTCAGGGCCAGTCCGACAGAGCTGGGGGCTTAGCCGTCCGGCTGGCGACCACAACAGCCCCTGAGCTCCTGCTCCAAGCCTCTAGGCCCACCTGCTTAGTAGAACCCAGCAATTCTCAGTTGGTGTGACTGTGCTCCCCCCCCCCCCCCCCCGCCCAGGGGACATTTGGCAATGTCTGGAGACAGTTTTGGCTGTCACAACCATGGAGGCTACAATGGCATGTACCAGGCGGAAACCAGAGAGGCTGCTAGATCTCCTACAATGCACAGGACGGCCTCATGACAAAGAATTATCTGGCCCCAAATGTCAGTAATAGACAGGGGCGGTGGTCTCGTGGGGGTGGACCCCAGCAGTCCCCAGGCCTACTGCAGACAGCACCTTACCCTCCTCCCCATTCCCAAAGCCTGACAATAAGCTTCGTCCACCCCTTGCGGGAGGACCTGCTCCCTGGGAGACACGTGTACGGGGAGCCGTGGAGGTGGCACGGGCGGGCGGGGTCCTGCCCAGGGGAGTGCCTGCTCCTTTGCTCTGGGAAGTAACAGAGCTGGAAACGGGCCCCTGGGCCAAATCTCACTCTCCACCAGCACGGGTGCTGACTCAACTTGCCCAAAGTCACAGCTCTCCCTCCCTAGCCAAGCCCCCTTGCCGCCTGGGGCCCGCCACCCACCACTAGCTGCTCTCAAGGGGGCAGAGGCTCCCCGGGCCCCTGCGCGTGCTGGGAAAGCCAGTCAGCGCTCCTGAGTCATCCCCTTGACTTTTGCCTGATGTCAAAATGAAACCACGTCCTCAAAGCCAGAGCAGGGGTGGGAGGAGTGAGAAGCGTCCGGCAAATTCCAGGGCCATAGTGTCACATGGTGCTCCAGCTTGACTCTGACAGCGCCTTGGCACTGGACACCCATCCGTCCAGATGGCCTCACACCTTGAAATCCACGTCCTGCCCCTGCCCTGCGTGCGGGTCCACACCAGACCTAGTGGGATGCCTGAGGCCAAGACCCGTGTCCCTGGGAGACCGGACCTCTGACCTGGGATGTGGCATATGGTGGATGTTTACACCCTCCTGGAGTTTTTGTGGCAAGTTTGACCTGCGGTCTTGTGGGCTCCCTCAGGCTCCTTAGCCCCATTTGCCAGACAGGGAAACTGAGGCTGGAGGAGGCAGGGAATCCATCCTGAGGACCCAGGGGTCAGTGGCACAGCCCATTCTGGGCCCTGGACAGCTGTTCCTGTGCCTGCTGACTCCTCACCGAGCCCAGGTCAAGGGTATGGCCTTGAGGGGCTGCGGGGCCCCTGACCCCGGGGTCCCTGCTTCCGCCTCACAGAGGCTGCTCCCTGGGTGTCTTGGCTGATGGATGGGGGGTGTGGGGGGGCCTTGTCACATTGAGCCGCCCTTCAGCACAGCTGTCAGCAAATAGGGAAGCACATGGGACCCGAGACCTTTCCAGGAACGAGAGACCCGGCCCCTCCAGAGCTCATCTGTGCATCTGTCCCCGATGACTGAAAACTGGGCTCCAGGAACTCGTGTCAGGAACACAAGCAATGCTGGCAGAACTCACCAAGTAGCCCGACGACTCGGAGGGCCTGGTCTCTGACCCCCACTTCCTGCTAGCTGTGTGTCCTTGGGTAAGTCAGCAACCTCTCTGGGTTTCTGCTCCCCCACCCAAGAGTTGGCAGGAGTGATAGCCACTGCTCAGGGAGAATCGAGAATCCAGGAGGGCAGTGCTGGCCCCCCAGGCACGATGAGGCAGCCCCCGCTCCTTCTGATGGTGGCTGGGGGTCCCTGGGGGGTATCAGGGAAGCTGGACACGAGAGCAGGGTCCGAGGGAGGAGGGGCGAGCGACCCTACGATGCCAGGGCATGTCCTACGGCAGACGCTGTCCAGCCCTGACACCCCCCTGTACCCCCCAGCCCCCGGGTCTAGGACCTCAGAAAAAACCCTACAGGCTCCAGAGCGCAGAAAGGAACAGACACATGGAAATGAATAAATTGTTACCTACCGAGGGCACAGCATCAGCTCCCACGTGGCCACACATAAGACCCTGTGCATTTTCAGGGGTCTGTGGCCGTGGGGGTGGCAGATGTGAGGGGAGGGAGGGAGGAGGCGGGAGGGAGGGAGTGAGGCTGGGTGAGTGGCGGTGGGTGGGGCCAGAGCCCAGAGAACCCTTCGAAGGAGACATTCCAGACTGACGGTGGCGCATGACTCAGATCCTAGCCGATGCTTTCTGTCCTTGTCTTCCTTTCTTCCAAATGGCCCCATTTGTGAGCAAAAAGGGAGACAGAAGGGTGCCCTTCCTGCGGAGGGTCTCCCCCTGCCCCCCGCCACGTGCCACCAACACCTACCCGCTTTCCCACATGTGGGCCAGCCAAGGCCATGGGACCCAAGGACTGGCAGAGGGTCTGGGCATGCAGAACTTCCTAGAGCCCACAGCCCACCTCATTCCCCTTTCCGGGATCAGCTCCTCTGCCTCCAGGAAGCCCTCCCTGCCCTACACACTGGCTCAGGACGCCTGTGTTTCCTGAGCTCCTCCCAGCAGGGCCACGGGGCAGCTGGTGGCCCGGGTCCAATCCCCAACTCTGCCATCTGCCAGCCATGGGGCCTGAGCCTCAGTCTCCCTCTCTGGGCTTGTAACTCAAGACTCATTCGTGAAAGTGCTAGGACCCACGGGCAGCGTTGCGCCTCCCGACACTCAGCACAGCATCCTGGACTCTGCCTCTTGCAGGCCTTCAATATGGGAATCCTTCTAATGAAAGGAAAACAGAGGCAGTGGGGGCTGGCCCGGCCGCGGGAACCCGAGCCAGAGCCCGGTGTATGAATGGGCCCTTTCATGGGGTGGCTGCAGAGTGAGGGCCCGGGATGGAGAGATTCGTGAGCGGCCCAAGGAATGGCAGTGCCCGGGGCAGGCCCGGGGCAGGAAGGAGGAGGAGGACAGCGGCCTTCAGCTCCGGCCTTGGGGCCTCGGGGCTCAGCCTCCTCCCGCCCTGTGCCCCGGACGCCCCCGACACCGAGCCCGGCTGCAGGAAAGGAGCCAGCTGTCCTGGTCCAAATGCCACTGTCCTTGTTTTTTTCCTATAATTATGTCTCCAAGGGATAACTACAAATTTACATTTTGCTCAGCTTGGTCATTTATTCGGAGCCCGTGAGGAAGGGCCCGCTGTAAAAGGCGCATTGATGTGTGTTTTCGTGTTGCTCGGGGTGACTGGCTGAGGCTGCGGACACAACCGGCCCTTGTAGCAGGCCCGGCTCAGCGAACAGCGTGCCCTCACCACCTGGGCCTGGGTAAACGCCTCCGCTCCACCCGCTGTGAATGACTTCAGTGTGCAGAGCTTTCTTTTTCCATACCTGGCCACTGAAACTTCCAACATTCTTCTAGAAAAAATGTGGCAAGGTTCCCTGGGATCATTTTCTCTCCAAATGGCTTATCCATCCCGCTCGGCCCCAAACTCAAGCCAGCTCTTCTTCCATTTAGCGACATTAAAGAAGCATGGCGCCTCTGTCTCTGCCACCTGCCGCACCGGCCTCACGGCCGGCGTCGTGGCGATGGGGGCAAGTGATCAGACGTCTGCGAGTCTCTGGCGGGGCGTCGGTAGGCCGACGGCCCCGGGATGTCCGGCCTGCAGAGGCGAGCGGGGGAGGGCCCCATCTGGGCGTAGAACTGGCGGGTCTGGGTCGGAACCAGCCCACTGAGCCCGGTCCTGCTCTGGACATCAGTAGACATTTGGGCAGCCCTGGGTCTGAGCACAGGCTGTCTTTGATGCCCTCCCACCCCTGCCAGGCACCCCAGGCTGCAGCTGTCTCCCCCGGGGTGGGGCCGGAAAGAACACCTCCTCCAGGAGGACACCAATGCCAGGACAGGAGGCGACAACCATTGGTAGGTGGGCTGACCTCGAGTCCATGTGTGCGCCAGTGTGTTTATCAGTGTGAGCGTATTTGTGTGTGTGTGCCAGTGTGTTTGTCAGCATGAGCGTGTGTACGCAAGTACTTGCATGTGCATGTGTGCCAGTGTATTTATCAGTGTGAGCGTGTGTCAGTGTGGGTGTACATCTGTGTTCACATGCGTGTGAGAGTATGCGTGAGACTGCATGTATGTCTGCATGCACGCACACATGAGTGTGTCAATGTGTGTGCATGTGTGTGCACACACGCGAGTGTCAGTGTGTGCTCGTGTGTGTGCACACACGTGTGTCAGCGTGTGCGCATGTGTGTGCACACGTGTCAGTGTGTGCATGTGTGTCAGCGTGTGCGCATGTATGTGTGTGCGCACACGTGTGTCAGTGTATGCACATGTATGTGTGCACACATGTGTCAGCGTGTGCACGTGTCTGTGTCAGTGTGTGCGCATGTATGAGTGTGCACACACGTGAGTGTATGTCAGCGTGTGCACATGTATGTGTGCACACACGTGTATCAGCGTGTGCGCATGTATGTGTGTGCACACACGTGAGTGTATCAGCATTGTGCATGCATGTGTGCGCACACACGTGTCAGCGTGTGCATGTGTATGTGTGCACACGTGTCAGCGTGTGTGCATGTATGTGCGTGCACATGTGTCAGTGTGCGCATGTGCACACACGTATGTATCAGCGTGTGCACATGTATGTGTGCACACGTGTCAGCGTGTGCATGCGTGTGCATGAGTGCACACACGTGAGTGTATGGGTCAGCGTGTGCGCATGCATATGCGTGTGTGTTCACATCGACTGCTTCTGGGGTTCAGGATTCATGAGCCAGAGGCAGGAGCTCCGTCCCGCTCACTGTGCACGCTCGGTGCCCGCACCAGGGTTGGTCACAGAAGACTCCCATTTGTGGAGTAAGTGAATGAACAAGAGCTAGGGGACGGCCGGAAGGAATCCCATGGGCAATGATGAGGCTGAGGCCGGTGTGTCACCGCTGTTTCTCCAGGGTGCGGGCTCCAGCAGCTGCAGGACCCATGGCCCCTGGCAGCCTCAGGAGGTAAATGTTCAGCCCTCGGAGCCCCCCAAGCTGTGCGGGGTTGGGCTTGTTTGAGACGCAGCATAGCGAGATCTGGGTTCACAGCCCCGCAGGCCTTGGCGAGGGGCCTTCCCACCCTGTGCTTCAGTTTCCCAGTCCCTGTCCCTGGAGGCCTGTTGGGGTATTGACGGCCAGCACCACGCACTCAGAATCTAATGGATGCTAGCTCTTAGAACCACTATCCGTATGTTTCCTGGGTGACTTATTTTCTCCTTCACGTGTCCCCACACCTCCACGTTGGTCATGACTTATTCATCATCAGAACAGTCCTGAGACAGACAGCCTCTGCCCACCTCCAGCATGTGGCCCCATCCTTCCCACGACCTACACCAACTGCGTCTCCTGGTGGGGGCCCCACCTCCTGCCTCTGTCCCCCAGCAGGTGCTCAGCACATGGGCAAGTGAGAGCGCAGGGTCCCCGCCCCATAGACCCCCTGTCACAACAGCCAGAGAAGAGCACTTTGTCTCCTGCATCGTCCCTAGCCCTTGCTGCGTGTTCAGCCCTCACTCAGCCAGGATGCAGGGGCCGCCGGGGGGGGACATATACTCCCATGTGGGGCTAGACGATCTCCTGGATGCTTGTTTTATTTTGTGACGTTAGCAAGAACACAGACACGCACCTACAAAATCTCTATACTTTCCTAAAGGAAACCACACTCATCCCATTACGCCCCATCCCCTCCAGGGGCAGCGGCAGGAGGAACGTTGAAGGGCAGAATTGTGACTCAGACCCCGCTCCATCCCAGCACTCAGGGCAGACAGTACCCCTCAAGCAGTGTGCTCCCACCTCCCAGTCTTCACCGTGCTCCCGGGCGGCCTTTCCACAGATGGGAGTGGGCACCTGATGCCTGGTCACATCGGGGCCGCGGCCACACCCGGCCAGGGCGCTGGGAAGGACTGTAAGCAGCCTCCGGCGAACTCGGGGATGCCGAGCTCCACATGGCTGCCCGCGCCCACGGAGCTGGTGTTATAGCGCACACGGGGTCTGGGCAAGGGCGGAGAGTACTCTCGGCACCCTGGGCTGTCTGGGCTCTTGCTGTCAGCTGTTTACTTAGAGCAGAGACAATATTTATGCCCCATGTACGCAGGCTCTGGAACACGGAGGTGCTTCTCCACTGCCAGGCCCGCGCACAAGAGCTTGCCTCCAGGCCACGGACGCGGCTGCTGAGACCCAGCAGTGCTGAGCCCGGTCACGCACGGTCATTTGTGTGGGAACTGCAAACGTGGGTTAGTGTCAGAAACAGAACTGCGTCCTTCCCACTGCAGAAATGTCCATGAGCACCACAGGTGGTCCTTCTAGAACACGGACTTTGTCACGTCATGCTCTGTCATCAGCCCCCGTGGGTTCCTAGTACCCACAGGATGACTCAAGGCCTTTCCCCACCAGGCCCCGAGCTACCTTCCCGGTTCAGGGCCTGTTCCTCCTCCTTGGCGTCTCTGCCTTCCCCGCCTCGACTCCGGCCTCGCTGAACTGCTCCACGTCACCCTAAATGCCCCTCAGTCCCCCACGCCTCGCTAACCCTGCACTGGTTTCTCCCTCCTGCCCACCTCGCCAGCCTAGCACACTCCTATTCATCCTCCAAGACGAACTCAGAAGCCACCTCCTCGATGAGGCTGTTGTGGAGACGCTAAGGGAGTGGCACACATACATCCCGCTGTCTCCTGCACCTGTCTCCTGTCTGTGTGGCCATCTCCTGTGCTGGACCTGGGATGCCGGGTCCTCCTCATTTCCATATGCCGCACACCTCAGATGGTGCCCGACCCCATGCGGGGCTCCCTGCACTGCTGACGGCCTAAATCTGTCCTTCCAACCCTCACCACATGCGCTTCTCTTGGACACTTGAGGCCCTTTCTCTCTTTTGAGCCTGCTCCAGATGCCGCCTCCAGGGAGCATTCTGGGCTTAAGACTGGTATGACCACATGACACAGGCAGTTTTCAGCACCTGAGAATGTGGGGGCCAGAAAGACTCTTGCGGGGGGAGTCTGGTCCAGATCTTTCATTCTACAGATGAAAAAACTGAGGCCCAGGGAGGGACAGCTTGGCACACAAGTACAGTCAGACGAGCTCCTGGGGGGCTTCACATTTTATGTTGATGCCAAGGAGACAAGAAGGCCCTCTGTGTGGGCTCCCCACCCACCCCGGCCAGGGAGAGTACCGCCAGCTCATCCTGCTGATGAGTTTGACCACCAGCCCCACCCCATCTTGCTCTGCTCCCTTCCGAGGTGTCTGCTTCATGTTACTTCCCCGCAATCCTGTGACACATTCCCACTGTCACAGGGAGACACCCCACGTGCTGTACACCAGTGAGCCCCTGCATCTCTGGCAAGGTGTGACTGTGAGCAGCGGGGGAGGCTGCCCTGTGCTTGCTAGTTGCACAACTTTGGGAAACTCATTTCTTGTCTGAGCTCCAGGTCGTTCCTGTGACAACTGGAGGTAATATATAGAAACTAACTCACACAGTTGTCACGATGATTCAATAGAAGGATGTGTGTAAAGTGCTTAAGAGAGTGACACAGAGCCAGTGGACTGCCACCATGTTATGTGATGAGAGTTATGGTGGTGAGGATGGTGAGGGTGATGATGAGGATGGTGAGGGTGATGATGAAGATGGTGATGATGGTGTTGATGGTGGTGAGGATGGTGGTGATGGTGGTGATGGTGGTGATGGTGGTGATGATGGTGTTGGTGGTGGGGATGATGGTTATGAGGGTGATGATGGTGATGGTGAGGATGGTGGTGATGGTGGTGATGATGATGGTGTTGGTGGTGGGGATGATGGTTATGAGGGTGATGATGGTGATGGTGAGGATGGTGGTGATGGTGGTGATGATGATGGTGTTGGTGGTGGGGATGATGGTTATGAGGGTGATGATGGTGATGGTGAGGATGGTGGTGATGGTGATGCTGATGCTGATGGTGGTGGTGATGGAGAGGATGGTGGTGATGATGGTGGTGATGCTGATGGTGGTGGTGATGGTGGAGGGTGATGATAATGATGGCGATGGTTAGGATGGTGATAATGGTGGTGCTGATGTTTTTACTACTCCCAAATTCTCTCCTTCAAAGAATGCTCCTATTTCTGCCTTCCTTGCTTACAACAGAACTTCACAGGGGTGCTAAGTTCTGGCTGGTGGCAGGTATGGGTGTGTGCATGAGGGCAGAGAGCTCAACAGCAGGAACAGACTGGGCCCCCATGTTCTGAGTGACACTGGCTCCGTTGCTTCCCCTCCTGGGGTCTGGCTTCCCCAGCTGTGAAATCACGGGATTGAACTAGTAATACCTACAGGGTTCTTCTGGGGCTAAGGTTTTCTAAATATCGCCTTTTTTTATAACAACAAGTGGTTTTTCAGGAGTCCTCATCCCTCCTTCAGACATTTGTATTTTTTGCCTTTGCTTCAACAAAGCCTATCCTGGTCATGCCTTCACCCAGACATCTAGCCACAAATCGGCATTTGACACGTGCAGAGACACATCCATACAAGGCTACTTCTCTGTGCGTGTGCGTGCACATCCAGCAGACTCCGGACATCCCACTGTACCTATACTGACGCCTCCAAGAACCCCAAAATAAGCATAGCAAATGCATCGACTTCACCTAGAGTAAGCAGTCCAGCTCCAGAGTGGGTGCTGGGCGGCTGGCTGGGCTCACTCATAGTTAAACAACCTAGAAAAGTGGGAACCAGGAGCTCCAAATCCCACAAGCCAAGCCTGCTCCAAGGGTGAGGGTGAATCCATGTGGGCCATGATGCAGCTTCCCAACAAGGAATGAGAAGATGCGGATTTGCACTCTGCCTCCAGTGGTGTGACCGGAGACTGAGCCAACCACCCCAGCCCTTGGAGCTTGGGCTTCCCCATCTGGCATGTGGGGACGGTCAGTCCTGCCTGGCCTCTCTCGCAAGGTTATTAGGAGGGGCATACTCCTGAATGTGTGCCAAGCCCTTTGAACGGCCAAGTCCCGTGTGTGAGGCTGATTGCACATGTGTGTGGCTGCGTGTGGATTTCAGGATAAATGAGTGTCTCTAATCCTGGACCTTCTGCCTCGGGCATGTTAGGGTTGAATGGGATATGACGTTGCCCAGTGCGTGCACATAGGAAGAGCTTTGTGAATTCTCCTTCCTCTTCCTCATCCCCACCTTCTCCTTCTCATTATTGTTATTGCTATTCTACACAGGGCAAAGAACACAGTTTTCTTAAAAGGTAGAAGGGGGCCGGTGATGTCTTCAAATGGACATAAGCAGTTTCCAGCTCACTCTGGAGCAGGTGCTCTAGAACATTCTCTAAGCCGGGGGGGGGGGGGGGGGGAAGAAGCCCCACCCAGTGCTGCTCTACAGGCAGGTGTTGGGGGGGAGGGCTGGGAGCCTGGTGTGGCTTCCCCCAAGGGACGTTTGTCTCGCCCCGGCCTGTCTTCCTGCGGCTGATGCCCCGAGTATGCTGGCCCTCTGAAGGGCTATGTCAGCCGGAATGAGCGGAGGATCCGGGTGCCTGAGAACATGCAGTCACAAGGGTCACAGGGCCTCCCAGAGCAGGACACAAGGGTCATTATGCTGACCTGGCCCCAGTCCCAAGTGATGGCATTTTTTTTTTTTTTTTGAAGCAGGGACTAGATGTTTGGATGGCACAGATGCACATGATTGGAGTGGCCCTAGGAGCTGGGGACAAGCCTGCAGGTTCTTGGCTGGGCTGGTCTGCACCCGGGAGGCCACACAGATAGGCCTCGGGCGCTGAGTGCCCTGCAGACCAGCTTGCAGAACGGACATGTCTCCAGCTGTGGTTGCAGGTCATCGGATTTGGAGGGAAGTGAACTCCCAGGGGGCTGAGGTCAGAGGAGGGGCTGGATCTGCAGCACCTTGAGTCTTGGTTCTGAGGCTGCTTAGCTGTGGGACCCTGGGCGAGCCACTCCATCTCCAGAGAAAAAGGAATGAGCAGAGTACAGGAGGACTTGGGGTTCCGGGGGGGTCCTGTGGAACCAACAATCTAGCCTTGGTGATCTGGGGCACACTTTGAACTCCCTGGACCTAGTCTCCTCCTCAGGGTGACCTGGGTGACTATTGCCACCTCTCAAGGAGGGCTGAGGACATGTGGGACAAGGCAGGGGAGGGCTATGCACAGAGCCTTGGCTCTGCAGACACCTGGGGACACTGTTCCCAGTGCTGGGACGCAGCCAAGAAGGGGAAAGGTCATCCCAGTCCTCACATGCTGTTCTCCCCAGTGTCCACTCCCTTCTCTCCTGGAGGGGGGTGGAGACCCGGGAGGGGTGTGGTCACCTGAGAGCTGGGGTCTCGTGTCTCCTCTCTGAGTCCCTCCCAGCCCCAACAGAGCAGCTCCCAAGAGATCTGTCATCTTTTTCCGTCCACTAGGAGAGAAGCACTGTGTCATGGGTCAAGTTGTATCCCCTATACGACATGGTCAAGCCTACCCCCCGTAACTGTGGATGTGGCCTTATTTGGAAATTGGGTCTTTGCAGATGTGATCAGGTTAAATGAGGTCACAGTGGACTAGGATGGGCCCTGATCCGGTGACCGGGGTCCTTCCAGAAGAGGGCTTAGGACGGAGACTCAGGGAGAAAGGCCACATGACATGGAGGCAGAGACTGGAGCCCAGACTGGGGCCCTCAGAGGCTGGGGGAGGAGGAAGGACCCTCCCCAGAGCCTTCGGAGGGAGCACAGCCCTGTGACACCTTAATTTTGGGCTTCTGGCCTCCAGACTGGGAGACGATACGTTTCTGTTCTTCCCGACCCACCCAATCTGTGGTTCTTTGTTCGGGCCGCGCTGGGAGACTGCGGTGCCCAGGGGTGAGAAGGGGCGGGCGACGGCAGCGGCGCACGCTGGCCAGCAGTGCCCATCGAGATGAGACGTCGTAGGACATAAGACGATACGCTCTGCTCAGCAAATTGCCAAGGATGCTCAAGGCAGGCCAGGATGTGGGACACGGAGAACTCACACCCTGCTATTTTCTGGGACGTTCTTCCATTTCGTGAATTCGTCCCGAGATCCCCACCGCGCTCGGCGGTATCGGAGGTGGGAGCAGTGTGGGCGAGTGCCCCCAGGACCAGCGCTTTAGCTGGATATGCGGGAGCCCAGAGCGCCAGGGGACCGCCCTGCTGCCGTCCCAGGAGCTCGCTCCTGACGCATCGAGGGTGAAAGCCGGTTACAAGAGGCATCGGCTCTCCTGGGACGGTAACGAAAAGAAATGCACACTCCTGGGGACGGGGTGCCTGCCGGACAGTGAGCAGCAGGGCCTCTGGGCCCTTAAATCAAGGGTAATTTGGAAATTTCCTGGTTTGGGTTTGGCTGTAGTTTCCAAACTTTGCACGAAGAACGGGTATTACTTTTGAAACAGGGAAACGATGCGATTACAAGCAGCGGCTTTAGCCCAGCCAGCACCTGGGCAGGTGGGGAGGAGGGACCCCGGGACAGGACGGAGCAGGCAGCGTGGCTTCCGCGGGCGGGCGCAGTGGGAGCAGGTCGCTGTGACTAGCCTGAGCTTCCAGAAGTGGGGGCCGAGGCTGAGCTTCACTGGGCCTCCCACGACTGGCGTCTGCCCAGCCCCGTGACAGCCTGCTCTGTCATCTGAGATGGGGTGGTGGGGCAGCGTCGCCCCGTGGAATCGTCGTGAGGACATCCACATGCTTCAGGAGAGCAATGTGAGCGCAAGCTGTGGCATTAGCTTTCCAGCAGCAGACGAAGGGCAGGGCTCAGAGAGGCCAAGGGAATTGTCCAAGGTCACACAGCGATGGGCAGGGACTGTCAGTAAACCCTGCTGTGTCCGATTTCCATTCCCACGTTCTTGCCGCATGGCTCACTGCCTCTCGTGGCCCCTGGCCTGCTGGGCAGCCCCCGCTGGAGACCCTGGGCCAGCACCACGCTGATCAGAGAACCACCCGAGCAGACTCATTTCAGCCTTCCTGCCGAGGAATACAGAGGAGCCCAGGGAAGAAACAACAGGCCTTGGTCCAAAGGAGTGGATTTGCATGTCATTTGCTTGTCCCTTGTACACCAGGCAGGGATGTGATCCCTTGATGCGTGGGGGCAGGGCATGGCCGGGCAGGTGGGCTCTGGTGTGATTCAGCCAGGGACCCTTGAGGTCAGCTGACGTGTGTGTGGGATGCATGTCACAGGCTGTGTGTGTGCTCCCGGGTCCTCGCCACCAGCCTGGAGCCAGCCAGGATGGGGTCCTCTTGGTGGAAGTGCCACCAAGGCTCAGAAGGCTGGATGACTTGTCTGTGGGCACCTTGCTTCAGGAGAGACGCCTGTGCTGGGCATCTGACCTACCTGGGGGAAGGGCTCATTCCTAGGTGGCAGCTAGAGGTCAGCCTGAAGCCGGGCCACCCCTCACCGTCCCCCAAGGAGGAGAATGGAGATGACCAGCCCTCTGATTCCAGAAGCAGTGCAAGGGCCATGCTTCCCCTGGCTGCCCCCCCCCCCCCCATGACTGAGCTCCGTCCTCAGAGAAGGCGAGCCCCGAGGGCATCCCAAGGCCTGCAGAGAGAAACAAGAGAGCTGCCCTGCCTTCTGTCTGAGGTGGGGGCAGGGGCCGTGTCCAGTCTCCAGAAGAGCCCTCTGCAGCCTCCCACGCGGGGTCTGGTCTCCTCCTCACGCCCCTCTCCTGGGTTCCATCGAGGCTGTGACTGGCTCTGTCCAGAAAGGCCCAGGACCTTGATGCCAAATCCCCTGGCTGGGGCAGAAGGAGGGCGAGCTGAGCAGGTTTGTTTGTGTTTGATATAAGTGCTGGATTGTTCTCTCTGCCCTCCTCAGCTATTATGCGGAGGCAAGTCCTAAAATAATATTGCATTTCCTCTCTCATAATTTGGAGGGAGGATGCTCATCCGGAATTGAGCTGGATGGGGGTGCTTTCATGTGCGGGCACCGGGGACTTGCGCTCACCCCGTTCCCCAAGTCTGCCGGTGTGGGGGCTGCTCTGGGAGAGGGCTGCTTTTGTTCTTAATAAATAAGTCTTTGGGAAAGCTGGTTTCTTCATCAGATTGTTCAGCGTTCTGGATGGAGCCCTGAGCCCCGGACCCCAGAGACCAGAGCCAGTGACTGGCTGGCGACCAAGTGTGAGTCTGGCTCATGAAGGCGCCCCTGGGAGATGGCGGTGCCTGGCGCATAGTGGGTGGTCAGCACACACTCAGGATCGATTCCAGCACAAAGAGCACTCACACAGCGCTCTCTTCTCTGGCCACAGGTCGACTGCTTTGATTTCTAAATGCCTGTTCTCCTTTATCAGAGCGGCCAGGGTGCATGCTTCCTCTGAAGTCCTCAGAGCCCTTCTGTATTTGCTGTCCTGGCAGGTGTTCCAGTGCCCTGAGCATGGGGGGGGAGGGGCAGAGGCCATTCTTCATGGGCTTCCTGGTGGAGATGAAGCACAGGCTTCCATGCCACTTGGACCCTGTTCAAATCCCAGCTCCACCTCTCCTTCTGGGACCTTCGGCCTGGAGTCTCCTGTGCCTTGATTTCTTCACCTATAAAATGGACTCAAAATGCTGACTATCATGAGGAATGAGATGAGATGGCACAGGTCCCAACATCTCACTACACGATGCTACTCGTATTCAAATGAAGAACGTGGTATGTAGCTGGAGCTTAATATGCTAATTTCTTTCATTTACTCCACAGACATTTGCTGAGCACTGACTGTACATCAGGCCCTATGGTAGGCACCAACGGCACACAAAGAAGAAATGGATCTTGTCCTCAAGTGAAACAATATGATGGCGGTGATGGTGGTGGTGATGGTGGTGATGGTGATGATGATAATGGTGATGATGGTGATGATGGTGGTGATGATGGTGACGATGGTGGTGATGATGATGGTGGTGATGGTGATGATGGTGGTGATGACGGTGATGGTGATGATGGTGGTGATGATGGTGATGATGGTGGTGATGGTGGTGATAATGGTGGTGGTGATGGTGATGATGATGGTGGTGATGATGGTGTTGATGGTGGTGATGGTGATGATGATAATGGTGATGATGGTTATGATGATGGTGGTGATGATGGTGATGGTGGTGATGGTGGTGATAATGGTGGTGGTGATGGTGATG